>NC_090383.1:27378370-28044597 GCF_036365525.1 Heterodontus francisci
TGAGAGAGACAGAGAGAGAGAGACAGAGAGAGAGAGACAGAGAGAGAGAGACAGAGAGAGAGAGAGAGAGAGAGACAGAGAGAGAGAGACAGAGAGAGAGAGACAGAGAGAGAGAGGACAGAGAGAGAGAGACAGAGAGAGAGACAGAGAGAGAGACAGAGAGAGAGACAGAGAGAGAGACAGACAGAGAGACAGACAGAGAGACAGACAGAGAGACAGACAGAGAGAGAAAGAATATTCCAGAAAGAATCTGAAGAAAGAGAGCTTAAGCAGCTTGAGTTAACCAGCGGGCAACAGAGTAACCCAAGTGAAAACATGGCCAATATGGAGGAGCATAATTCAGGGCTGGTGACAAAATTGCTAAAACTCACTCAACTTATTCCAAAATTCAATGAGGAAGATGTAGAAACGTTTTTTTCTGTCTTTTGAGAAACTGGCAAGGCAGCTAAAATGGCCAGCTGAGACCTGGTCTCTTTTACTACAAAGCAAGCTAACTGGAAAAGCCAATGAGGTTTATCCTTGTTGCCAGATGAGAGCTCATCAGATTATGAACTGATCAAAAATGCTATCCTCGGGGCATATGAATTAGTAACCGAAGCCTATTGCCAAAGTTTAGAGCACTCAAAAAGCAAGCCAATCAAACTTATCTGGAGTTTGAAAGAAGTAAGATTTTGACCAGTGGCTGAGGGCTTTAAAAATACAGCTCAGCTATGAGACTCTCTGGGAAGTAGTTCTGTTAGAGGAATTTAAAAAGTCTCTCTCACTCACAATAAAGACCCATGTAGAGGAGCAGCAGGTTCAGGGAGCCCAGCAAGCGTTCTGGCCGATGAGTTTGCTTTAATTTATAAGTCGGTTTCCCAGGGAGAATCTTTCCTAATCACCCCCACAAATCTGAAAAAGACAAAGGGGGGTGGGAAGGTGATCTCCGCCCAGGCAGTCCTGGAGAGAAAGGAAAGCAGGAGACACAGGGGCCCTCCTCCAGCCAAAAATGAAGGTGCTGTGAGCAAGAGTGAGATCTGGAGACCTGTGTGCTGCCATTGTAATAAAGCAGTGCATTTTAAAGCTGACTGCTGGAAACTAAAGGAAAACCGGTAGGTTAATCAGGGCACACCCGCTCAGTGGATTCGGGACCCGAATGGAAAGCACAGCAGAACAAGCTGTGGCTTTAACTGCAGTAAGAGTGGTATCCTGGAAGCTTACTGTGGCCAGTGCAGGAAAATTTAATAGGATTCCTGAAAGTTATCAGGGTTTTGTGTTTGAAGGGAAAGTAACCCATACCCCTCGAATGGGCCAAGCAAGCCCATTGTGATTCTCAAGGACACAGGGGTCACTAGATCCCTTTTACTGGGAAATAGCCTGACCTTTCCCCCAGAGAGTGCAGTGAACACCAAAATGGTGGTGAATGGTATTGGAGGGCGGTGTTTACCTGTACTTGTACACCGGGTGCACCTGGAGTGCGACCTAGCTTCGGGACTGGTGGCCGTAGGGATTGTCCCTAGTTTGACTGTGGACGGGGTTGACCTGCTCATAGGTAATGACCTGGCAGGGGTGAAGGTGGTAGCCCCCTCCCAGTAGTGAAAGACCACAGGAGGTCAGAGAGACAGGGCAGTGGCAGGAGATGGTTCCTGCAACTTCCCTGAATGTGTGATGGATCAGGGCATGATCAAACCAGCTCCCCAAGAGGAGGCTGCATTGGCACTGCAGGCAGATGACCATGAGGTCTGCCTTTCCGAGATTTTCTTTGGAAAGTTAAGAGACCCAGGGAATGAATTAAATGGATTTTCCCTAGCTGAGGCTCAGCGAGCCGACCCAGTATTGCTAGAGTTAGCACAGGCTGCCCAGGCTGAAAGTGAAGCAGAGGGAATCCCTGATTGCTACTATTTAAAGAATGAGGTAATGGAGTTCTCTTCACAGACCCAAGAGCAAGGAGTGGGCAGTAGTTTACCAGTTAGTGGCGCCACAGAGGTACCAGGGAGAAATATTAAGAAGGGCCCACGAGACTACAGTGACTGTACATGCCGGTATACGAAAGACCAAAGCCCGCATAAGACAACAGTTTGACTGGCTAAAACTCCACAAAGATGTGGTGGCATACTGCAGGAGTTTCCACATGTGCCAGGTTGAGGGGAAACCCCAACCTCCAGTGAAACCTGCACCCCTAAGTCCTGTATCGGTTAGGAGGACCCCCCAGCAGAGGGCTGGTGAACTGTAAGGGACCTCCGCCGGGAACAAAAGGGGACAGGCAGGCACACGGCTGGCAAAAGTTTAGAAAGAGGAGGGGTAAAAGTGACCAAGAGTGCAGGTTAAAGGAAGTCCTGGAGGAATCCCGGATGAAACCCCTACTGTCCGGTCAGCCAAATATGAAAACTATGAAAAGTTAGACCCCACATCCTCCTATGTAATTGCAGACACTAGAAGCACCCCACCACAGCTGCTCACAGCATTTGCAGGAACCTGCAGAGACAAAGAAAGACCTCTAGTGGGCACAGAAACCATGAGGGTGCTGCCTCACCTAGTTGAAGTGCCACAGGAAAGTGCAGTCAAGTCTGCACCAATACCTGCAGGCAGGAGTGTCCCAGAGAACAAAGGGGAGATTAACAAAGAATCCTCCCCCACAGTCAGAGGAAAGGGAAACCACCCATCCCCTGAAGTCAAAAGCCTCTGCATGACTCAGTAAAGCACTGAAAGTGAGTTTAGGATAGACCCTCCCTCTACTAACTCACCTGAAAAAAAAAAAATGACCTCATCAGGAACCTGGACCCTAGGCAGTCAAGGCAATGGGCAAGCTGAAGAAAAGCTTCCCCAAAGAACCACATGGTTACTGGGATGCCAAAAAGAGGAAATTAAAGCAGCACGGCACCCAGAAAAGACAATTTTAAAAGGCTTTAAGATTTATGATTGAATGGAAATGAATCTCATATTTCTCTCAAACCTTTTAATGAAATGTGCCCTTTTTTTAAAATCACATTTCATTCCCCTGGGTGTGGAGGTGTTATGCAGAATTAGGCACATTAATTTTGCCACATGGACATTAAATTTAAAATTGTTGCTGGGAAGAAAAGAGGGCCTATCACAAGAATTGCCAGACCCCTCGCCAGAAAGACATTTTTTTGCAGACTAGCAGATAGTGTTGGAACAAAAGAACCAGTCCCTGCTCCCAATACACAGAAGATATGGTCAGACCAGTTTAGTCACATGACTAACTGGCTGTTGCAGAGTTTTGAACTGAGAGTTTTAAATTGGCTGCAGAGAAATTGAACTCAGAAAGCTGTTCGCTCCTGGACTGTAAAGACCTCTTGAGGCTGGCTCACCGCAATCTCTCCTGTCTGCTCTCACCAACTTCAGAATCCATTGAAGACAAAGGAACCCCAAGAGAGAAAAGTCTCCTATAGCGAACAAGGTTTAAGAAGAATACTGGGCCCCAACGAAAAGTAAGAATTACCTACAAGCAAGGAATCTAGTGAGCTTGAAGCACAGTAACAAGAAATTCTCAGATACTGCCTCAAACCTCTCCACTTTATTTTTCTTCTGCTCTTTTCTGTCTCTGTTGGCATGTGCGTATCGCGTATGCATGCTAGCGTGGGGCGTGGCATGTATCCATAGGCATTAACTGAATTAGAGTTTAAGTTGAAGTTTTAATAAATTTCACTTTTCTTCTTTAAACCTAAGAAAGCCTGTTTGTTCTCATTTCTTTGCCTTATAATTGGAAAGCAGTGAACAAGGATTCACCAAGGGGGAGCTCAAAACACGGTGTGAGGAGCTCAAAACACTGTCTTTAAAATTAAATCCTGTTACAGTAAGACCTGAAGGCTGAAAGGGACCCCTGGACACCTTTCTCACCTGGTCGTAACATAGGTTACAGATTAATATAGAGGAATGCTTCCTCTACTTTGCCCTAACAATTTGGCTCGACTCCAACTACAGTTGAGCTCACTGTAATTCTCCCACATCACTTTTTTTGTTTTGTGGCACCTGAGTGAAGCTCCCAACTTAGTGCCATATTATAGGCAGTTTTATGTCATAAGCTCACATCCATAGAATCATACAATACAGAAGGCCATTCAACCCATTGTGCCTGTGCCGGCTCTTTGAAAGAGATATTCAGTTAGTCCCACTCTCCCGCTTTTTCCCGATAGCCCTGCATTGTTTTGATTCCCACCACAGTATCCTACAACTTAATTTGCATTGTTAAATATGAAACTAGACCGATCTTGATACATCTTGTAAGTTAAAAATTCATATGCATGAGGTGCAAGTTATGACACGCAAGTTATGACACGCAAATAACAGTAGGTATTCACAATAGCCCAAGTGCATTGCAGGTAATTAAGTGAAATTTTCTTCAGCTTCATATGCTGTACTCTGTATTTAAGTAATTTAATAAGGTCTTCAAAATTTAAAGTAGTTTACACAGAGCATCCAAATGCATCTTTTTTTTTTTACACATGACAGAATGAATTGTATTAGCAGACTATTATCCAATTGCAGCTGCAAGCTGGACTCTGAATAGCTATTCTGGGTCATGTGCAAGGTTCCTTTTTGCTAATGGTTGGCCTCCCGATCAGAGCTGTTGCTTTTCCTATGTCGACGAGACTAAAGGTCTTGCACTTAGCCTAGATGCCCCCGATCTGGCCTTTGTACTAAGTGAGGTAGATCTTGACTGTGTGATAGTGCAAAACGGGTGATAATGAGTCAGCAGCCAGTTTTACATACATCTATACTTCTATTTCCATTGCCTTCAATGGCAGATGTAAAATGGGCTGCTGCCTTGATATCACCAGTTTTACACCATCACATGAAGTAAAGATCTACCCCAGTCTCCATAAACCGCAGAGATGTGCTCCAAGAAGCGCAGCTTTTTGAGCTACAGGCTAAGATCTGTATGTTCCAGAATGAGGCTACCAAAGAGATTTCTCCTAGCAAATTTCTTTGAAAACACAATTACTGTTAACTCTCCCTCCCCCCAAAGAAACCCATGACCAGGAAGTGCAAAGTCCTGGGTGACTTCTAACAGACTCCAATGGCACACTCAGGGAACCACTATCTGATGGAACACTTGAAGCTTCTATCTCATACCTGGTTCCCATCTACTTTGCCAAACCAAAGCGCTTTCCTCAACTTGGGAATTCCAAGAAAGAACGATGGGATTTTTGTGCAGTCTGTTTTACTACATGACTGACATTGGCGCTCACTGAGTTAGAAACAGAAAGGCCATTCACGACCTCAGGATGCCCCAAAGCACTTTGCAGCCAATGAAGTAGCTTTGAAGTGTACTCACTGTTGCAATGTAGGAAACTGGGAAGGTCCAACAAACAGCAATGTGATAACGACCAGATAATCTGATTTTTAGTAATGGTGGTTGAGGGATAAGTATAGGCCAGGACACAGAGAACTCTCTTGCTTTTCTCTTAAATAGTGCCATAAGATCTTTTATGGTCCACCCGGGAGGGCAGATTGGAGCCTTGATTTAACCCTTATGTGAAAGGCAGCACCTCAGACAGTGTAGCACTCCCTCATTACTGCAGTTAGCAGGGAAATCATAAGATTCTTAACTCCATCTCTAGTAAAACTCATTAAACGGAGCAACAGCATCTTACCTTCAGTGATTCCGACAACCTGGTCTCACAGGTTACGCAGTGTTGGATATTAGATGGATTGCCTGTTCCACAAGATGGACAAATAATCTTGTCCTATTTAAAAAGCATTGCATGGCTTATTAAAAATGCACATTTCAGAACGTATTAATGTCCAATGGACCACACTTTTGTACAAAAGGAGGGTAATTTTCATAAATTGATTGCCTGTTATATCTACATTGAAAAATCCTCTGATGTTGAAAATTATTCCTGGATAAATCTTCATTTCTCAGTAACATTACTATTTTGTAAAGTGAGATGTACTCCCCACCGCCAAATATTTTTGAGATGTTATTTGAGAAATATGACAATTCATTTATTAATCAGCTGTATTGGTGACACTCAAGGAAGTTTTCAATTTTGTTGGCCAGCTATTTTATAAATTGGATTTTTTGTGTGATGTCTGATTGAAAAAAATCAATATCCAGTGAATAACCTTCTTTAATCAGTGAGGTTGTTCCAACAAAGCTTGTTTAGTGTGTCTATTTCTCGCACACTGAGCACAAGTCATATTATTTACCTTGAGACGGATGCTGGCCTGAGGCTTTAACTGAGGCATTATAGGGGCCTCACACACGATACACGTTGGAGTATTCAATGGGACCATTGTCTTGCATTCCACACAAAGACCCATCTGCAAAACACCACCAGACTTTTATCAGATTTTTGATAAAGTGCTTCTTTCCTTGTCATTCAGTTTGACCAGCATAATTCATTAAATTATTTTTTTGCCCCCCTATACATCCCTTTTTTCTTGGAGGCTTTGAGATACCGTTTGACAGGTGCCAGCTACCTTCTTGGCTCAGTGGCTAGTTTACTGTGGCAACTCCACACAGCTGAACAACTAACATTCAAACATCCGTAGTTTCCAACAGAACTCATCAAATAGTGGAAACCCTTGCTGATCCTTCTCTTCCCCTAATTTCAGCCCCTAAACCTGGAGGCCAAAGAGTCAATCGTGGTTCAGTGGTAGCACTTTTGCCTCTAAGATTGTGGGTTCAGAGGACTAGGTTGTCTTACTCCAGCGATTTGAATATAAAATCTGGCTGACTCTTCAGAGCAGTACTGAGGAACTGCTTCACTGTCAAGGCCCTGTTTGACCTGTAAAAGATCCTATGACAATATTCAAAAAGAGCTGGAGTGTTCTCTCAGTGTTCAACATTTATCCCTCAACCAACCTCACTAATAAAAAACAGATTATCTGGTCATTATCACAATACTGTTTGTAGGACCTTGCAGCATCCGTAGTATTTTGTTTTTATGTTACTGCTTGTAAGGACCTTGCTGTACACAAATTGGCTGCCACGTTTCTTACAACAATGAGTACACCTCAAAAGTACTTTAGAATCATAGAGATACAGCACTGAAACAGGCCCTTCAGCCCACCGAGTCTGTGCCGACCATCAACCACCCATTTATATATACTAATCCTACATTAATCCTATTTCCCTCTCACATCCCCACCTGCCCTCAATTCTCCTACCACCTACCTACACTTGGGGCAATTTACAATGGCCAATTTACCCATCAACCCGCATGCCTTTGGCATGAGGGAGGAAACCAAAGCACCCGGAGGAAACCCATGCGGTCACAGGGAGAACTTGCAAACTCCACACAGGCAGTACCCAGAACCGAACCCGGGTCGCTGGAGCTGTGAGGCTGCAGTGCTAACCACTGCGCCGCCCCTTTGTTCGCTATAAAGCACTTGGGGGTGCTCTGAGGTCATGAATAGTGTTATACAAATGCAAGTTACATAAGCAGGATTAGTTCATGGTTTCAGTTCTTACCAACCTGAGCTCCTTCAGGTGGTGGAAGCCTACGGCCTGGCACTGGAGGAACAGGTGAGCCACATTCCTGACAGAAACGTGCAAAAGGATCTGATGGACGAGGAGCAAGGCAACAGGCACACCTAAAAAATTAAGTTACATAGACACATGTAGGAACAAACATGTACCCTCCCCACTGGCAACGACCACCAACTAAGAAATCATAGCAAACTGAATATTCTACACAGTACAGGAGTCTGTTTCCAGCAGTGCTTTATGGATAACACAGGCCTATACGATGGTTTATGAATAACACAGCACAATGTCATGGTTTATAGATAACACAAGCCAATGAAATAGTCTGTGGATAACATAGGTTAATGTAATAATTTATGGATATCACAAGCCCAAGTGAATATTTTATGGATATCGCAGATCAATACAATGGTTTATGGATAGCACAGGTCAGCATAATATTTTATGGATATCACAGCGGTTTTTGGATAAATGCGTGGCAGAGTCTATGCTGTGCGAGTTATACCATTTGCTAAATGGATCAACGCATGAACATTCTGCGGTTGTTAATATACTCCCACAATGCTGTTCTTCCCTACATAATTCCCTAGTTTGCCTCGATACCAACAGTGCCTGCACATCAGATTTAATTCACTGGACGCAAAGCACTTTGGATGCCCTAAGGGTTTTGAAAGATGCTAAATAGGTACAAAGTCTTTCTTTCTTTATATACACTTTCAAAAAAGGACAACATTTGGCTACTGAAATTACACACCTTATTGAATAGAATACAACTAGATTATAAAGAATAAATTAGAGCCCCTTGTGGATAAAACCAGGCCAATGTCACAATCTACTTTAACCTCAATGTATACCCCTCCCACAATTGCTTGCAGTTTGTAAGAAAACCTAAAGCAGCTTTTTATTTTGAATGTAGATAAATATTTAAGCTTTAATTGCATAGAGTTACTACCTTTGGTTCACTTTATATGTTGGCAGGAGCAGGCATTCAGAAGGAAGTAAGACAGGGGAAAGTATGTGAAAGTACGATAGACCTCTACACAACAAGCATAAAGTAAAACTACACCTCTGGTTTAAAATTTCTGGAAAAAATCCTGAAAACATAACGAATACCACCATCCACAGAAAATCTCAACGAAGTCCCGAAATTAAAATCCACAAACACACTGGTGTGGCATGGATTGAATCGCACTGGCAAGGATCAGCTGTGGCTCAGTGGTAGCACTCTCGTCTCTGAGTTAGAAGACTGTGGGTTTGAATTCCACACCAGAGAGTTGAGCATAAAATCTATGTTGACATCTAGTACGGTACTGAGGAAGTATTGCACTGTAGGAGGTGCGGTCTTTCAGATGCAAGTTTAAATCAAGGACCTGTCTGCCCTCTCAGATGGATGTAAAAAAAACCTCATAGCTCTATTTTGGCGAGCAGAGTCCTGTTTCCTGGCCAATATTTATCCCTCAAACATCACTAAAACAAATTAACTGGTCAATATCACACTGCTGTTTGTGGGCCTTTACTACGCTCAAATTAGCTATAGTGTTTCCTATATTACAAAAGTGACTACTATCCAAACATAAAGAAACAAAAAAGACTTGCACTCATATAGTGCTTTTCATAACTAACGGATGACTCCAAGTGCTTTACAGCTAATGAAGTATTTTTGAAGCGTAGTCGCTATTGTGATGTAGAAAACATGGCAGCCAATTTGCACACAGCAAACCCCCACAAACAGCAATGTGATAATGACCAGATAATCTGTTTTTGTGATATTAAGGGGTTAACATTGGCCAGGACACTGGGGATAACTCCTCTGCTCTTCTTTGAAATAGTTTAACATCTCATCCAAAAGATGGCATCTCTGATCTCTGACAGTGCAGGATTCCTTAAGTACTGCACTGGAATGTCAGCCATGTTTTTTGTACTCAAGCCTTGGAGTGGGACTTGAACCCAGAAGCAAAAGTGCTACCAACTGAGCCATGGTGGACATGTCAATGATATTTCATTAGCTGTAAAGCATTTTGGGATGTCCTGAGGTCTTGATAGACTTCTATTTATATAGTGTCTTTTTTTTTCTTTTCTCTCAAACTGGATATTAAGTCTGCCTTTTGAAGGTGAGATTTACAGGCCTGCAATATTATATCTTGGGAAGAAATCAAAAGATGTTTCACTGCTGCAGTCGTTTAAATCGCCGTAACAGTGCTCCAAAAGCCCATCCAATGGAAGAGTGTTTAGGGTGGAGGATCGTTTGGTCAGCCTGGGACCTTAACATGCAGAATCAACTGCAATTATTATTTTTTTTCTTGGAAAAAATAGTTATATTTGCATATGGTCAAAATGAGTTTTTTTTTAAAATTGCATGTTTTGCAGAAGAAATTCACACCTAAGCAACAAGCTCCTTTCATCTGACTTTTGTCCCTTTCTGCTAATCATTACTCTGTATACAATTGTATTACATGATTATTTTACACATTCATATCTCTTTTTTTCAAACTACAGTCCTGACTATTCTGGCAGAGGGAAGCTTAATGATATAAATAAATTACAATATTCTTATAAAACATTAATTGTTGATTGCCCTTTAAGAGCTATTTAATATAATTAAACACAAAAAGACCTATACAAGGAAAGGGCCATGGAAATTGTCACAATCTCCCTACAATCCTCCAAGTCGTTGACTACCTGAAATGATTTTGGTTTGTAAATCTCTCTGAACCATGCCTAAAGAAGGCAAAAACAAAGACTCAGAAGACCAAGAAGAAAATTAACAATGAAAACAAAGCAAATACAGTAATGGATTAGGGTACCATTAGAATGCTGGGATTTGGTCCTCCTCCAATTGTGAGCCGCACCCGATCATGTGCAAAATTCCCAACTGACTATAGGCGCATTTGACCATGTAAGTTAATTCAAACAATACAAGCAAAGATTGATATTTGAGGATCTGGTCTGGAAGACAGTTACATACTTCAGAAAGTCAGTCTCCCTCTGGATTCTCATGGTTTGCGTACTGCTCAGGGTCCTAGGAGGAATTGCATCAACGGAAGCAACCAACTGGAGAGTACAGAAAGGTTACAAATGGGAAGGTGCAAGTATTCTCATACATAAAACACATAAAAGAGAGTTTTTTTTTCAAATCACAGTCTGTGAAAGAATCCCAAAAGGTCTGGAAGTTGAGATTTCCTTCCTGGTCTTATTAGTTTTCTGTCTTGCTAACCTACCCACTAGCTGAGCCATATGGCCTGGTAGAAAAATTCCACTTGTTGGTGCAAGTATATTCTCTGTTCTCAGGTACTTGCATATTATTTTCCCTCCTCTAGCACATACAATCAGCCCACAGGAAGCACGTTTTTACAAACACAGGAACACGAGTAGGTCATTTAGCTTCTCAAGCCTGTTCTGCCATTCTTTCCTAGAAATACATAGAAATTACAGCATGGAAACAGGCCTGACCGTCTATGCCAGTATTTATGATCCATGCAGATCTCCTCCCACCCAACTTCATCTAACCTTATCAGTATAACCTTCTATTTCTTTTTCCCTCATATGTTTATTTAGTTTCCCCTTAAATGCATCTGACACCCCCACCCACCAAACCTGTATCTGGGAAAATGACCCACTGGGGAACTGGCGTGCCAGCGCGAAATTCAGTGCCTGCACACCTCAGCTCCCGCCAATATAAATAACTTAGATAATGATATTGGAGAGCAGCTTATGTGTCTGGAGTGCAGTATGTGGGAGTTTGTGAAGAGAGAGACTGTCCCAAGTGCACACATTTGCAGCAGAAGTTTCAGTCTCAAATCTCTGCAGCTCAAAGTCATTGAGCTAGAGTGCAAGATGGAGACACTGAGACACACAGGGGAGAGCAGTTTCTAGATAATTTGCTCCACACTTCAGTTACAGAGAGATATATGTTGAGAATGGGATTGGTGTGACCAATAGTGAGCAGAGTAAGGGGAACCCAGGTGAAATAGAGACTGAGGAACCACAAAAACTGATCCTATCCAACAGCTACAATGTACTTGCGACCCATGTCTATGGAAGGACAGGCAGAATGCTGACCATGGCACCTTGGAGCAGGAGAGGGGGGGGGGGAAAAGAAAGAGAGGGGGGGGGGGAAAGAAAGAGAGGGGGGGGGGGGGGGAAAGAAAGAGAGGGGGGGAGAAGAGAGAGAGGGGGGGGAGAAGAGAGAGAGGGGGGGGGAGAAGAGAGAGAGGGGGGGGGAGAAGAGAGAGAGGGGGGGGGAGAAGAGAGAGAGGGGGGGGGAGAAGAGAGAGAGGGGGGGGAGAAGAGAGAGAGGGGGGGGAGAAGAGAGAGAGGGGGGGGAGAAGAGAGAGAGGGGGGGGAGAAGAGAGAGAGGGGGGGGAGAAGAGAGAGGGGGGGGGGAGAAGAGAGAGGGGGGGGGAGAAGAGAGAGGGGGGGGGGGAGAAGAGAGAGGGGGGGGGGAGAAGAGAGAGGGGGGGGGAGAGAGAGGGGGGGGGGGAGAGAGAGGGGGGGGGGGAGAGAGAGAGGGGGGGGGGAGAGAGAGGGGGGGGGAGAGAGAGGGGGGGAGAGAGAGGGGGGGGAGAGAGAGGGGGGGGGAGAGAGAGGGGGGGGGAGAGAGAGGGGGGGGGAGAGAGAGGGGGGGGGAGAGAGAGGGGGGGGGGGAGAGAGAGGGGGGGGGGAGAGAGAGGGGGGGGGAGAGAGAGGGGGGGGAAGAGAGAGGGGGGGGAAGAGAGAGGGGGGGGAAGAGAGAGGGGGGGGAAGAGAGAGGGGGGGGAAGAGAGAGGGGGGGAAGAGAGAGGGGGGGGAAGAGAGAGGGGGGGGAAGAGAGAGGGAGGGGGAGAGAGGGAGGGGGAGAGAGGGAGGGGGAGAGAGGGAGGGGGAGGGAGAGGGAGGGGGAGAGGGAGCAGAAGGAGAAGAAGAAGAAAGAGAAAGACAACTAATATAGTAGTTGTAGAGGATTCAAAAATTAGTGCGACAGATAGAATCATTTGGAAGCAAAATCAAGAATCCTGATTGTTTTGTTGCCGAGCTGGTGCTAAGATGAGGGAGAACCCAAACTGGCTTGAAAGGATATTGGAGATAGCGGGGAGGATCCAGTCATTGTGATCCATACAAGTAGGCAAGAGGTCTTGTTTGGAGATTACTAGAAACTAGGACCCAAATTAGACGACAGGACCGCAAGCGTTGCAATTTTTGGATTATGCAAATTGGCGTAGGGATAAACAGATTAGGGAGGTCAACAAATGGCTGAGGACTGGTGTGGGAAAGAGGGATTCCATTTCTTGCGACACTGGCACCAGTACTAATTAAGAAAGGAACCGTACCAGTCGGATGGGCTCCACCTGAACCAGGCTGGGACCAGGGGCCTGGCAGAAAGGGTAAAAAGGGTCGTCACAAGGACTTTAAATAGTAAGTGGTAGGGGGGAGGGTTCAGGTGGGAAAGGTGGTATAGATAATAGTTTGAAAACAAATAAAAGGAAAGAATGTAGAAAGTAGGATGACAGTCAGAAATTAGCTTTTGGGACTGCAGGTAAAAGAAAAACTAAAAGATATAAAGTGATTAAACGAGGAGAAACAGGAAACAGGAAACATGTGAGTAAAACATTAGAGCAGAAGGACAGCAGTTAGGGTGTGTGACCCAAATAAGCATTTTTATACAACTGCACAAAGTATAAGGAACACTTTGAATGAATTGCAGGCATAAATTCAACTTGGAGTGTATGACATGGTAACCATTACAGATACTTGGCTGTAAGACAGTGAGGACTGGGAACTAAAAATGCCAGGTTATAAGGCCTACAGGAAAGATAGGGAAAATGGTAGGGGAGGAGTAGCCTTAATGATTAAGGATGAAATCACGTCAATGATAAGACAGGATATAACAAGAAATAAGCAGGCAGTGGAGACTTTATGGGTAGAATTAAGAAATAGAAAAGGATTTAAGATTGTAGCAGGAATTGTGTATAGGCCCCCTGGTCATAGCTATGAAGGGGTAGCTTGTATAAATGCTGAGATTAGACAAGTAGCAGGCAAAGGCAAAGTGGTTTTACTGGAGGGATTTTTAACTGTCATATAGATTGGGATAAGCAGACGAGCACATTTCAGAAAGGTAATGAATTTCTTGAGTGTGTTGGGGATAGTTTTCTGAAACAATATGTTTTGGAACCAACGAGGGGGCATGTCATGTTAGATTTAGTAATGAGTCCAGATTTAGTTAACAGCCCAATGTTGCATAAACATTTATCTAATAGTAATCATAATATTATCAAGTTCAACGTAGTGTTTGAAAGAGAGAAACCTGAAACAGCTACTAAGATTCTAAATTTAGGTAAGACTGATTACAATGGGATGAGACAAGAGACTATCCACAATAAAGTGGGCAAATCTGTTAATGAGTAAAATGACAGATCAGTGGGAGGTGTTCAAAAAAAAAATGGAATTGTCTGCGATACAGAACCAGTTTATACCTCTAAAGGGTGAGTTCTACTTGCCAAAAAAGACAGCCATGGACAACTAAAGAGGTAAGAAACAACATAAAACTAAAAAAGATAAAAGCATACAAAAACCATAGCTCCTGGCATAGGGGAAAAGTACAAAGAGCAGCAAAGAGTGACAAAGCAAATAATAAGAGCTACAAAAAGGGAGTATGAAAAGAAACTTGTAAGGGATATCAAAATTTACACAAAAATCTTTTACAATTACATTAGGAAAAAAAGGGTAGTCAGAAGCAATGTGGGCTCCTTGAAAACAGATAAAGTGAATTTATCAATGAAAATAATGAAATGGCAGACATGCTGAATAATTATTTTGAGTCAGTATTTACGACGAGGAAGAGTTCAGTCATCCCAAGGAAACTATTAATGAATCAGGGACAGCGGCTCAACAAAATTAACATAAGCAAGGTAACAGTAATGGAGAAATTAATGGCAGGAAAGAGCAATAAATCCTCAGGACCAGATGGTTTCCATCCCAGGGTTTAAAAGAAGTAGGTGAGACCATTGTAGATGCCCTAACTATAATCTGCCAAATTTACAACTAAGAGGCAGGAAAGCCTGGTGAAAAGATTAAAAATGCGCCTGTCTGTTAATTTCATCTGAACATCTGGGAAACCCATAATTCTGGATTTCCATCCGGAACTTCTCCCCCCAACCCCCTCTCCTCCTTGCCTCCCCCTAAATATCAGGACCAAAGTCTTTCCTCATTAACATTTTTTTTTAATTCTTGGAATATGAGCGTTTATTGCCCACACTTAGTTGTTCTCAAGAAAATGGTGCAGGGCCTTCTCTTTGAACTGTTGCACTCTTTGTTATAAAGGTACACCCAGAGTGCTGTTAGGTAGGTAGCTCTGGAATTTTGATACAGCAGCCATGAAATTTTGACCCGGTAGCAATGAAAGACTGTGTATTGAAGACTGCTACTATTGACTGTGACTGCTAATGTGACCTAAAAGAACATCACAGGATGCGATCTATGAATTGTTAACGGGAGTGATTTTAAGGCTGTAAAATGGTCGATGGGTGCAGGCGATGGCAATAAACCATTCAAGGTTTCTTTGTCATGCTGTATCTAGTAAGAATACTGCTTTACAAATCATTCCGAGGGATCCCTTATTTGTACCAATAGTATTCCAAAAAAAACTGAGGAAGTATTTACCTGGGACTTGTGAGACTGAGAAGCTGAAGTTGGCTCATGTCCAGGGACTAAGGTTCCTAACCGACTGTTCAGGAAACGTGGGCCATTAAATAACTTGTGTGGACCACTGTCGTCTATCTTCATTTCTAGTAATAAAGGTACAATGAAAATGTGCATTCACTTCCCATCTATAGTTAGTACAGACAATTCATCTGAAATTCTCACACACTTTTTTAAACAGTTATTTGTCAGTGCTTTCTCAGTAAAGCTTAAATTCCCATTCAAGTTTACTGCAGATATATCAAGAGTAATTTTAACCTAAATCATTGTGGGGGAAACACGTGGGATTGAGTGGAACACTTGTTTTGCACCCGACCCAATAATACTTTCCAATGATTTTGGTGGAGGGTACTAGTGGGCAAGGTGTAAAACAGCATTGCACCCAAACCCATCAGTTTCCCAATGGGTAGATTAGATGGCAATTACCCCCAAAGAAATTGCAGGAGCGGGTGGGCACGGGGAGGGGGGGGCAGAAAATTCATGTCCATGCAGCCATTGCCACTCTCCCTGGGCTGTGCCTTAGCAATCTTGCTGATTTGTTGGAGAACAGATTGATAGATTGCTGTGATGCCCTGGTAGTTCCTGTCAGTGATATCCAGAGCCATAGTGGTAGCAGTTTGAGTTTGCAAGGCAACAGTCAGTTTCCATTGCAGCTTTGATGAAAGCTGTCTGCTGCTATAGAAACTGTGACATCGGCCATCAGACAATGCACCATGTTGTGTTCCTCGTGTTTTGATGGAGGTGACCACTCATTCCATGTTGGAAAGGATGGACTCCAAGCTCTGCACAAAGGTGTGTGCATGTTGGAGCTGGACTCCTGCATTCTACTTGACATTGGGTGCAGGGTTTCTGGCAGGTTTCCCAGTTATCTTCTGAAGCTTGAGCCATCCAAGTCCTCAACTGACTCCTACAGAACTACTGTATGACCGCGCCTTCTGGACTATCCTTTCCTGCACCCTGCATACTTGTGCCCAGTGTCTCACCACGTGCAGATCCCTGCTCTATCCAAGCTCTAAAATACCAGCAGTCTCTGAGCTGGTTGTTGTGGGTCAAAATTGAATGATAGTGTATCTTCATCTTCACTGTCTTCTTCCTCCTCTAGCTGGGCAGGTTTCAGTTCTTGGATGTCTGAAATGAAAAAGGGACAAGCACTGAGTTGTACTGAGGGGACAGGAGAAAGTAAGAAGTGCATAATTATACACTCTGCCGCTTGAGAGTCAGAAGAGATTATGGGATGAGAGAAAAGTGGGAAGACAAAAAAAAAAAAAGAGGATTAGGCATGCAGATACCCTCATCATCGTTCCCTCCAGTCCTGACTGTAGCCACTGCCTCGGTGATGCGGCTTCCCATGATGGACAACACAGTCTTCTCCAAGGAGTTTAAAACATGCAGGTGTGCTCCTCTTCCTCCAGTTCTTTCCTGCTGCCTCCTGTTATGTGCCACCTTCTTCTGCAAGAAAGAAGGAAGTGTGTCAGTGAGTGTCCTGCAATATGTTTGGGTGATGTGGATGTCATGGCTCAATTTGGGCCAGTGTGTGCAAGCTATGAATTGTGGATGCAAGGGTTGCAACAGCACTAAATGTGGGAGGGTGAGGTAAACCATATGAACTGAAGGGTTGAGTACTGATTAAGAGAGATTGTTAGTAGGTTGGTGATGGGGCTGTAGTGAATTGAGGAGTGGATGAGGCTAGTGGTGCAGTTGGTAGCTTATGCCATTTGGAGATTAAACTCCTTCACCTTGACAACCCATGTCTGATCATTAAACTTGTTCCTCTGCTGCAAATATTCTGGAAGCTACACCCCTGGAATTGGTGTCCACCACTACTTCTTCCTAAAGAGTGACAAATCCCCAGGATGAGATGGTTTCCATTCCAGGGTTTTAAGGGAAGTAGGTGAGAATGTCACAGATGCCCTAACTATAATTTGCCAAAAGTTTTCTCAATTAGTGATTCGTACCTTTAGATTGGAAAATAGAGTGTGTGACTCTATTTAAGAAACGTTGCAGAGGAAACCAGGGAATTTTAGCCTAACATCTGTTGCTGGGAAATTGCTTGTGTCTACAGTTTAGGATAGGGTTTTCAGCTGGTCAGAGAGAGCTAGCACGGATTTGTAAAGGGTGAGCCATGCCTGACAAACCTGATCGAATTTTTTGAAGAGGTGACCAATGTAGTGGACAGAGGAATGTCTAAGCGTATTATTTACATGGACTTCCAGAAAGCTTTTGATAAAGTCCCTCAATGGAGACTGTTAGCTAAGGTTGAAGCTCATGGAAATGAAGAAAATTATTGACCTGGTTAGGAAATTGTCTGAGTGGCAAGCGACGGACAGTAGAGATAATGGGCAGATACTCTAATTGGCAGAATGCGACAAGTGGTGTCCTGCAAGCATCTGGGTTTGTGGCCTTAATTATTCACCATGTTTATTAATGGAATCGAAAGCCACATATCCAAATCTGCTATGACACTGTTAGCAGTGTAAATGGAAACATAAAATTACAATAATAGATTAAGTGAATAGACAAAACAGTGGTAAATGGATTTCAATGTAGGAAAATGTGAGATCACCCACTTGGGACCTAAAAATGATGCAGCAGGGTACTTTCTAAATGATGAAAAACTGGAAACCGTGGCGGTCCAAAGAGACTTGGGGGTCCAGGTACAAAGACCATTAAAATGTCATGAACAGGTACAAGTCTAGACCTGGAGAGCATAGTCTAAAAATTAGAGCCAGACCTTTCAGAAGTGAAATTAGGTAACACTGCCACAGATAAAGGGTGGTAGAAGTTTGAAACTTACTCCCACAAAACAGCAATTGATGCTCCAGCTCTGAGATTGATAGATTTTTGTTAAACATAGGTATTAAGGGCAATGGGGCAAAGGGATAGGCGGTCAAGTTGCAGATCAGTGTTGTTCTCATTGAATGGTGGAACAGATTTGAGGGGCTAAATAGCCTCCTCCTGTTCCTCATACCTCCTGGGCATATGTTTGGGGACTCTCCTGCCCTCTTGTGGATACAGGATGTTTCTCCTCTCGATGTCTTGCACCAAGTCCTCCTGTGCATTATCCAAAAACCTTAGCGCACGCTTTGTTGCATGTTCAGCCATTCTTCAATTGTTCAAAGTACAGATTCAGGTCATATCCAGCCTCCTACTTTTGTGTGCAGTCAATGAACAGTGAAGCCCAACACAGCAATCAGTTAAAACAGCAGGCAGCACTAATTTAACGTGGGTTAACAACATACCATGAACCCCAGAACTGTTTACAGGCGTTATCTATTTTAACTCTTTGGTTTCCAAAAATAACAGCCTCCAGTACCTCACCCTAGCAGGCATTTTTGACTTCTGAATTCAAACAGTGATTGTTGGCAAGATCAAGCAAGGATAAAGAACAAATAACAGTACAGCACAGGAAGAGGCCAGTCGGCCCTCCAAACCTGCGCCGATCTTGATGCCTGCCTAAAGTAAAACCTTCTGCACTTCCGGGGCCCGTATCCCTCTATTCCCATCCTATTCATGTATTTGTCAAGATGCCTCTTAAATGTCTCTATGGTACCTGCTTCCACCACCTCCCCTGGCAACAAGTTCCAGGCACTCACCACCCTCTGTGTAAAGAACTTGCCTCGCACATCCCCTCTAAACTTTGCCCCTCACACCTTAAACCCATGTCCCCTAGTAACTGACTCTTCCACCCTGGGAAAAAGCTTCTGACTATCCACTCTGTCCATGCCACTTATAACTTTGTAAACCTCTATCATGTCGCCCCTCCACCTCCGTCGTTCCAGTGAAAACAATCCAAGTTTATCCAACCTCTCCTCATAGCTAATGCCCTCCAGAACAGGCAACATCCTGGTAAACCTCTTCTGTACCCTCTCCAAAGCCTCCATGTCCTTCTGGTAGTGTGGCGACCAGAACTGCACGCAATATTCCAAGTGTGGCCTAACTAAAGTTCTGTACAGCTGCAGCATGACGTGCCAATTTTTATACTCTATGCCCCGTCCGATTAAGGCAAGCATGCCGTATGCCTTCTTGACTACCTTATCCACCTGCGTTGCCACTTTCAGTGACCTGTGGACCTGTACGCCCAGATCTCTGTGCCTGTCAATACTCCTAAGGGTTCTGCCATTTACTGTATACTTCCCACCTGCATTAGACCTTCCAAAATGCATTACCTCACATTTGTCCGGATTAAACTCCATCTGCCATTTCTCCACCCAAATCTCCAACCGATCTATATCCTGCTGTATCCTCTGACAATCCTCATCACCGTCCGCAACTCCACCAACCTTTGTGTCGTCCGCAAACTTACTAAACTTACTGGCCATTAGTACATTGTGTCTTTTTTTCCTTTTCTTTATAAAACAAATATTATTGCATAGCATAAAACATAGCCTAATTTCAGGTCTCTAATGAAGGTTGCATCATATAAATCCCTTGAATCGATAAAAGAACAACTTGCATTTATATAGACAAGAAATGCTGGAAATACCCAGCAGGTCTGGCAGCATCTGTGGAGAGAGAAGCAGAGTTAACGTTTCAGGTCAGTGACCCTTCAATGGCTAGACTGCTCCAGGCCATTCAACTGCCACTTAAGGGCCTCCTCCCGTCATGGCGGGTATTTTACCCTCGATGGCCGGAGAGCAAAGGCCCTAATAACCCTACCTGGTAAAACCAGGCGGCCTTCTTGCGGGCTGGGGGGTGGGGCCCTCCTGATTGGGCACCCTGTGCCACACGGAGGGCCACCTCGAAGTCCCAAAACACCAATGCACAACACTCCCCCCACCCCACCTAACCAAAACCCCTCGGCTTGCCAGGGCCCGGCCGATTGTCCCCGGCGAGGCCCTAAAAATTTACCCGAGTTCCGGGGCCATCCTTCCCGTTGCCTCCAATGGCTGGGTGTAGTCTCAGCAGTGGCCACTGCTCCTTGTGGTGCTGCTGGGACTATGATCAGCAGCTCCATCAGGTGGGACTTCCTGCCTCAAGGAGGTGGAAGTCCCTCCCAAGGCCAATAAGGGCCTGGAGAATGAAAAATCCCAGCTTGGTTCCCCAGGTCCAGTGGAGGCGGGCTCGCCACCTTCCACCCAAAGTAAAATTCCAGCCATATTGACCAGTGTTTTTCTGCTACTCAGTATCGTGTAAAGAAGCACGTGTGACAAAAAATGGATAGTTAGTGGTCACAGCACATTTGTACAAATGTCAGGAAGCAATCATAGATAATCCTTCAACAAGGGACAAACATTTCAGCTGGCATGAATAAAGAATCATTAAAGTTTACACCACAGAAGAGGTATTTGGTACATCTTGCCAGTGCCAGTTCTTTGATAGAGATATCAAATTAGTACCACTCCCCCAGCTTTCACCATTACTGTGCAATTTCCTCCCCTTAAAAGTATATATCCCCTTCTTTTTGAAAGTTATTATTGAATGTGCTTCTACCACACTTTTAGGCAGCAGATTCTAAATCCCAATAACTACTTGTGTAAAAATAAAAATAAAAATAAAATTCACCCCATCTCACCTCTGGCTCTTTTGCCAATAATCTTAAACCCGTGTCCTCCAATTACTGATATGTCTACCCATAGAACAGTTTTTCCAATGCACTCTATCAAAATCTCTCATAATTTAGAATGCCTCTATTAAATCTCCCCTTAAAATTCTTGGCTCTAAGGAGAACAACCCAGCTTCTCTAGTCTCTCCGTGTAGCTGAAGTCCTGCAGTCCTGGCACCATCCTTTTAAAAAAAAATTCTTTCATGGGATTTCCACACACTAGCAAGGACAGCATTTGTTCCTCCTCCCGAATTGTCCTCAAGAAGGTTGTGGTAAGCCACATTCTTGAACTGCTGCAGTCCCTCTTCTGCAGGTACACCCACAATGCTGTTAAGAAGGGAGTTCCAGGATTTTGATCCAGCCACAGTGACGGAACGACAATATAGTTCCAAGTCAGGATGGTGTGGGGCTTAGAGGGGAACTTGGAGGTGGTACTCCCATGCATCTGCTGCTCTTGTCCTTTCGTGATAGAGGTCACGGGTTTGGAAGGTGCTGTCAAAAGAGCCTCCGTGCGTTTCTGCAGTTCATCTTGTAGATGGCACCCACTGCTGCCACTGTGTATCGGTGGTGGATGGAGTGAATGTTTAAGTTGGTGGATGGGGTGCCAAATAAGTGGGCTGCTTTGTCCTGGATGGTGTCGAGCTTCTTGAGTGTTGTTGGAGCTGCGCCTATCAAGGCAAGTGGAGAGTATTCCATCACACTCCTGACTTGTATATTATGGATGGTGGACAGGATTTGGGAGTCAGAGGAGGTGAGAGTTACTCACCTCAGAATTCCCAGTCTCTGACCTGCACTTGTAGCCAGAGTGTTTAGGTGGCTGGTCCAGTTAAGTTTCTGCTCAATGGTAACCCCCAGGAGGTTGATAGTGGGGGATTCAGCAATGGTAATGCCGTTGAATGTCATGGGGAGATAATTAGATTCTCACTTGTTGGAGATGGTCATTGCCTGGCACTTGTGTGGCACGAATGTTACTTGCCACTTATCAGCACAAGCCTGAATTTGTCCAGGTCTTGTTGCATATGGACCTGGCCAGCTTCAGTATCCGAGGAGTTGCGAATGTTGCAGAACATGGTGTAACCATCAGTGAATATCCTCACTTCTGACGTTATGATGGAGGGAAGGTCATTGGTGAAGCAGCTGAAGATAGTTGGGCCTCGGACACTACCCTGAGGAACTCCTGCAGTGATGTCCTGGGACTGAGATGATTGGCCTTCAATACCACAACAGTCTTCCTTCGTGCTAGGTATGACTCCAACCAGTGGATAGTTTTCCCCGATTCCCACTGACTCCAGTTTTGCTAGGGCTCCTTGACGCCACACTCAGTCAAAAGCTGCCTTAATGTCAAGGGCAGTCACTTTCACTTCACCTCGAGTTCAGCTCTGTTGTCCATGTTTGGACCATGGCTGTAATGAGGTCTTCAGCCATGTGGCCTGGCATAACCCAAACTGAGCATCAGTGAGCAGGTTATTGATGTGTAAGCGCTGTTTGATACTGTCAACGACACCTTTTTATCACTTTGCTTATGATCAAGAGGAGGCTGATGGGGCGGTAATCGGTCAGCTTGGATTTGTCCTGCTTTTTGTGGATAGGACATACCTGGTCAATTTTCCATATTGCCAGGTAGATGCCAGTGTTGTAGCTACTTGAACAGCTTGGCTAGGATCGCAGCTCGCTCTGGAGCACATACTCAGCTGGGATGTTGTCAGGGCCCGTAGCCTTTGGAGTATCCAGTGCCTTCAGCCGTTTCTTGATATCACATGGAATGAATTGAATTGGCTGAAGACTGGCATCTGTGATGCTGGGGACCTCAGGAGCAGATTGAGATGGATCATCCACTTGGCACTTCAGGCTGAAGATGGTTGCAAATGCTTCAGCCTTGTCTTTTGCACTGACGTGCTGGGCTCCGCCATCATTGAGGATGGGGATATTTGTGGAGCCTCCTGCTCCTATTGGTTGTTTAATTGTCCACCACCATTCATTACTGGATGTGGCAGGATGGCAGAGCTTTGATCTGATCCGTTGGTTATGGGATTGCTTAGCCCTATCTATCGCATGCTGCTTCAGGCGTTTTGCAGGTAAGTAGTCCTGTGTTGTAGCTTCACCAGGTTGACATCGCATTCTTAGGTATGCCTGGTGCTGCTCTTGGCATGCCCTCTTCATTGAAGCAGGGTTGGTCCTTTGGCGTGATGGTAATGGTCAAGCGAGGGATATGTCGGGCCATGAGGTTACAGATTGTGGTTGAATACAATTCTGCTGCTGCTGATGGCCCACAGTGCCTCGTGGATGCCCAGTTTTCTGCTAATAGATCTGTTCTATCCTATTTAGCACGGTGGTCGTGCCACACAACATGATGGAGGGTATGCTCAGTGCGAAAACTGGACTTTGTCTTTACAAGGGCTGTGTGGTGGTCACTCCTACCTATACTGTCATGGACAGATGCAACTATGACAGGGTAAATTGGTGAGGACATGGTCTAGTTGGTTTGTCTCCTCTAGTTGGTTCCCTCACTACCTGGCGCAATCCCAGTACATCTCCTCTGCACCCTCTCCAAGGCCTGGACATTCTTCCTAAAGTGTGGTGCCCAGAATTGAGCACAATCCTCCAGCTAGGGCCTGAACAGTTCCTTGCTTTTGTAATTTATGCCTTTGTTTATAAAGCCAAGGGTCCTATATGCATTTTTTAAGCAGCTTTCTCAACTTGTCCTGCCACTTTCAGAGATTTGTGTAGATACACCCCCAGGTCTCTCTGTTCCCATACCTCATTTAAAATTGAGTTTATATTGATTCTCCTCATTCTTCCCACCAAAATGTGTCACTTCACTCTTTGCTGCATTAAATTGCATCTGCCATGTGTCTGCCCATTTCACCATTCTGCTTATGTCCTCCTGTATTCTGGAACAATCTCCTCACTGTTTACTCCATTTTTGAGTTTCATGTCACCTACAAGCTTTGAAATTATGCCCTGCACACTCAAGTCCAGGTCATTTCAATTCACAGGGCACTAGCACTAGTATTGAGGAAAGTGGGTGCTGTACAGTTCCTACGGTCTTCACCTGAACCATGCTGGAACCAGTGTTCTGGTGAGTCGTATACCTAGGGTGATAGAGAGGGCTTTAAACTAAATAGTCGGGCAAGGGATCAAGTGAGGGAAGATGTGATAATTTAAAGACAGAGGAGAAGGCAAGAGAGCAAAGTAGCAATAAGGGTAATGATAATCAGAGTGTGGCAGGAAGGGTACAGAGCATATAAACTTAAGAGTGCCCCAGCAGATAAGGCTAGAGGTTGTGAAAATAATAAAAAGACAGCATTAAAGGTTCTCTATCTGAATGCACACAACATTCGCAACAAGTTGATGAATTGACAGCACAAATAGAAGTAAATACATATGATCTAATTGCCATTAATTACAGAGATGTGGTTGCAGTGTTACCAAGGCTGGGAACTGAATATTCAAGGGTATTTGACATTTATGAAGGATAGGCAAAAAGGAAAAGGAGTTGGGGTAGCATTGTTAATAAAGGATGAGATCATTACATTCGTGAGAGAGGATCTTAGATTGAAGGATCAAGATGTAGAATCAGTTTGGGTGGCAATGGGCAGCAAACATTGGTAAGAATAAAAACAGAAGGTGCTGGAAATATTCAGCAGGTCAGGGAGCATCTGTGGAGAGAGAAGCAGAGTTAATGTTTCAGGTCTGGGGAATAAGGGATTGGTAGAGAAAAGTATACAAATACTTTTGTCTGAGTTCACGGAGGAAGGTACAAAAAACCTCCCAGAAATACTAAAGAACCAAGGGACTAGCGAGAATTAGGAACTGAAAGAAATTAGTATTAGTAAAAAAGTATTACAGGAGAAATTAATGGGACTGAAAGTTGCTAAATCCCTGGACCGGATGATCTACATCTCAGGGTGTTGAAACAGGTGGCTGTAGAGATAGTGGATACACTGGTGATCATCTTCCAAAATTTTATAGATTCTGGAGTGGTTCCTGCAGATTGGAAGGTAGCAAATGTAACCCCAATTTTTAACAAAGAGAGAAAACGGGGAACTACAGACCTGTTGGCCTGAAATCAATAGTAGGGAAAATGCTAGAATCTATTATAATCTAAGTAATCCTGAGAAGTGTGAGGTGATGCATTTTGGGAGGACTAACAAGGCAAGGGAATATACAATGGATGTTAAGACCCTAGGAAGTACAAAGGGTCAGAGGGACCTTGGGGTACTTGTCCATAGATCACTGAAGGCAGCAGCGCAGGTACAGAAGGTGGTTAGGAAGGCAAATGGGATACTTGCCTTTATTATCCAAGGCATAGAATATAAGAGCAGGGAGGTTATGATGGAGCTGTATAAAACGCTAGTTAGGCCACAGCTGGAGTACTGTGTACAGTTCTAGACACCACACTAGAGAAAGGATGTGATTGCACTGGAGAGGGTGCAGAGGAGATTCACCAGGATGTTGCCTGGGCTGCAGCATTTCAGCTATGAAGAGAGACTGAAAAGGCTAGGGTTGTTTTCCTTGGAGCAGAGAAGGCTGAGGGGGTACATGATTGAGGTGTACAGAATTATGAGGGGCATAGATAGGAAAAAACTTTTCCTTTAGCAGAGTGGTCAGTAACCAGGGGGCATAGATTTAAGGTAGGGGCAGGAGGTTTAGAGGGGATTTGAGGAAAAAAAATTTCACTGAGGGTGGTTGGAATCTGGAACGCATTGCCTGAAGAAGTGGTAGAGGCAGAAACCCTCACAACATTTAAAAAGTTTTTAGATGAGCACTTGAAACACCATAGCATACAAGGCTACGGGCCAAGTGCTGGAAAATGGGATTAGAATAGTTAGGTGCTTGATGGCTGGCACAGCCACAATAGGCCGAAGGCCCTGTTTCTGTGCTGTATAACTGTGTGACTCTATGACCCTATAAAGAATGTGATAACTGGACACTTAGAAAATAATAGTAAGATTGGACAGAGTCAACATGGATTTATGAAATGGAAATCATGTTTGACAATTTGTTGGAGTTTTTTGAGGATGTAACGAGCAGAATAGATAAGGGGGAACCAGTGGATGTGGTATATTTGAATTTTCAGAAGGCTTTCAATCAGGTCCCACACAAGAGGTTAGTAAGCAAAATTACAACACATGGGATTGGGGGTAATATACTAGCATGGATTGAGAATTGGTTAATGGACAGAGAACAGAGAGTAGGAATAAACGGATCATTCTCAGGTTGGCAGGCTGTGACTAGTTGGGTACTGCAAGGATCAGTGCTTGGGCCCCAACTAATAACAATTTATGTCGATGATTTGGATGTGGGGACCAAATGTAATATTTCCAAGTTTGCTGATGACACAAAACTAGGTGGGAATGTGAGTTATTCGGAGGATGCAAAGAGGCTTCAAGGGGATTTAGACAGGCTAAGTGAGTGGTCAAGAACATGGTAGATGGAATATAATGTTGAAAAATGTGAAGTTATTCACTTTGGCAGGAAAAGCAGAAATGCAGAGTATTTCTTAAATGGAGAGAGATTGGGAAGTGTTGATGTCCAAAGGGACCTGGGTGTCCTTGTTCATAAGTCACTGACAGCTAACATGCAGATGCAGCAAGCAATCAGGCAGGCAAATGGTATGTTGGCCTTTATTGCAAGAGGATTTGAGTACAGGAGTTAAGCAGTCTGCTGCAATTATATAGAGCCTTGGTGAGACTGCACCTGGAATATTGAGTACAGTTTTGGTCTCATTACCCAAGAAAGGACATATTTGCCATAGAGGGAGTGCAACGAAGGTTCACCAGACTAATTCCTGGCTTGGTAGCACTGTCCTGTGAAAAGAGATTGAGGAGACTGGGCCTGTATTCTCTAGAGTTTAGAAGAACAAAAGGTGATCCCATTAAAGCAAATAAAATTCTTATAGGGCTCGACAGGTTTGATGCAGGAAGGATGTTTCCCCTGGCTGGAGGGGGGTCTAGAAACAGGTGATAGAGTCTCAGAATAAGAGATAGGCCATTTAGGACTGAGATGAGAAGGAATTACTTCACTCAAAGTGAGGTGAATCTTTGGAATTCTCTACCCCAGCGGGCTGGGGAGGCTCAGTCATTGAGTATGTTCAAGACAGAGATCGATAGATTTCTAGGTATTAAAGATATCCAGGGATATGGGGAAAATGGCGTTGAAGTAGAAGATCAGCCATTATCTAGTTGAAGGCGGAGCAGGCTCGAGGGGCCAAATGGCCTACTCCTGCTCCTATATGTCCATTAATATATATCAAAAAGAGCAGTGGTCCTTATATTGACCCCTAGGGAACAGTGCAGTATACTTACCTCCAGTCTGAAAAACAACCATTCACCACTACTCTCTGCTTTCTGTCTAAATGTAAACTGTGAAGAGGATCATTACAGACTACAGGAGGACATAGACAGACTGGTGAAATGGGCAGACACATAGCAGATGCAATTTAGTGTATAGAAGTGTGACATTTGCAATATTCCAGTCCCATATTGAAGGAGGGTTCCATACCAGAGCCTCTGCTATCTCCACTCTCACTTCACTCAGCAATCTAGGATGTATTCCATCTGGACTGGGTGATTGCTCTACTTTGAGGAGGGACAGTCTTTTAAGGACCTCCACCGTATCTATTTTCATCCTTATCAATTTCCAATTGGATCCAATATCCAATTGGCAACATCCACTTCTTTAATCGCAACAGATACAAAGTACTCATTTAGTACCTCAGCCATGTCTTCTGCCTCCACAAGATCTCTTTTTGGATCCCTATTAAGCCCCAACCTTTGTTTGACTATCTTTTTACAATTTATACATTTATAAAAAAAACTTTTGCGTCCCCTTTTAAGTTATCCGCTAAACAATTCTCATACACTCTCATATTTCCTTTTTTAGTTCTCCTCTGTACTTTTTGTATTCAGCTTAGCTCACTACAGTATTATGAGCCAGATATTCATCATAAGCCTCCTTTTCCTGTTTCATTTTAATCGCTATATCTTTAGTCATCTAGGAAGCTTTGGATGCCCTTCTTTTCCCCCTCACATGAATGTGTCTAGTCAGTACCCAAACTATCTCCTCTTTGTAGGCCTTTGAATGCTCATATAACACATTTATATAGTGTTTTTCTTGTTTTCAGGATGTACCTAACACTTTATAGCTTATTACATACATTTGAAGTGTAGTCACTTTAGTAATATAGTAAACCTGGCAGCCAATTTGCACACAAAGATAAATGTGATAAATGACCAGTTTATTTGTTTTTTCAGTGATGTTGGTTGAGGGATAAGTATTATCCAAGACATTGGGAGAGAACTCCCTGCTAAGGGAGCAGATAGGACCTTAGTTTCTGGGTCTGAAAGCCAGCGCCAATTTCCACATGTATGCTGATGACACCCAGCTCTACCACCTCATCACCACCTCTGTCAACCCCTCCACTGTCTCTAAACTGTCAGAGTGCTTGTCCGACATCCAGGATTGGATGAGCAGAATATTTCCTCCAACTAAATATTGGGAAAACTGAAACCATTGTCTTTGGTTCCTGCAACAAACTCCCTAGCCACCAACTCTATGCCTCTCCCCGGCAACTGTCTGAAGTTGAATCAGACTGTTGGCAAACATGGTGTCGTACTTGACCCCAAGACGAGCTTCCCACCCCATATCCACACCATTACCTAAGACCGCCTATTTCAACCTCGGTAACATCACCCGACACCGCCTCTGCCTCAGCTCATCCACGGCTGAAATCCTGAGCCTTGCCTTTGTTACACCTAGACGACCATTCCAATGCACTCCTGGCCGGCCTCCCATGCTCTACCCTATATAAACTGGAGGTCATGCAAAAGTCTGCTGCTCGTGTCCTAACTCGCACCAAGTCCTGTTCACCCATTACTCCTTTAATCGCTGACTTAGGCTGGCTCCCAGTTAAACAATGGCAACATTTCAAAATTCTCACCCTTGTTTTCTAATCCCTTCATAGCCTCACCTCTCCCTATCTCTGTAATTTCCATCAGCCTTACAACCCTCCAAGATATCCTCTAATTCTGACCTCTTGAGCATCCTCGATTTTCATTGCTCCACCATTAGTAGCCATGCCTTCAGCTGCCGAGGCTTGAAGTTCTGGAATTCCCTCCGAAAACCTCTCCGCCTCTCTACCTCCTTTAAGACACTCCTTAAAACCACTCTCTTTGACCAAGCTTTTGGTTATCTGCCCCAATACCTCTTTATCTGACTTGGTGTCAAATTGTGTTATATAATGCTCCCATAAAGTGGATATTTCTATAGTACCTTTTATTACATTAAAGGTGCTTTATAATACGTTACTGTTGTTGTTTAACATTGCTTTCGAAATACAGCAGCTCAGAGTGCAGCACTCCCTTAGTACTCTGTACTGAAGTTTTATATAAATTAGCATGTAAAAGAGCTACTACAAGATTAAGCCATCAAATTCTCCAGATTGCTTACCAGGAATTTTTTGTATTGCTTCTTTCCAGGTAGGCTTGTTTTCCTTGCTTAGAGTTGTACTGATTGCAGCAGTGGGGCCTGTCAACCTCTCTAGAGTTTCCTAAGATGGCAAGACCATTTGTTAAAAATATACAGTCATGGTACATGGTAAAGGTGCAGGTTGCCTGTGCATATGGGTGGTGCATCAAACCCTTACCAGAATAAATCAACAGCTCTCAGATTTTGTGAAATGAATAGACTGTGGCAAAAAGAACTGCATCTACAGATTTGTGCCCCCAAAATATTCTCCCTTTTCTTTTCCTTTCCTGAAAGTGGTGATTCATGCTGGGGTACAGTTCCACAACTGAATGCAGTACCTTGTTCAGATGCCCAGGCTTCATGTCTCAGCATGGACAGGGTGTTTGCTGGCGATTCAACCAAGGGAGCCATCACAGTGGGTCCCTATTCAGTCCTCACCTTATGCCCTTGAGGCTAACCAATCAGAAACAGGAACGCTGCTTGTGTCCAAGTGTCTTGTGGCTAATGGCAGAGCTCTAATGGCCTGACTGACAGCAGTTTGGTCACCAGATAGCTGTGGCTCAGTGGTAGCACTCTTGCCTCTGAATCAGGAAAGTCAAAGGTTCAAATCCCACTTCAACAACTTGAGCACAAAAATTTACACTGACATTCCAGTGCGATGCTGCACTGTTGGAAGGGCTGCCTTTCAGGTGAGACATTAAACCAAAGCCCTGCTGTGCTCTCTGGTGGACAAATAAAGATCCTGCAGTACTTTTTTTAACAGAACAGGAGGAGAGCTCCCTCAGTATTCTGGCCAATATTTATCCCTCCCCTTTTCTGATTCTAAAACAGATTAAGAAATGTGAGAGAGAAAAACCAGGAAATTATAGACATGTGAGTCTAACAACTGTTGTGGAGAAGTTGTTGGAAACTATAACGAAGGGCAGAGTGACTGAGTACTTAAAGAAATTCAAGCTGAATAGAAAGATTTGTAAATCCATGCCTCTGTACTTGCTGAAAATCTGTTACTTCTCTAACTTTTTCCAGTTCTGATGAAAGTTCCTTAAACTGACATGTTAACTCTGTTTCTCTCCCCACAGATGCTGCCAGAGCTGCTGAGTGTTTCCAGCATTTTCTGTTTTTATTATGGATTTGTAATAGGTAAGTCATGTCTATCAAACCTATTTGAATTTTTGAGGAAGTAACTAAAGTAGTAGACAGGTGTAGTAGTCTATGGATGTAGTTTATATGGACCTCCAGAAAGCATTTGATAAGGTTCCACATAAGTGAAGCTCATGAAATTGAAGAAAAATTATTGACCCGGTTAGGAGATTGATTAGGTGGTAGGAGACAGAGAGTAGGGATAATGGATTCCAATTGGAAGGAAGTAACTAGTGGTGTCCCTCAAGGATCGGTGTTGGGGCCTCAACTATTCACTATATTTATGAATGGCTTATATAACACAAGAGAGGATCGTATATCCAAGTTTGCCAAAGGCACAAAGATTGGTGGCATATTAAATAGTTGTAGTTGGAAGCACAAAATTATAAAGAGACTTTGATAGGTTAAGTGAGTAGACAAAACTGTGGCAAATGAATCTGAATACAGGTAAATGTGAGGTCATTCATTTTGGACCAAAAAAGGATAGATCTGAGTATTTTATAAATGGTGAATAGATAGGAACAGTGGCGTTGCAAAGAGATTTAGGAGTCTATGAACATAATTTTCTTTTTTATTCGCTCGTGGGATGTGGGCATTGCTGGCAAAGCCAGCACATATTGCCCATGTCTAATTATCCTTGAGAAGATGATGGTGAACCACCTTCTTGAACTCTGCAGTCCGTGTGGTGTCGGTACACCCACAGTGCTGTTAGGGCAGGAGTTCCAGGATTTTGACCCAGCGACAGTTAAGGGAACAGCAGTAGATGCTATCACAACTAATCATTTTAAATCTCAGATCAATAGATTCTTGCTAGCCAGGCTTTAACAAACATGGAGCAAGGAGAGTAGATAAAATTAGGATACAGATCAACCACAATCTCATTAAATGGTAGAATAAGCTGGAGGGGCTGAACAGCCTACTCCTGTTCCTACCTTCCTATCTCATTGCTGTTCATGGGACCTTGACGTATGCAAATTGGCTGCCACATTTCGTACAATACAACAGTGACTACACTTCAAAAGTACTTAATGGCTGTAAAATGCTTTCTGATGCCTTGAGGTCATGAAAGGCTCTATATAGAGCCTTTCTTTTTTCTTTACAGTAGAACTCAGATATGGGACCTTCATAATCTATACACCCCAATACCATACCAGGATACATAATGTGCTGAACTATCGTATACAGATCTTTGGATTGGAGATTCAGAAAGGCTTTCCTAGCCACATAGCAACAGTTAAAATAAAAAAAAAATTATTAAACAAGGTGAAGGAATCAAGGGAAATAGAATACTTTTTGCTTCCAATATCACCAAAAAGCATTGTGCAGGCAGATGCAGAGTAAAAATGCATCTACTTTGTCTCAGTGTTTCTTATCTGATGTTAATACTGCACACATATACCTCCCTAATCTCAGAAACACATTACAGAAATCAAATCTGTGTTGTACACAATGTGTTATCTTTTGATTGAACTGAACATTGGATTAAATTCCAGGATTCAAAATAAAAAATAGGATGTTTTTCATAATTTACCCTTATTCTACAACCTCCATTATTAATGCTGTTGAAATTGTTACAATAGTGTTTCTCTACCTTCACACTTCTTTCAGCTATTTTACAAATTATCCCCTTCTTAAACCCTTAAAATTACAGCTCAACAATTCAACAGTGAAATCAGGAATCATTTTTTCACACAAGGGGTTGAGGAAATCTCCTTTAAAAGGCTGTGAATGATGGAAATTTTCAGGACAGATTTTTATTAGTTGAGGCAGGTAAATGAGCTGAAGTACAGATCAGCCAAGACCTAACAGAATAGCAGAAAAGGCTCAAGGGATTGAATGGCCTATTCCTGTTCCTATGTTCCGAACTGTTAGATTTAGTAATTTACAGCTGTGTTTTGCCCTCAACATTACACTAAGAATGTAAACAGGAAGCCAACATTAGAAGAAAGAATCTCTCACAGATCATTCTTTGACTCCCACAAAGAATCAATTAATTTCTAAAAACCTGTGCAGGAATACCCAACTCGCACTTGGAGCATGAAGCCTACCTACCATACACTATTACACATGCTTACCTGTCTGGAAAGCTCCTTTGCATAATCTTGCAGGAAATTCTCATCATCATCCTCCAATACTTCCTCTGCATTGGACTGTACATACTCCACAAGAAACACCTTGGTCACCACACCACTCTCTCGACCATCTCTAATAGTCAACAGAAATTTTGCAGATGACACAAAACTTAGAATAGTAATCAGTGAGGACAGTAGCAGACTTCAGGGGGACATAGACAGACAAGTAAAATGAGCAGACGCATGGCAGATGGAAATTAATGCAGCGATGTGTGAAATAATACATTTTGCTAGGAAGCATGAGAAGAGGCAATATAAACTAAATCATCCAATTTTAACAGGGGTGCAGGACAGAGAGGCCCGGGAGTTTACAAACGCAAATTACTGAACCTGATAGGACAAGTTGAGAAGTGTGTTAAAAGAGCATACGTGATCCTGGACTTTATAAATTGAGGCATAGAGTTCAAATAAAAAGGAAGTTACACTAAAACTTTATAAATCACTGGTTAGGCCTCAGCTGGAGTATTGAATGCAATTGTGCACAGTACATTTTAGGAAGGATGTCAAGGCTTGGAAAACATGCAGAGGAGATTTACTAGAATGGTACTAGAGATGAGTGACTTCAGTTACATTCAGAAATTACATGCAGACTAGAGAAGTTGGGATTATTCTCCTTTGAGAGAGCAGAGATGGATGAAGGGATTTAATAGAGGCATTCAAAATTTTGAAGGGTTTTGATAGATCAGATAGGGAGAAACCGTTTCCACTGGCAAGAGGTCGGTAACCAGAGGAAACAGATTTAAGATAATTGGCAAAAGAATCAAGGAGATCAAGGAGGAATGAAGCAAATTTTTTGTTTTAAACGCAGTGAATTACTTTGATTTGGAGTGCACTGCCTGAAAGGGTGGTGGATGCTGATTCAATAATAATTTTTAAAAGGGAATTGGATATATACTTGAAAAGGGAAAAAAATTACAGGACTATGGGGAAAGAGCAGGGGAGTAGGATTAATTGGATAGCTCTTGCAAAGATATGGTACAGGTATGATGGGCCAAATGGCCTCCTCTGTGCTGTACAATTCTATGATTTGCTTTTTGGTCCAATAAAAACTTCTCTCAAATGGAATTTTTTTCCTACAGACTTTTTGGAGGTTTACCTAGAAACAGCCAAAGCTTTAACGGTTCCTTTGCCTGCCTGCAATGTGAATGGTTTCCTGTACTTTAGGGTGGAGGTCTCCCCATAACTTGGTTTCTTCAAGAGCTGAGGTCTGCTGCCATTTACTGTGTAGTATATATCCACATCACAGGTATCTGTTAAATAAAAATGATAAAATAAAAATGTCATTAGGGAGCTTGCTTTTGTTAAAAATTTATCCCCGCAAGATTCCTTGCCTCCAATCAACCTCCACTTATGTGGAGACCAGAGAAGCAGTGATTGCTCACCTTAGGGCAGAGGAGGTTCAGGGGGGAATTTAATCGTAGTGTTCAAAATTTGAAGAGTTTTGATATGGTAAATAAGGAGAAACTATTTCCACTGGCAAAAGTGCCAGTAGACAGAGGGCAAAGATTTAAGAAAATTGACAAACAAACGAAAGGTGAAATGAGGAGAATTTTTTTTAACGCAGTGAGTTATTATAATCTGGACTCCACCACCTGAAAAGGTGGCAGAAGCAGATTCAATATTAACTTTCAAAAGGGAATTAGATAAATTCTCTAAAGGGAGAACACTGCAGAGTTATGTTGAAAGATCAGGTGGTGTGGGACGAGTTGGATAGCTCTTTCAAAAAGCCAGCACAAGCTTGATGGGCCGAATGGCTTCCATCTGTGTTGTAAGATTCTATAATTAGCTGGAAGGGCAAGGCATCTCTCGGAGTACAAACAAGTGGAGGGCTTGTCACAACGGAAAAAATTCCCCTTTAACAATGGTGGAGTGCTAGACCTGTTACAACAATAACTGCATCATCACAGTAGGTATGGATAACATGGTATAAAGTCTCGACAGTCGTGCTGGTTTACCTTTCCTTGCAGGTGTTTATTTCACGGAATGAAAGCTGCTCACACTGATCTATTTGGAGTAATTCAACCTGCTGTTTCCTGAATATAAAGTAGCATTTAAATGTATCTATACTGGCTGAAATTCAATAATGTTTGGGGATGGGGTGCCGATCAAGCAAGCAACTTTGTCTTGGATGGTGTCGAGCTTCCTGAGTGTTGGAGTTGCACTCATCCAAGCAAGTGGAGAGTATTCCATCACACTCCTGACCTATGATTTGTAGATAGTCAACAGGCTTTGGGCTTTGGTGAGTTACTCACCACAGAGTTCCCAGTTCTTGCAGCCACAGTATTTATATGGCTGGTCCAGTTAAGTTTCTGGTCAATGGTGACCCCCAAGCTGTTGATGGTAGAGGATTCAGTGATGGTAATGCCATTGAATGTCAAAAGGAGATGGTCAGATTCGCTCTTGTTGGAGATGGTCATCGCCTGGCACTTTTGTGGCACAAATGTTACTTGCCACTTATCAGCCCAAGCCTGAATGTTTTCCAGGTCTTACTGCATGTGGGCTTAGACTGCTTCAGTATGAGGAATCACGAATGCTTCTGAACACTGTGCAATCATCAGCGAGCATCCTCATTTCTGACCTTATGGTGGAGGGATGATCATTGATGAAACAGCTAAGGATGGTTGGGCCTTAGGACACTACCCTGAGGAACTCTTGCAGCCATGTCCTGGGGCTTAGATGTTTGGCCTCCAACAACCATCTTCCTTTGTGCTCGGTATGACTCCAGCCAGTGGAGAGTTTTCCCCGATTCCCATTGACTTCAATATTGCTAGGGCTCCTTGATGCCGCACTTGGTCAAAAGCTGCCTTGATGTTAAAGGCAGTCACTCTAACCTCATCTCTGAAATTCAGCTCTTTTGTCCATGTTTGGACAAAGGCTATAATGAGGTCTGGAGCAAAGGGGCTTGGCGAAACCTGAGCATTGGTGAGTAGGTTATTGCTCTGCACGTGCCCCTTGATAGCACTATTGATGACATCTTCCATCTCTTTGCTGATGATTAAAAGGGTGGTAATTGGCCGGATTGGATTTGTCCTGCTTTTTGTGGACAGGAAATACCTGGACAATATTCCACGTTGTCAGGTAGATGCCAATGTTGTAGCTGTACTGGGACAACTTGGTAGGGGCACGGCTAGTTCTGGAGCATGTCTCCAGTACTACTACCAGGATGTTGTCAGGGCCCATAGCCTTTGCTGTATCCAGTGCCTTCAGCAGTTTCTTAATATCACGTAGAGTAAATCAAATTGGCTGAAGACTAGCAATTGTGATGCTGGGGACCTCAGGAGGAGGCAGAGATAGATCATCCACTTGGCATTACTGGCTGAACTCTGGTTCAGTCTTGTCCGTTGCACTCACGTGCTGAGCTCCTCCATCATTGAGGATAGGGATGTTCATGGAGCCGCCTCCTCCTCCTGTTAGTTGCTTAATTGTCCACCACTATTCACGACTGGATGTGGCAGGATTGTAGAGCTTTGAACTGTCGGTTGTAGAATCACTTAGTTTTGTCTATCACATGCTGTTTCTGCTGTCTGGCATGCATGTGGTCCTACGTTGTAGCTTCACCAGGTTGGCACCTCATTTTTAGGTATGCCTGGTGCTGCTCCTGGTGTGCTCATCCTGCACTCTTCAATGAAGCAGGATTGGTCCCCTGGCTTGATGGTAATGGTCAAGTGAGGGATATGCCGGGACATGAGGTTACAGATTGTGGTTGAGTACCATTCTGCTGGTGCTGATTGCCCACAGCACCTCATGTATGCCCAGTTTTGAGCTGCTAGATCTGTTCTGAATTTATGTCATTTAACATGGTGGTAGTGCCACACACACACACACACGTTAAAAGTTGCAAGTGGCAACCAAACTGATACACTTTCCTCTGATTCAGTTCTGGTTTGTGTTTTGGTTCCTACGCCAGTGTTGGTATATATTTGCTAGGGCAGAAAGTATTTCAAACATAAAAGACATATGTACAGCATCTTTCACAATCTCAAAACTTCCCAAAGCACTTTACAGTAAATTAAATACTTTTTGAAGTATAGTCACTGCTGTAATGTAGGAAACAGGCAGTTAATTTACACAAAGATCCCACAAACAGCAGTACGACAACAATGAGATCATTTGCGTTTTCTTAAGTGTTGGTTAAGCGATAACTCCCCTGCTCTTCTTCAAAACAGTGGCATGGGATCTTTTACATCCCAAGAGGGTAGAAGGGGCCTTTGTTTAACATCTCATCTGAAAGATGGAACCTCCAGCAGCGCAGCACTGAAATGTCAGCCTAGATTTTCTGCTGACACTCTAGTGCGGTACCCCATTCCAGGAACTTGAATCTACAAACCTGTGACTCAGAGGTGAGTGTGCTACCACTGAGCCAATAGTTGACACCTTGTTTAATCCATTTCCATATTTACATTCTCTGGGCAGCTACTAAATGTCAGTAGTAGAACATGTGTGAACGTGCAAGATGGAAATCACACTGTTGACTTGCAGACAGTGCAACTATCACCAACTATTAATCTTTGTCACCAACAGTGGTTTTCATTTCGAAATGGGATGAGACAACAACTTACATTTATATTGGACAAGCATGGTCTAATGAAGAGCCAACACAGATTTGTTAAAGACAAATCGTGTTTGACTAACTTGCTTGAATTTTTTGATGAAGTAACAGAGATGGCAGTGCAGTTGGTATTTGATGAAGTACCACACAAGGCTTGTTAGTAAAATAGAAGCCCGTGGAGTAAAGGGCAGTAGTAGCATAGATACGGAATTAGCTAAGGAATAGGAAATACAGTTTTGGTGAATGGCTGTTTTGCGGACTGGAGGGGGATATACAGTGAAGTTCCCAAAGGGTAAGTACTAGGACCACTGCTGTTTGTGATATACGTTAATGGCTTAGACCTGGGGGTATAGGGCACAATATTGAAATCTGCAGGGGACACAAAACTGAGAAGTGTAGTAAAACAGCGAGGACATAGACAGGTGGAATGGGCAGATGCATGACAGAAGTTCAATGTGGAAAAAAGTACGAAGAGATACATTTTGGAGGGAAAAAATGAAAAGGTTCGCAGAATCACAGAATTGTTAGAGCGCAGGAGGCCATTCAGCCCATCCTGTCCGTGCGAGCTCTCCGAAAGAGCAATTTACCTAATGCCACTCCCCCACCTTCTTCCCGTAGCTCTGCTTTTTCTTCCTTTTCAGATAAAAATCCAATTCCCTCTTGAATGCCAGGATTGACCCTGCCTCCACCACACTCTCAGGTCGAGCATTCCAGATCCGAACCACTCGCTGCATAAAAACGTTTGTCCTCACGTCGCTATTGCTTCTTTTGCTAATTACCTTAAGTCTGTGCTCTCTTGTTCTCGATCCTTCCACAAATGCGAACAGTTTCTCCCTAACTACCCTGTCATGATTTTAAACAGCTCTTTCAAATCTCCTCTCAACCTTCTCTTCTCTGAGGAAAACAGTCCCAACTTCTCCAATCTATCTACATAACTGAAGGTATGCGGATACCCTCATTATTGATCACTTCAGCGCCACTAGCAGCCACTGCTTTATGATTCCATTTCCCAGGATGGCCAGCAATTTCTCCTCCACGAGTGAGGAGAGGCAATGCATACTAAATGTTACAACTTTAAAAGGGGTGCAAGAAGACTGTGGGTGCTTCTGCATAAAATCTTTGAAGGTGGCAGGATAGTATAAAAAAGCAATTCATAAAGCATGTGGGTTCCTCGGCTTTATAAATAAACACAAAGGACCCGATTTAACTCTGTGCAAGTGGGTGGGTTTTGAATGAGTTAAAATCTCACTCAAAGTACAAAAGCCAAAAAGTTTGCTAACTCTATATAAAACACTAGTTCACCCCCAGCTGGAGTATTGTGTCCAATTCTGGGCACCACATTTTAGGGAGGAAGTGAAGAGTTTGGAGAGGGTACAGAAAAGATTTACTAGAATAGGTGCAAGGATGAAAGATTACAGGGTTGAACTTAATTGAGCCACCAGGCCAAAAAGGTGAGGGGAACCCTGCCATGGCCCTTTAGAGTCCCCCTTCCCCAACCTGGTGCAATTCAGCAGTGCTTGGCCAATTAACTCCCTTTAAAGACAGGGATCCCACCTCCAAGAGCTGCTGGCCAATCAGAGGGCCGGCACTCATTAGTATCGGGGGCAGTGGTCACAGCCAGCACTGCACCAGGCCTGGGATGAGGCCCAGCGCTGGAACCCCAGACCCAAAGGTAAGTGAGGTGGGGTTGCCGAGGCCATTCTGGCAGACCCCGGTAAGTTGTGGGGGGACGGAGGGCATGGTTAAGACTGGGTGTCCTCCGTGGGTCAGAAGTGACAGGAGATAAACCTTTTTTTACTCAAGAAGTGGTTAAGATTTGGAATGCACTGTCTGATAGGGTGGCAGATACAGATATAACAGTCTTCCAAGGTAATTGAAGGAGAAAAGATTGCTAAAATATGGGGAAAGAGGAAGAGAGTGGGATTAACTGGATTCCTCTTTGAAAGAGCCGGCACAGGATTTATGGGCTGAATGGCTTACTTCTACAATGTAATATTCTATGCCTTTAATGTAACATATCCGAAGGCAATCAACAGAAGCGTAATCAGGCAAAACCTGACACCGAGCCAAAGAAGATGTTAAGACCAGTGACCAAAAGCTGGGTCAAATCGGTGGGTTTTGAAGAAGGTCTTAAAGAGAGCAGCAGAGAGGTTAGGGAGAGAATTCCAGAGCTTAGGACCTAGAGAGGTAAGGCATAGCCATCAACGGTGGAGCAATGAAAACTGGGGATGTGCAAGAGGCTAGAATTGGTGGAGTGAAGAGATCTGAGGGTTGTAGGGCTGGAGAAAGTTACAGAGATTGACTCAAGTAGTGCCTCTGGAGGCATGTATGTTCCCTTGGTTATAATACTGACGTTCCCTCCAACATTCACAATTTTAAGAGTCCCTTTCACACCCACTATAGTCAAGCAACCAGCCTTTTTCTTACCAGACTTGATTCCAATAAGAGTGTTAGTATCAATTTCATTCTTGGGTTTGCCAGGGAGGGGGACCCTCAATGGGATGATTTGTGGGACTGCAATAGATCCTGCCGTCATTCCTCCAGAGGGGAGTCACCTACAGAGAAACCAGAGACACCATTTGACAGGAAAGTGACCCTACTGTACAAGAGTCAATGCCGCCACCACCACAGTTACTTCCAGTCAGTTAGCCAAGTTGAAGAGACATAGCTTGAGGAAAGGACTAGGCTATGCAGGAAGCTGTTAATAGTAATGCTAGAGTCTCACAAACCCTGAAACTCAAATAATTATGTTTATTAACAATAAACCCCAAATTGTAAATAACACCAATAAATTACGTTCAGTAGCGTTATTAATAACCATTTACTTCAATTATTAATAATGCAACTTTATAACTATCACAATAATTATAAACTTATTGGTTATTCATAACCTTAATAATTAACACCAGTGAGTAACTACACTTTCCTGTGTAATCTGATTAATTGATTATATCGTTGACACTTCATAATAATAACACGACCTACCAACCCCAGCTACTTTCAGGACGGTTTATGGCCGCCGCTCTGCCTCGGCCGCTTTGCACAAACACCAGCTTCACTTCACGACCAGCGACAACTGCACAACCCGGCTGCGGCTCCTCCGATTGGCCGGCCGTTGTAGCATAGCGACCGCTGACACCAATCAAAACAACGTTTACGGATACTTTAGCAACGGCGCGCCTAGAAACAACGCCTGCGCAGTTGGCCTGTTTGACCAAGGAGTGTGGCGAGACGCTCCAGCAGTCGATAGGTGGAAAGTGTGGTCAGGGAAAGGGAGGGAGACATGAGGGCCCCAAACTCACCTGATTGGTGACCTGATTGGCTTATGTAACGTGATTGGATCCTTCCATCAATGAAAGATGATGGACACGCAGCAAACAATCCATTTAGGTGGGGTATTTTCTCTTGGTGCACCTTTGTTGATGGCTGTGAAGAGGGAGGTTCTGCCACAAGTACTGACTGTGAAGCTGCCAAGTGATGCTATGAGTTGTTGTTTTTGATGTTGGTGCCTGTTGCCAAGCTGCTGTAGCAACTGGTCATTGTGGTAATGCACGCCAGTCCACAGGATGTTTCACCATCTCCCTCTTTCGCCACCTAGTGACTCCCAAGTGCAATAGTTGACATTTAGGGTCCATATCACACTTGCAAGCATCCTTGAGGCGGAGCTTTGGACGCCCACTGGTCGTCTGGCCCGGCTACCTCACCATACAGCAGGTCCTTGGGTATGCGATCATCTTCCATCCTGCGGATGTGTGTCCGATCCACTAAAGCTGCCTCTGTTTGATTAGTGCCAACACACTTGGGAGTTCTGCCATTAAGAGGACTGCCATATTTGTGATTTTGTCCTCCCAGGATATACCCATAATTCACCATAGACAGTGAAGATGGAAATTATTAAGCTTCTTTTCCTGGTAGCTGTAAGTCATCCATGTATCACAGCCATACAGAAAGGTGCTGAGAACACAGGCCTTATGAACCATAACAAAAACAAGAAATGCTGGATTCACTCAGCAGGTCTGGCAGCATCTGTGGAAAGAGAAGCAGAGTTAACGTTTCGGGTCAGTGACCCTTCTTCGGAACCCTTATGAACCATCAGCTTGGTCCTAAGGGTCAGCTTGGTGTTATCCCATGCATGTTTTGCAAGTCGGCCAAAGGTGGTAGCTGCTTTCCCTATGCATGTATTGAGCTCTGCATCAAGAGACAGATTTTCTGTCACTGTGGACCCAAGGTAGCAGAATTTCCTAACCACTTCCAGTGGGGTTTTATTTACTGAGATCAGGGGCAAAGATGCAACACCTTGTCCCATGACCATCGTTTTCTTGACGCTTATAATCAAGGAGAACAAGTTACAGGCATGGGAGAAGCAAGGTTTACATTTGATTCTACCCCATCAGTTCGTCCCCAAACTTAGGCCACATGATATCACTGCCTGAGATTCAGATCTGGCCTGTATTCCACACCAGACAATGTAATGAAGCACAGGATCCCACCCTCAAAATTCCCATTAACAGTGTGCAATTTAATGCACCAGCAGAGAGGGCACTTCTGATTATTGGATTATTTTCTTTTCTTGAACCTCCTCTCATGAAGGTGCTGACGCTTGCTAGGGGTATAGATGGCAGCCGCTCTCCAGTACTTCAAACGGGTGGTGGTCGTTCCTCACATCAGCCTCGTGAGTGATGCCAGGTAAATCAGCTAAGAAGGTATAGCTGAGGCCACTCATTTCCTTCCCTGATGTTCATAGGCAAGCTTTCCAGCAGTAGTCAGTGCATGAGAGTCAGGTGCAGGGATTCTTTTTGCTGTTTCCTTTCACTCGTACAAAAGATTTGTATCCATCTAACACTTTTCACATCACCAGGACATCCCAACTTCACAGCCAGTTAATTACCTTTCAGTGTTGTCACTGCTGTTACGTAGACAAATGTGGCAGCAAATTAGTGCACAGCAAAGTCCTAAACACAACTGAGATAACTGACCAGTAATTTTTTTTGGTAGTGTGATGGAAAACCCACATGCCAAATGGAAAAATATTAATTTTGTGGTAAGTATCTTTGCCTGAGACTTTTACTGGACTTTATTACAAACCCCTAATCCTGTACCAGTGTTTGGAGGACCCTCCAGCAGAGGGCTGGTGAATTGTGAGGGACCCCTGCCGAGAACAAAAGGGGACAAACAGGCACAGGTGTGGTAAAGAGTTAGGGAGGAAGAGAACGAATGAGGACGGATTAAAAGAGGTCCGGGAGGAGTCCAAAATGAAAACCCCTACTGTCCAGTCAGCCAACCCTGAAACATTGGGAAAATTAGACGCCACATCCTCCTACGTAAATGCAGACTAAAGGAGCACACTACTAGGGCTGCTAACAGCATTTGCAGAAACCTGCAGGGACAAAGAAAGTCCCCAAGAGGGCAGAGAGAGAGAGAGAGAGAGAGACAGTGAGGGCGATGCCTCACCTAGGCGAAGTGCCACAGTGGAGCGTAGTGGAATCTGGACAAATACCTGTGAGCAGGAATGTCCCAGAGGACATAAGGGAGATTAACAAAAAATCCCACCCCACAGTCAGGAGAAAAGGGAAACAACAATGCCCTGAGGTGAGCAGCACTTGCAGGACTCACCAGAACACTGAAAGTGAGGTCAGAGTAGATCCGCCCACTGCAGACTCCCATGATCAAAGCTCAAGCCCAGAGCTAATTCAATCCAACAATCTCCCTGCAGACCCCAACAAGAACAAAGGCCCAGAGGAAATATCAGACACCTCACAGGGGCTTAAAACCAATTTCTTATGCACTACTACCATGGGGACAGAAATTAACAAGGTACTGGAACCCAAAGAGTTAGAACCACATGATGCAGAAACAGCAGCGAAGGGGTTTAATGCTTGTGCACAGAGAAGAACTTACCCTAGTCAATTAATAGAAATGTGCAAACAACAAGCCTCCCCAACAACCACATGTGTACTAAGATTTTTTTATTTTTTATTTCCAAAATATACTTTATTCATAAAAATCTGTAAAAATTACATTTCCAAACAGTTTCAAACAGCACCAAAAAATACAAACATTGCAAGGGAGATCAGTTTCCTTCAATACTATCATGAGTTTCTTCCCAACCCTTCCATTTCACATTTGTCATGCCAATTACAGTTTTACATTTACAGCAAATGAAAATATTCACGATACAGTTCGAGGGGTTTCCCATGGGTCCAGCCCCTCAGTTCAGCTTGGTGGGGGGACCTTACACAGTGGTCTTTCCCCATTGAGCCGTTGCTGCGGCTGCCCCGAGCTTTAGTGCGTCCCTCACACGTAGTCCTGGACCTTGGAATGTGCCAGTCTGCAACATTCGGTGGTGGACAACTCTTTGCGCTGGAAGACCAGCAAATCTCGGGCAGACCAAAGGGCGTCTTTCACCGAATTGATAGTCCTCCAGCAGTTTGTCTCGGTGTGCGTCCCTGGGAATAGCCCGTAGAGCAAAGACTCCTGTGTTACAGAGCTGCTTGGGATGAACCTCGACAAAAACCACTGCATTTCTTTCCACACCTGCTTTGCAAAGACACATTCCATGAGTAGGTGGGCAGCCATCTCTTCTCCACCACAGCCACTGCGGGGGCATTGCGTGGAGGGGGCAAAACATCGGGCGTGCATGAAGGATCTGACGGGGAGGGCCCTTCTCACCACCAGCCAAGCTACATCTTGGTGCTTGTTTGAAAGTTCTGGTGATGAGGCATTCCGCCAAATGACTTTGACGGTCTGCTCGGGGAACCATCCAACAGGATCTCCCATCTCCTTTTCCCGTAGGGCCTTGAGGACATTCCGTGCAGACCACTGCCTGATGGATCGGTGGTCAAAGGTGTTTTCCCGCAGAAACTGCTCCACGAAGGATAGGTGGTACGGCACGGTCCAACTGCATGGAGCGTTCCGCGGCAATGTGACCAGACCCATCCTTCGCAACACCGGGGACAGATAGAACTTCAGCACGTAGTGACACTTGGAGTTTGCGTACTGGAGGTCTATACACAGCTTGATGCAGCCGCACACGAAGGTGGTCATCAGGATGAGGGCCACGTTGGGTGCATTTTTCCCGCCCCTATCCAGAGATTTGAACATCGTGTCCCTCCGGACCCGATCCATTTTAGATCCCCAAATGAAGCGGAAAATGGCTCGGGTGACCGCCACAGCGCAGGAGTGGGGTATGGGCCAGACCTGCGCCACGTACAGCAACAAAGTGAGCGCCTCGCACCTGATGACCAGGTTCTTACCCACAATGGAGATAGATCGCTGCCCCCACATGCCCAACTTTTGTTGTACCTTGGCTACTCGCTCCTCCCAGGTTTTGGTGCACGCCCCGGCCCTTCCGAACCATATCCCCAGCACCTTCAGGTAGTCTGACCTGACGGTGAAGGGGACAAAGGATCGGTCAGCCCAGTTCCCAAAGAACGTGGCCTCGCTCTTGCCGTGGTTAACTTTGGCTCCCGAGGCCAGTTCGAACCGGTCGCAGATGTTCATCAGTCTGCGCACAGACAGCAGATCCGAACAGAAGACGGCGACGTCATCCATGTACAGGGAGGTTTTAACCTGAGTGCCTCCACTGCCTGGGATTGTCACCCCTCTTATGCTCGCATCCTTCCTAATAGACTCAGCAAAGGGTTCAATACAGCAAACAAACAAGACCGGGGAGAGAGGACAGCCCTGTCTGACTCCAGATTAGATCGGGAAACTTTCCGATTCCCACCCGTTGATTGAGACTGCGCTACTGATGTTTGTGTAGAGCAGTTTGATCCAATTGCAGATTCCCTCCCCAAACCCCATTTTGGAAAGCACGTCCATCATGTAGGTGTGTGATATCCTGTCAAAAGCCTTCTCCTGGTCCAGGCTGATGAGGCAGGTGTCCACCCTCCTATCCCGCACGTAGGCGATCGTATCCCTGAGTAGCGCGAGACTATCAGAGATCTTCCTGCCGGGTACAGTGCAGGTCTGATCGGGGTGGATCACCAACTCCAGAGCAGACTTGACTCGACTGGCTATGACTTTGGACAGAATCCTGTAGTCAACATTAAGCAGTGAGATGGGCCGCCAATTTCTGATTTCTGCCCTCTCCCCCTTCCGCTTGTAAATGAGGGTGATGATGCCTTTCCTCATGGATTCTGACATGCTGCCGGCCAGGAGCATACTCTCGTATACTTCCAGCAGGTCCGGGCCGACCCAGTCCCACAGGGCCGAGTACAACTCGACCGGTAAGCCATCGCTTCCGGGAGTTTTACTCCTCTCGAAGGACTTGACTGCCTTTGTCAGCTCGTCCAGAGTTAGCGGCTTGTCCAGTCTCTCCCTCCTGCTGTCATCTAAGACCTCTGTGATAGATGACAGGAAGGACTGGGAGGTTCTGCTGTCTGTGGGCTTCGCGTCATACAGCCCAGCATAAAAGGATTTGGTGATCCTTAGTATGTCGGACTGCGAAGACGTTACCGAGCCATCTTCTTCCTTCAGGCTGCTGATAACAGAGCTCTCTCTGTGTACCTTTTGGAAGAAGTAACGACAGCACGTCTCATCCTGCTCGATGGAGCGGACTCTGGACCGGAAGATGATCTTGGAGGCCTCCTTGGCAAAGAGCGAGGCCTGCTGGCTCTTCACCTCTTGGAGGTCCTCCTTGACCTCGACCCCCAATGACTGCAACCGGAGCAGATTTTGCATACTTTTCTGGAGTCGTGACATTTCCCTCTGTCTCTCTCTCGCCCTCTGAACACCTTTGTGGATGAAGAACCTCTTGATGTTCTCCTTAATCGCTTCCCACCAGTGAACTGGAGACTCAAAGAGGGGTTTCACGGTCCTCCAACCTTTGTAATCCCTTTTGAGTTCCTCAACGTTCTCTGGGGTCAGCAGTGTAGCATTGAGCTTCCACGTCCCTCTGCCAACCCGCTGGTCATCCTGTAAGTGACAGTCGGCCAGTAAGAGGCAGTGGTCGGAGAACAACACCAGCTTGACGTCGGTGGATCCGACCGTGACAGCACGGGACACAAACAGGAAGTCAATCCTGGAACGGGCAGACCCGTCCGATCTTGACCATATGTATCTGCGCTGCGCTCCGTCTGCAGGTTTGCTGAAGACGTCGTGCAGTTTGGCATCTTTAACGGTTTCCATTAGGAATCTGGACGTAGCGTCCAGTTTGCTGTCGTCACTGCCGGATCGTCCAGCCGCATCGATGATGCAGTTGAAGTCACCGCCTAGGATGACCGGCCTGCACGTCGCCAGCAGCAGTGGGAGCTGCTGGAAGACGGTCAGCCGCTCGCTGCGTTGTACCGGGGCGTACACGTTGATCAACCGGAGCGGAGCGTTGTTGTACATCACGTCTGCTCCGAGGAGGCGACCGCCCACCACCTCCTTAACTTTGGAGATGGTGAAGTTACCTCCCCGCAGCAGAATACCCAGGCCGGAGGAACGGCAATCATTACCCCCCGACCAGATCGATGGCCCGTGGGACCACCATCGCGACCACTGCCTGTAGGTGCTGAGGTGTGGTATTCCACACTCCTGCAGAAACAGTAGGTCGGCTTTGACCTTGGCGAGGTAATCCAAGGTTGAAACACATCGCATAGTGGATTTAATGCTACGCACATTAATGGAAACAATCCTTACACCCATTTTTTAAAATTTGATTGTTGCTTCCCATACCATTTGTCCATGCTAGTCCCAGTCCTTCGGGATGTTCCTGCATACCCATCATGTGCGCAAGCTGTTTCACGTTGGTTGGGCTCAGAAACCCCTCCTGGTTTTTCATGCAGGGTTTGTTCCGCTGGGGTGACATCGGGGGAGTGCTGTAGTCAGCAAGGATTGGGTTGTCCTCTGCTGCTTCCCTCTGTTCCTCCTCGAAAACATCACTGCTCCCGTCCTCCCGGAGCTGAGGTGCGCCAGACGTGTCTTTGCTCTCGGTGTCCCGGAACTGGGATACGCTGGCCATGTCGTTTGGTGTGGCGCTTTGGGGTTGGGGCACGCCAGGCCCATCACAGCTTCCAGTGCCCGGGGGCTGGGATGCTTTATCTTCCATCTCCTTGGAGTTCTGCCGCCTCTTTTGAAGGGGCTGTCGTTCCAGCATTTCCCCGTCCAGTGAAGAGGAGCTGTTGCAGTCTGTTTCAGAAGGTAGCCTCCTCTTGCCACTGGTTTGGGTGGTGGCCTGTTCCGCTTTTGGATGTTTTTTCTTTGTGGTTTTCCTCTGGACCACTTGCCACTGACCTGTTTGTCCATCTGCTGCCTCCTCCTCCATTGATTCTGTGTGGAGGAGGGGTTTCCGGGCGCAGAGTAGGTGCTGGGTCGCTGGTTTCAGCTGCCTCCCCTTCCTTCTCCTTCTCAGGTTGAAGTTCCTCACTGCGGAGAAGGTTGCTTGTCTCCTTTCGAACACAGGACGCCTTCGTCGAACCTTCTCTCGGCCTTTCCTTGGACCTTGCCGCCTGAGCATAACTGAGGCAGCTTTTGGGGCAGATTTTGTAGAGGTGGCCTGCCGCACCGCACAAGTTGCAACACTTAGTCTGCTTACAGTCCTTGGTCTGATGGCCTTCCTCCTTGCAGTTTTTGCAAACAACCGTGCTGCAGTTGGCTGCCACGTGACCAGATTTGCCACAGGTGCGGCAAACTCTGGGCTGCCCAGCGTAGACCAAGAAGCCTCGACTTCCCTCGATAGCGAAGCTGGAGGGAGGGTGGATGATGGCTCTTTTGGCATCGGCCTTCAAGGTCACCTTGACCTGCCGCTTGCTGGTCCAAATCCCAAAGGGGTCCTTGACATCAGTGCTGCTGCCGGCCACCTCGACGTACCTGGCGAGAAAGGTGATTACATCCACCACCGGAACATGGGGGTTGTCGATGTGAATCGTCACCACCCGGTCCCGTTGTGACGGAAGCGTGAAGAGCGGCTCTGCTGTGAGGATTGACAGTGGCGCCTGGTCCCCTTTCTCCTTGAACGCCTTCAGGAACTTGATGCATCCCGCCACGTTCCGGAACATCACGTCGAAGTATCCACTGCTGGGGAAATCCTGCAGGCAGAAGACGTCCGTAGCTTGAAATCCGCAGCAATCGAAGAGGATTTTCTTGATGAAGAAGGTGCGATCGACCGGTGCATCTCCTTCCTTGTCCTTCACGACCACCCGAATGGTGTTGTGCACTCCCTGGCCCGAAGCTTGAAGATTGGTTATAACCATTTTACTCAAAGCCTACCCAGAATCAAAAGGCAATGATCATGGTCTCTTCTCAACCAAGTAAGCACTGATAAGAACAGATACTACACTTGATCTTAGCCAAAAGGCCGAGAAGCAATGGTACTAAGATGCCCATCCCCAGCTTATTACAAGCTGATACTAAAGAAACTTTAAACCCATTGGGCAACACCTCACCATCTCAGACCCACCTCAAGGGAAAAAGGCAGTTTAAAGCAACACTGCTGCAGAGAAAAGACAGGCAGCAACAATTTTCAGATTTCTGAATGGATGAGAGTGAATGAGAGAAATGCATCTGTGTTTTCCTGTGGTTTCTCTTTTTAACTCCTATAATGAAATGCTCCCCATTATCACATTTCATTCGTCGTGGTACGGAGATGTGACGGAAAACCCACATGCCAAATGGAAAAATATTAATTTTGTTGTATGAAACTTTGCCTGAGCCTTTTTACTGGACATTATTACAAATAACTTTTAAAAAGCAGAACAGAACAGCTGAAGATGGCCACGAACAATTTGCACGAGAAGCCAAAGGCCGGCTGGGAGACAGAGGTAATTACCCAGTCTAGCCAGAACAATAGGGGTATTCCCTGGTTCAGTTACCTAGAATAGTTTTTGTCAATAGTGGTGGTCAAAAGCAATCAACACACTTTGACTTTTAAAGAGCACCTCCCCTCACCACCCCCCCCCCCCCCACCACAGCATGTATGTCTGAAGAACTTTGAATTTCAAATAACCTTCCAGAAACTTCTGTTGTCACACAGAGGTAGTCACATGACATACCTGCCTGTGTAACTCTGAGTTTGCGAATTGTGTATCAGAAGGAAAAAAGACAGTAACTGACCGCCAAGGAAGGAAAATTTCTCTCTCCTGTCTCCTTCTCCAGCAAAGTCTTGGGGAGCCTCGGCTGCAGCTAAACCTCAAATCTACAGACCCTCAAAGGCAACAACCAAGAGGATGAATAAAGCTTTTCTTCGGCCTTCCAGAACCAGAGAAGCAAGCCCAAATTGTGTGTGACCCAGCGAGGACTTCAACTAAGGACATTGAAACTTAGTATTTGAATTCCATTTATTGCGGCCTTTACTTCAACCTCCCAACTTTTTTTTTCTCCTCTGTATCTATTTGTGTGTGAGTGTGTGTGTGTGTCTCTTGTATGAATGTGAATGTGTCGCGTATTTTAGTAATTTTAACTGGTTTAGAGTGATAAGGTTAATAATTTACATCTTTCTTGCTTACACTCAAGAAAACCTGTCTGATTGGTTCATTTACAATTATAATTAGGGGAACAGTGAGCAAGTGCTCACTAAAGTGGTAAGCTAAATCACTGTTAAAAGAATAAACCCTGTTGTGGTCAAACCAGAGAGGGTGCAAAAGGGGAGCCTGAGACCCCTGGTCATAACAGTGGTATTTGTTAAGGGGATGAATGTCGACTAGAACACTGGAAAATGCCCAGTGGGTCTTCAAAAAGTGCACAGGCTCTATTACATCTTCCTGAACAGGTAGATAGGGCCTTGGCTAAACTTCATCCAAAATATGGTATTTCCGACAATATAACACACCGTCTACTACAGAGAAGTACAGTTCAGTTGGTAGCAGTCGCTCCTCTGAGTCAGAAAGTTGTGATTCAAGTCCTACTCCAGGCCTTGAGCACAAAAACCACTCTAGGGCAGTACTTCGAGAGCAGTGGAGGCAGGGTCATTGAATATTTTTAAGGCTGAGTTAGATAGATTCTTGATTGACAAGGGAGTCAAAGCATATAGTGGGTAGACAGGAAAGTAGAGCTGAGGCCATAATCAGATCAGCCGTGATATTATCAAATGGCGGAGCATGCTCGAGATTTTTGTAAACACCCGATCAGTGTTTACAAAAATCACAATCAAAATCCATGAATTATGCTTAGAGTAGATAAGGCACCTGGTCTGGATGGCTTGCACCCCAATGTTGCTAAAGGAATTGGGAGTGGAGATAGCTGAAGGGTATGCCATAATCTTCCAGTCTTCCCTGGATATGGGGTAGGTGCTGAGGATTGGAGAGTGGCAAATATGATACCCTTATTCAAGAAAGGATGTAAAGACAATCCTAGCAACTACAGGTCAGTTAGTTTATCAGCAGTGGGTAAGGTTTTAGAAACAATAATCGGGGGAGGAAAAAAATCAACAGACACTTGGAGAGGTATGAGTTATTTAATGAGAGCCAGCACGGATTTGTAACGGAGACCATGCTTGACTAATCTAATTGAGTTTTTTGATGAAGTAATATAGAAGGCTGATGAAGGGAATGCAGTGGATTTTAAGAAATAATTTGATAAGATACTGCATAAATGGCTGTTTAACAAAATTGAGACTCATGGAATAGGAGTGTCTGGTCGAATAAAACATTAGCTTAAGGACAGAAAGCAGCAAGTCATAGTAAATGGTTGCTTTTCAAATTGGAGGATGGTAGACAGTGGTGTTCCCCAAGGGTCAGTGCTGGAACCACTGCTTTTTTTGCTATATATAAATGACTTGGATCTTGGAATACAGAGAGAATTTTGAAATTTGCTGATAACACCAAACTTGGAGGTGTGGCAAACAGTGAGGATGATATGAACCGCCTGCAACAGGACACAGCTAGGATATCATAATGGGCAGACAGCTGGCAGATGGAATTTAACACTGACAAGTGTGAGGTGATGCAGGAATAGGGAGAAGCAATATATGCTTAATGGCACAGTTCTAAAGGGTGTGCAGGAACAGAGGGACCTGGAGGTGCATGTGCATAGATCTTTGAAGGTGGCAGGACATATTGAGAGAGTGGTTAGTAAAGCATATAGGATCTTGAGCTTCATAAACAGAGGCATAGACTACAAAAGCAGGGAAGTTATGCTGAACCTTTATAAAGCTTTGGTTGGCCCCAACTGGAGTATTGCATCAGTTCTGGTCACCACACTTTAGGAAGGACGTGAGGGTCCTTGAGAGGGTGCAGAAGCGATTTACCGGAATGGTTCCGGGGTGAAGGATTTTTGTTATAAGGTTAGGTTGGAAAAGCTATGGTTGTTCTCCTTGGAGCAAAGGAGATTCAGAGGAGATTGAGGTACACAAGATTAAGAGGCTTAGATAAATTAGACAAGGAAAAAGTGTTCCCATTAATGGTACAAGGACTGGGGGACACAAATTGAACGTTTTGGGCAAAAGATGCAGGGGGAAATATGAGGAAGCACTTTTTTACGCAGCAGGTAGTAATGACCTGGAATTCACTGCTCACAAGGGTGGTGGAAGCAGAGTCAAATCAATGACTTCAAAAGAAAATTGGATGGCCACTTGAAGGAAATAGACTTGCAGGGCGATGGGGATCGAGCAGGAGAGTGAAACTGACTGGATAGCTCCATGGACAGCCGGCATTGACTTGATGGGCCAAATGCCCTCCTTCTGTGCCGTAAATGACTATGACTCAAATTCCTCAGGACTCTTCTCTGGGATAAAAAAAGACAAATTCTGTTTTGAAATAGGGAGTCTGTTCACAGAATCATCCAATTGGGTATTGAAGAATTCATCACTCTTTGATTGGCATGGGAACGTGGTGCAATGAGAGGAAGAATTTGTCGAGTGCCCAATTGCAGGAGGGTGAAGGTGGAGCAGATGGAGGAGCTATTGGAGGAGTGCACCAGTAAATGGGGGAATTGGAGAAGTGCACCAGTAAATGGAGGAAATGGAGACTGCTCCAGTAAATGGGTGATTTGGAAGAGTGCACCTGTAAATTAGGGAACTGGAGCAGTGCACCAGAAAATGGGAAAATGGAGGAGTGCAGCAGTAAATTCGGGAATTGGAAGTGCACCAGGAAATTAGGGAATTGGGGAAGTGCACCAGGAAATTAGGGAATTGGAGGAGTGCACAAGTAAATTAGGGTGGTAGTAACAGCCTCAAATGGGGACGGTAGCCTAACCACCCTGTTAACGCCAACAATGCTGCCGTCATTTTGACAGAGTCCTACCTCCGAGTGTCTGAAGCACCTGTGTGATTTAGGCAATAAGCCCATTTTTTTTTGTATTTGTACATGGAATGTGGGCATTGCTGGCTAGGCTAGCATTTGTTGCCCATCTCTAATTGCCCTTGAGAAGGTGGTGGTGAGCCACCTTCTTGAATTGCTGCAGTCCATGTGAGGAAGGTACACCCACGGTGCTGTTGGGAAGGGAATTCCAGGATTGTAACCCGGCGACAATGAAGGAATGGCGATAAAGTACAAGTCAGAATAGTGTGTGGCTTGGAGGGGAACTTGCAGGTGGTGGTGTTCCCATGCATCTGCTGCCCTTGCCCTTCTAGTTGGTAGAGGTCACAGGTTTGGAAGGTGCTTTCGAAGGAGCCTTGGTGAGTTGCTGCAATGCATTTTGTAGAGGGTACACAGTGTTACGACTGTGCATTGCTGGTGGAGAGAGTGAATGTTTGTGGATGGGGTGCCAATCAAGCGGGCTGCTTTGTCCTTGTTGATGTCAAGCTTCTTGAATGTTGTTGAAGCGGCACCCATCCAGGTAAGTGGAGAGTATTCCATCACATTCCTGACTTGTGCCTTTTAGATGGTGGACAGCCTTTGGGGAGTCAGGAGGTGAGTTACTCGCCACAGGATTTCTAGCCTCTGACCTGCTCGTAGCCATGGTATTTATATGGCTACTCCAGTTCAGTTTCTCGTCATTGGTAACCCCCGAGATGTTGACAGTGGGGGAATTCAGCGATGGTAATGCCATTGAATGTCAGGGGTAGATGGTTAGATTCTCTCTTGTTGGAGATGGTCATTGCCTGGCACTTGTGTGGTGTGAATGTTACTTGCCACTTATCAGCCCAAGCCTGGATATTGTCCAGGTCTTGCTGCATTTCTACATGGACTGCTTCAGTATCTGAGGAGTCGCGAATGGTGCTCAACATTGTACAATAATCAGCGAACATCCCCACTTCTGACCTTATGATTGAAGGAGGGTCACTAGGAGCAGCTGAAGATGGTTGGGCCTAGGACCCTACATGAGGAACTCCTGTAGTGATGTCCTGGAACTCAGATGATTGACCTCCAAAAACCACAACCATCTTCCTCTGCGCTAGGTACAACTCCAACCAACGGAGAGTTTTCACCAATTCCCATTGACTCCAGTTTTGGTAGGGCTCCTTGATGACATACTCGGTCAAATGCTGCCTTGATGTCAAGGGCAGTCACTCTCACCTCACCTCTTGAGTTCAGCTCTTTTGTCCATGTTTGAACCAAGGCTGTAATGAGGTCAGGAGCTGAGTGGTCCTGGCGTCGACACCTTCCATCACTTTACTGATGAGCGAGAGTAGACTGATAGGGCAGTAATTGGCCGTGGGATTTATCCTGCTTTTTGTGTGCAGGACATACCTGGGCAATTTTCCACATTGCAAAGTAGATGCCAATGAAGTAGCTGTACTGGAATAGCTTGGCTAGGACTGAGGCTAGTTCTGGAGCACAAGTCTTCAGTACTGTTGCCGGAATGTTGTTGTATTATAGAAAACAGGGCCCTATGACACAATGAGATTCTAATTGCCAAATTGGGTATTAACTATTTGACTATTTGGTGCCTGCGCCGTGCACACTACAAGCAGTTGCATGGGTGACAGAACTGAAGAGGGCCACCAAAGTCAATTGTCAGATTGTTTTGTGGGCTCTGGAGGAGCGGGAGTGCCAACAAAAATAATCTTGGTCATTGCTGCCTTGGGACCTGCCTCCCTGCAGTTTGCCTTTCTGTTGATCGCCCCAGTCCAATCTTGAGACTTTAACCCAGTGAGCTGTACGGGATAACTGTTTGGCACCCTGCAGCTTGCCTGACAAAATTAAATAAATTTGGGGCCTCAAAGTCGCAAGGATCTCATTACCACGTGGAACGGGCAGCCGATCAGAGCCAATTCGTGGCCCAAAAGTCAAAATATTTATGGTAACAGATTAGTTAAACATTTACAACCTCATATATTCAAGTTGAATATTATTTCAATTCAGAGGTGTATATTTTAATCTAATCTTGAAACAAGTGAAAAAAAACTTTACAATTATTTAATTTTATATGAAGGGAATAATTACATAAAGAGCATCTGTGAATGAGTTCTGGCAAATGCAGTGCTGCATTCATTCTTCTAATTTCTTTTTGTTTCTGGAGTTGCTCAAGGATCAACCACTGAATAAATGGGGTTAAAAACGTAACCAACGTCGCCCTCATCCTGATGACCACCTTTGTGTGCAGCTGCATCAAGCTGTGTGGAGAACCCCAGTACACAAACACCAAGTGTCACTCGGTGTTGCAAAGGATGGGTCTGGCCACATTGCTGCTGAACGCTCCATCCAGTTGGACCGTGCCGTACCACCTATCCTTCGTGGAAAAGTTTGACCACCAATCTATCAGGCAGTGGTCTGTATGGAATGTCCTCAAGGCCCTATGGGAAGAGGAGATGGTGGATCTTGTCGGATGGTTCCCCGAGCAGACTGCCAAAGTCATTTGGCAGAATGCCTCATCACCAGAACTTTCAAACAAGCACCAAGACGTAGCTTGCCTGGTGGTGAGAAGGGCCCTCTCCGTCAGATCTTTCCTGAATGCCCGGAATCTCACCGCCTCCGCATGCTGCCCTCGAGGTAGCTGTGGTGGGGAAGAAACTGTTGCCCACCTCCTGGAATGTGCCTTTGCAAAGCAGGTGTGGAAAGAGATGCAGTGTTTTTTGTCACGGTTCATCCCGAGCAGCTCTGTAACACAGGAATCTGTGGTCTACAGTCTGTTCCCAGGGACGTATACCGAGATAAATATCAACTGCTGCTAGAGGACCATCAACTCAGTGAAAGATGCTCTTTGGTCTGCCAGAAATTTGCTAGTCTTCCAGGGCAAAGAGTTGTCCACGACCGAGTGTTGCAGACTGGCACATTCCAAAGTCCAGTACTACGTGATGAGGGATGCACTAAAGCTTGGGGATGACGCCGCAAAGGCTCAATGAGGAAAAGCCACTGTGTACGGTCCTCCTGCCATAGTGAACCGAGGGGCTGGAACCTGTGTAAAACCCCTCGGGCTGTATGAACCAAAACATGGTTTTGCTGTGTAATGCAAATGTACATTGCATGTAAAATGGAATGGAAGGATTGTGAGGCAACTCACGTTCTGTATTGAAGAAAACTGATTTCTTTTGCACTTTCTGGAATTTCAGCTTGGAACTGTTTTGTAATGTATTTTTACAGATTTTTATGACTAAAGTATATTTTTTGGGGAAAAGGATCAGTAACAATAGTATAAACAAAAACATACTCACTGAAACATAAATTATTTTGAGAAGTTGATTAAAATATTATGTAAACAAATGTTTGTGCCTCCCCAAACTTGGAATTGCTCCAATTACTATTATCCTTATTGTCTGACAAAAAGATAACATGCCAGGAAGCATCAAGTGTTCAAAATAATGCGCATCCCATGGCTGTAGATTCCAACCTGCCCTTTTTTCTCTTAAATTCCCTCTGTATGGCAATTACACAGAATCTACAGCACAGCAGCAGGCCACTTGGCCCAACAATGGCTTCACCCACTCTAATTACTATTTCCCAACCTGTCCCCATATGCCTGTATTCCATTATGCCTCAGGTATGCATCAAGTCTCTTGTCTTATATTTATGCCCCCTTGTTCTGGATTCATTACAAGTGGAAACAGTTTCCCCACATCCACCCTATCAAACCCCTTTACAATTATTAAAGATCTTTATTAAATCTACTCTTAGCCCGTTTTTTCCATTGTAAACAGCCCAACCTGCTCAATCTTTGATATTTGCATCCACTGTAAATCCTTTCATCCTTGTAAATCTTTTCTGCGCTTTCTCCAGTGTTTCAGTATCCTTTTTGTAGTGTGGAGACCACAAAGTGGGCGGAATTTTGTAAAGCCATTTGGAGTGGGAATGGAGGCTTGGGTGGGTTGGAGAATTGCGTCAGACATGCCCGCCTGGACATCTGACATCGGTTCTGAATTGAGTCAGCACCTGTCGCAATGAGATTGCCATTAGAATTGAACAGGTCATTGTAATACTTTAGCATACAATTGATTGTGATTGACTGCGGGGGGGCTGCTGGGAATTAAGTGAATGGCGGATGACCCTCACATGCCTTCGGATCCCTGGCCATAGAAAGGTGGTAACACTGAGGTAAGGCCTCAGTGCATTCATGGGAAGGCAGCCATGACCAGAACTCGATAGGGGAAGAGTGGGGACCAGAGGTCATTGTTTGCCTACAATGCTGTGCTCTCTACACGGGTGGGCTTGGTCTCGGGTGGCAGTGCCAGGTAGGCTTGGTCTCAGGTAGCAGTGCTGAGTGGGCTTGGTCTCAGGTGGCAGTACCGGGCAGCCAAACTACTGGGTGCTGGGCTGGCTTTCAGCAAGGGTGAGCACTAAGGGCCATTAGCACATAAGCTGAGGGGAGTTGCAAAGGCAAGGGTGCCAAGGCAAGTTCATCTCTGGAGGCCTGCTGATCAGCTGGCATGGGTATAATACACCCTTGTCTTTGTGGAACCCCTTGGCATTTTGCAACACGTTGAACGGAGGGTGCCAGGAGGCAGCTGTGACTGCCCGTGAAGCTCCATGATGAGAGCGACAGCAGCTGGCCGTGCCAAGATGGGCTCACCTGCACTACAGTGTACTGGACTTGACTCAGCTACCTCCAAATGTACGAGCAGCAGTGTCAGCAAAGACTGCGGCTCTCCAGGGAGGCCCTCACTGACTTATGTGCCATGCTGCAGGACGATTGCGACCTGTGGGATTCAGTGGTCACCTTATGCCAGTGGCTCTGATGAGCACCGTGGCACTCAACATTTATGCATAAAGATCTTTCCAGAAATCCACAGGAGACATATGTGGGGTCTCCTAGGCAGCAGCCAACCACTGCATTAAGGAGGTGACCAATGCCCTGTTCAAGAGGGCCGGTGACTATGTTCGATACCAGACTGACCGTGACAGTCAGGCAGAGAGGGCCAGCAGCTTTGGGGCCATTGCTGCATTTCCCCAGGGTCAAGGTGTGATAGATTGCATGCATGTGGCCATCAAGGCTCCAGTGGAGCAGTCAGACACCTTCATGAACAGGAAGGTCTTCCACTCCAACTGCTCTACGACTACCAAAAGCGTTTCCTGCAGATGTGTGCCCACTTCCCAGGAACCAGTCACGATGCCCATATACAGGGATCCGAAAGCAAATGAGGGCTGCCTGTCGTTCACTTAATTCCAACCCAACCACTGAATCACTTTCAATTGCATGCAAATATCTGTTCAGCAATTTAAATTGCACTCCAGTTAAGCTGGGGTGGTGATGGCACCTTGGTGCTTTCCTGCTGCTAAATCTGGAACTGACACGACATCGGATCTCTGGGTGGACGCGTCTGATGCTATTCTCCAGCCCCCCCACGCCTCCATTTCCACTCCAAACTGCCTCACTAAATTCAGCCCAGTATTAGTATGGTGCAAGCAAGGTTCTATAAAAATTTATTACCTGCCTGCTTTCGTATTCTATTCCTCTAGAAATGAACCCACGTGTTTTGTCTGTATTATTTGTGGTCTTATCAAGCTGTGCTGATAACAACTTGTTCCTCCCTGTCTCCGTAATCTCCTCCAGCCCTACAATTTGGCAGCACAGTGGCGCAGTGGTTAGCACCGCAGCCTCACAGCTCCAGCGACCCGGGTTCAATTCTGGGTACTGCCTGTGCGGAGTTTGCAAGTTCTCCCTGTGACCGCGTGGGTTTTCGCCGGGTGCTCCGCTTTCCTCCCACTGCCAAAGACTTGCAGGTGATAGGTAAATTGGCCATTGTAAATTGCCCCTAGTGTAGGTAGGTGGTGGGGAATATGGGATTACTGTAGGGTTAGTATAAATGGGTGGTTCTTGGTCGGCACAGACTCGGTGGGCCGAATGGCCTGTTTCAGTGCTGTATCTCTAAATAAATAAAATAAATCCTCTGAGAACTATGCATTACTCTAATTCTAATCTTTTGTGCATCCCTGATTTCCTTTACCCAATCATTGGCAACCGTACCATCAGCTGTCTAGGCCCTAAAATCTGGAATTCCCTCACTAAACCTCTCTTCAAAACGGTTCTTAAAAACCTACCGCTTCGATCAGCTGTCCTACTTGGTCACCTGTCCTAATATCTCCTTATGGGATAACATTCCTCTGAAGTGCTTTGGGACGTTTCACTACATTAAAGGCACTATATAAAGTAAGTTGTTGTTGTTAGTACTTTTAGTTAAATTATTTTGTATTTCCAGAAATCTTTGCTCCTCTGCCCCATTTTTTTAAACTTAGCAAGTTATGATCTGAACTGCAGTGCCTAAAAGGGTGCTGGAATCAGATTTAACAACTTTCAAAAGGGAATTGGACTGATAATGAAAAATTTGCAGGGCTATGTAGAAGCAAAACAATTTCAGGTGAGGGGAAGATGTGCAGTTAAATTCAAATATTGCTGTCTGTGTTGCAGCTTTCCACTGTTAGTTTCATGAAAACAGCAAATGGCTGTTTACCTTACCATTGAAATGCATTGAATGGCGTGAAGTTGTTGTATTTGCATAGCAGATCCAAACTAAACTCACCACAGAATGTTAAGTCTTGTCCATTCCAGTCTTTGCCCTTTTAACAACATGATAATTGGTACTGTTATCAACCTATGACACTAAAAATTAACTATTATAAGTGCGGAGTCTCATGCCTTCAGGTTCTAAGCGTTGAAGGATTGAATTTTTTAAAAACTTTTTCTTTGTCTCTCTTAATCCAATATTTCCTTCCCTCTTTCTGTACCCGATTTGATGTTGAATTCACCCACTGTAATTTGCATTTTCGTCTCAGTCCTTGCGCTGTTAATTTCATTAGATGCACAATTGTTTCCCTTGCTGTCCTATTATCAGCTCGCATTTACAGCAACTTGCCATGCAAAAACATTTAAAACCTAAACCATTCGCAAGTCTAACTAAAGTCAATTGCAGATGGTCTGTCTGCTGCAGCAAAACTTGGCTCATATTTTTAATGCCCCTATTTTTTTTCTTCCATGTTGCTCCTGGTAGTGTCCTGGAGCTTACTTATTATCCTGAAAAGTTGATAAATCTACAACCAGGAGATTGCCAGCCTCCAATAATCTCAAACACACTCAATCCGCAGCCAACGATTTTGAGTACTAACCAGTGACAACAGTACCTGCGCCAAAAGCTGGTCAGGCCCAGCTCAAACCACGTAGCTGCTCTCACATATTGCCAGAGAGGAAGAGAAATCGAGCTGGGTAGAAGGGAGGACAGTCACTAATTCCTCCTGCTCTCCCTTTGGTCTTGTGTTATTTTCAGGATTGCCTTGTAATGCGCCGCAATAGAAACTGCTTGCATTTAACGACAGGAAGCGAGGAATGCTCCCTCCCCCCCCCCATCATTCAGCAGAGGCTGAGCCGGCGGAATGAAAAGCCCCCACCCAGGGACAGAAAAAACTGAATGAAGCTGTCGAGTGTTAGCCCGGAGACTTAGAACTGGAGCCTGTCCTTTGGAACGTGGAATGCTGGATTTAGAACGTCGAATCTGATATTGATACAGAGTTTAGAACGTGGAACGCGAGATTTGCAACATTCGATTGAGGTGCGCGTGGACACAGCAGGCGGGTTAACCCCTGCAAAGAAACCCTTGAGCCGCATTCATTCCCAATACACCCATGCTCAACACCTGAAACCATGGCAGATGTGAAAGTGAAGGAAGAAGCTACAGATCCTACAGGGCTGGAAAACAGGTAAAGTTTGTACATGGTTCTTTCGCCCCTTGTTGCTAAATGACTTCTACTTAGTTGTTTAATATCCATTAATGTAGCATTGTATGACTTCACGATATAGACGGACATTTAAGAGTACGATATAACTAACCAGTTGTAGGTATACTGCATGTTGTGTTGTAATGTGGTTTCTGTGTTGCAGCGACAAAGGATAAGTAGCTGAACAAATAGTGGCGCATTTGGGATCGGGTGCACCTTCAGGAGATAAATTCACGCTGATTTGTCTTTGCACCAGTTGTAATCGGCGTGACACCAACTTTGTACATTTCTAATTTGAAAGAATTAGTTGGAATGCACGGATGTAACACATTCAGAGTTGACCTGACAATCCAACTCTAGATTTGTGTATGTGGTTTATGATGTAATCTTGGCCCCTCTGTATACTGTTGCCATGTACTGTAAACTGTATATTTTCTACTTCATCACCTGAACATAATATATTTGTGATAGTCTTGTATTGCAAAATGCCATACCAGAAGTGGCACTCTGTTGGGTATTTTTCCAGTCTTCTTGAGATATCTGGAGCTAACACTATTATGGCATCTTCCCACTTGGATGAGACCACTGATAATTGTTACTTCTGCTCGATTATCCTTTCTGTTTTATTCCTAGGATTTTAGAACTCTGCCAGCAATTCCCACAAGGAATCACAGACCAAGTTATTCAGAATGACATGCCACATGTGGAGCCGCAGAAAAGGGCGATGGCCATCAACAGGCTTCTCTCAATAGTAGGCCATTTAATGTTCATAATAAAAAAACTTGCATTTGTATAGTGCAATTCATGACCTCAGGACATCCCAAAGTGCTTTAGAGCCATTGAAGCATTTTTGAAGTATGGTCACTGTAATATAGGAAATACAGCAGCCAATTTGCACACAGCAAGGTCCCACAAACAGCAATGTGATAATAACAAAATCATCTATTTTAGGTGTTGGTGGAAGGATAAAATTGGCCAGGACTCTGAGGTGAACTAAAAGCAAAATACTGCGGATGCTGGAAATCTGAAACAAAAACAAGAAATGCTGGATTAACTCAGCAGGTCTGGCAGCATCTGTGGAAAGAGAAGTAGAGTTAACGTTTCGGGTCGGTGACCCTTCTTCGGATCCGAAGAAGGGTCACCGACCCGAAACGTTAACTCTACTTCTCTGAGGTGAACTCCCTGCTGTTTGAATAGTGCCATGGGATCTTTAACATTCAACTGAGAGGGAAAATGAGGTGACATTTAATATCTTACCTGAAAGGTGGCACCTCCAGTATTTCCTCAGTGTTGCACTGGAGTGTCAGTTAGGATTATAGGCTCAAGCCTCTGGAATGGTACTTGGACTGATACAATAAGAATTTGTTCCTGCCATTGTTTTCATGGTAGTGTCTTGTTTATGTGTTGACAAGGCCATGAGCCTCAATTAAGCATTGAATTGCTGGATATCTCCTCCAACTACCTGAATTGTAGAATGTAACTTCTAAGGTTTTGGGGACTGTTTACATATATAGTGCATGATAAATGGATATAGATTGTCACCATAAAGTTTACACTTTTTTATCCAATTCTGTATGTGCTGTCGCAGTGCGCAGTCCTGTTTTGTGCCAGACATCTGGTTTTTCCTTCATAAAACTATGAAACCCAACCTGTCAAGTGTGTGTGTGGGGGGGAGAAAATGCTTCATTACCATTTCCTAGCTTGAACAGCACAACATTTTATCAAAAGTATTTAATTACTGTAATGTTGCTGAATAGTTTAACTGTTGTATTGTATCTGTGAAACTTCTAATTACTTCCGAAACAGGAAGGCAAATTAAGTAATTCTGTTATTGAATCATTTCAGGGCCAGCTAGATCTGCTGAGGGGTACTTCTGGTCTCCTTTATCGAATGAAGGATACCCAGACTGCAAGGTGAGCAGCCTCAGTGACCTCTTTTGATCCTGCATGTAGCTATGAGAATACGAGCTTTGCATCGCTTTGGATCTTTGGATTGTGGAAAGCACGCAGGAACAGGAGGTGGCAATCCTGCCATTCAATTAGATCATGGCTGATCTGCACTTCAACTCCATTTTCCCACCTTTGCTCCACTTGTAGCTACGTACATGTCTATATTTGGGCAATTGGGGAAAAAGTTGTACAAATATTCAGTTTGTCGTCTTTTTGTCAAACATTACAGGTGTATGGTTGTGAAGGGCAAATTTAGGACAGAAGTCAGAAAGTATTTCTTCACACTGAGATGGACTGGCTTACCAGGGATGTTGGTTGGGACCGACTGCTGGTCTCATTTAACAAATGGCTAGTAACTGTAATGGGGTGATGTTAGGGTTGGCATTCAGGAACAGTGGAATCAAATGCAAGCTCTGCATTTCAGATTTTCTTCCTTTCTTTTGGGCCTCCTTATCTCGAGAGACAATGGATACGCGCCTGGAGGTGGTCAGTGGTTTGTGAAGCAGCGCCTGGAGTGGCTATAAAGGCCAATTCTGGAGTGACAGGCTCTTCCACAGGTGCTGCAGAGAAATTTGTTTGTTGGGGCTGTTGCACAGTTGGCTCTCCCCTTGCGCCTCTGTCTTTTTTCCTGCCAACTACTAAGTCTCTTCGACTCGCCACAATTTAGCCCTGTCTTTATGGCTGCCCGCCAGCTCTGGCGAATGCTGGCAACTGACTCCCACGACTTGTGATCAATGTCACACGATTTCATGTCGCGTTTGCAGACGTCTTTATAACGGAGACATGGACGGCCGGTGGGTCTGATACCAGTGGCGAGCTCGCTGTACAATGTGTCTTTGGGGATCCTGCCATCTTCCATGCGGCTCACATGGCCAAGCCATCTCAAGCGCCGCTGACTCAGTAGTGTGTATAAGCTGGGGATGTTGGCCGCTTCAAGGACTTCTGTGTTGGAGATATAGTCCTGCCACCTGATGCCAAGTATTCTCCGAAGGCAGCGAAGATGGAATGAATTGAGACGTCGCTCTTGGCTGGCATACGTTGTCCAGGCCTCGCTGCCGTAGAGCAAGGTACTGAGGACACAGGCCTGATACACTCGGACTTTTGTGTTCCGTGTCAGTGCGCCATTTTCCCACACTCTCTTGGCCAGTCTGAACATAGCAGTGGAAGCCTTACCCATGCGCTTGTTGATTTCTGCATCTAGAGACAGGTTACTGGTGATAGTTGAGCCTAGGTAGGTGAACTCTTGAACCACTTCCAGAGCGTGGTCGCCAATATTGATGGATGGAGCATTTCTGACATCCTGCCCCATGATGTTCGTTTTCTTGAGGCTGATGGTTAGGCCAAATTCATTGCAGGCAGACGCAAACCTGTCGATGAGACTCTGCAGGCATTCTTCAGTGTGAGATGTTAAAGCAGCATCGTCAGCAAAGAGGAGTTCTCTGATGAGGACTTTCCGTACTTTGGACTTCGCTCTTAGACGGGCAAGGTTGAACAACCTGCCCCCTGATCTTGTGTGGAGGAAAATTCCTTCTTCAGAGGATTTGAACGCATGTGAAAGCAGCAGGGAGAAGAAAATCCCAAAAAGTGTGGGTGCGAGAACACAGCCCTGTTTCACACCACTCAGGATAGGAAAGGGCTCTGATGAGGAGCCACCATGTTGAATTGTGCCTTTCATATTGTCATGGAATGAGGTGATGATACTTAGTAGCTTTGGTGGACATCCGATCTTTTCTAGTAGTCTGAAGAGACCACGTCTGCTGACGAGGTCAAAGGCTTTGGTGAGATCAATGAAAGCAATGTAGAGGGGCATCTGTTGTTCACGGCATTTCTCCTGTATCTGACGAAGGGAGAACAGCATGTCAATAGTCGATCTCTCTGCACGAAAGCCACACTGTGCCTCAGGGTAGACGCGCTCGGCCAGCTTCTGGAGCCTGTTCAGAGCGACTCGAGCAAAGACTTTCCCCACTATGCTGAGCAGGGAGATTCCACGGTAGTTGTTGCAGTCACCGCGGTCACCTTTGTTTTTATAGAGGGTGATGATGTTGGCATCGCGCATGTCCTGGGGTACTGCTCCCTCGTCCCAGCACAGGCATAGCAGTTCATGTAGTGCTGAGAGTATAGCAGGCTTGGCACTCTTGATTATTTCAGGGGTAATGCTGTCCTTCCCAGGGGCTTTTCCGCTGGCTAGGGAATCAATGGCATCACTGAGTTCCGATTTGGTTGGCTGTATGTCCAGCTCATCCATGACTGGTAGAGGCTGGGAGAGGCATTCAGGAACAGTAACTGTAATGGGGTGATGTTAGGGTTGGCATTCAGGAACAGTGGAATCAAATGCAAGCTCTGCATTTCAGATTTTCTTCCTTTAGAGTATTGCTTTCTGGGCAAATTGCCCTGCCACCTTTTCCTCTGTTACCCATCCCCATCATCTGGCTTGCCATTTGGCAGCAAAAAGGGTGGACACACAGCCTGCTGGCACTGTTACCTCTTGAAACTGCCATAGGATATGCGGAAATGCCTCATCCATGATACAGAACCAAGGCAGGTAAATTCAGTTAAGATTCAAATCAACCATGATCTAATTGAATGATGAGACTTTTTACTGTTCTCAGTCCTTCCACTTGTCACCATTATACTTTTAACAATCTAAACCTGGCATCAAGTAACCATTGCTATGTCACTTACTCACTTTATCTTGCTCTTTTTAACCGTGGTATCCTACATTTTGAACTGTTGCCTTTTTTGATTTTATTTTAAAAAAAAAAAATAATTGCCAGCACAGATCAAATTCCACGTCTGTCCCCAACTTCATGGCACAGAGTGATTAATGCTCAACATTATTGCCTGGCTTTGAGAGAACTTTTAACCCCAAAGTTTAGAACTGCTGCAGTCTTTCGCATACTTTTAATTAATGTGTGGGTATACTTTTTATCAAACAGCAAAATGAAGGGGTCTGACAATCAGGAGAAACTGGTTTATCAAATCATAGAAGATGCTGGAAATAAAGGTACGGTAAAATTCTTCAAATTAATTGACTGCTTACAATTGACTTGAAGAGTTGTTTTCTTAATTTCTTCTTTGTACTTCACCCGGCCACCTCCCATTCCAAACGGACAGTGGCCACCTCAAGCTGGGAGTTTCTCCCATGCTAAATATTGCACACACTAATCCCAGCTGATGGATGACCCTGTAGAATATCAGCAGGTCCCTGTGATCCAGGCCATTGAGCACCAGTCTGAACAGTTTATGCCTGGATGTGAAAGCACATTTCCATTCTTTATGTTCTGTGTTTGGTTTGCTAATGTGCTTAGGAACATTTGCCACTTGATTACAATGATGGAAGCGCTTAGAGAGTGTCACGGTTTCTTAGTTGTCCATTTTCCCCCCGTGGTTGTGGAAAAATGTATTGTATGGGGGTGGGTTGAGAAATTATCCACTTACCCCAGTTCTCCCCCACCCCCAACTCCATTAGTCTTACACTGTGATGCTGCCAGTGTAATTTGTTTTATTTGTTCTGGTTTAGTCTGTCATATGAAAAAAAAGACTTATGTTTATGCAGCACCTTTCACAACCTCAGCATGTCCCAAAGCTGTGCAGCCAATAAAGTGTTTGTTGAAGTGAGGACTCTGTTGTAACATAGTAAACACAGCAGCCAATTTGTGCACAGTGACGTCCCACAAACAGCAGTGAAATAAATGACCACATGACCTGTTTTTCAGTGATGTTGGTTGAGGGATAAATATTGGCCTGGGCACCAGGGAGGACTCTAAAATAAAAGCAAAATACTGCGGATGCTGGAAATCTGAAATAAAAACAAGAAATGCTGGAAATACTCAGCAGGTCTGGCAGTATCTGAACTGAAGAAGGGTCACTGACCTGAAATGTTAAACTCTGCTTCTCTCTCCACAGATGCTGCCAGACCTGCTGAGTATTTCCAGCATTTCTTGTTTTTATACCAGGGAGAGCTCCGCTGTTCGTCTTCAAAATAGCGCTGTGGAATCTTTTTGGTCCAACCAAGAGGGCAGATGGCACCTCTGACAGTGTACCATTCCCTATACTGCTTGTAGTATCAGCCTAGATTATGTACTGAGTGGGACTGAGCTACCTGCTGAGCCACAGCTGGCACTTATAAGATTCAATAATACTTGTTATCTAATAAAATTATATGTTGATCTCTGTACATGACCTAAAATAGTAATAACTGGAAAATGTGAACCTTGGTTCTTGTGACTAAACCAGTGCAGCTTAAAATTCTTGTTGAGCTCCAGTGATCCAATTTGATTTTTCATAGGTATATGGAGCAGAGATATTCGATATAAGAGCAACCTACCATTAACGGAGATCAACAAAATTCTCAAGAACATGGAGAGCAAAAAGCTAATTAAAGCTGTCAAGTCTGTGGCTGTGAGTACATTCATAGTTTCCTTGGTGTGTGGGTTTGGATATGTTAATGCTCTCTATCTTGCCATGCTGCACCAAAATGCAAGTCCTTGAGACATTTATGTAGCAGCTTTCACAACCTCAGGACATCGCAAAGCGTCTTACAGCCAATTAAGTGCTGTTCAAATGTAGGAAATGTGACAATTTGCACACAGCAAGTTCGCACCAATAACAATGTGTTAAATGGTCAGATTTTCTGTTCTGGTTGTTGCCTGAGGAATAAATGTTGACCAGGAGACTGGGGAGAAACCACCTGCTCTTTGAAATAGTGCCATGGTCTCTTTTACTTCCACCGAGAGGGTACGTGGAGCCTCGGTTTAATATCTTATCTGAAAGACGGTATTTCCCAACAGTGCAGCACTGAGGTATCGGTTTAGATTATAGGCTCTAGTCTCTAAGAGTGGGACTTGAGCCCGTGACCTTCTGACTCTGGTCAGAGTGCTATCCACCGAGCCAACGCTGATACAGCTTTTCAGTTTATGGTGGATGTTGTGTCCTACTTCAAAATGAGTGGGCTTCATTGTTATATTTAAAGTGAAATGCTTGGCTTTAATCAAGTTAGGAACTGAGATACATAATGACGCTTCCAGCAATGTTTTGGCATCAAAACTTTTCATAGAATCTTACAGCACAGATGGAGACCATTTGGCCCATCGTTCCAGTGTCATCTCTTTGAAAGAGCAATCCAATTAGACTCTCCACTGCCCTGTTTTTTTTCACCATAACTCTGAAAAAATGTCCTGTTTAAGTATTTATCCAGTTCCATTTTTGAAAGTTACTTGAAAGTGTTGCTATGAATATTGCGGATTAAAAAATGAATGTATGAGCTGACGGGAAAGTGATTTCAACATTTTTTTTAATGTACTTCTGGAGTAGAATTCTTTGGGAAAAACAAAGTGCCATAGACCAGTTGAGATGAGGTTTTTGTGAGCCCTACACCTTTTCTATATGAAAAGTCAGGCCAAAAACATGAACTATCTTTTAACACACGGTCATGTGATCTTCCAGACTGATTTTGATCGCCTGATTTTTTTGCTTTTGGGGTGTTGGGGGGCTTGGCAGAGAAAATTTTTCCAGAGTTTTTTTTCCCTTACAGGCTCTGGATTTTTCTTTGGTTTATTGCCTCTCCCATTACATGAGTGTCTAGTGAGCTTTCATGACCGTGGGGCAGGCTTGATGGAGCAGCTGTTTTTTTTTTCTGCCTGTCATTTCCTTATGTTTTAAATTTTGGCTCATCCGCATTTTCCTCGCGCTTTTTTTTTTTTGCAATTTCAAATTTCTGGCACTGTTTTTCTCTTTAAAATTTCCAGGGCAAACCTTATTTTGTGTCTTCTGCCACACAGACCTTCCAACATGAATCTCCTTCCCATTGGGAAGCTGGTGTAAGCTAGGTGCTTGGACAGAGAGACCTGTCCATAGTATGGTTTAGTTCAGCATCCTGCAGTGTTCTCATCTCAACCTGGGGCATCAAGCACTAAAGTTCATTACAATCATGCACTACTGTGTTCTAGGCTGGTATTGAATTTGGCACCGAAATACCCCTCAATCAGCAAGAACAGAAAAGGGAAACAGACTGCAGTTATGGTGCTGGACTAACTATATGGAGGTCATGAGTTGAAACCCCATGTTGACAAGTTTGGAAAAAAAAACTAATAACTTCTAACCTGGCAGCAGATAAATGATCATTAAAACCCGCTGGGTTGTTGGAAAAACGTAACTGGCTGACTAATGCCTTTTCAGGGAAGCATCACCCCCCACCCCCCAATCTGGGCTGTGGTCTGGCCTAGACGTGACTCCAGTCTCACTCTGCATGGTTGACTCTTAATGCCCTCAGGGCAACAAGGGTTGGGTGATGAATACTGCCTTTCCAATGTTGCCCACATTCCAAGAACAAGTATGACTCTTTTCTTCCCTCCTCCACTTCCAGGCTTCGAAGAAAAAGGTATACATGTTATATAACCTGCAGCCGGATCGATCTGTGACTGGTGGAGCTTGGTACAGTGACCAAGATTTTGAGTCGGAGTTTGTAGAAGTGCTGAACCAGCAGTGCTTCAAGTTCTTACAAAATAAGGTAAGGCGTTGCTCTTATGATGTCGTAAACTGTACAGTAATGTCCATTGACCCCAAGGACACATGAAAATACCTACACACATGCAACGTTTCCCCTTGAGTTCCTTGAAGTTTTTTTCCCTGGAGGACCTCTTCCTAGACAACCAAGGCTAAACAACCTGACTGACCCTTTTACAGTAGGTAAAGGGAGGGACCACCTGTATCCATTGGATGCAAGAACCCTCAGTGGACGTCAACCCAGTATTTTGAGCTTTTTCTCTGGTCTATGCTCTCGTGCACTCTCTCTGTTCAGTAGGTATGGGATGGAATATTTCTGCATTGATCAGGGAACAGAAAGGGGAGAGGAAATGTACCAGAAACGGCAGAGTACTAGAACGTGGGGTTCGTGTTTGCAATTTGTCCATATCATCGAGTGTAGAAATTTTGGGAGGTTGCAGGATGTTTTGCCATAAAATCAGTTGCCCTACTGATGATCAGAGAGTTTGGCTTCATCAGGTCTAAGTGGAGAGGGTTTGAGTTGCTCTGCGGTTGAACACAAAAAATACTTTATTGCTGCATAGTAACCCCACCGTTATTAGTCAATGCAAAACCTAATCTGGAGCCCAAGTTTCAATTTTCCTTTTATTGCTGTTCAGCTCTGTTCCGTTACATACATACAAATTCCTTCCACTTTTTTTTTCCAAACTCGAATACTTCCAAATCATAGTCAGTTCAGATGACACATAACTGCTGAAGCTTTAGCCTTTTCAGTTCATGGTATGATCTAAATCCTCAGTTAGTAAAACTTGTCATTAGGGGAAAGATGGGCATGTCACGCAGACAGTGAACTAAGCTGCAGCATACTGCCCAGTGATAGTAACATTTGAATTGTGCTGGACAGGAAGTGACCTGCTGGTCCATCCACCCCGTCCCACACAATTATGATGCCTTGTGCATCACAATATTTACACTCACTATGCTACCAGAAAGCCATGTGATCTGGGAGAGACAAAATAAAAACAGATTTTAAAAACCCAGAAAAAATTGGGGGAGATGGGGAAATCTGGGAAATTCCTCTACCACCGCCTTATGTGATCGCAACTAGGACTGGGGATCACTCTGGCCTTGATAATTCTAAGTAGGACCTACCTGTTATATGATTTGATCTCCTCCCCAGCCAGAACCAGGCCCAGCTCTCGCTTCAAGGAATTCAGCAAATTGGCATGTGCCTGCAGCCTGTACCAGAGACCTACTGTTCTGTAGGAAAAGAACCACCGCTTGACATCTAACCATCTTATAGCCAAGTTTTCCAATCTAGCTTCCCTGGCGTGCTATTGCACATTGTCAAACGTGTTCAGTTTTTATTACAAACTTATTTATACTTGCAGCAATGAATATCTGTAGGGAATGCTCTGCGCTGCACTATAGTAAATGGGAAATTTGAATATTTGCATTGAACATTATTCGATACAGCTGATCACTAATAAAGAAAGCAAACATGTGTTCCCTACAGGCAGAGGTGGCTCGCGAGAGTAAACAAAGTCCTATGATACAAAGGAACAGTTCGTTTGCTTCATCTCATGAAGTGTGGAAATACATCTGCGAATTGGGTATCAGCAAGGTACTAGAACACTCTTGTGTATAGCTGCATGTTTGTTTGAGTTGTGCCTTTTGAGGGTCACAGTAAATATCACCATCTTTGCTTCCTACTCAGTTAGACCAACTGGGCATCAAGGTTACCAGCTCATAGAATCATAAAAGGGTTACAGCAATTCATCACATCATGTTCATGCCAGCTCTCTGCAAGAACAGCTCTGCTAGTCCCACTGCCCCGCCCTTTCCCCATAGCCCAGAAACTTGTTTCTCTTCGGGTGCTTATCTAATTCCCTTTTGAAAGACACAGTTGAATCTATCTCCACCACACTCAGGCAGTGCATTTCAGATCCTAACCATTTGCTGCGTCTATATTTAAAAAAAAAATCCTCATGTTGCAGTTGCTTCTTTTGTCATTCACCTTAAATTGCTATCCTCCGGTTCTTAACCCTTCCGCCAACAGGACCCCTCATGATTTTAAACACCTCTATCGAATCTCCTCTCAACCATCTCTAAAGAGACAGCCCTAGCTTCTCCAATCTATCCATGTAAGTGAAGCCTATCATCCCTGGAACCATCCAAGTCATGTCCTATGCTGAGCCATCTTCAGCTGTTTCATCAGTGATCTTCCCTCCAACACAAGGTGGGGATGTCCGCTGGTGATTGCACAGTGTTTGGTACCATTCAACTCCTCAGTCCATGCCCACATGCAGCAAGACCTGGACAGTATTCAGGCTTGGGCTGATAAGTGGTAAGTAACATTCACGCCACACAGGTGATGGGCAATGACCCCTTGACATTCAGCAGCATTACCATTGCTGAATCCCCCAACGTCAACATCCTGGGATTTATCATTGACCAGGAACTTAACTGGACCAGCCATATAAATACCGTGGCAACAAGATCAGGTCAGGGGCTGGGAGTTCTGCAGCGAGAAAAGCAGTAGTCCTTATACCGACCCCTGGGGAACCCCACTGATACACCATCCTCCAGTCGGAGAAACAACTGTTCACCACTACTGTTGCTGTCACTCAGCCAATGTTGTATCCACGCTGCTACTGTCCCTTTTATTCCATGGGCTTTAACTTTACTGACAAGCCTGCTATGCGGCACTTCAAACGCATTTTGGAAGTCCATGTACACCACATCAACTGCATTACCCTTATCAGCCCTCTGTTACTTTATCAAAAAATTCAAATAAGTTTGTTAAGTACAATTTTCCTTTAACAAATGTGTGCTGGCTTTCCTTAATTAATCCACATTTGTTCAAGTGACTATTAATTTTGTCCTGATTTATCGTTTCTAAAAGCTTTCCCATCACCGAGAAGGTGGCGTAGTGGTAATGTCACTGTGCTAGTAATCCAGAGGCCCAAGCAAATGCCCTGGAGAAACAGGTCCAAATCATACCACGGCAGCTGGTGGAATTTAAATTAAATTAATTAATAAAAATCTGGAAGGATGCCATGAAACTATCATCGATTTTGTTTTTTTAAAAAATCTGGTTCACTTATGTCCTTTAGGGAAGGAAATCTGCTGTCCTTACCTGGTCTGACCTACATGTGATTCCAGACCCATAGCAAAGTGGTTGACTGCCTGCTGAAATGGCTTAGCAAGCCACTCAGTTGTCAAGGGAAGTTAGGAGTGGGCAACAAATGCTGGCCTTGCCAGCAATGCCCACATCACATAAAAGAATAAGAGTAGAGATTAAACTAACTGGCCTGTAGTTGCTGGGGTTAATCTGATGCCCTTTTTGAATAAGGGTAACATTTGCAAATCTCCAGTCCTCAGGCACAACCCTCATATCTGAGGAGAATTGGTAGATTATGGCTGGTACATCTGCAATTTCCACTCTTATTTCCCTCAGCATCCTTGGATGCATCCCAGCAGGTCCTGGTGACATATCAACTTTAAGTACAGCCTGCCTTTCTAATACCTTCCCTTTATCCTCTTTATCTATTTTTAGCCTATCCAGTATCTCAACCAGCTCCTCTCTCACTATGACTTCTGCAGTATCTTCTTCTTTAGTAAAGACAGATGCAAAGTACCTCAGCCATGCCCTTTGCATCGATGTATATGTCCCCTTTTTGGTCCCTAATTGGCCCACTACTCCTTTTATTACCGTTTTGACTATTTATAGCCTATAGAAGACTTTTGGATTCTCTTTTATGTTAACTGCCAGTCTCTTCTCGTACTCTTTCATTTCCTCTCTCATTTTCTTTTTCACTTCCTGTTTGAACTTTCTATATTCAGCCTGGTTCTCATTTATGTTATTAATCTGACATCTGTCATACACCCGCTTTTTCTGCTTCATCTTACTCTGTTTCTCCTTCATCATCCAGCGTGCTGTAGCTTTGGTTATCCTACCTTTTCCCCCTGATGGGAATGTGCCTCGACTGTACCTGAAGCATTTCTTTAAAGGCAGCCCATTGTTCCTTTGCTGTTTTGCCTGCCAATCCTTGATTCCATTTACCATGGGCAGATCCCTTCTCATCCTACTGAAATTGGCTCTCCTTCAATTAAGTATGTCTACTCTAGCCCACTTCTTTGGTCATGAGTCATCCCCTACACAATGTCCCTTTTACCCATCTCCAATATTCTTCCTTTGGAATGTGAACTATTGTAAGACTCACAATACTACTAGTAATATCCAAAAATATGTGGGTTATTATGATAACTTAACTGGAACATACAACTCCCTGGTCATGTGTGGCGTGACCTTCACTTCCTCCAGTGACTTTACTTATAGCTTCTAAAGGTGGTCTGCTCTTAAGGTTCCCCCACAACACCCTCCACCTGGACCCCTCCCTCTGGCCTTGTCCTCTTTTGATCTTTTTATTGAGAACAGGCGGTGTGACATTGGCCGTCTCAATTTCTCTGCTCCCTTCACTCCCTGTAACCTGTCTCCCTATGAACTTGCAGCACTCCGTTCTCTCAGGTCCAACCATAAGATTATCAAACCTGCTGACAAGGATGGTGCTGTTGTTTTGTGATGAACTGACCTCTACCTAGCAGAGGGTAAACGCCAACTCACCAACACTTCTTCCTACCTCCCTCAGACCATGACCCCGCCACTGAACATCAGGTCGTTGTTTCCCTCTGGAGATCTTGCCTCCACAGCTTCCAGCCTCATAGTCCACCAACCCTAAACAGCCTGCTTCTACCTCCTTCCCAAGATCCACAAACAGGACTGCCCTGGTAGACCCATTGTTCCTGCCCAACTGAACTGATTTCTTCCTATCTTAACTTCTGTTTTTTTCCTCCCTGTCTACAGTGACTCTTCCGATTCCCTCCATCACTTTAACAGTTTCCAATTTCCTGGTCCTAACCACCACCACTTCACGATTGGACGTCCAATCTCTCTACACTCCAGCACGGTCTGAGAGCTCCACTTCTTCCTTGAAAGGAGGTCCAACCCAGGTTCCATCCATCACCCTCCTACACCTGGCTGAACTTGTTCTTTCATTGAACAACTTCTCATTTTAACTCATCTTCTAAATAAAAAGGTGTTGCTATGGGTGCGCACATGGGTCCTAGCTATGCCTACCTTTTTGTGGGATATGTGGAACATTTCTTGTTCCAGTGCTACTCAGGGCACCCTCCCACTCCTCTTCTTCCAGTACATTGATGACTGTATCAGGGTCGCTTCCTGTTCTCGCCTGAACTGGAAAACTTTTTCAACTTTGCTTCGAATTTCCACCCTTCTCTCACCTTTACATGGTCCATCTTTGACTCTTTCCCTTTTTTTCCTCAACAACTTCTTTCTCCATTTCTGGGACTAGGCTGTCAAAAATATTCATTATAAACCCACAGCTACATTGGCTACACTTCCTCATATCCTGCTTCCTGTCAGGACTCCATGGCATTCTTCCAGTTTCTTTGTCTCCATCACATCTGTTCTGATGATACAACCTTCCATATGTCTTCCTTTTTCCACAACTGAGGATTCCATGGTTGACAGAGCCCTCGACTGTGTCCGACCCATTTCCCGGACTTCCCTCATCCCTTCCCTCCCAGAACTACAGTAAGGTTCCCCTTGTTCACGCCTTCCACCCGACCAGCCTCCGTATTCAATGGATCATCCTCTTCTATTTCAGCCTCCAGCATGATGCCACCACTATTCACATCTTCCTTTCCCCTCCCCTTTCAGCATTTCGAAGGGACCGTTCCCTCCGCGATACCTTAGTCCACTCCTCAGTCACCCACGGCACCTTTCCATGCAAGTGCCGGAGATGTAACACCTACTCTTTTACCTCTTCTCTCCTCACTGTCCAAAGCCCCAAATGCTCATTCCAAGTGAAACAGCGATTACGCATTCTTCTTTCAGTTTAGTATACTGTATTTTCTGCTCACAATGCCGTCTGCTCTACATTGGGGAGACCAAGCGCAGATTGGATGACTGCTTTGCGGAGCATCTCCGTTCAGGTCACAAGCGTGACCCTAAGCTTCTGGTGTCTGCCATTTTAATTCTCGACCTTGCTCTCACGCTGACCTCTGTCCTTGGCCTGCTGCAGTGTTCCAATGGAGTTCAAAGCAAGCTCGAGGAGCAGCACCTCAGCTTTCAATTGGGCACTTTACAGCCTTCTTGAGTCAACATTGAGTTCAGCAATTTCAGACTGTAATCGCTGCCCTCCTTTTTTTTGTTTCATTTTCTTTGCATGTTGTCAGTTTTTAATCTTTTCTCTTGCTTGGCTTTTGATGGCAGCTGTTAATTATTCTATCATTCACGCCACCTCTGGGCACATCTTTTGTCTCTTTACTTGTCCCATTATTACTCCTTTTTGGCTCTGCCCCACCAACTCTTTTGTCATTTAATGTCTCCTATCTTCTGCCCCATCACAGACCTTCCCTTTTGTTCTTTTTCCACCCTTCTTTATTTGACCTACTTAAAACCGACTACATTTCTAACTTGTCCCAGTTCTGATGAAGGATCATCGACCTGAAACATTAACTTTGTTTTTCTCTCCACAGATGCTGCCAGATCTGCTGAGTATTTCCAGCATTTTCTGTTTTTATTTACTGTAGATTGATGCTTGTCCTTTTCCATAAATAATCTCTGATACGAGTTTGAGGACTAGGAAGCTGAAAATTGGTTGATATTCTTTATTAAATTAAGTCAATGAGATAAAATACAACTCTAGATCAAAGGTCCCAGGAGCTCCAGTGTGGTATCTTTTCTAGGTTTAATTTAGGATAAATGAGTCCCATATATCATAATTTTCTATGTGTATGCTGCTGACAAGTTAGCTCGTAAGGTTAGCTGTCACCATTTGTTGTATGTGCCTTTGGTGTCTTGGATTGTTGCACTTCACACATTCTACACAAGTGCTTATTAGTTTGCTGTTGTATTTAAAGTCTCATATAGCCATTGCAGAATGAATACTAATATGTGGACGTATATATTTCTAAAGCTTACAATGGCTATTTTACCTGGTACACCTATATTTGTATTCCATTCAGTACCTGATCCTATAGCTGAGATTGGAAACACTGGGACATTGGTTTAATATTCCCTGAACACAAACTCAGATTGGGGTAAGATTTCCATGTCACCTGCCAGAGCTGCTCACTGTGATTAGCTAACCCTTTGCAGCGCATTAGCTGGAGTGTGTGTGAAGGCGTCAAACCCAAGTTTAGTTCTGTTCCTCCCTGTTGTGTGCTGTGCCCACTGGGAAATTATGATGCTGGTGCAGATACGATGGGCTGAATGGCCTCCTTCTGTGCTGCAATTTTTCTATGGTTCTATGATGAGTGGGAATCTTGGCTCATTTATTCCTTGCCAGATACTGTAGTGTTTCTAACATTGAGTTAGTTAGCTCAGCACCAACCAGGGACTGAGCCTGGAATCTTCCTAAACCAGTTCAAAAGGTAAATACTTTTCACAACTTGGTACCAAACTGCAAGGGTGCCTCTTTCAAGAATTTTTTTTTTGAGGAAAATCCAATTCAGTAGCAAATGTGCAAGTTCTTTGACCTAAAGAAAGAAAGGCGTGCATTTATATAGTGCCTTTTGCTACCTCTGGACATCCCAAAGCACTTTACAGCCAATGAAGTACTTCTGAGGTGATATAAGCAACCCTGGCAGCCGATTTGCGCGCACACAACTCCCACAACCAGCAATGAAATAATCACCAGAAAATGGCGAGATTTTGTGATGGTAATGAGAGTGAAACTGTAAGCACTTGCCATTGTTACTCCACTGAAACTGAATGAAACTTCTGCGTAGAACAACTTCGGAAATCCAGAAGTGCCTGTCGGTGATTCTATGCTTCGCCAGAGGATGCACTGTTGAGGCACCCCAGAAGGCAATCAATGGGAAATCAATTGAATTGATGTGAACTTCCACTTTTGTGCTGTTTTGGTCTTGCTGTATTTACCCTTGAAAAAGTCACAGGTTGTTGAAACTGAGTTTTTAACGGTGTACTAACTTCATAGTGTTACGAGTGCTTCCATTTTTTTAAATTTTGAAGATTTGTGTTTTAAAATGGAAGAGGAGTCTATGGATGTTTTTTACAAGGGTCACTGAGAGGTCTGGATTATAAACAGTTACTGGATGGCACCTGTTTTCAAATAATTACCTAGCGGGGGTTGTTTTTGACTTGGGGAAAGATGTGACGGGTCAAGATTTATAAGTGTCAGGAGGCTTGATTCTTGTGACATTGTTTTTGGTTTTGCTTGGATAGTAAGTTGGGATATGGACAGTGTTAAAAAGACAAGGAAGCAAACCCCACTTCAATCTGTTCCAGCTCTTTGAAAAAGCCTGCCTGTTTTCCATCTCTTGAGAAGCTGAGAAGCAATTGTAAGAAACTGCCTGAAACTCCTGTTACTGCATTTTTCCTGTAAAGCCTGCCCAAACTGATCATCGTCGCCTGACTAGAACTGTTCTAGGAAGATCCCAGTGACAGCCGTCAATACGTATTTGGGACGCCAAATCAAAAGGACATCTGACATCTTTTCATATTTTTTTTTTTACTTCAAGAATTAGCAAGTATTTTGGCCAAGGTATTCTTCTGTTGGGTTTTTTTGTACTGGAGCTCTATAGAGTAAGTCTGTTTATTTTTTTTCAGTTAACCAGTGCGTGTGTTTGTGTGTGTCTGAGGGGCTAAGATAAAAAGGGAACTTTTATATTTTGAACTTGTTTTATAATCTGATAATTTTGTTGCTTATTGAAGAAACCTGATGGGTGTGTTTTATTCTGGGATAAAAATAGAGTCTACGATTGACCATATCGATAAGTGGGAAAAAATGTAATTATATAGAGTCATAGAGAGATACAGCACTGAAACAGACCCTTCGGACCACTGAGTCTGTGCTAACCAACAACCACCCATTTATACTAATCCTACATTAATCCCATATTCCCCACCATTCTCCTACCACCTACCTACACTAGGGGCAATTTACAATGGCCAATTTACCTATCAACCTGCAAGTCTTTGACTGTGGAAGTAAACCGTAGCACCCGGCGAAAACCCACGCGGTCACAGGGAGAACTTGCAAACTCCGCACAGGCAGTACCCAGAACTGAACCCGGGTTGCAGGAGCTGTGAGGCTGTGGTACTAACCACTGCGCCGCAGTGCTGCGCCATGTTGTAACCTGTGGGAGAAGTGGAACTAGAATAAACAGTGCACTCCTCCTGCCTTGGTCGTAACAATAGTTACTGCTAAACAATCTCACTGCTCCTGAAAAGCTAAATTTATATTTGTCATAGAGTTATACAACACAGAAACAGGCCCATCGTGTGTGTGCCGGCCATACAGCACCCAACTATTCTAATCCCATATTCCTGCACTTGGCCCGGAGCCTTGTACGCTATGGCATTTCAAGTGCTCATCTAAATACTTCTTAAATGTTGTGAGGGTTCCTGCCTCCTCCACCTCTTCAGGCAGTGCGTTCCAGATTCCAACCACCCTCTGGGTGAAAAAATGTTTCCTCAAATCTCCCCTAAAACTCCTGCCCCTTACCCTTAATCTATGCCTCCTGGTTCTTGACCCCTCCGCTAAGGGAAAAAGTTTCTTCCTATCTAACCTATCAATGTCCCTCATAATCTTGTACACCTCAATCATGTACCCCCTCAGCCTTCTCTGCTCCAAGGAAAACAACCCTAGCCTTTTCAGTCTCTCTTCATAGCTGAAATGCTCCAGCCCAGGCAACATCCTGGTGAATCTCCTCTGCACCCTCTCCAGTGCAATCACATCCTTCCTACAGTGTGGTGACCAGAAATGTCCACAGTACTCCAGCTGTGGCCTAACTAGCATTTTATACAGCTCCATCATAACCTCCCCGCTCTTATATTCTATGCCTCGGCTAATAAAGGCAAGTATCCCATATGCCTTCCTAACTACCTTATCTACGTGTGCTGCTGCCTTCAGTGATCTATGGACAAGTACACCAAGGTCTTTCTGACTTTCTGTACTTCCCAGTGTCCTACCATCCATTGTATATTCCCTTGCCTTGTTAGTCCTCCCAAAATGCATTACCTCACACTTTTCAGGATTAAATTTCATTTGCCACTGCTCCGCCCATCTTACCAGCCCATCTATATCTCCCTGTAATCTAAGGATTTTCTCCTCACTATGTACAACACCACCAATTTTGTGTCATCTGCGAATTTATTGATCATGCCTCCTATATTCATATCTAAACATTAATGTACACTACAAACAGCAAGGCTCCCAGCACCGATCCTTGTGGTACACCACTGGTCACAGGCTTCCAATCGCAAAAACAACCCTCGACCATCACCCTCTGCCTCCTGCCACTAAGCCAATTTTGGATCCAATTTGCCAATTTGCCCTGGATCCCATAGGCTCTTACCACCTTCACCAATCTCCCAAGCGGGACATTATCAAAAGCCTTACTGAAATCCATGTATACCACATCTACTGCTTAACCCTCATCGACACATCTAGTCACCTCCTCGAAAAATTCAATCAAATTAGTTAGACACGATCTCCCCTTGACAAAGCCATGCTGACTATCCCTGATTAATCCTGCCTCTGACAGGAGATTAATCCTGTCCCTCAGAATTTTTTCCAATATTTTCCCAACCACTGATGTTAGGCTCACTGGCCTGCAGTTACCTGGTTTATCCCTACTACCCTTCTAGAATAACAGTACCACATTTGCTGTCTTCCAGTCCTTTGCTACCTCTCCTGTGGCCAGGGAGGATTTGAAAATTTGTGTCAAAGCCCCTGCTATCTTCTCCCTTGCCTCACATAGCAGCCTGGGATACTTCTCATCTGGGCCTGAGGATTTATCCCCTTTTAAGCCCGCTAAAACAGCTAATATTTCCTCCCTTTCAATGCTAATATGTTCAAGTATATCATAATCCCCCTCCCTGATCTCTACACCTACATCGTCCTTCTCCATAGTGAACACAGATGAAAAGTAATCATTTAAAACCTCACCCATGTCCTCCGGCTCCACACAACGATTGCCACGTTGGTCCCTAATGGGGTCTACTCTTTCCCTAGTTATCTTCTTACCCTTAATATACTTATAAAACTCCTTGGGATTTTCTTTTATCTTGCCCGCCAGTGTTTTTTCATGCCCCCTCTTCGCCACCCTACACTTTCTATACTCCTCTAGTGCCTCCGCTGTTTTCAGCGCTTGGGATCTGCTGTAAGCCTCTTTTTTTTTTCCCTTATCCAATCCTCCATATCCCTTGACATCCAGGGTTCCCTGGGCCTGTTAGTCCTACCCTTCACCTTAACAGGTACATGTTGGCTCTGAACTCTCACTATTTCCTCTTTGACTCCTACTGATGTGATGGAGACTTTCCTACAAGTAGCTGCTCCCAATCCACTTTGGCCAGATCCTGTTTTATCATATTGAAATCGGCCTTCCCCAATTCATTACCTTTATTTCTGGTCCATCTTTGACACTGCTATCACTTGACCAGCTTCATTCCCTAGGATTGGATCCAGTACTGCCACTTCCCTTGTAGGACTTTCTACATACTGGCTTAAAAAGCTCTCCTGTATGCATTTTAAGGATTCTGCTCCTTTTCAGCCTTGTACACTAAGACTATCCCAGTTAATATTGGGGAAATTGAAATCCCCTACTATTATTACTCTATTATTTTCACAGCTCTGAAATTTGCCTACATATCTGCTCCCCTATCTCTTCCTGACAGTTTGGAGGCCTGTAGTAGACACCCAGCCAAGTGATTGCCCCCTTTTTGTTTTTAAGATCTACCCAAAAGGCCTCATTTGAGGAACCTTCTAAGATGTCATCCCTCCTTACTGCAGTAATTGACTCCTTGATCAACAGTGCAATGTCACCTCCTCTTTTGTTACCTCTTTTATCCCCTCCCCTGTCGCATCTGAAGATTCTATCCCCTGGAATATTGAGCTGCCAGTCCTGTCCCTCCCTCAACCATGTCTCTATGATAGCATTAATATCATAATCCCATGTGCTAATCAACGCCCTCAATTCATCTGTCTTACGAGTAGGACTCTTTGCATTGAAATAGATGCAATCCAACCTTGCTTTTTTCCCTTGTGCCTTACCAGGTCTGTATTTGCTCTGCCTTCCAGGCAGACTCACTTTCTGTTCTATATTACCCCCTACTGTACCTCCACTCATATCCCATCCCCCTGCCAAATTAGTTTAAACCGTTACCCCCCCCCCCCCCTCCCCCCCACCCCAAACAGAGCTAGCAAATCTCCCAGCAAGAATGCTTGTCCCATTCCGGTTCAGGTGCAACCCGTCCAACTTGTACAGGTCCCACCTTTGCCAGAAACAGACCCAGTGATCCAGGACACTAAAGCCCTCCCTCCTGCACCATCTCCTCAGCCACGCATTCATCTGCTTTATCCTCCTATTTCTAAACTCACTAGCACGTGATACCGGGAGTAATCCAGAGATTACAACCTTAGAGGTCCTGCTTTTTCATCTGCTACCTAGCTCCCTAAATTCTTGTTGCAGGATCTGATCCCTTTTTCTACCTATGTCGTTGGTACCAATGTGTATCATGACTTCTGGCTGCTTACCCTCCCCCTTCAGAATGTCCTGCAGCCGCTCCGTGACATCCTTGACCCTAGCACCAGGGAGGCAACATACCATCCTGGAGTCACTTTTGCGGCCACAGAAACGCCTATCTGTATCCCTTACGATAGGGGATTCTATCATTGTAGAATCTTAAATTTCTCCATAATTTAGACACTTTTATAAAATAATTAAGTTTGTTTCTCTTTATTTTAGCTTTTATCTTAATCCAATCATTTATTTTGCAATCTGAAAATTTTAATTAAAAGTGAGCTTTTAAGTGCTTTTAACTTTGATTTGCTATGTCTGAATACTTCAGTTGTCATGGTTCTGTCGTTTTTTTCCGGGAATATGCGGTTTGCCTTTAAGGCTTGCGAGGGATTAGTATTGCTTTAAAAACCAGCAAGCCTTAGGGGTTATCGGAAGGTGCATTTTCGTTGCCTTAGAAACAGCCATTTGGAGATTCAAAGGGTGCATTCTCGTTAACATAGATATAGCCACTGGGAGTGAGTCTCGTGGTACATTTGTTACAATTTAGTTTTGAACTGGCTTTAAGTGGAAGACAGTTTGTTCTAACAGAACACAGACATAGAGACATACAGACACAGCTGGTGTTGGCACCTGAAGATAGAGCTCTCAACCATTTAAATTGAAGGAATAGGATTTTAGTCTGTTAATTATTAGAACATAGAACAGTACAGCACAGTACAGGCCCTTCGGCCCACGATGTTGTGCCGACCCTTTAACCTACTCTAAGATCAAACTACCTACATACCCTTCATTCTACTATCATCCATGTACCTATCCAAGAGTCGCTTAAATGTCCCTAATGTATCTGCTTCCACTACCACCGCTGGCAGTGCATTTCACGCACCCACCACTCTCTGTGTAAAGAACCTACCTCTGACATCTCCCCGAAACCTTCCTCCAATCACCTTTAAAATTATGCCCCCTGGTGATGGCCCTATCTGCCCTGGGAAAAAGTCTCTGGCTATCCACTCTATCTATGCCTCTCATCATGTTGTACACTAATTATCTCTCAAAATTCTTTTAAAAAAGTCAAGCCAAAACACAGATCTCTCATAATTTAAATTGAAGAAAGGGAAGTTAGACTGTGACAATCTTTTATCCCTCAAAAGCTCTAAAGTCAGATTGCATCTGTTGAAAGTGTTTGCAAGTCGTTAATTGTTGAAATTCGCTGGAGAAGGAAAGCCACATTGTGTGAGGACTTCAAGCAACATTGGACTGTAAATTTGCAAGGACTCAAATTTTTTATGTTTAAATGTTTATATCTTCATAGTCCTTTAGGGAAGGAAATCTGTCCTTACCTGATCTGGCCGACATGTGACTCCAGACCCACAGCAATGTGGTTAACACTTACATGCCCTCTGAAATGGCCTAGCAAGCCACTCAGTTGTACCTAATCGCTACAAAGTCAATAAAAAGGAATGAAACCGGACGGACCACCCGGCATCAACCTAGGCACCGGAAACGACAACGGCAAACCCAGCCCTGTCGACCCTGCAAAGTCCTCCTTACTAACATCTGGGGGCTTGTGCCAAAGTTGGGAGAGCTGTCCCACAGACTAGTCAAACAACAGCCTGACATAGTCAACTCATGGAATCATACCTTACAGACAATGTCCCAGACACTGCCATCCCCATCCCCGGGTATGTCCTGTCCCACCAGCAGGACAGACCCACCAGAGGTGGTATACAGTTAGGAGGGAGTTGCCCTGGGAGTCCTTAACCGACTCTGGACCCCATGAAGTCTCATGGCATCAGGTCAAACATGGGCAAGGTAACCTCCTACTGATTATCACCTACTGCCCTCCCTCAGCTGATGACTCAGTACTCCTCCATGTTGAACACCACTTGGAGGAAGCACTGAGGGTGGCAAGGGCACAAAATGTACTCTGGGTGGGGGACTTCAATGTCCATCACCAAGAGTGGCTCGGTAGCACCACTGCTGGCCAAGTCCGAAAGGACATAGCTGCTAGACTGGATATGCGGCAGGTGGTGGGGGAACCAACACGAGGGAAAAACATACTTGACCTCGTCTTCACCAATCTGCCTGCCACAGATGCTTCTGTCCATGACTGTATTGGTAGGAGTGACCACCGCACAGTCCTTGTGGAGACAAAGTCCCGCATTCACATTGAGGATACCGTCCATCGTGTTGTGTGGCACTAGCACTGTGCTAAATGGGATAGATTTCGAACAGATCTAGCAATGCAAAACTGGGCATCCATGAGGTGCTGTGGGCCATCAGCAGCAGCAGAATTGTACTCAACCACAATCTGTAACCTCATGGCCTGGCATATTCCCCACTCTACCATTACCATCAAGCCAGGAGACCAACCCTGGTTCATTGAAGAGTGCAGGAGGGAATGCCAGGAGCAGCACCAGGCCTACCTCAAAATGAAGTGTCAACCTGGTGAAGCTACAACCCAGGACTACTTGCATGCCAAACTGCATAAGCAGCATGCGATAGACAGAGCTAAGCAATCCCATAACCAACGGATCAGATCTAAGCTCTGCAGTCCTGCCACATCCAGCCGTGAATGGTGGTGGACAATTAAACAACTAACTGGAGGAGGTGGCTCCACAAATATCCCCATCCTCAATGATGGGGGAGCCCAGCACATCAGTGCAAAAGATAAGACTGAAGCATTTGCAACAATCTTCAGCCAGAAGTGCCGAGTTGATGATCCATCTCGGCCTCCTCCTAAAGTCCCCAGCATCACAGATGCCAGACTTCAGCCAATTCTAGACTTCAGCCAATTCTATTCACTCCGCGTGATATCAAGAAACGACTGAAGGCACTGGATACTGCAAAAGCTATGGGCCCTGCCAATATTCCGGCAATAGTACTGAAGACCTGTGCTCCAGAACGTGCCGCGCCCCTAGCCAAGCTGTTTCAGTACAGCTACAACACTGTCATCTACCCAGTAATGTGAAAAATTGCCCAGGTATGTCCTGTACACAAAAAGCAGGACAAGTCCAACCCGGCCAATTACCACCCCATCAGTCTACTCTCAATCATCAGTAAAGTGATGGAAGGTATCATCAACAGTACCATCAAGCAGCACTTGCTTAGCAATACCCTGCTCAGTGACGCTCAGTTTGGGTTCCGCCAGGGCCACTCAGCTCCTGACCTCATTACAGCCTTGGTTCAAACATGGAAAAAAGAGCTCAATTCCAGAGGTGAGGTGAGAGTGACTGCCCTTGACATCAAGGCAGCATTTGACCGAGTATGGCATCAAGGAGCCCTAGCAAAACTGAGGTTAATAGGACTCGGGGAAAACCCGCTGGCTGGAGTCATACCTAGCACAAAGGAAGATGGCTGTGGTTGTTGGTGGTCAATCATCTGAGCTCCAGGACATCGCTGCAGGAGTTCCTCAGGGTAGTGTCCTAGGCCCAACCATCTTCAGCTGCTTCATCAATGACCTTCCTTCAATCATAAGGTCAGAAGTGGGGATGTTCGCTGATGATTGCACAATGTTCAGCACCATTCGCGACGACTCAGATACTGAAGCAGTCCGTATAGAAACGCAGCAAGACCTGGACAATATCCAGGCTTGGGCTGATAAGTGGCAAGTGACATTCGCGCCACACAAGTGCCAGGCAATGACCATCTCCAACAAGAGAGAATCTAACCAACTCCCCTTGACATTCAATAGCATTACCATCGCTGAATCCCCCAGTATCAACATCCTAGGGGTTACCATTGACCAGAAATTGAACTGGAGTAGCCATATAAATACCGTGGCTACAAGAGCAGGTCAGAGGCTAGGAATCCTGAGGCGAGTAACTCACCTCCTGACTCCCCAAAGCCTGTCCAATATCTACAAGGCACAAGTCAGGAGTGTGATGGAATACGCTCCACTTGCCTGGATGGGTGCAGCTCCAACAACATTCAAGAAGCTCGACACCATCCAGGATAAAGCAGCCCGCTTGATTGGCACCCCATCTGCAAACATTCACTCCCTCCACCACCAATGCACAGTGGCAGCAGTGTGTACCATCTGCAAGTTACACTGCAGCAATGCACCAAGGCTCCTTAGACAGCACCTTCCAAACCCGCGACCTCTAATAACTAGAAGGACAAGGGCAGCAAATACATGGGAGCACCACCACCTGCAAGTTCCCCTCCAAGTCACACACCATCCTGACTTGGAACTATATCACAATTCCTTCACTGTCGCTGGGTCAAAATCCTGGAACTCCCTTCCTAACAGCACTGTGGGTGTACCTACCCCACATGGACTGTAGCAGTTCAAGAAGGCAGCTCACCACCACCTTCTCAAGGGCGATTAGGGATGGGCAATAAATGCTGGCCTGGCCAGTGACGCCTACATCCCATGAATGAATTAAAAAAAAAGTGTTTAAGAATTTAGTTCTTCTAATTAAAGAGTTAATTTGTTGATTTAAAGACACCTGGTTTGGTTAGCCTCATTTGGGGGTTAATAGGATGGTACAATTTGCTTTCTTTAATTTGGAAAGTTTTAAATGACATGTTAGCCCACCTGTGCAGTGACAGGATTGAATTAGCAGTGCGTTGGTCCCACCACAATCAGAATCATATATTTTGATTGGTGGCTTTGACAGGAGCGGTCGGTCGTAACACAATGTGATTGGCTGCTTGCTGACATCACTGCTGCTGCACACCAAACTATCCTCTTGACTTGGCGTCAGATTTAGACTGCCCATCGAGCAAGGGAAAAACGACGCCACAGAGTTTTCTAGATCTTTGGCCAGCTTTCTTTAAGGTCAGCACTTCGGTCCTGATTTTGTGGTCAGTGGCAGTCTGCTTTTATCAATTATGTTGAGGGATAAATATTGGCCAGAATATCGGGGAGAGGTCCCCAGCCTTCCTTCAAAATAGTGCCATGGGATCTTTTAACACCTATTTAAGAGGGCTGGTAGGGCCTTGGATTAACGTCTCATCTGAAAGAAGGCACCTTCCACATTCCCTCAGTACTGCTCTGGAGTGTCAGCCTAGATGATATCTCTGGAATCTGGATTAGTTCTTTTAGACTGGAAAATTGTGCATTGAACACCTTTGAAAATTTTCAGTTGATCAGAGAGAGCCACCATGGATTTATAAAGGGTAGGTCATGCCTCACGATTCTGAATTTTTTGAAGATGTGCCAAAGTAATGAGCAGGGGAATGTCTATGTATGTTATTTATGTGGACTTCCAGAAAACATTTGATAAAGTCCCTCATGAAAGACTTAGCTAAAGTTGAAGCTCATGGAATTGAAGGCAAACTATTGACCTGGTTAGGAAATTGGCTGAGCAGAAGGAGACAGAGTAGGGATAATGGGCAGGTACAGTTGGTAGGATGTAACTAGTGGTTCCGCAAGGATCTGCTTTGGAGGCACCTCTATTTCACTATTTATTAACAACTTGGAGGTTGGGATGGAAAGCCACATATCCAATTTGCCGATGACACAGATAGACGGCATTATAAGCAGTGTCGATGGAAGTGTAAAATTACAAAGTGATATTGATTGATTAATGGTAAAATTGTGGCAAGTGGATTTCAGTGTAGGCAAAGGATAGAATAGGGTACTTTCTAAATGGTGAAAAACTGGAAGCATTGGCGGTTCAGAGAGACATAAGGGTCCAGGTACAGAGATCATTATTTTCTGCAATGATTCATGCCATTTTAATCAAAAAGGAAAATTGAATGTTGTCCTTTATATCTAGAGCAGTAGAATACAAGGGGGTAGAAGTCATGTTTCAGCTATACAAAGCCCTGGTTAGACCACACCTGGAATATTGTGAAAAGCTGTTCTGGGCACCCCACCTTTAGGAAGGACATATTGGCCTTGGAGGGAATGCAGCTTAGATTTACTAGACTAATATCTGGACTCCAATGGTTAAATTATGAGGAGAAATTACACAAATTAGGATTATATTCCCTGGAATTTCGTAGGTTAAGGGGCAATTTGATTGAAGTTTTCAAAATATTAAGGAGAGTAGGTAGAAACTATTTCACTGGTTGGGGAGTCTAGGAGGAGAGAACATAGTCTAAAAATTAGAGCCAGACCTTTCAGGAGTGAAATTAGGAAACTGTTCTATTGCAAAGGGTGGTAGAAATTTGGAACTCTCTTCTGCAAATGGTAATTGATGGGAGATCAACTTTTAACTTTAAAACTGAGATTGGCTAACAAAAATTGATCAGAGGTATTAAGGGATATGGGGCAAAGGTGGGTATATGGACTACGGTCACAGATCAGCCATGATCTCATTAAATGGCCTAATCCTGTTCCTATGAATGGGGATTGAACCCATGGCTTTCTGAATTAACATAACTTGCTGGTGCTGTCGCTATAATGGAAAGAACTGCAGTATTGAACCTATTTTAAAGGCACCACTGCTAATGGTTAATGGGTTGGGTAAGCACTAAAGGCGCCAGTGCCACTCACTGAAATCGTTGATGGGTTGGGCCAGTACTAAATCAGTTGTCACTCCACCAAGCATCTTAACATTTTTGTTCAGTTGAAATTTCTGCTGTGTCTGTGAATCTTACCTATTGCTCAGTGACTGTGAATAACTGTGATGGCCTTTGCAATCTAAGGTGGAACTCTCTATGGAAGACATAGAAACCATTCTGAACACATTGATATACGATGGCAAGGTGGAGATGACTATCATAGCTGCAAAGGAAGGCACTGTTGGTAGCGTGGATGGACAAATGAAACTGTATCGAGCAGTTAATCCCATCATCCAGCCCACCGGCCTGATGAGGACACCTTGTGGAATGTGCCCAGTAAGTGTGTTCTCTTCTGAGTTAGTTGAGTGTTACATATTTCATTACATTCTGTGAACTTTCAGCTTCACCATCCCATTCAGGGGCGGGAGTGGAGAGAGAGAAATGATACTAGTTCTCTCCAACTCCCATTACTTACTGTGTAGATGATCCTCAACAGCCCAATACCTTTACATTTAGCCACTGAATCAAATCGGGAAGACACAATAGTGTACAGTTCTACAGGCCTTAGTTTTGCAGGTGCATTTAGTCTAAGGTTGATGCATTTCAGGGAATTAACTTTTTCCCCTTTTGTATCTCCGTTTGGATTAGTTTGTGAGTTTGTTTTTGTGTCTCATGCTCCATGTATACAAGAGTATGAATCTCTGAAACCTCCTAGAACTCTGCATTCCTCTAATTTTGACCTTTCCTGCACCCCCACATTTGCCTTAAGCCATCTCAGCCCCAACCTCTCCAATTCCCTCTCAAACCTCTCTGCCCCTCTTCATATAAGACCCTCCTTATTAAGTATATTTGCAGCTCTATGGCCACATGAGCATAAGGTTCCTGCTGTTCTGGCATTACCCAGTGCTGTCCCCTCAAAGTTGCTAACTAGCCTCAGGAGCATATATTTGTGCTGATGCTCAAAGAGAGACAGAAGATGTCTGTTCTGTGCTGCTGGCAATCTGCTCTCCCAAGTCTGCAATGACAGCAAAGAAACAACTGAAGATTTCAAGGCTTCAGAGCCCACCTTCAAACAGAGCTATCGTTGCAAGACATTGGCAGAACTTCCAACTACAGCAAAAAAGGCTGCAAAACAGGATGTAGTGAGTTGTCTGCTTATTATATGCCCTTGCTGCTTTTCTTTTCCCCCCTTTCCATTGATGTCAATATTTAATGCCAAAGTTGAAAGTTCAGCCCATTAGTTATGATTCTCTGGTTCCATGTATACTTGTGAGTCAGTAAGTAAAATGAGGAACAGGACATGAGCAGGACAGTACAGACTCTCAATTTGGGAGAGGCCTGTAGTTTCACCTTTGCTTCACTGGCGTTATAGACAATGAGATCCAAAGTGGCCATCTCAAAATCAGCCATGAGCTTGTAATTTATGGACCTACCTTTTAGTTTGAGTCTGTTCTGCTGTAAGTGAGAAATAGTTTTGAGATCTAAGTTGCAGTTGCACATATAACTAAAACAGCAACTTGCATTTATATCACTCAGTTACATAGAAAAATCATCCCAAGATACTTCACAGAAGCATAATCAGACAGCAGCTGACAACAAAGCCAAAGATGATATTGGGTCAATGACCAAAAGCTTGGTCAAAGAAGGAGGTTTTAAGGAGCATCTTGAAGGAGGACAGTGATGTGGAGAGGTTTAGGGAGGGAATTCCAGAGCTTGGGGTCTAGATGGCTGAAGGCACGGCTGCCAATAGTGGGGAAAAGACTTCTTAATCCTGCCAGTTTTCTGTCCAGAACCGTAATTAAGTGTCTCCATTTATGTCATCTACCCCCCTCCCCCATTTAGGCAATCATTTAAGTGGCTACTGCAGCTCTTTGAGTTGCCAAAATACTGGATAATCTTCACTATCCCACCTTTTATTGTGCAAACTCTCAGCAGGAGGCCACACTCTGAATATCTGATCCATGTCCATTACTTGTGCAAAGCTCTGCACACAGCAGCCAAGCTTTTTTTCTTTTTTAAGTATGGTAACTCCCACACAGTGGCGCAGTGGTTAGCACCGCAGCCTCACAGCTCCAGCGACCCGGGTTCGGTTCTGGGTACTGCCTGTGTGGAGTTTGCAAGTTCTCCCTGTGACCGCGTGGGTGTGCTCCGGTTTCCCCCCGCATGCCAAAGACTTGCGGGTTGATAGGTAAATTGGCCATTGTAAAAATTGCCCCTAGTGTAGGTAGGTAGTAGGAGAATTGAGTGAAGGTGGGGATGTGAGAGGGAAAATGGGACTAATGTAGGATTAGTATAAATGGGTGGTTGATGGTCGGCGTGGACTTGGTGGGCCGAAGGGCCTGTTTCGGTGCTGTATCTCTCTATGACTCTATAACATTAGAATTGTGACTACACTTTCTTAAAAAAAAACTTCTTCATTGACTGTATAGTGCTTTGGGACTTCTTGAAGTCATGAAAGGCACTCTGGAATCATACAGCACAGAAGGAGGCCATTCACTTCATCATGTCTATTCAGACTCTTTTAAGGAGCTGTCCAATTCATCTTATAGCCCTGCAAATTTCCCCAGTATAAATGCCACTCCTTTTTAAATATTCCCTATTGTTTAGTGCTACATGATTAATTACATTTAATCTGTAAAGATCTTACACATAGCATATAGCCTATTGAGCAGAAGGGCTCTCCCGTTAGCATGGGGTACATGCTTGATCCTGCTCTCCTCAGCTAATTTTTTGGTTTGTGTGTTCAAAATTCTGCTGCCACTGTATTGATGTGTCCTATTCTGTTCTGAAACAGGAATTCAGTTCCTCTTAACATCATTTGATATTTTCCAGGTATTTGATGATTGCCATGAAGGTGGGGACATTTCTCCAGCGACTTGCTTCTACATGACTGAGTGGCTAGAATTTTAACCAATGTTGGGATAACAAAGAGGGACTTTAGAGTTTGGATGGTGGACCATTTAAAACTGCAGGCAAAGTGCCTGGGAGGAATTTTATTTAGTCTTCAGCACAGAAACAGGCCATTTGGCCCAACTGGCCTATGCCAGTGTTTATACTCCACACGAGCCTCTTCCAACACCTGTTCAGCAAACTCTGCTATTTTCTTCCTCGTGCTTATCTAGCTTCCTCTCAAATGTATATTTGACGGAACTGAAGGTGGGGCTAGTCCCAAGGTGACTAGATATGAGAAGATACTAGAGAATTGAAACTGTAAGTGTTTGAATGTAGGAACATGAAAAGAAAACTTTTTAAAAAATAACATTTAATTTATTTTTTATCCAAACAAATCTTGATTAAAATTATTTACTTGTAGGAAGTTGTCCTAATCTAATATGTTTACTGTTCAAAAATATTGAACTTGGCTTTAAGGCTGGTTATGCCAAGTATTCAGCTCTTCCTTTCTTTCATAGATATATAAATACAAGTTGTTGTTATAATGCCTTTAAAGTAGCAAAAAGTCTCAACATACTTCACAGGAGCATTATCTGACCAAATTTGACACACAGCCAAATGAGGAGACATTAGGACATGTGAGCAAAAGTTTGGGTAAAGATGTAGGTTTTAAGGAGCTTCTTGGAGGAGAGAGGGCGGAAAGTTTAGGGAGGGAACTCGGGAGCTTAGTATTTAGGCAGCTGAAGACGCAGCCACCAGTGGAAGGGTGAAGGAACTCAGGGATGCACAAGAGGCCAGAATTGGAGGAATGCAGAGCTCTATGTAGGAGTCACAACACAGAACAGGCTAAGCAGCCCAACCATGTTTGTGCCGACGTTTACCTTCCACACCGCCAATATGTGACTTCAGTACAAGTGTAGAATTTGGACTAGATTACTTTACTCATTGTATATCCTGCATTATTTCACCAACAAGATTAAAGCATTCAATGGAAAAGTGATTCTGTGATAACTGTCACCCAAATCTGAAGTACATTTTCAGGGAAAACACGTTTGTTAATTTGTTGTTTGAACAAGGAGACCAATCCACAACACTTACAAGAATGGCTATCGCGGAACAAGATGTTGATGGATGTTTATTTGGTTTGCAGTGAGATGATATCACTCACTTAATCAGAACTAACATTTCATTACCATTAAGCTGCAACTGAATGGTGAAAGCTGGTGTCCCAGTGGTGGTCAAGTATGTATGTTTTGGAATCCATACGAATGCACCTTCGTAGCACTTGCTGAGTAAAGCCCCTTAGACCTCTTTTACCCTACGACTAATATCAATTCAAATGTTGTATTTCCCCCGTCTCCTGAAGGTGATGACCCTGGCTTGAGTACTAAAATGGCTTACTAATGATCCAATATAGTAAATTCTATTAGTACTTATTTGCATGCATGCGTGTGTGTGTGTGTTTGTCTATGGTATATGTCTTAGAAATCTTCCAGTAACAGTCAATCTCTCTTGTTTTCTCTGCTCCTTGCAAAGATGGGCACACTCCATTCTCCTGTGTATCTACTTTTGATGAAAGACACAAAACTGAGCCACCTTACTTTTTGTTCAACGTCTTATGTTCTTTAAAACATTTAATAAATTCATAAAAGCAAAATGCTGCAGATGCTGGAAATATAAACTATAAACAGAAAATGCTGGAGATACTCAGTAGGTCAGGCAGCACCAGTGGAGAGAGAAACAAGTTAATGTTTCAGGTTGATGACCTTTCAACAGAATAAATAAAGTGCTTTAATATAAAGACTGTCTCTCAAATTTACACTGACTATGTTGAATATAATTAATAATTACAGTACTAAACAAATTGACATGGAGTAAGGCATTGAGCAGCATGCTGATTAGCCCTAGCGGGCCTGCAACCAATGACTACAACCTTCCCAAAATCTTCGTCCGCGAAGTGGACCCTTTGAGTGAAGTAATTTCTCCTCATCTCTCCTAAATGATCAACCCCTTAGCTTGAGACTGTACCCCCATGTTTTAGATTCCCCGACCAATGGAAACAATCTCTGTGTCTGTCCTTTCCAGCCTCTTTAGAATCTTGAATGTGTCAAGAAAACCCCATATGCCAAATGAGAAATATTAATTTAATTAGTTGGAAACTTAGATTAGACTTTTAATGGAAAAACAATGCGACAGTAACTTTTTTTTAAAAAGTTAGCAGCCAAGATGGCCACCGCAATTTGCATCTGAAACACCTTTTCATATTTAAAACATCCACCTGGAGCCAGCGCTTTGAGCAGCATGTACCCAGAACAATGGCTTGCTCTAAGTGATTGAATTACCTAAAATGGCTTCATTAGTACAGCAGTCAAGACAATCCTAACATATTGAGTTTGAAAAAGCAACCCCCCCTCCCCTCAGCCACCGGCCAAGTGTAAATTGGCATCCTGGGGCATGTGGAGCCTATTTCTAACCTTGAATTTCATTAGAAGGTTCTAGAAAACCTGAAGCAGCCATGTGACCATCTGTCCATCTCTGGGGGTGGGGTGCGAGAAGCTGGTTTTGCTTTTTGTTCCTTTGGACAAAGAAGACGAGCAGAAACTGAGACTGCAGCAGCAGAGAAAGCTGCATGCTTCCCTTTCTTTCTCTCTCTCTCCCCAGAAAAAATCTATCTGCCTCTACCATAAAAATATTCAAAGACCCTGCTTCCACCACCTTTTGAGGAAGAGAGTTCCAAGGACTCAAGACCCTTTGAGAGAAAAAAATTCTCCTCATCTCTGTCTTAAATAGGTGACCCCTTATTTTTAAAGTGACTCCTAATTCTAGATTCTCCCACAAGAGGAAACATCCTTTCCACATTCATCCTGTCAAGACCCCTCACAGTCTTATATGTTTCAATCAAGTCACCTCTTACTCTTCTAAACTCCAGCAGATACAAGCCTAGCCTGTCCAAGCTTTCCTCATAATACAACCTGCTCATTCCAGGTATTAGTCTAGTAAACCTTCTCTGAACTGCTTCCAACGCATTTATATCCCTCCTTAAATCTTTGGCCTCCTTGTCTCGAGAGACAATGGGTAAGCGCCTGGAGGTGGTCAGTGGTTTGTGAAACAGCGCCTGGAGTGGCTATAAAGGCCAATTCTAGAGTGACAGACTCTTCCACAGGTGCTGCAGATAAAATTGGTTGTCGGGGCTGTTACACAGTTGGCTCTCCTTGCGCTTCTGAGTTTTTTCCTGCCAACTGCTAAGTCTCTTCGACTTGCCACGCTTTAGCCCCACCTTTATGGTTGGCCGCCAGCTCCTTAAATAAGGAGACCAATACTATAGAGTACACCAAATGTGGTCTCACCAGTGCCCTGTATAGCTGAAGCATAACCTCCCTACTTTTGTATTCAATTCCCCTTGCAATAAATGATAACATTCTATTAGCTTTCTTAATTACTTGCTGTACCTGCATACTAACCTTTTATGATTTATGCATAAGGGCACCCAGATCCCTCTGCAGCTCCGAGCTCTGCAATCTCTCACCATTTAGATAATATGCTTTCTTCCTGCCAAAGTGGACAAATTCACATTTTCCCACAATTATACTCCATTTGCTAGATCTTTGCCCACTCACAAAACTTATCTATATCCCTTTGTAGCTGCCTTATGTCCTCTTCACAACTTGCTCTCCTACCTATCTTTGTGTCATCAGCAAATTCAGCAACCATACCTTCAGTCCCTTTATCCAAGTCATTTATATAAATTGTAAAAAGTTGAGGCCCCAGCTCTGATCACTGTGGCACGGCACTCGTTATATCTTGCAAACCAGAAAATGACCCAAATATGCCTACTCTCTGTTTCCTAATAGCTAGCCAATCTTCTGCCCATGCAAATATGTTACCCCCTAGATCATGAGCTTTTATTTTCCACAATAACCTTTAATGTGGCACCTTATCACCTGCCTTCTGGAAATCTAGGTACAGTACATCCACCAGTTACCCTTTATCCACAGCATATGTTACTTAGCTAACTGGCCTGTAGTTTCCTGCTTTCTGTGTCACTCCCTTTTTGAATAAAGGAGTTACATTTGCTATTTTCCAATCTAATGGAACCTTCTTTGAATCTAGGGAATTTTGGAAAAACAAAACTAACGCATCAACTATCTCACTAGCCATTTCTTTTAAGACCCTAGGATGAAGTCCATCAGGACCTGGGGTCTTGTCAGCCCGCAGCTCCAACAATGTGCTCAGTACCACTTCGCTGGTGATTGTAATTTTCTTGAGTTCCTCCCTCCCTTCCATTTCCTAATTTACACTTGGGGTGAGCCCCGCACAGACACACGCTCAGGGTGACCCCCATACAGACACACGCTTGGAGTGACACCTGCACAGACACACTCAGGGTGTTCCCATGGCAGCCCCAAACACATCCACTCGGAGTGAGCCCAGCACAGACACAAACTTAGGGTGGCCCTAGCACAGCCAAACACATTCGGACTGAACCCTTGCACACACTCAGAGTGACCCCAGGATCATCCCTGCAGAGACACACACTCGGAGTGACTCTGAGGTGACCCTCAATGACATATGGGGTGACCGCTGCACGTGCACACATACACACACACACACTTGGAGTGACACACTCAGACTGATCCCAAGATGATCCCCGCACAGACATGCACTCTGTGTGTCTCGGGGGTGAATTCTGCACAGCCACGCACTCTGGGTGAATGGACTGTTCTGGAGGGTGACCTGGAGCAGATGCTGCTTCGCTTAGCGAAATACGTAACTGAAATAAGTTACCAAATGCATAGCCTCCCCCTCTCTCTCCGCCCTCGTCCCCACTCCAGCTTCCCTCCCACTGTCCTCCTGCCCACTCCAGCCTCTCTCACCCTCTCCACCCTGCTCCTGCCTATCTCACCCCTCACTCTGCAGTCCTCCCTACTCCAGTCGCGTTCTCCCTCCTTTCCACTCCAGTTTCTCTCTCCAGCCTTCTCCCCACTTCAGCTTCTCTCCCTCCTTCACACCACCTCTCTCCTCCCCACTCCAACCTCTCTCCCCCTCCTTCCTGCTGCAACCTCTCTCCCTCACCGCCCACCTGCCCACTCTAGCCTCGCCCTCCTTTCTCTTTCCCTTTTATCTCTGTTCGGCTAATAAATATTTAACGCGAAATAGTAAAGTTTCCTGTTTAAAGTCTGTTACAACACATCCAATCACACTCATTCACCCATATGCTCACACATATCCGCTCACAGCTCCCTTCACCTGAGAGAGTACAGGTCGCTTAGATGAAGAATTGACATGTTGCCAGACAGAGCACAAGGAAGCCAGAGGATGCAGATACAAAGATAGGGCCTGGTGTGGTTGACTGGAGATATAAGACATCAGACCCTATTTGCAGAGAAAACTAATGGTGATCTCAGGGGCCCTTCCATGAAGAGAAAGATGCTCGCAGATAATCAAGCAAATATTCTGTGTGACCTCTCAGGGTGGAAAGATAGCAACAAGAGTCCCTTGAGCCTGTTGCATTATTTTGTTAGATCATAGCTGGTCTGTACCTCAACTTCAGTTACTGATTATTTCTTCATATTCTTTGATATGCACCAACAATCTATCAGTCTAGATTGTGAAAATTTCAATTGACTGACCATCCACAGCCTTCTGATCAGTGATATCATTAAGATCACATATTTGCACCTCCATGCCATCATCGAACTCCTCCCATGCCTCAGCTCATCTGCTCCTGAAACCTTCATCCATGCCTTTGTTACTTTATCTTTTCCCTTATTTATTCACAGAATGTGGATTTCGCTAGCTAGGCCAGCATTTATTGTGCATCCCTAATTACCCTTGGTGGCGAGCCACCTTCTTGAATACAACTGAATGGCTTGCTCGGCCACTTCAGAGGGCAGTTAAGACTCAACTACATTGCTGGTGGGTCTGGAGTCTTGTGTAGGCTAGACCAGGTAAGTATGACAGATTTCCTTCTTTAAAGGACATTAGTAAATCAAATGGATTTTTACAACAATCCAGTAGTTCCACGATCACTAATACTATATTTTTAATTTCAAATTTTGTTTAATTGGGCTTCAGTTTTCCAGTTGCTATGGTAGGATTTGAACATATAACTCCAAATTGTTAGTCCAAGCCTCTGGATTACTAGGCTAGTAACATAACTACTATGCCACTATATCCCTTGATTAGTCCAAGCCACTCTTGACTGGCCTCCTATCTTCCACGCTCCATAAATATAAGATCATCCAAACACTGCTTCCCATATCCTAACTGACACGAAGTTGTGTTCACCCATCATCCATCCACTCATTGAGCTACATTAGCTCCCGTTTAAGCAAAACCTCGATTTTAAAATTCTCATCCTTGATAACAAATCCCCTCATGGTCTTATCCTTCCCTATCTCTGTAATCTCATCCAGCCTTACAGCCCTCTGAGATATCTGCGTTCTTCCAATTCTGGCCTCTTGTGCAGCCCTGATTTTAATCACTCCTCCACTGAGAGCCCTACCATCATCCGTTGAGGCCCTAAGCTCTGGAATTCCTTCCCTAAACCTCTCTACCTCTTTTTCTCCTTTAAGACACTCCTTAAAACCTACCCCTTTGATCAAGCTTTTGGTTATCTCCTCTAATATCTCTATATGTGGCTTAGTGCCAAATTTTGTTTGATAACGTTACTGTAAATTGCCTTCAGGATGTTTTACTAAGTTAAAGGCATGATATAAATGCAAGTTGTTGTTGTTTTGAATTCCAAATTTCCACTACCCTTTATATGAAAAATGCTTCCTGATTTCACTCCTTCATAGCTTAGCTCTAATTTTAAGACAACGTCCCTTTGTTTTAGATTCCTCTACCAGAGGTAAGGGGAATGCATGCTGACAGAACCTAATGATGTTCCTGGAAATAGTTATAATGAGTGGAATATTTGATGTAAAGAATGCTTGGTGTTTACTTCCCTTGTATAATAATGGGAACAGGTAATTTGGTGATGTTGAGGCTCAGGATCAGACTGTGATTGCTATCTGTGAGGAGCAGTGATTTTACTTGTTGGGATAAATTCTTATCGTTTTAATGATAGATTTGAAAAGCTAGATACAGTTGTGACAGAAATCACACCTGCCAAATGGAAACATATTAATTTTGTCATATGGGACACTGCTTGAAACTTTTTACCAGACTCTGCAAATAACTTGTTTTAAAAAGCAGGGCTGAGCAGTTGAAAACGTGGTTGCACATTTGCATTCTGAGACATGAATGGAGGGACAATGGAGGTGCTCCTTGATTCAATTAACAAGATTGGTCCAGACAATCATGGAGATCCACATCCTTTGACTGCTTAAGAGACAGAACTCCACCCCCACTGAGTGTGTCTGGAAAGCTTTGAAATCCAACAATGCTCCCGGAAGCTGCTGCTTCAGAGATGGTCACATGGTAAGACTGGGGCTTTTATGAATTGTGCCTCATAGAAAAGAAAAAAGACTGGAATTCGAATAGAAAGGAAAAAGACTGCCACTAGACTGGCAGAAGGAAGATTTCTCTCTCTCTCTCTCTCCAACAAAGTTCCAGGAAAACCACGGTGGCAACGTCTATACTTCAAGACTACAGACAAAGCCTCTCTTCGGCCTTCTGGTACCAGAGAAGCAAGCTTTAAATTGTGCACTGAGGCCCAGTGAGAACGCCAAGACCTAAACTTCAATTGAGGACATTGTATCAAGGACATTACCACCCAGTAACTGAACTCCATTTATTACAAACTCTAATAAAAACAAGAAATGCTGGAACAACTCAGCAGGTCTGGCAGCATCTGTGGAAAGAGAAGCAGAGTTAACGTTTCGGGTCAGTGACTCTTCTTCGGAACTAGCTTCATGACTTAGTCAATATTCTGTTTCATTGTCATCTCAGCAACCCTAGCTTCCTGCCTTTGCTCTTCCTGAACTATAACTTCTGTTCAACATGTCATTATGATTAAAAGAAAGGTCTGCCAGTATACAGGTCAAACCAGTTTCTGATTTACTCACTTAAAAAAAATGAATTTAAAAAAAACTCAATTTACCTGCTCCAACAACACTCACTCAAGAAGCTCAACACCATGCAGGACAAAGCAGCCCACTTGACTGGCAGACATTCACTGATTGCACCACCAGCTGCAGTGTGAACCTTCTACAAGACACACTACAGCAACTTGCAAACTCCGATAGAATCTTCCAAACATGCAAACTCCACAAAGAAGGACAAGGGAAGTAAGCACATGGGAACACCATCACCTCCAAGTTTCCCTCCAAGTCACATACCATCCTGACTTGAAGATATATTGCAGTTTATTCATCTTTGCAGGGTCAAAGTCCTGGAACTCACTACCTTTGCAGTACCTTCACCTCACGTACAGCAGCGGTTCACCACCACCTTCTCAAGAGCTATTAGGGATGGGAATAAATGCTGGTTTTGTCAGTGATGCTTACATCGCAGGAATGAATTTCAAAAAAATACCGAACACAAACCTTAATCAGGCAATTCCTGATATAGCTTTCCCTGCATCTTCTGTTCTTGTTTCCTCTTTTCTATGTATACTTTAAATGCCTGTGAAGTGGTATGGTTAGTTATTTTGGGAGGAAGGTTATTCCAGTCTCTTATGGTATTTGGTATGAAGCTGTTCAGATATGCTTATGTGCCACATGGTATTGAATGTTGACTTCTCTTGGTTAGTCAAGTTTCTATCCACTCTAGGGTTTCACCTCTTATCCTGTAATGGTAATTTTACACAGGAGCTTTGGGTGAGCCACAGAATTGAATGCTTTACTAAAGCCTAGTATCTGCACATCAATTTGTGCTCCAGGTTCTTGGTCAAGGTAATGCTGATCTCTTACAATGTTCAAAAGTTGCGTCTCACAGGAGTGTGCTTTGAAAAATTCATGCTGGGACAATTTGAGGATGTTATGTTCGACATGAGCCATGATATGATGGGAAATGATATGCTCTAATATTTTACAGGAAACTGAAGTGAATGAGATGGGTTTATATTTAGCGGGAAGTGATGGACAAGGAGGCAACAATGAGTATAATGATTTGCTGATAGGGCTGGATGAAGTAGGATGGAAGGAGGCTTGTGGTGCAGTATAAACGCTGAAATGGACAAGTTGGGCCCAATGGCCTGCTGCTGTGGCGTCAATTCCACGCTCCCATTCACACATTTCCAATGCAAAGCTCAAACTACAGACTTCTCAAGACATGTGTCCACATCACATGGAACGCTCAGTGCGTCAGCTGATATCAGCGGAAGTGACGAGACCAGCACCGGCTAGAACGGTTGCCTAGTAACCGGGAAGCGCGGTTTACTGGAAGTATAGGGGGAAATGTCAGCTGGAGCTGTCAGTAACCAGATAGTGGGACGTGGAGACTGGGTGAAAGGAGCGACTCCAAGGTTCAATTACTTCTTTCTCAGCGCTGAGGTTCGCCCATAAATCATAATGTATCAGTGAAGTGTCAGTCTCACAGTGAGTGTTGACGCAACAAGCGGAGCGGCATAGTGCAGGGGTCAGAGTTCGAGCTTAGGGTTAGGCTGAGAATGTTAACAATAGAGTTTGAAACTATTTCAGAACTCATATTCGCTAGGCGCCTCCCTCAAGGAGGTTTTAATTTAATTTGAAAACAGAATGTAACCAGGATTTTTTTTTTACTTTTTTGAGGAACGCTAAATTTATACAAATACATTTTAAAAAGTTGTATCGACTAAATTGCTAACTGTCTGCTTTTTGCAGAGATTAACAGCGTTTCCAGACCGAATTTCCTGAGGGAAAGGACTTTGAGAGATAATGATTCGAAACATGAGTGATGTTTCATGCGCAAAAGAGGCGAATTAGGGTGTAATTATTCGGGGGAGTTCAGTTGTTAAACTTCCTTCATCACCCGTGTGAACACATTGAATGGGATTGGCAGATATGAATTGGATTATTAGCACTACAAAGTTTTCCTGTTTTCAGTAGTTTCCAGGGAGGCCATTTGGGAGGAGATTTAATAGAGGCGTTCAAAATCATGAAGGGTTTTGATAAGAGTTAATAAGGAGAATCATTCTAGGAGCAGAGGGGTCAGTAACCAGAGGACACACATTTAAGACAATTGGCAAAAGAACCAGTGGCCAGATGAGAAATGTTTTCATGTAGCGAGTTATGATCTGGAATGCACTGCCTGAAGAGGTAGTGGAAGCAGGTTCAATAATAACTTTTAAAAGGGAATTGGATAGATATTTGAAATGACTTCATTTGCAGGACTGTGGTGCAAAGGCAAGGGAATGTAACTAATTTGATAGTGCTTTCAAACAGTCAGCACAGGCACGATGGGCCAAATGGCCTCTTTTTGTGCTGTTATTCTATGATTCTATGGTTATTATCACATTGCTGTTTGTAGGAGCTTGCTGTGTGCAAATTGGCTGCTACATTTCCTGTGTTACAACAGTGACTACACTTCAAAAGTACTTGATTTCCAGCATCCGCAGTATTTTGCTTTTACTTCAAAAGTACTTGATTGGCTGCAAACTGCTTTGGAATGACTGTTGTGAAAGGCACTATATAAATGCAAGTCCTTTTTTTTGACTGTTAAAAGGTGCACTAGGAAGTGCCTACACCAAAGCGACCTAATTAAATATCGCATTTCGGTACTTAGCCTTTTAAATGCGGAGATGACATCCTGGATACAGAGACTGTTTCCTTTATGATTTTTTTTCAAATAGCAGAGATGAATTCTAAAGGATAGAATTGCTTGACCTTGTTGGAAAATATTAGTTATGAACTATAACAACATGAGATATGAAAATGTGAAACTCTTTTGAGGATGAAACATTGGGGAAATGAGTCTTGTTGCAGCATCTTGTTCCAGATTGGGTGCTGAGGCACACAAGGTTATAATTCTGCACCCAGCAGAGTATAGACTGTCACAATGTAGAGCAGGTCTATGACCAGAGACTCTGTTCCACTGAACCAATGGTGGGAGTGTGGAGCCAGGATGTCCAACCTGAGTTGGCAACCCTATTTTTGACCTGCAGAGTGCTTCCAGCACTTTCTGCTTTAGTTTTAGCTAAAATTGAAGTTGTCCTGCTCTACTGAGCTCACTGCAAAAAGCAGCTGATAACTCACTTTGATACTACTCCCCTTCTCCCTTCCCTTTGCCTTTCTGCCCACCCTGCTTCAATTTTCTGGGTCTTGCTCCAATTCTTGATATTTGAACAAAGGGTGTAGGAGGATCTCCAAGTTGTGAGTCCCTTGGTAAAAGCTTGGGGTCTGTCGCCTGTCAGTATCTTGGAAGTCTGAAAGTTTGATTTGTTGGTTAGACACTGTACCCTAAGTTACGTAATGACTGATCAACAGAATGGTTAAAGTACATAGGCATTCTGAATCATGTAGTGTTCTTTCCTTCAAGTGAGAAAAATAACCTTTGAGAACCTAATTAGGTATTAAACTCCAATTTATTTGGTTACTGGAAACTTGTTTTTTTTTACTGATTGTGCATGCTTAAATGTAGCCTTAAAATAACCTGTTAGAGGCAAATGATAAAAGGGAATGTGTTTTTTGGAATTCATTGCTATTGACTGTTACTATTATCAATAAATGTAAATATTGATAGAGGAGCAAAAGACAATTTCTATCATAGTGAAAAGGTTCACTAGGAAAATTGCTGTGCATTGTTAAGAAACCTGTTGATAGATAATCTGCAGGCTGAACACTTAAAAAAAAAAGTAGTTTCCACATCAGGATAATAACATATTTTATTCAAAATTTTTCAGGTTTTGCTTCACTGGAACAATGAAATCCATGAGGAATCAAACTAATGAGTATTCTGACCCACAGAAAAAAACACTCCGACAGCTTCTACATGAGTTGGAAAAGGCTCAGAAGGCTGACATTCTTGCCTACAGCTTTGGGCACTTAAACCAAAGGAACCTGCATAAATTATTAGGGCAGCAGAAAGGCTCAGTGACATGGGAGAGTGCAAAAAAGCCCACTCCTTCTAAGAAAGTGCAAAAATGCATGTCTATCCAGCAGTCAAAAGATACCAAAGTAAACAAAATGACTGATGCGTTAGTAGACTTCAGCCTGATGGCTAGCATTCTGCCAATATCACCTACAGATTACTGCCCTGTCTTGAACGATCTTGACCAGAATAGTGCCAGAGCTTCTCAGAATACCCCATATGACTCAATGCTCTCAGAAACCAAGGCATGCTCAGGAACCCCACACACTGAGACACAAAAACTAAAGTATCATTTTATCAAAGAGGAATTGGAGCTATCTACCCTCATGCTCATAAAGCCTCAGATACAGAAGTGTGCAAGATCTCACACTGGCCATGACCAGAGCCAGTTTGTTGAGTCCTACTTGGCTGGGCTGACGAGGAAGGACCAATTCAGTAAGCTGCTCGAATTTGAGAAAAAAATCCTGATGAAGCAAGACCTTCTAGAAAGGGAGGCGATCTCTGGTTACAAAGCTGTAGCAAAACATGAGTGGAAGCTTAATCGTGTAAGGGACAGTAACATTTTGTGGGTGTGATAAGATGATTAAAACCGCAATTGAAGATCAAAAGGGGTGGGGGGGAAATAAACAAGATTGTGTTGTAAGCTGTGGCAATTCCATAGGTAATTACCTCTCAGTGAAGGTACTTAACTATAGAATTCTATTCTCCTATAATTAAACATAATATTTGTGTTGAAAGTGAATTTATTATGGTAGGATGTTTTCTTTAAACCTAGTGGAAAAGCAGACTGATTCTATTTTATCAGTGTGTTAGTTCTCAATTCTCTCCTAGTGGATACAGCTTCAATTTTTGGAGTCACCTTTTAGAATGTTACATTATCTACCTAGATAAGCCAACATGTTCTAAGGTCGAAGCAAAGACGGTGATGGCCCCTATATATAAGTAGGTAGACTGAACAATCAAGATTGTAAATTTCCACATTCCTGCCTCTTAGCAACTTTGCTTCCATTGGAAAATAAATTTTGATTTAGTTTTATCTAGGTTGTCATTTGTAGTTGCTCAAATATTTGTTTCATCAGCCTGAAAGCCAGCTGTATATTTAAAATTTATTCTTGCCGTATTTGTCAAAGTTTATTTCAGTGACTTAAGTATTCAAACTTCTGGATCTACCAAGTGTCCTTGTTTCTCTTATGATTGATCTCATTTTTTAATCAGTGATTTCCTTCTTTAAATTACAAATATAGGAGCTGATGGAAATAGGCCATCTTCCTGGACCAAACTTGAGACGCCTTCAGGTCTTTAGTGATGTGTTTGAGGACATATGCCAGGACTCAATAGTGTTTTGTGAAATCTTGAGAGAAATCAAGGTAATTTACAGAAATGCACCACAAAACCGATTGTACAGTATTTGTTACTTGTGCAATGTGAAAATTAGACATGAGTATACAGAATCATATAATTTTACAGTACAGAGGGGACCACATGGCCCACCTTATCTCTCTGAAGGAGCTATCTGCTTAGCCCCGTTTTGCTGTACTGTTTTAAATGTTCTTTTTAACTATTTACCTGCTTCCCTTTTAAAAGTTAATAAAAATTTTGCTTCCACCATTGTTTCTGGTAGGCCATTCCAAGTTCTAACAGCCTCTGCATTTAAAAAATAATGTTTTCCAAACCTCACCTCTCTGGCAATGAACCTAAATTGATGCCCTCTAGTTACTAAGCAGTGGAAGTAGTTATTTAAAAATTAATTTCAACAAAACCTTTTATAATTTCGAATGCCTTTATCAGATCTCCATGTAACCCCTTGTTTAAGGTGAACAGAAAATCAGTTTCTCTAAACTCTCCTCATGACCAAAGAACAACAAATTGTATTTATAAAGCATCTTTTCACAGTAGCGCTATCAAACAAAATTTGACTCTGAGCCACATAAGGAAATATTAGGGCAGATGACCCAAAGCTTGATCAAAGAGGTAGATTTTAAGGGGCGTTTTAAAGGAGGAAAGACAAATAGAGAGGTTTAGGGAGGGAATTCCAGAGCTTAGGGCCTTGGCAGCTGAAGGCAGGGTCACCAATGGCGGAGTGATAAAAATGAGGGATGTTCAAGATGCCAGAATTAGAGGAGTGTAGATGTCGCAGAGAGTTGTAGTGCTGGAGGAGATTGTGGAGAGGCAAGGCATTGGAGGATTTCAATTTTAAAATTGAAGCATTTCTTATTTGGGAGCCAATATAGGGTTATAAAAGCAGAATACTGCAGATGCTGGAAATCTGAAATAAAAACACAAGGTGCTGGAAATACTCAGGTCTGACAGCATCTGTGGAGATAGAAGCAGTGTTAACGTTTCAGGTCTGTGACCTTTCATCAGAACTGAGTTCAGGGTTGATGGATGAACAGAACTTGGTGCAAGTTAGGACATAAGTAGCAAAATTTTAGATGACCTCAGGTTTATGTAGGGTAGAACGTGGGAGCCCAGCCAGGAGTGCATTAGAATAGTCAAATCTTGAGCTAACAAAAGACATAGATGAGTGTTTCCACAGCAGGTGAGCTGAGGCAGGGGCAGAGTCTGACGATGTTATGGAGGTGGAAATATGCAGTCTTGGTGCTGGTGTGGATATGTAGTAAGAATCTCATCTGAGTCAAATATGACCCCCCAAAATTGCGAACAGTCTGGTTTAGCCTCAGACAATTACCTGGAAGAGGGATGGACTTGGCGTCTAGGGAATGGAGTTTGTGGCAGGGAACAAAGATAATGACTTCAGTCTTCATTCACAATATTTAGCTGGACGAAATTTCTTCTCATCCAGTACTGGATGTCGGACAAGCAGTCTGCCAATTTAGAGCCAGTGGAGGGTTGGAGAGAGGTGGTGGTGAGGTACAGTTGGGTGTCAGCAGCGTACATGTGGAAACTGATGCTGTGTTTTTGGATGATGTCGCCGAGGGGCAGCATATCGAGGAGGGAAGCCAAGTAAAGATCCTTGGAGGATACCAGAGGTAATGGTGCAGGAGTGGGAAGAGAACCCATTGCAGGTGATTCTCTGACTACGACTGGATATATAGAATGGAACTAAGAGAATGTAGTCCCATCTGGTTGAAGGAGAGTTGAAAGGTATTGGAGAAGGATTGTACTTCCTGTGGCGCAGTGGTTAGCACCGCAGCCTCATAGATCCACTGACCCGGGTTCAAGTCTGAGTACTGCCTGTGCGGAGTTTGCAAGGTCTCCCTGTGACTGCGTGCGTTTTTGCCGGGTGCTCCGGTTTCCTCCCACAGCCGAAGACTTGCAGGTTGATAGGTAAATTGGCCATTATAAATTGCCCCTCGTATAGGTAGGTGGTAGGGGAATTGAGGGAAGGTGGGGATGTGGTAGGAATATGGGATTAATGTAGGATTAGTATAAATGGGTGGTTGATGGTCGGCACAGACTCGGTGGGCCGAAGGGCCTGTTTCAGTGCTGTATCTCGAAATAAAATAAATAAATAAAAAGCTGCAGACAGGTCAAGAAGGACAAGGAGCGATAGTTTACCTTTCTCATAGACACATAGGATGTCATTTGACTTTGAGAGGCATTTTGGTATGGTGGCAGGGGCGGAAACCTGTTTGGAGGGATTCAAATATGGAGTTCTGGGAAAGGTGACCATGGATTTGGGAGGCGACAGCATGTTCAAGGACTGACGTATGTACCAACTTCATGGTTGCGACATCCTTTCTAAAGTAAGGTACACAAAAACCGGACACAATATTTTATCTGCAACTTAACCAATCATTTGTATAGGTTTAACTTTACCTCTTTGCTTTTGTATTCTATTTTAGGATTGTATATGCATTTTTAAAATACCTTTATCAACTTGCCCTTCCACTTTTAAAGATTCCCTTATCTGAACCCCTAACTCTGTCTGCTCTGCTACTCCTTTTAAAATGTTACCACAGTATGTATATTTCCTTTCCCCTATTTTTTTCTCGAAATGTCTTAACTTGTACTTCCTCACATTTAATTTCATCTGACACCTGATCCATCCAATCTTACAAAACCGTTCCTAGACGTGAGTTTGCTTTTCATAATAATTGAGGGTTTGAAGACAGAGCTGGCTAAAGCAAATTGGGAAATTTAGGTTAAGGAATGGGTCAGTAGAGCTGCAGTGGCAGACATTTAAGGAGATATTTCATAACACTCAGCCAAGATATATTCCAGTGAGAAAGAAAGACTCTAGGGAAATGCACACCATCCGTGGCTAACCAAGGAAGTTAAAGATAGTTTCACATTGAAAGAGAAAGCATACAATTCACTGAAGAGTAGTGGCAGGTCGGAAGATTGGACAGATAATAAAACACAGCAAAGAATTACTAAAAATAATGAGAGAGAAATTAGAGAGAAAGCTAGCTAGGAATATAAAAACAGATAGTAAGAGTTTCTACAGGTATATAAAAAGGAAAAGAGTAAGTAAAGTGAGTGTTGGTCCTCCAGAGAGTGAGTCGGGAGTTAATCATGGAGAATAAGGAAATGGTGGAGGAATTGATAAGATTGTTTTGGACGATACAAATAACATCCCAGAAATAATTGTGAATCAAGAGTTGAAAGGGAGGGAGGAACTTAAAACAATTACCATCACCAGGGGAAGGGTACTGAGAAAATTATTAGAACTAAAAGCTGACAAGTCCCCAGGTCCTGATGGACTTCAGCCTAGGGTCTTAAAAGAAGTGGCTGCTGAGATAGTTAATGCATTCGTTTTAACTTTCCAAAATTCTCTAGATTCTGGAAAGGTCTCATCAGATTGGAAAATAGCAAATGTAACTCCGCTATTCAAGAAAGGAGGAAGACAGAAAGCAGGAAACTACAGGCCAGTTAGCTTAACATCTGTCATAGGGAAAATGCTGGAACCTGTTATTAAGGAGGTTATAGCAGGTCATTTAGAAAATCTCAATGCAATCGGGCAGAGTCAACATGCTTTTGTGAAAGGGAAATCTTGTTTGACTAATTTATTAGAGTTATTTGAGGGAGTAACAAACAACATGGATAAAGGGGAACCTCTGGATGTGGTGTAGTTGGATTTCCAGAGGCATTTGACAAGGTGCCACATAAAAGGTTACTGAGCAAAATAAGAGCCCATGGTATAGGGGGTACCATATTAGCATGGATAGAGGATTGGTTAGCTAACAGGAAACATCGAGTAGGCATAAGTGGGTTGTTTTCAGGTTGGCGAGCTGTAACTAGTGGCGTGCCAGAGGGATCAGTGCTTGGGCCTCAACTATTTACAATCTATATCAATGGCTTGGATGAAGGGACAGTATGTATGGTTGTGAAATTTTCTGATGACACAAAGATAGGTAGGAGAGTAAGTTGTGAAGAGGACATAAGGAATCTGCAAAGGGACATAGATAGGTTAAGTGAATGGGAAAAGATTTGGCAGGTGGAATAGAATGCAGGAAAGTGTGAACTTGTCCACTTTGGATGGAAGAATAGAAAAGCAATATATTATTTAAATGGAGAGAGATTGCAGAACTCTGAGATGCAGAGGGATCTGGGTGTCCTAGTACACGAAACACAAAAAGTTAATATGCAGGTACAGCAAGTGATTAAGAAGGCAAATGGAATGTTGTCATTTATTGCAAGGGGAATAGAATATAAAGTAGAGATGTTTTGCTACAGTTGTACAGAGCTGTACAGTTGTGAGACCACATCTAGTGTAGTGTGTACAGTTTTGGTTTCCCTCCTTAAGAAAGGATATAATTGCATTGGAAGCAGTTCGGAGAAGGTTCACTTGACTAATTCCTGGGATGAGAGGGTTATCTTGGGAGGAAAGGCTGGACAGGTTGGGTCTGCATTCATTGGAGTTTTCAAGGATGAGAGGTGATCTTTTTGAAACATAAAAAATCCTGAGGGGACTTGACAGGGTGGATGTTGAAAGAATGTTTCCCCTTGTCGGAGAGTCTAAAACTAGGGAGTACAGTTTAAAAATAAGGGGTCTCCCATTTATGGAGAATTTCTTTCTTTCAGAGGGTCGTGAGTCTGTGGAATTTTCTTCCCCGGAGAGCGGTGGAGGCAGGGTCATTGAATGTTTTTAAGGCAGAGGTAGACTGATTCTTGACAAACAAGGGAGTCAAAGGGTATCTGGAGAAGGGAGGAAAGTGGAATTGAGTCCGCAAACAGATGAGCCATGATCTTATAGAATGGCGGAGCAGGCTTGAGGGGCTGAAGAGGCTACTCCTGCTCCTAGTTCGTATGTTCATATAACCTTTTCTCCATTTGTTTTCAATACCGTGCCAATTATTGCTCACTTTCATCACGCCACTGATAAATGTATTATGTTTGTGGGTATTATCATGGCAGTCAAATGTATCCATGAGTAAATATCACAAAAATATTTTCTCCTGAGGTGATTTTATAGTTTACTTTTTTTTTAACATTTAAGTCACACTGTTGGACCAGTGTATATATTGTTGTCTCTGTTTCAAGTGTCCACACCATTACATCTGCTTAACCTATAACTGTTCTCCCTTAGGTGACTAAATAAGTTGTGCAAGTCCATGATGGTAAAGTGCACATGGTCTGTTGGAAGGAGTGGGTTAAAAGAGTTGAATGACTTTTTTCTTTCTTCCGTACGTTGTTGAACATAAACACTTACCAATCTTTGAAACTTTGAAATTCCTTTATAATGTCTCCATCAATAATTATTCAAATGCCGCGTCGTCCTTAAAGGGTTTGTGAATAAAGACTAATGTATAAAATGTGAAGCTGTCATTTAAGAGATGGTAATCCCTTTTCATTTCCTTGGTCTCGTTTCATTTTCAAATAATGCAAATAATCATGCTTGTAAATGGACCTTTTTTCAGTTTTACTGAAAACAACTTTTTCCCAAATATCATTTCCTGTGTTCACATTTATCATTTTTTTCTATGTAAAATCATTACATTGATTATGAAATTTGGCATCAGTTCACTCAAACACCTGATTTTTTTAAAGTTGCAATTTCATTCCTCAGGAACTGATACTTCTAATATACTTTTGCTAGAGTTATGATTCTCTGAGCTGCTCAGTAGAGCAGTCTGAGCCTGTGCAGTGTACTGAACTTCCCATGATTTATCAGTACCATTCAGTCTGCTGTACTGATGGAATATTTATCTCCTAGGTTTTAGCACTTTCTGCTCAGTAGCTTCTCTTCAAATAATTTTGAAAAAACAAAAGGAGGTTTTCAAAAGCTTTATTAAGGTAAAATCAATATAGTGATTTCTGTTAAGTTGAATTTTGAAAGCAATCAGAGCCTTTTTGAGGGAAACATAGGAAGAAAGGAGAAGAGGGAAACTGATTAAGGATGAGAGACCTCTCTCAGGGATAGTGACTGAATTCTCTTCCTCCCATTCCCTCTGTTAAATCTTCTCCCTCTCCTTTCCAGCACACCCTCCACCTTTTTCCTCCTCTTGTACCTTTCCACCTTCCCACTTCTACCCCTTCCACCTCTCTCCTTTCTGTTCCCAAATTGTTGGTTTAGACAATGCATTGTTACTACAGTTTAATCCCCATAAAATGTTGTGTATTGTTTCTTTCACTTTTTCCGATTTGCCTCTCTTCCGAATCTGCATCCCTTAGGCTGAATACGATTTGTATCTCACATCACTCCTGGAGTCCCAGCCAACAGATCAACACCAGGTAATGTTATAAATATATATAAAAATTATAACTCTTTAAATGAGCTTCGATGTTGAGAAAACTTTTGGAAGGAAATCAAAGTTGAAACTGCATGTCTGAGTATTTTAGGCAATGGTGTGCTCAGTAGAGCAGTGTGATGAGACCCTTCTTTTTCACTGGCTCCTTTTATATTGCAGATACAGCTCCAGTGACCCGGGTTCAATTCTGGGGACTGCCTGTGCGGAGTTTGCAAGTTCTCCCTGTGACTGCGTGGGTTTTCGCCGGATGCTCCGGTTTCCTCCCACAGTCAAAGACTTGCAGGTTGATAGGTAAATTGGCCATTATAAATTGTATAGGTTGGTGGTAGGGGAATTGAGGGAAGGTGGGGATGTGGTAGGAATATGGGATTAATGTAGGATTAGTATAAATGGGTGATTGATGGTCGGCACAGACTCGGTGGGCCTAAGGGCCTGTTTCAGTGCTGTATCACTAAATAAAATAAAATAAAATAAAAATACAACACAATATTACCCAAAGGTTAAAACAAAAGCAAAATACTGCAGATGCTGGAAATCTGAAATAAAAACAGGAAATGCTGGAAATACTCAGCAGGTCTGGCAGCGTCTGTGGAGAGAGAAGCAGAGTTACCCTTTCAGGTCAGTGACCCTTCTTCAGAACTGACAAATATTAGAAATGTGAAAGGTTTTAAGTAAGTAAAGCAGGCGGGTGGGGGGGGTGGGGTGTGGCAAGAGATAACAAAAGAGAAGGTGCTGATAGGACAGAGGGTCACAGAGAATAACTGACTAGAAGGTCATGGAACAAATGCCTTTTGCCTCCAAGTCACACACCATCCTGACTTGGAACTATATTGCCGTTCCTTCACTGTCGCTGGGTCAAAATCCTGGAACTCCCTTCCTAACAGTGCTGTGGGTGTACATACCTCACATGGACTGCAGCGGTTCGAGAAGACAGCTCACCACCACCTTCTCGTGGGCAATTAGGGATGGGCAATAAATGCTGGCATCGCCAGTGACGCCCACTTCCCATGAATGAATTAAAAAAAAGGTGGGATTAAAAGATCCCATGGCACCGTTTGAAGATGAGCAGGGGAGTTCTCCCTGATATCCTGGCTATTGTTTATCCCTCAATCAACACCTAACACCGATTATCTGGTCATTATCTCCTTGCTGTGTGTGGGGTCTTCCTGTGTGCAAATTGGCTGCCACATTTCCTACATTACAGCAAAACAATGTAAATTACTTAATTGGTAGTCAAGTGCTTTGGGCTGCCTGCGGTCATGAAAGATGCTATTTAAATGCAAGTATTTCTTTCACTGATTAATTCATTGCTGTCACATATATTGCACCTTCTTGCAATGAGAAGCTGAAGGAATCAAATATAGTAGTTAATTTTGGATTGATGCTGAAAAAGTGATGCTTGCTTACAGTGCTTGAATTATCTAGTGGTATGTAAACTGCACACCATTTATCTTTTGCTTGTCTTGTCCCCTCCATAAAAGATGATGCAGAACTTTTGTGCTGTGCCTCTATAATGAGACAAGGATGCAGTGATCTCTGATGTACTATTGGTGATAAATATTTACAGGTAGGGGTTTCGGAGAAGCTTAATGGTTTTAAAATGTATTTTCTTCTAAACTCAACAGAGCTTGCAGGCTCAGCTCCAAGCTATGAACAGCAGGACAGTGAAAACTCACCATGTAGAGGAGGCTCGACAGAAAGTCTTAAATCTGGAGCAGGAAGCAAGACATGCTTTGCAGAGGAATGATGAGTATGTGCATAGTGTGCCTAGGAAAATATTGCTTTAACTTTGGCGCTTTATTCTGTAATGAAATTGGACGTAATTTTCTCCAACAAAAAGTGTTTGTGTGTCAGAACCATTTCTGGGTCCCGACCCTGCACATGTCAATGGTGTGCCCTCCGGTGCGATCTTATGGGAGGCAGCCAAGTAACAGGCCGCCTCTGCATTTGCCAACCAATTATGGAGGCCAGGTGGACTGATGAGGTGGGAGGCCCAATCAGGAGCCAGTATGGGATGGATGCCAGCAGCCTTCACTGGCTGCTGTGGGAGGGCAGCTACGGTGACTGTGGCACAAGAGGGAGCACCACTACCAGAGGGAGGTGAGGAGGAAGGGGCTGGAATGTTTCCCTTAAGCCCCAGCATGCTCAGTGGCAGCAGGCTGCATGAGAGTCTGCTGCAGGTGCAGGTCTACCCTTGAATGCAGGCTTCCATTTATTATGAGATTAATTGCAGAGGCAGCGAGGCCTGGACAACGTATGTCAGCCAAGAGCGACGTTTCAATTCATTCCATCTTCGCTGCCTCCGGAGAGTCCTTGGCATCAGGTGGCAGGACCGTATCTTCAACACAGAAGTCCTCGAGGCGGCCAACATCCCCAGCTTATACACCCTACTGAGTCAGCAGCGCTTGAGATGGCTTGGCCATGTGAGCCGCATGGAAGATGGCGGGATCCCCAAGGACAAATTGTACAGCGAGCTCGCCACTGGTATCAGACCCACCGGCCGTCCATGTCTCAGCTTTAAAGACGTCTGCAAACGCGACATGAAGTCCTGTGACATTGATCACAAGTCGTGGGAGTTGCCAGCGATTGCCAGAGCTGGCGGGCAGCCATAAAGGCGGGGCTAAAGAGTGGCGAGTCGAAGAGACTTAGTTGGCAGGAAAAAAGACAGAAGCGCAAGAGGAGAGCCAACTGCGAAACAGCCCTGACAACCAATTTTACCTGCAGCACCTGTGGAAGAGTCTGTCACTCTAGTATTGGCCTTTATAGCCACTCCAGGCGCTGCTCCACAAACCACTGACCACCTCCAGGCGCTTACCCATTGTCCCCCGAGACAAGGAGGCCAAAGACAATTGCAGATCGCATGTAAAGCTTAAGTAGCTGGATTTCTCCACTGTGCACTCGCCTCCTGTGAGCTGGCGAGTCATGCACATTGAAGGGGTCCCGGTCAACTTCAGGATAATTCGAATGTCACAGGAAAATTCAGATTAATTACCTACTCAACTACCTCAATTGACTTCCTGCTACTGCCGGGTGGGCTGCCATTCGAGCCCTGATGCTGCCTCCAGTATAAATGCGCAGAGGTGGAAACACATTGGGGAGTCAGCCTAATGCATTTTTCTGCCACTTTTCCAGCCCCCCACACCCCAACCTCCAAATCCGACTTGAAGGGGCTGGGAAAATTTCGGCCATTGATTTGGAATGAATGGTTTAATTTTCTTATACAATGGACTTTTAGGTAGCCCATACTGCATGAGACATACTGTAAGGACAGGAGTCCACTTGGAGACGATTATACATTTCAACCAGTTGCTCATTGTTATGGTAAATTTTGCGTATTTGAAGCAGAGCGATAAATTTACTAGCCCATTGTTTTGCTTCATTCCACAAGCCTGGCAGCGAGGCACTATTGCTATTGTGGTGGGGTTGGGGACATCAGTAATCTGGCAAATTATAGATTCATCCAGTCACTATAAATCCAATAAACTCCCAAACTAAGCATTTAAATCTACAGAACAAAGGAGTTAATTAGGGAATGCACACTATTGGTGCTGGCTGCTTCGGGGCAAACCAATGTTGCAGCAAGAACCTGAAGCGGGCGTTGGGCCCCTTACTGGCATATGTGAATGGACTAACGCCTTCTTCCAGCAGAGAGAAAGGGCACCCCTTGTTTGTTGTTATCCAGTATTATACTGTAGAGTGGTAACTAAATAGCCACGTCATACGTGAGTCTTAACGTTGAATGCTTGTAGGTTATTAGGTCCTGGAGACATAGGACATGGGCCTGATCCTGTCCTAACCCGATATTCACACTCATTTATCAGTTGCATAAAGATCAGACTGGGATTTTCTTGCTAATGCCCCTTTCTGTAACCCAGGTATGCTGAGGGTAGTTGTATTTCTAATGCCATTTTTGTTGAGATCAGCTAATTTGGCACAGGGCAGAGATCAAACCTGGGACTGTGCTCGCACATATGACTTGGAACTATTATGGGTAGTGCACTTATCTAGTAAGCCATTGGGAAAACTATAATTAATGTACTGTTGAAGTGTACTGTTTGGGCGGCGCAGTGGTTAGCACCGCAGCATCAGCTCCAGCGACCCGGATTCAGTTCTGGGTACTGCCTGTGTGGTGTTTGCAAGTTCTCCCTGTGTCTGCGTGGGTTTTCGCCGGGTACTCCAGTTTCCTCCCACCACCAAAAGACTTGCAGGTTGAAAGGTAACTTGGCCATTATAAATTGCCCCTAGTATAGGTAGGTAGTAGGAGAATATAGGGACAGGTGGGGATGTGATAGGAATATGGGATTAGTGTAGGATTAGTATAAATGGATGGTTGATGGTTGGCACAGACACGGTGGGCCGAAGGGCCTGTTTCAGCGCTGTATCTCTAAATAAGTAACTAAAGTTTTTGTTTAATGCTTTTTGAAGTTCTGAATATCCTGTATAGTCTGACAACAAAGGGTTTTGAAGAAAGAACATAATATATCAGTGATTTGCTTTTCTCAATTTTATTTGCCAATATCTCTCCTGAGGGTATTTAATAGAATTATAAAACTAAGTTGCACAGTGGATTAAGCATAAATGATCGTTTCGTACCTGAATTAAAATTCGATTTAAATACAGAAGGCATGTCTATTTTTTTGCCATTTGGAAGGGTCATTTGTGAAATGAATTTGTGGTCTACATCCAGTACTAATTTGCAGTCTTATTCATTGTTTTCTACAGCAGTTATGCATACAGAGACCACATTGATACAGTAAGGGGTGTCTCCCTGATGTTGGGTTGAAATGAACTTTGCTCCAAACTTGGGCCATTATTCCACAACTACATAAATTGTCCTGGAATTTAGTGTGGCTCATGGATTTTCCCTCCCCCAAACAATTTTCTCATTGGAACCAATACCTGGTTCCCCTGACCCTGTCAAGTGACACTAATCTTCTAATTCATTTGCAGTCCCTAATCCCCATGTATTTTACACCTTTCACACTTTATCTGCAGTGGAAATGAATGGAGATTATTTAATCAACCAATCTCAACCTCTTAATCAGATGAAGATGAGTCAGCAGTTAAGTGTGCAATATGTTAAATTCATGGGGTTTTATGAGTTACTATCTATTCAGTTGCAAGCTTGGTGTCAAATGGCATCACTCTGATTCACAGCACTGGCTAATGGCTCACCAGCTATTGTTAACAACTACTTAGCACTTGGTCACTACTTAACACTGGCTGTTGCAGGCAGCTGAGGTCACAGGTCAATGGATGGTCCTGGGACCCTGGGATGTGGAGATTAGGGTGGAGTAAAGGTAGATTCACATCTCATGTGGTTTCTTTGGTTCCATACAGTCCTGATGCCTGCTTTTAATATATTTGATCACCATGTTTCTTTTTTAGGCTAAGGAATGAACTTGAGAGGGAACTTTCAAAATCTGAGCCCCTGCCTAAGCAGCAAGGTAAGTCAGAATTGCTTCAGAATTAGCACTTTAAGTAGGGTTGCCAACCCTCCAGGATTGACCTGGAGTCTATAAACCTGGAAATATAAAAAGGATCCAGTTACAAATATGAGTTTATTTGACTTTATGGGCCTGTGTTTGAAATTTCAAAATTTTATTCTATAATTTTGGGAATTGCTTTGATTGAAGAATTGTAAAAATAAGTTCAAACAATATTCTGTATTTTTCATTAACTTAATAGATTCTCAGCAATTTTGTTTGTGCTACGACCTCAGTGAGACCGTTGACGTTAAGAGATATGAACCCCTGGACCAATTTAAAGAATTAGATGACAAGATTTCACATTTTAAGACTTTTGTTATAACTAAACTAAAAGAAATCTCCATTAACCAAATTGTACTTTGTAAGCAGTTGATGCCTTAAATTGCAATGAAAAGGTATTTACTTATTAAAAATACTTGGAAACCTCACACCACACTTATACGTTACACAGTCCTTTTTGATGGTGAAATCTTTATGGTTCAAAGTCCCAAACTCCTAAGTTGCTGTGGGTTGGGTCTCCCAGACCTTTACAGACTCAATGTCCTCTTCATTCACTTTTCAGAGCACTTTAGACCTGGATGTCCATGAATAAGGTGATTCCTGGTGATCCTGTTGGGCTTTTACTTCTCCGCAAACTTCAGCTTTCAAAACAGGTTCCAGTCTACGTAACTTTTTTCTGTTTCAGGCTTCCGAGAGTAGGTGCTCCCTCTCTCCGTCTCAAGCCTGCCACCACTGGTTGTCGTCTTTATAGTCTGCTCTGAGGCTGCAACCACTGGGTTCCCTTCTTACACCCTGTATGCCTTCAGAAAATCCGTTAAATTTGTCTGGACTCAAAAGTCAATCGTTTATTGTCCCTTTTCCAAAAAACCAAGTCCAGAAGTCTGGTTTCACAGAGCCACCTGGGCCTTCCATTGTTCCTAGGTGTTAACAGCTGCTTGGTACATTTGTATCTTCAGAATCACTGACTCTTTGTTTACGAACCGAATGGGAGGATGAAACCCGTTGTTCATCAGGTGTTAGCCCCGCAGTCTCTGTTTTTTGAAAAAGAGTCTTTGATCTGTTTTCTTTGTTGTCCTGCTAACCAAGACTTCTGTCTTGTCCTTTAGCAGAGTGGCTGTGAGGTCACCTGACTTTTCAGACTGCATCTTTAACTTTTAAAAATCACAGTTTTTAAAACATAATCATGTTACAAAGTCCAGCGTTCATAACAATTTCCACTACACTAACTTGATGGGGGTGTTACGACCAGGTGAGAAAGGTGTCCAGCTGTCTTTTACTGTCTTCATTTGGTTTTATTATAACAGGGTTTAATTTTAAACACACTGTGTTTTGAGCTTCCTCTTTGTGAATCCTTGTTCACAGCTTTCCAATTATATGGCAAAGAGATGAGCACACCAGGTTTTCCTTAGGTTTAAAGAAGAAAAGTGAAATTTATTAAACTTACCTAAACTTAAGTTTAGTTTTTAGTTTAGTTTAGAGATACAGCACTGAAACAGGCCCTTCGGCCCACCGAGTCTGTGCCGACCATCAACCACCCATTTATACTAATGCTACACTAATCCCATATTCCTACCACATCCCCACCTGTCCCTATATTTCCCTACCACCTACCTACACTAGGGGCAATTGCTAATGGCCAATTTACCTATCAACCTGCAAGTCTTTGGCATGTGGGAGGAAACCGGAGCACCCGGAGGAAACCCACGCAGACACAGGGAGAACTTGCAAACTCCACACAGGCAGTACCCAGAATTGAACCCGGGTTGCTGGAGCTGTGAGGCTGCGGTGCTAACCACTGTGCTGCCCCAAGCACTGTATTAAGCTCTAATACAGTTCATGCCTACGGATATATGACGCTAGCATGCACAAGCGATCCACAAATGCAAATAGGGACAGAAAAAAGAAGAAAAATAAAATGGAGAGGTTTGAGACAATTTCAGAAGAGTTTCTTGTTTACTGTGCTGTGTTTCCAGCTCGCTGTAGAGTCCTTGATTGTAGACAGCTCTTACTTTTTGTTGGGGCCCAGTATTCTTCTTAAACCTTGTTCACTGTAGGAGACTTTTCTCTCTTAGCGTTCATATGTCTTCCATGGTTTCCGATGCTGGTGTGAGTGAGATGAGAGCAGACAGGAGAGAGATGTTCTCGAGCCAAGAGCTTTTTCAGTTCAAACACTGTTTTCTCCAATTTAAAACTCTCAGTTCAAACCTCTGCAACAGCCAGTTAGTCATGTGACTAAAACTGGTCTCACCACTTCTTCTGTGTATTGGGGAAGCAATGACTGGTTTCCCATTGTTCCAACACTGTTGGTTACAACGTCTTTCCAGTCAGGGGCTTGCAATTTTAAGTTTTAATGTTCATGTGGCAAAATAATGTGTGCCTCAGTCTTGGTAGGTGGGGGGGCATGCCCGACATGGGCCATTTTAATTTTGGCCGATTAGTGTAAAACAGTTGATATCGGATTAGCCGTCTTTCCTGATTTTAATTTCTACTGAAGTCAATGAAAATGAAAGTCATGAGAGATGTTGTATGAGCAGCAGATTCAATATCATCTGTTTTACTCTATTGGCCAAAGTCAAAATGACCCCTTTTTAAAAATTTGTTTCAGGATGTGGGCGTCGCTGGCCAGCATTTATTGTCCATCCCTAATTGCCCATGAGAAGGTGGTGATGAGATGCCTTTTGAACCACTGCAGTCCACGAGGGATTGGTACATCCACAGTGCTGTTAGGAAAGGAGTTCCAGGATTTTTGATCCAGTGCCAGTGAAGGAACGGCAATATAGTTCCAAGTCAGGATGATGTGTGGCTTGGAGGGAAACTTGCAGGTGGTGGTGTTCCCATGCATCTGCTGCCCTTGTCCTTCTAGGTGGTGGAGGTCGCGGGTTTGGATGTTGCTGTTTAAGTAGCTTTGGTGTGTTGCTGTAGTGCATCATGTCTGAACTGCTTTTGAAATCTTTTGATGTGAAAAGATACTGCACAAATGCAAGTATTCACCCACCATCTCAACCGTGATCACTTTGCCAACTTTAAGATTTGTTTTTTTTTGTAATTAGGTATAAAGTAAAATGGTTAAACCCCCAATAACTTGGAAGACATGGAAAGCATAGGATGAATGGTGGAGATGCAGTAATTCATGCTTAGGATGGGATGCTCTTCTAAGGTTGAAGTTAGGATACAAAAAGTTTGGCTCCTTAGCGCCATTGGAGTCTGCGTAACGGAAGCCGGAATTGCTGATGCACTGCATCTGGCTCGGCCCATGTGCCATGCTGTAAAGCGCTGGTGCAGGCATGCCTAATATGTGCCAGTAGCTTTGACAGTTTGCAGATTGTGACATCAAGTAGCCTCTCATGCTGATTTGATGCATGTTCTGCCATTTTGAACCACTCGGGCCCGGTGAATGCCGTGCCTTAGGTAGTCCCAGCTGAACATGTGTTCATCTGCACAAGGGGCCTCCCACTAGCACTATTTAAAGGGCCAGCCATCCAGGTGCGGTGCTTTTGATTTACCTTTGCTCCTGCAATGTTTGTGGAAATCTTGGGGTTTGTGCTTGGAGGGGTTTTGGTGACTTGCTAGATTTTGGAGGGACTGTTGCTGCATTCTGACACAGAAGTTGGAGGTGTTTTCTGCCCTGTTGGAGTTGTGGGGCGGGGAGTGGGGGGGGATGTGGATAGTGGGGTGCTGTAATTGTAGTCCCTCTTGGGTTGCAATACAACAGGGAGATGGAGCAGAGGCTGTAGAGGGAGGAGGAGATGGATTCTCCTCATAAGGCCCTACCAACCAAAGATCTTCAGTCAGGAGCAATATCTGAGGCACCTGCAATTCATTAAGGACATGGTCACTTCCTTCAATAAGGCTTACAGCCGCACAACAGGGTGAGGATGGTGCTGCCAGTGGCCATCAAAGTTACCGTTGCTCTCAACTTCTACACAGCTGGATCCTTCTAGGGAGCAAACAATATTGTGAACATTTCCCAGTTGACTGACTATCGCTGCATCTGAGAGATGACAGAAGTCCTTTGTCAGGAGAGGAGATTTCATCTTTTTCTCTCTAATCTGAGAGATTCAGGAGGGATAGGCATTTTGCTTTGCTTGGGTAGAGGGATTCCCTGTGTTGCAGGAAGCCATCGACTGCAACGACGTGGCTCTCTGGGGCCCCATATTTAAATAGGGAGATACACTGGAAGTGCGATGGGTTCCACTCCATTAACGTGCAGTTGACGTGTGACCATGCTAGTGTACATCATGTTGATGAATGCCTGCTCTCTGGGTGATGTGCCTGCCATTGCTGAATAGCTGGATATATGTGGAGCCTGCGAGAGGTGGGTGTGAGGTTGGTACGTTGGTATTGTTGGTGGGTGTGTGAGGGTGTCTGAATGTTAGCTTGAGTCCTGACTGCTGATAGTTGATGGTGATGTGGTATATTGAGCAGCATGAGAAGTTAGTGGTGCAGTGAGACCGGGCACAGGAATCATGATTTCTGTCCCTGATATTGGGAGCAATACAACTATTAGCCCATATTGTCTGGCAGAACAATGCTAGACTTGGTGTGCTTGTTGCTGACATTGGGTATGCAAAGTGGAAAAATTATATCCCTGTGCTGATTTCCTTGCACACAAATGGAAACATTTTCATTCTATATAGGATTGCATACATTGGATATACGGCAAAGGAACAGGCCATTCGGCCCAACCAGTCCATGCAGCATATAGGCTCCATTGAGCCTCCTCCTATCTTTCCTTATCTAACTCTGTCATCGTAACCCTCTTTTTCCTTCTCTCTTATGCTTCTATAGCTTTGTCTTAAATGCATCTATAATATTTGCTTCAACTATTCTCTGTGATAGTCAGTTTCAAATTCTCACCACTCTTTGGGTAAAGAAGTTTGTTTTGAATTCACTGTTGGAATTCTTGTTGACTATCTTATATTGATGGCCTGTAGTTTTGCTCTTCCCCACAAGTGGAAACATTCTGTCTGTACCCACTCTCTCTATCCCCTCTATCAAAATCTTTCATAATTTAAAAGACGTCTATTAGGTCACCCCTTAACCTTCTCTTTCAAGAGAAACGAGACTGCCTGTTCATCCTTTCCTGATAAATATACACACATGCATTTCTGATATCATCCTTGTAAATCTTCTCTGCACTCTCTCCAGTGCCACTATATCCTTTATACAATATGGCAACCAGAGCTGCACACAGTATGTAAATGTCTAATCAAGGTTTGATACAGGTTTAGCATAACTTCCCTACTTTTCAATTTTGTCCCTCTAGAAATAAAGCCTAATGCTTGATTTGCATTTATTTAATGGCCTTTCTAACTTGTGGCACAACATTTAGTGATTGGTGTATTTGTACTTGCACCTTCCAAGTAATAAATACTGCCAAAATTGACGACCTCGCATTGATCTGTGTTGAATTTCATTCGCCAATTATTTGCCAAATCTGCAAGTTTATTAATGTCCTCCTGTAATTTGTTGTAATCGTCTAGTATTGATTATCCTCTTTCCCCATCACCTCCCCCCCCACCCCCAAACTTTGGTGTCATCTGCAAATTTAGAGATTGCGTTTTTGATTCCAAAGTCCAAATTGTTAATGTAAATTGTGAACAGCAGTGTTCCTAGCACTGATCCTTGTGGAACACCACCTTCTGCCACTCTGAATAACTCCATTTACTCCCACTCTATGTTTGCTGTATTGAAGCCAGCTAGCCATCCATTCTGCCACTTATCCTGTGACTCCGTATTCTCTGATCTTATTCATTAGTCTATTATGGGGGACCTTATCGAAGGCCTTTTGAAGATCCAGATATATCACATCTGTGTTACCATTATCTACTCTCTCCGCTACCTGCTCAAAAAATTGAATAAGGTTGGTCAAGCAAGATTTTCCCTTTTGAAATCCATGCTGTACATTATTCTATTTTTCTTTTCTAGATGTTCTATTTTTTAATAGGGATTCCATTATTTTTCCTACCACCAATTGTTAAGCTGGCTGGCCTATAATTCCCTGGGCATGTTCTGTCCTGCTCCTTAAATATGGGAATTCCTCAGTGATGCTTAATGATGACTGTGAAAGTGTTCCCCCAATGTGAGTGCCTACCTTCACTTAATCGGGGAGGAAATGGTGGAAGTGGCAGTGAACTGCACCAAAGCTACAACAGTCTTCCCATTTTACTGGCAGTGAAATGTTTATTTGGCTTTTAGACATGGTGATAAAAGCGTCATTGACTTTCACCATTGTTAACCCAAAAGTACTGTGCACCGATCTGGTCTCCCAATTACAGAAAGGTTATAAAGACATTGGAGAAGGTCCAAAAATCGATTTACAAGGATGATAGAGAACCGAGAGAGTATAACTGTCAATTCAGAACCATTCATTTAGGTTGGAAAATTGCACATGTCACTCCACTATTTAAGAAAGGTAAGAGAAGGAAACCAGGGAATTATAGACCAGTTAGCTTACCATCTGTTATTGGGGAAATTGCTAGAGTCTTTAATTCAGAATGTAGTGACTGATCACCTTGAAACATTTTCAGCTGATCAGAGAGAGCCAGCATGAATTTGTAAAGAGTAGGTCATGCTTGACAAACTTGATTGAATTTTTTGAAGCGGTAACTAAAGTAGTGGACAGGTGAATGTCTATGGATGTTATCTATATAGACTTCCAGAAGGTAAAGTCCCTCATAAGAGATTGTTAGCTAACGTTGAAGTTCATGAAATTGAGGGCAAATTATTGACCTGCTTATGAGATCAGCTGAGCGGCAGGAGGCAGACTGGGGATGATGGGCAGGTACTCTAATTGACAGGATGTGACTAGCGGCATCCCACAGAGATCTATGTTGGGGATCTAACCTATTCACTACTTTTTAATAAATGTAGATGATGGGATAGGGAGCCACGTACTCAAGTTTGCCAATGATGCATAGATAAGCAGCATTGTAAGCAGCGTAGATGGAAGCATAAAATTACAAGAGCTGCTAATGGATTAAGCGAATAGGCAAAATTGTGGCAAATGGATTTCAGTAGAGAATGGAATACCTTAAGTACCGTGAGCAGTTATGGGCACCACACCTTACGAAGAATATATTGGCCTTGGAGGGAGTGCAGCATAGGTTTATTAGAATGACACTTGGACTCCAAGGGTTAAATTACAAGGAGAAATAAAACAAACTCGGGTTGTGTTCCATGGAATTTAGAAGATTAGGGAGTGATTTGATCAAAGTTTTCAAGATATTGAGGGGAACTTATTGGGTAGATAGAGAGAAATTATTACTGCTGCTTGGGGAATCTAGGACTAGGGGAGATAGCCTAAAATTAAAGCCAGGCTTTTCAGGCGTGGAGTTAGGAGACACTTCTATATGCAAAGGGTGGTAGAGGTTTGGAATTCTCTTCTACAAATGGCATTTGATGCTAGATCAGTTGCTATTTTAAATCTGAGAGATAGATTTCTGTTAACCAAAGTTATTATGGGATATGGGGCAAAGGAAGTTTTATGGAATTGGTTCCAGATCAGCCATGATCTCATTGAATGGCAGAACAGGCTAGAATGACTAAATGGCCACCTCCTGTTCCTACATTCCTATCCTGAAAGACTGAATGGGCCGGGGCTCTTTTCTCATGAAAAGAGAAAGCTGAGGTCCTTAAAATTATAAAAGGTTTAACAGGGTAGACATAGAGAAGATGTTTTTCAATTGTGGGAAGTTCAAAACAATAGATAGTCACTAATAAATCCAAAATGGAATTCAGGAGAAAACACTTCACACAGCGAGTGGTTATAATGTACAACTCACTACCACAAGGCATAGTTGAGGTGACTAAGCATAAATGCATTTAAAGGGAAGCTAGATAAGTATATATGGGCAAAAGAATAGAAGATTATGCTGATACGGTAAGATGAAGTAGGGTGGGAGAATGCTCGTGTGGTGCATAAACAACCATATAAATGAGTTGGATCGAATGATCCACTTTTGTGCTGTAGTTTCTATGTAATGCCAAGTGTTTTCTTCATACAAGCTAGAATGAATAACCACAGCTATATATACTGCATGATGTACCCAAGTGTTATCATTTATTAATATCTGAATGTTATGAATGAATTAAGTCAGCTTAAATGGTTTTTATCTGTGTGTTAAAAGTAGAATGAATACTACAGATTTTAGTCAGAGGAAGAATGTTTTGACTTTTTGTGTTTTTATGTTTTTAAATGGGTCCTTAAGGGTCACAATAAAATCAGTTACATACTGAGAAAATTTAAGTAGAACCAACATTCTGTCTTCATGTATAGTTCTGTGTAGGTTTTGAGCTAATACTGCAGAAAGCACTTATGTTGGAGGTTGAAATCACTACACAGCTGCAGTGCATAGAAATAGGAGGAAACTATTCAGAGTATTGAGACTGTCCTATTAGATCAAGGCTGATCTAATTCCATTTATCCACGTTTGCCCCGTATCCCTTGATCCTTCCCTAACAAAGGTCTATCAATCTCATTCTTGAAAATTTAAATTGACCCAGCATCCACGGCCTTTTGGGGAAGAGTGTTTCAAATTTCTACTTCCTTTGGTGTGGGAAAAATTGCTTGCTGATTGATCTGGCTCTCATATTAAAATTTTGCACCTTTTGTTCTGGATTTCCCCCAGAGAAAGTAACTTCTCTGTAGCTACCCAATTGAATCCTTTTACATGTTTTTGTATCTAAAGTAATATCTATTACTTTAAACACAAGGCAATTGTGTGTTTTTTTTAAAACTCCGCTTCCTAGTACAGTTTATCTGAACTGTGTTGCTGTGCTGTATGATGTTTCTATGCTGTATAACTCTGACTCTATACAAGGCCACGGGCCAAGTGCTGGAAAATGGGATTAGAGTAGATAGGTGCTTGATGGCCGGCACGGACACGATGGGCCGAAAAGCCTATTTCTGTGCTGTATAACTCTGATTCTATGAAAGGTTGTCGTAATGAGTATTGTGGCCAGTGTAATGTTGTTCTGACTATTGAATAAGACATTAAGCAGAGGCCCTGATAGCCCCCTCAGGTAGCCATAGCAGATCCCGTGACATTATCTTGAAGTAAAGCAGAAGAATTCTTCCCAGTGTCCTGGCCAATATTTACCCATCAACTAACAGGCATTGGTGTTTGGTCATTATCCCAGTGCTGTTATGGGGCCTTGGTGTATGCAAATTGGCTGCCACATTTCCTGCATTACAAAATTGACTACATTTATTGCTTGTAAAGTGTTTTGGGATGCCCTGAGGTTGTGAAAGGCGCTATATAAAAGCAAGTCTTTTGTTATTTCTTTTGAGTTGCAGAAGCGCAGTCTAATTTGAAGCACTTGAAAATCAAAACAAAGCCGCTGTCTGTTATGGAACAGGTGCTGTCTCTGAGAAGCAGAATTTATAAAACAACAGTGAAGATTCAAGAGCTGGAGAGTGAGCTGAAGAACTCCATGGTGCCCTCTGTAATCACTAAAGCTATGCAAAGCTCTATCAGAGACACACAGGTACTTATGATTGCTGTAACCTTTCCACTTGCTGCAGGGTTGCCAACTGTGGTTGGATGTATTCCCGGAGGCTCCATCACCAGAACTGAGATGGTATAACTGTCAGGAAAGACTGGACGGGTCGGGGCTCTTTTCTGTCGCAAAGAAAAGGCTGAGGGGTGACCTGATGGAAGGTCTTTAAGATTATGGATGGATTTGACAGAGTTAAATGTAGAATATGTTTTCACTTATGGAGGAATTTAAAACCAAGGACCATAAATGTAAGATAGTCACTAATAAATCCAATTAGGAATTCATGAAAAACTCTTTAATAGGACAGTTGTGGGGATATAGAATGTGCTACCCCATGGCGAGATTAAGGTGATTTGCATAGATGCATTTAAGAGGAAGGTACATAGTTACATGAGGGAGAAAGGGTGAGATGAAGTAAGGTGGGAGGTGGCTGATGTGGAGCATAAATACCAGCATAGACCTCTTGGGCCGAATGTGCTGTACAAAAAAATTGATGTAATTCTATGTAATTACAAGACTACGAGCCTCTAACTGCCCAGTCAAAAAGCTTTTTTTCTGTCTCCAATATTTTTATAACTAATAAAAAAGCATCCAAAGAAAATTTGAAGGAAAACACCATCATAGGTTTATTTCAACGGATGAACTTCTTGTGCTTGCAGTGATTCTGAAAGATTTTAACTGCATTCTTTCAGTGTAGTAGCTGGGAAATCCAATTAATTTTCACAAAACTGATTGTTTATGTTTAAGCTTCACAATTATTTTCCCTCCAACTTTCTTCCAGTGTGCGTCAGCCATGGCTCAGTGGTAGCACCCTCACCTCTGAGTTAGAAGGTTGTGGGTTCAAGTTCCAAGATTTAAGCGCAACAATCTAGGCTGACACCCCAGTGCAGTACTGAGGAAGTGTTGTGCTGACAAATGTGCCATCTTTTGGATGAGACGCTAAACTGAGACTCCATCTGCCCTCTCAGGTGGATGTAAAAGATCCCCTGGCGCTATTTTGAAGAAGAACAGGGGTGTTATCCCCAATGTCCTAGCCAGTATTTATCCCTTAATCATCTTTCATGATGTTGATTATCAGGTTTGTGGGAGCTAGCTGTGCACAAATTGGCTGTTGTTTCCCACGTTACAACAGTGCCTACACTTCAAAAGTACTTCATTGTCTGTAAAGCGTTTTGGGAAGTCTAGTGATTGTGAAAGTTGCTATATAAATGCAAGTTTATATAAGTTCAAGTCCTTATTTTTTCTTTTCCCTACTCCCTATTACCATGTGTTCTGTACTGAGCCTCTGACACATGGTGTGGGATTTTCCCGTTATTCTTCCTATGTGAGCCTGAGCAGTGAATGTGAACAGACTATTTGGTTTTGGAGGCATCACAGCTGAGCCCAATGCAATACTCCACCAAGCCTCCACTTCCAAAGAGGCCATCAAGTAAAGATTACAAGTAGAAACCCCAATAGATTGTTATAAACTGGGCACTGAGGGTAATATTTGTGCCTCAGCCATCTTAACTAAAAGAGATGAAGCAATTCAGCACAGATCTTGGCAAATTCTAGACTTTATGGTGTATTATGACACAATATAGTACATATACCAACTGGCACTGCCCCACTCACACTGCAGTACTCATACTGCAAATATGGAGCTGAATTTTACCAGTCCCCACGACGTCGGCGGGGTTCCCACAGATACAAGGGGTCATAGACTGCCCCCGTGTGGCCATCAAGGCTCCCGTCAGGTGACCAGCTGCATGCATAAACGGAAAGGGCTTCCACTCGCTCAACGTGCAGCTAGTATGTGACCATCGTAAGCGCTTTATTCAAATCTGTGCCTGCTTTCCAGGCAGCTGCCATGACGCCTTCATCCTGCACCAGTCACAAGTGCCCTTGTTCTTCACCTGAAGTAGCTCAAATGGAGGGGTGACTTCTTGGAGAAAGGGCTAGCCCTTGCAGACATAGCTCCTGACCTCAGTGAGAAACCCCACCACTGATGTAGAGGAAAGGTACAACGCTAGCCACCGAGCTTCAAGAGCCAAATTGAGCAGGTGATCGGCATGCTGAAAATGCGCTTCTGCTGCCCGAATAGATCGGGTGGTGCCCTGCAGTACGAACTGGAAAGGGTAGCTTGTATTGTTTGCTGTGCTCAGCACAACTACGCACTTAATAGTGGGGAGGCCTTGCAGGATGAGGAGAGACGTGAGCAAGACTCATCCTCGGACAATGAGGACGCTGAGAACTTACAGCAGGAAAGGCGCAAGGGAGGACAGAGAACATCCAGGCGTTGCATGTGGGGTGAGCAACGAGCAAGGGATGCATGGCAACACCTTATTGATCAATGGTTCTCCTTGCCATAAAGCCCACCATGTGCTGTGCAAGCCACACTGCACCCTCGTTCACCTGTTGCACAGCAGTATGCAGCTGCAACATCTTTGTCTCCACCATTACTGGCAGGAGCAGACTGAGCAAATGTTCATGTCACTGTATCCACGGAGATGCACATGAGTAATGCTGGCATGGCAATGATATTCTATACAATGGCATTTCTGAAAGGCCAATGATGTAATGGGAGGAGACACAATCGGTACATGACACAGTAAAAATGCCACACATGTTGGCAAAGAACATTTAGTGATATAACATTTAACAGTGTTGTGTCACCTGTGCAGACCCATTTGTGTCACGGTGCTTTTTATAAACGCTTGCGGGTGCTCTTTCGTGGTGCCACCTCTGCGCTAGCAGCCTGACTGGAGGAAGGCTGTCGATCACATTGCCCTTTGGCTGTGGATGACTTCTGCAGTCGTCCTCTGTGCGCAAGAGGCCTGGAGGGCCCAGGCTAGCTGGGGGAATCCTGCGTCAGTGCAAACACTCCTCAAATGTCGTGGCTGCTGGAGCTTGACTCACTGGCAGAGGGGTGGAGGGCTGGTGTCTACATTGGAATCACCTTGAGGGGGGACCCCAGATATCGCCTCCTCCATCTCCGGGCTCGTTTGAACCTCTCTGCTCTCCTGGGAAGGAGCAGGGGCAGGGACTGTCTTCATGCCCCGGTCCCTCTTTCGCCTTGCCACTGCTGCATGGATCTGATGCCTCGGTAGTGGATTGCAGGTCAGCGCGTACTAATAGATTCTGGCTCACCAAAAGGGCCGCTGCCATCTCAATGGGTGAAGCCATGCGTTCAACTGCCTGGGATATGCCAGCTGTCATGGCCTGGATGGAATCCCCCATTGTCTGCTCAAGGCTGCGCCCAGCCTGTGGTATCTCCACCAGATGTTGCCACGACTGTTGCTGTAGCTCTAACATGCCCTGTGCTGCCGACAACAGAGGGTCAATGGTAGCCTGGGCTCATCATAGGCCTGGCCACTGACAACCCTCCGATTGTCATGGGCCTCGACTGTCTCAGCCTCAGTCAACTGCTCAGGTGTGTGTGCGGTGCTGTCACCAGCTTGTGACCCAGACTCTATGGCCGATTGCATTCCAACTGAGGTGACTGTATCTGCATTGGGGGAAGGTGTGAAAGTGTCATGTGATGCTGCGTCCTCTGAGGATGTATCTTCCTCCGGTGCGGGAGGAGTCCAAAACCGCCGGGGTCGATTTCAGAGTGTTAACCTGCAAGATACAATGAGAAGGGCACACAGTCAGTCTTAATGGTGCGCATGTAATGATTATTACAGTATTGTCTCAAACAATTATATTTTCACAGTGATCTTTGTGTACATAAATTGGCTGCATGTTCACCCAAGACCCTGAGCTCTGTCACTGGTCCACATGAATCTATGCCAGTTCCAGGGCCGCTGCCTCAGCCTGTGTCAGTGTCCGGAGATCTTGCACTCCTCCACCAGTCTGACTTTGCCTCCCGAGCATTGTGGGCCCTCTTTGCCTGGAGGAGCCAGGAGGCAGAGATTAAGCATGGCAAATCAACACCACGAGACATGTCACAAGAGGGATGCTGGGCCCAAAGGTGTAGGTGCCATGCTCTGAGCAGCAGACAAAGGTAAGTTCTTTCATACTTTCATCCATTCATGTCTCGACATTCTTCCTTGCTCAACTTCCCTGTCTTTGGCATGGCAGTGGCACACATGTGCCACTCTGTGTGGGGACACCCAGGTTCAGTGGGGCTATGATGCAAAGTGCCACTTAATTTTGTGATGCGAAGCAGCTTGTTCATCCTCTTCTGGCATTGCACCTAGTCACACCGGATGGCCTACGGCTACTAACCTCCTCTGCCTCCTCCAGCCAGACTGTCTTGGTCAGGCGGCAGGGCCTCTTCTTACCATCGCTGGGGAAAAGGACCTCCCGCCTTGGCCGCACAGCCTGGAGGAGAATGAGGCAGGGTGGCATCGCTGAACTGTGGGGCCACCCTGGAGCACCCCTCTGCCATCCTCGGATTTTTGAATGGACCAGAAAATGAAAAGTCAAACACTGCACTAACTTCTGGCTGCAAGTTTCTTCTGTAGGTTTTAAAACTAATGCAGGACTGGCTGCTCCTCAGCTTGCTCAACACCAATCACGGCGCAGAAAATCCTGCCCACCCTCCCCCAAAATGACGTGAAGGGTGGGGGGGGAGGGGGGGTGGGTGGTGTGTGTGTCATGTTGCGCATATGTTAATCAGCCGCCGCACTGAATATCACGGCGGCTTCGTAATGGGCGGACCGCCATTTGTAAAGCTCGGTGGCGAGCTAGTAAAATGCAACACGTGGTGTGTGAGCTTAGGGCAAATTCTCATCTTTACTTCTAGTGCTGTTTTATGTACTTGACTTGATGGTTGATTAGCCTGTTAGCACTATTCCCCACCACCCAACCTCCCTTGTTTCTAATTGTGTACTTTTCAGGAAGTACATCTGGCCATACCTAATTATGAAGTATGGGTTTTTAAAAATAACTTGAGTTAGAGGGGGAATTCTCCAGTCCAATTCTGATGCCTCTTGTTAAATTTGCAACAACTGCAAACCAAGCTAGCAGTCTGTGTTGTTGGTAAGAGTTAAATAGCTAGGTTGGGGAGTTTTTTTGAGAAAAGTTATAGTATTGTAGCTAATGTTCTAATCTACCAACAGGGTGAAGTTGCAAAGCTGCAGAAATCCAATGAGTTTCTGCGCAGCAAAATAAAAGTAAGTACTTTTATTATCAGTTTTGGTTAATTCTCTACTGTATTTCTCAGTAACTTCCTGATTCCCTGAATGTACTCTACTCTAAGCTCCGTGTAAACTTCCCATCAAAAATTGTCCAACTCCCTGAAGGATTGGCAGTTGTCTTTTCACTTCTAGATCTTGCTCAAATTTTTGCTGAATGTCTACTCATGTTGCTGGCTGCAACGTTCCTTTGTAAAGAGTTTGGGTAATCTCAGCCAGCTCCTAGTAGGCACAATCTCAAAACTATCCTAAGCAAGTACTAATTTCCACTAAATTAGCAATCTCACTCCAACAACATCAAGCACCTACACTTTCCCGGTGTCCTAAAGTACTTCACGAAGTTGGAAAATAATTGGAGGGAAAGCTGTGGAGGAAAAAGGATTAAGGGAGGTCACTGAAGACAAGATTGAGGAAGTAGATTTTTGAGGGAGGTAGTGAGGAGGAAGGGCATTACTGGAATGTTCCAGTGTGTGTGGCTAGAACAGCTAAAAACCCTATAGACAAAAAAAAATTGGAGTGAGATGGTTAGAATCGGAAGAGGGGAGGGCATGTACAGGAGCACAAGGCTGAATGAGGTTGTAGCGTTGTGTTGTCCAATCTTTTTTACGTGGCAGGGGCACATTACAATTTTCTTCTTACATAGGGGGCTGGTGGGACAATTTCGGAAAGATAAAGGCATTAAAATTTATCTTGCTATTAATCGAAACAACAACAAATGTGCATTTTTGTGAAAAAGCTTTAAATGAGATTACTTTATTGACTTACTTTCTCATCACTATGTTGGACATTGATTTAGTGAGATATCTGGCATTGTTTTGCTTGCACAAGTAATCAATGTTTGCCCGCACACTTGTTATAGCGATGCGGAGTATTTGGATAGATGTGATCTTGATGTGTGTGCGTGCATGCGCGTGCGCTGGGAACAGGACTTGTTGCAGGAGATGATGCAGGCAGTGGAGTTTAGGACTAGTTGTAATTTATAAAAAAACAACGGTGATATGCAAGGACAGCATTGAGGTGCTGAAGGTGAGGAAATGCAACTTGATAGTTAAAGTCTCCTGTGCCTACTGACACGAGACAACCCATTTCTTCCAGAGCAAGATATATTACTCGGATCGGAATTTAATCTCCCCTCAACCAGCAAATTGTGGTTCTACACAGTTGATACTCATATTTACCAGTCTCTAACAGACTCTTCTCTGGATTGTTTCTGAAATGAAAGGCATTTTTATGTGGACAGGTCGTTAGACCAAGACAGTCTGTGGACTGCCTTTAGCTTCAACCATTCAACCTGTCTGGCTTAGATGGTCCTACCAGTTTAACTCCCAGCAGCATAGCTCTCATGGTCATAGGAACTCACAAACCTTCCTACTACGTTAAGATGCAGTCCTTAGGGAAGGGAAAAGTATCTTGGTGGTGAAGTGGGTGATGTTGCAAGAATGCAACTAGGTAGTTTTGGTGGTGGTCAGGTTAGAGATTCAACTCCGTCAAATAAGCCACCAAAACTGCACGCTGTGAGGCTTCATCTGGGCGAGTTGTCAGAGATGGATGGGGGAAGTGATAAGGTGCAGGGTTTTCGGTGGATGCTGATAATTTGTTTTGATCTTGTCAGTGTGGAATTGAAGGCAATTTTTGCTCTTCCAACAACTTGCATTTATAACTTGGAAAAGGCTCCAAGACACTTATCCACTTGATATCAACTAAGCTATCGGACAACACATTGGTGGATGATAAGTCAGGAGTGGTGCAGAATGGGAAAACAGGATGCCGTCAACATACATGTGAAAACTGACCTTGTATGTATGAATTGATGTCACCAAAGAAAAGAATGAGGAAAAGATGAGGGCCGATGACTGAAACTTGTAGGTGGACCAAAAGCCATTACAGGAGATGTACTTGCTGCAGCGGTTCAGGTGGGAGTGGAACTGTGCTAGGGCAGTACCACAGAGGAGAAACAGAGGAAAAGGATGGAGTAGGTGACTTTGTTGAGTGAAGCATAAATAAAGAAGGATGAGGAGGGGTTATATATGCATCACAGTTGCATTCACGCCGTAAAGATGGCTGGTATAGGAATGGGAAAACCTCGCATTGGTGCAGCTGGAGATTGTTTTGAGGTTGGGGTTGCAATATGCTTCCTGAGCAGGGCAGAGGGAACATCATGGTTGTGCTTATTTGACCTGCTTGATGCTCTCACTAGGTGCCTTTTTTTTTCTTTTGATGAGCACAAACAAATCTCACATTTTAAACCAGCAAAAACTGAGCCATTACAAAGTACAAATTGGAGTTATTGTGTTATCGATTTTCAATATTTTTGAATCAATACAAGTACAAGAAAGTTGTCGGTGCATGATGAGGCACAGACGTTGTAGAAGCACCCAGAGGTAACATCAGGGGCTTGATTTTACCAGCCCTCTAAGGATGGGCTGGGAGGCGGGGGTTGGGAGGGGCACAAAATGGCGAGAGAAGGCGAGCGTGGACTCCCCATCGTCTGCCCAAGGCCATGGAATTTTATTAGGGGTAGGGAAGAATGGGAATGGCCTTCCTGCCCTTGTGGTCAATCAAGGGCCACTTAAGGGCCTCTTCCCAAAATACCAGCAGCAGGAGGGCTGTCCACCAGGTGCCCAGTAAAAGGTGGCGGCCTCCCTGCAGGCTGGTGGGGGGCTCTCCTGATTGGGCACTGAGGCCCATGGAGGGCCCCCTGGCGGCAAGGGTTGTCCCGCTGAAAGACCCCCTTCCCCAACCCTTACTAATAATGACAACAGTGACTGCACTTCAGGAGTACTTAATTGGCTGAAAAGCAGATTGGGATGCCCTGAGGTCATAAAAGGCACAATACAAATGCAAGTTTTTTCTGTAGTTTGGTTTATAATTCACTTTAAATAAAAAGTGTTTTTTATTCATGAGTAAAAAAGAAAAAGCATTACATTTTCCAACTTTATTTCTAGGCTCTTGAAAATTATATAGAAAGAACCCTTATTGAATATAAAGTGAACAAAGATGGTAGAGAGTGAGTATCCATAATCTCATTTTATATCTTTTCTTATGTTTGTACATTGGAGTCAGTTAACTCTCTGTTTTTGCCATGGGTCAGTTTGGTAGTTAGGTCACAGAACTAGCTTTAATTGTATATGATGTATAAGCTTTTCTGTTGCAGTAGGGATTGTACAATAAGTAAGTTAGTGTGATTCCATGTAGAGGCCTGCTACCTGACCCGAACGCAATGGGGCCCGACGTCATGTATCTGGTTCGGGTCGGGTCAGGCCCATCTTCCGGGGCCGGCTTTTGGGCTCTGCTCGGATCGGGCTGGACACACACGGTAGGTGCTCTGCTGGTAAGTGTTGAAATTTAAAAAACTTACCTGAGCTGGGAATCCAGGACGAAACTGATTCTGCGCAGTGAGCGAGTGACGTCACTGTGACGTCATCACGCATGCACTGCAGCTTCCTGGAGGTTCCGAATCGGAAGGTAAGTAAAGGGATGGTTGGGTCAGGTCGGGCCCGGGGCTAAATCGGAGGGACTCCGGTTGGGCTCGGGTCCGCTGTGGTTCGGTCGGGTTCTTTTTCCCGACCTAAAGCAGGCCTCTAATTCCATAACTGTATTCTGTCATATTAATAGTTATACACGTCAACTAAGATGTTTGATCGCAAGCTATTGTAAATGGAATTTCTTCTCCAATTCTAAACTGCCATTACAAAGCAACCAGTGCCAGCTACCGATTCAAAATGGGCAGTTTTCAACAAAAAAGGGACCTGCTAACATTAAGAAATCTGTTAAGTAGCACCGCAGTGTCCCGATGTTACATTCCTCTTCATTGGCAAGCTGATGATGAGGCCTGAGGCCTAATATCAGGAGTGCATAGGGCCTCGCCATTCAGGTGCCAGGATCATTCTCTCCCCTTTAATCCCCCATCTGCCTAAAAATGGGTGTACTCGAATTTCTGGGCCTCCGTGTTTTAAATGTCTCCTATATTTAGCCAAACTCACATTTTGCAATCAGTTCTTCCGAAAAGAAGTGAGATGGGGAAGGTGTTCATTACCCTCTGAAAGCCACGTCTTTTCAGTTGGTGAGACCAATATCACAGTTGTAAAATGATACAGCACTGCTGCTTGCTAAGTAAGCAACTTCTCATGACTGAGGGAGCCTCGGAGATTTAACACTTAATGTTAATAAAACAAAAGCTGAAAACTTGTTAGAATAGGAGTTTATTAAGCTGATTCTAAATATTTTTCTAATTTAAGTATCACTCTCTATTTTAGGAACTTATGGCACATGATTAAAGACATTGTGGATCCTGCTGAGAGTAAAAATGCCACTGTCTCTGTGATGGAACTGTGAGTTCCCCAAGTAAAGTGCACTGCATAATATTGGAATTCTCGCAAACCCCTGTTCATCTAAATGTGTGTGCAGTGAAAAGCCTAACATTAAAGAAAAAGCATCTTGGCAGAAATAGCTGTGTGTAAAAAAAATTTGAGGGAGAATGTAATTTTCACGTGTATGTATCATTCAATGAATTTCAAAATGAGATTCTCTATCTGTACTGTATAATCTTGAGGTTTTGCCAATTATAAAAACTACTAGTATTTATATAGCACCTTTTAATGTAGTTAAATGCCCCAAGACACTTCACAGCAGCATTTTCAAACAAAATTTGACACCAAGCCACGTAATGATGACATATTAGGACAGGTTATCACAAGCTTGGGCAAAGAGCTAGATTTTAAGGAGCATCTTAAAGGAGGAAAGGGTGGTGGAGAGGTTTTTCTTAGGAATTGATAATAGGCTTGATGCCTATTTAGCTAAAGGAAAGGCCACTAATGGAACGATGAAAATTAGGAATGCTCAAGGGGCTAGAAAGAAAGACTTGTATTTCTGTAGTGCCTTCCACAGCCACAAGATGCTGCCAAAATCCATACGAAAGAGGAGGTAATTGAGAGAGATTGGCTGGGCTAAATATTGATAGAGAAGGTATTAGGCTGGCTGTACTTAAAGTTAATCAGTCACTAGAACTGGATGGGATGCATCCGAGGATGCTGAGGGAAGAAATTATGGAGGTATTCTCTATGACCTTTTCCCATCAACACCTCTTTTGTTATCTCTTGCCCCACCCCCACTTTACTTGCTTAAAACCTATTACATTTCTGGCTCTGCCAGTTCTGAAGAAGGGTCACTGACCTGAAACACGAACTCGCTTCTCTCTCCACAGATGATGCCAGACCTGCTGAGTATTTCCAGCGTTTTTATTTCAGATTTCCAGCATCTGCAGTGTTTTGCTTTTATGTTGGATGACTCATGTTCTCGGTCTTCACTGTCATCTGAGTGGTCTGTTGTTGGTTGTATCATCAGATCATCAGCTCTCTCTGGCAGCTGATTCTCTTGATTTTTTTCTCTAATTGTATTTCAAAGTGACTCCTGACAACGCAGTGGCCCACCGACATCATCAGAGCACTCCAAGCTGCTCACAAGTGCAAATGGCCTCCTGCTGTCAGTGAGATGCTGCGCATGCGCGGCCTCGTCTTGCCAGGACTAATTGGCACATGTGCGGGAAAACGTCATTGTGTAACGCCAACATCATCACGTATCTGCACCTACCACTTGGCACCCTCAATAACGTCTCCATTCACCCAAACAGAACACCGCCAAGTTGCTGCCTTCCCTCATCCACTCGCTCCCCCTGCCCATTTCACCTACTCGCTCCTGCCCCACTGGCCATTCTCCTCCCTTGGCCGCTCCCACCCTCGAAGCTTGTTTCCTTCCACCACACCCCCCCCCCCCAGCCGCTCACTGCAGACCACGCAACTGCTTCCCCACCCCCGCCCCCAACTCCCGTCGGCCGATTTGTTTCCTACCCCCACCCCCCCCCCCCACTTCAGCTGCTAGCTGTAGGCCGCGCCGCTTCCCTCCTCTCGACCACTCGCTCCTACGTCGTCCTGTCAACCCTCGCGGCCCACCTTGCTTTTTTGGGCAGCGCGCAGAGAACGTTCGAACGTGGGAGGGAAGTGGCGTAGGCTGGAGGTGGTGTCTGGGGGGCGGGAGTGGGGAGCGAGCGGCAGGAGAACGGGGTGGCGGGGGAAGCGAGGAGTGGGGAACAATCTGCTGAGGCGAATGGGGGAGCAGTGGCGAGGTCTGGAGCAAGCGGCTGAGGAGTGTTGGGGAGTATCGAGGCTGGAGCGAGTGCTTGAGGGAAGGCAGCGGGGAGCCAGCAGCGAGAAGACAGGCGCAGGAGGGACTGGTAGGGAGAAGCGCAATGGCAGGGTGCGGGGGACTGGGTGAGGTGGAGGCAGCGAAGGCGGCCATTGAGAGGATTTTCGAGTTGAATTTGTTTTTCTGTGATAAATTGAGCAGCGCCATCTTTAGAACAAGAACAAAGAACAGTACAGCACAGGAACAGACCATTCAGCCCTCCAAGCCTGCTCCAATCTTGATGCCTGCCTAAACTAAAACCTTCTGCACTTACGGGGACCGTATCCCTCTATTCCCATCCTATTCATGTATTTGTCAAGATGCCTCTTAAACGTCGCTATTGTACCTGCTTCCACCACCTCCCCCGGCAGCAAGTTCCAGGCACTCACCACCCTCTGTAAAGAACTTGCCTTGCACATCTCCTCTAAACTTTGCCCCTCTCACCTTAAACCTATGTCCTCTAGTAACTGACTCTTCCACCCTGGGAAAAAGCTTCTGACTATCCACTCTGTCCATGCCGCTCATAACTTTGTAAACCTCTATCATGTTGCCCCTCCACCTCCGTCGTTCCAGTGAAAACAATCCGGGTTTATCCAACCCCTCCTCATAGCTAATGCCCTCCAGACCAGGCAACATCCTGGTAAACCTCTTCTGTACCCTCTCCAAAGCCTCCATGTCCTTCTGGTAGTGTGGCGACCAGAATTGCACGTAATATTCTAAGTGTGGCCTAACCAAAATTCTGTACAGCTGCAGCATGACTTGCCAATTTTTATACTCTATGCCCTGACCGATGAAGGCAAGCATGCCGTATGCCTTCTTGACTACCTTATCCACCTGCGTTGCCACTTTCAGTGACCTGTGGACCTGTACGCCCAGATCTCTCTGCCTGTCAATGCTGCTAAGGGTTCTGCCATTTACTGTATACTTCCCACCTGCATTAGACCTTCCAAAATGCATTACCTCACATTTGTCCGGATTAAACTCCATCTGCCATTTCTCCGCCCAAGTCTCCAACCAATCTATATCCTGCTGTATCCTCTGACAATCCTCAACACTATCTGCAACTCCACCAACCTTTGTGTCGTCCGCAAACTTACTAATCAGACCAGCTACATTTTCCTCCAAATCATTTATATATACTACAAACAGCAAAGGTCCCAGCACTGATCCCTGTGGAACACCACTAGTCACATCCCTCCATTCAGAAAAGCACCCTTCCACTGCCTGAGCCAGTTCTGTATCCATCTTGCCAGCTCACCTCTGATCCCGTGTGACTTCACCTTTTGGACCAGTCTGCCATGAGGGACCTTGTCAAAGGCTTTCCTGAAGTCCATATAGATAACATCCTGGCAGCTGCCTGAATGTCGCAGACAGTGACGTTTCGGCGGAAGAGGTTGCATTTGTGCATGTGCCAGTATGACACCACCTAGTGGTTGCATTGTCATCAAATGCAGCCTTTGTTTTTTTCTGTGATATCAGTCCCAATGATCTTCTATTTCTTTTTATTGATCCCTGGTTTGTCTGAACTATGTAGGATCGAGGATATGAAGATTTTGCTATTACTTCCCCATATCGACCCTGATCTTTAATCCAAACCAAATCTCCAGGTCCTAGGCCTGTTTTTGATTTTTTTCCTCTGTAGCATCTATCATGATTCTCCATTTGGGTTGACCTTTCTTTCTCTTCTCTCACCCTTATCCTTTCCCGGTCCTCTACACCGAGTTATGGCGGAAGGGTGCTTGGGAGTGTGGGTAGTTGTGTCCTCATCCTCCTACCCATTAGCAACTCACATGGAACCAGCCCATTCTGGAGTGCCATTATCAGTAGTTTAACGGTGCCAACTGAAAATCCTCAATATTTTTCAGTTATATTTCATGGTTCAAACACCTCTCTCCACATCTCCATTGCCCTGGGGGAACCTCAGTGAACTTGTAAAACCCAAATGCTTCTGCAAAATGTTGGAAGGCTTCTTTCACAAATTGTGGACCATTATCAGAGATCACTAGGTCTTGAATGCCATGTGTGGCGAAAATCTCTTTTAGTGATTTGATATGGCTTCAGACCTCTGGCTATTTACTGGTTTGACTTCCAGCCATCTCGAGTAATAATCAACGACAATAAGGAAAATCTTCCTTTTATATTCAAACAAGTCTATCCCGGGTGCTCCGATGGCCAGAACGGAAACAAAGACATCAGTGGCTCTCTAGAGTCTTGTCTAGTAGTAGCACATGTAATACAATAGAAGATCATTTCCTCGATCCCTTTGGAAACCCCTGGCCACCATATGAGGTTCCTCTACACTTGGTGATTCCTAAGTGCCCTTGATGTAGTTTCTCTAGGATGTCTAATCTTGAAGCCTTTGGAATAACTAGTCTTTCATCATAGACTAGTAGGTCATCAACAATAGTAAGGTGGTTTCGCTGCTCTTAATACTTTCTCAGGATTGTGTTATTTGGCTTATGTTCTGGCCAACCCTCTTGGCAAAGCTGACTTACTTTCTCGCAGACTTTGTCCTCTTTCTGTAGGTTTCTAATTTGGCATAACCTTTGAGCAGTTGCTGGCAAATCTTTGGTTATAGCTAAAGCAAAGACTTCCACTTCCTCCAGGAATGCGACATCTCCCAGTTCAGGTAGATTGCTTGATGTGCTTGATAATGCGGCAGCTGTCACCTCTTGCTTCTCTGGGACATGTCAGATATAACACAAGAACTGAATAAGTTGTAGTCGAAAAATCTCTGTACCCTTGGGGGTAATTTTGCTAACTCCTTGGAACTAAGCAACATTATTAGTGGCTTGTGATCAGTTTCAATCTTGACCTTGAGGCCCAGTACGTAGTCTGAATAATTCTCGCACGCCCTTGTTGCTACTAATGCTTCCTTTTCAATCACTGCGTACCTTCTTTCTGTCTCTGACAGCGAATGAGAGGCAAGATACACCAGCCTGCATGTCCATCTATTTGAATCTGGAACAGGACTGCACCTAATCCTGTTAACAATGCATCTGCTGCAATAATGGTCACAAGTTCCGGATCAGAATGTGCCAAAACTTTTGGTGAAGTCAACATTTCCTTGATCTTCTTGAAAGAATTTTTCTGGCTGTCTCCCCAGGACCAGGCGTTGCTGTTCTTTAGCAGTTGTCGTAGAGGCTTGTTAATAGTTGCTAGATTTGGTGGAAACTTCCCTACCTGGTTAACCATACCCATGAATCGCTGTAGATCTGTTATATTCCTTGGCTCTAGGAAATCTTTTATTGGCTTTGTCTTCTGTGGATCTGTCATGATTCCAGATCTATCAATTATGCGGCCAAGGGACCTCACTGTCAACTCTGAGAATCTGCAGTTGTCATTTGATGTGAGCCCTGTCTCTTGTAATCTGTGTAATACCACTCTTACCCTTGCATTATGCTCTTCTTGGTTTGCCCCATGAGTCAAAACATCATCCATGTGGCAGATGATTCCCTCCAAGCCTTCTAGGATTGTTGACATCATCTGCAGTAACATCTCTGATGCCAACACAATACTGAATGGCAATCTGTTGAAGCAGAATCTGCCAAAGAGTGTGATAAAGGTGCTTAATAATTTAGACTCCTCATCTAAAGGCAACTGCCAGAATCCGCCATTTGCATCTAACATTGTGAATATGGAGCTTTTTCCCAATTTGGCAAGGCTGTTGTTGACTAACACCATAAGGTGAATTTCTTTCTGTACCGCTTTATTGAGTTGGTAACGACCACACAAATCCTAATAGACCTGTTTGGTTTCCTTACTGGATCCATCCCAGAGCACCACCGAGTGAGTTTGTCACTACAGTGGTAACTCCTTGGCTTAGCATGGCATCAATTTCCTTCTTCACCTTTTCTAGGAGCGGGTGTAGGGCCTTTCTCAACAAGCAATCCAGTTCTGCCTCTTTGTTGAGAGTAATATGATACTCTGTTTTTAATTTCCCTTAGCCTTCAAATGATTTGGGGAATGCAGCTGTAAAATCACTGAGCTGTTTCTCCTATCCCTTGATCTCTCCACCCTACATAACAACTGTAAGGCTAGACAAGCTTTCTTACTGAGTAGCGAACAGGCTAACTTCCCAATAACATATAGGATTTCTGGAATGGTGGTGTCTGTGTGTTAAGGTTGTCTGCATTTCTCCCACAACCTTCAACTCAATCTCCTGGTCCGTATAATTTTTTGTTGGTTTTCCTAAGCCTTTCCTTCCTCAGCCAAGGTATTTGGTCAGACAGGAGAGAAACCGTTGCTCCTGTATCGAATTTGAAATTGGTTTTATTTTCTCCCACTAAGATTTCTGCTTCCCAGCAATCTTTGTTTTTTTTCCTCTGCACTTCTAGGAAGGGAGTATTAATTGATTGTCCATCCTTTATTTCCTCTATCTTTTTACCAGTCTGCCGCATTTGTTTTCTGCTGCGACAGACATTTTTTTATTCATTCATGGGACCTGGGTGTCGGTGACTTGGCCACCATTTATTGCCCATCCCTAATTGCCCTTGAGAAGGTGGTGGTGAGCTGCCTTCTTGAACCGCTGCAGTCCATGTGAGGTAGGTACACCCACAGTGCTGTTAGGAAGGGAGTTCCAGGATTTAGACCCAGCGACAGTGAAGGAACAGGAGGGGAACTTGCAGGTGGTGGTGTTCCCATGCATTTGCTGCCCTTATCCTTCCAGTTGGTAGAGGTTGCGGGTTTGGAAGGTGCTGTCTAAGGAGCCTTGGTGCATTGCTGCAGTGCATCTTGTAGATGGTACACACTGCTGCCACTGTGTGTTGGTAGTGAAGGGAGTGAATGTTGAAGGTGGTAAATGGGGTGCCAAACAAGTGGGCTGCTCTGTCCTGGATGGTGTCGAGCTTCTTGAGTGTTGTTGGAGCTGCACCCATCCAGGCAAGTAGAGAGTATTCCATCACACTCCTGACTTGTGCTTTGTAGATGGTGGACAGGCTTTGGGGAGTCAAGAGATGAGTTACTCGCCGCAGGATTCCTAGCCTGTGACCTGCTCTTGTAGCCACAGTCTTTATATGGCTACTCTAGTTCAGTTTCTGGTTAATGGTAGCCCCTAGGATGTTGATCGTGGGGGATTCAGTGATGGTAATGCCATTGAATGAAAAGGGGAGATGGTTAGATTCTCTCTTGTTGGAGATCGTCATTGCCTGCCACTTGTGTGGCGCGAATGTTACTTGCCACTTATCAGCCCAAGCCTGGATATTGTCCAGGTCTTGCTGCATTTCTACACAGACTGCTTCAGCATATGAGGAGTTGCGAATGGTGCTGAACATTGTGCAATCATCAGCGAACATCCCTAATTCTGACCTAATGATTGAAGGAAGGTCATTGATGAAACAGCTGAAGATGGTTGGGCCTAGGACACTACCCTGAGGAACTCCTGCAGTGATGTCCTGGAGCTCAGAAGATTGACCTCCAACAACCACAATCATCATCCTTTGTGCTAGGTATGACTCCAACCATGGAGAGTTTGCCCCCTGATTCCTATTGACTTCAGTTTTGCGAGGGCTCCTTGATGCCATCCTCGGTCAAATGCTGCCTTGATGTGGAGCAGTCACTCTTACCTCACCTCTTGAGTTCGGCTCTTTTGTCCATGTTTGAACCAAGGCTGTAATGAGGTCAGGAGCTGAGTGGCCCTGGCAGAACCCAAACTGAGCATCACTGAGCAGATTATTGCTAAGCAAGTGCTGCTTGATGGCACTGTTGATGACACCTTCCATCACTTTACTGATGATTGAGAGTAGACTGATGGGGTGGTAATTGGCCGGGTTGGACTTGTCCTTCTTTTTGTCAACAGGACATACCTGGGCAATTTTCCACATTACTGGGTAGATGCCAGTGTTGTAGCTGTACTGGAACAGCTTGGCTAGGGGCGCAGCACGTTCTGGAGCACAGGTCTTCAGTACTATTGCCGGAATATTGTCAGGACCCATAGCCTTTGCAGTATCCAGTGCCTTCAGTCGTTCCTTGATATCATGCGGAGTGAATCGAATTGGTTGAAGTCTGGCATCTGCGATGCTGGGGACTTCAGGAGGAGGCAGAGATGGATCATCAACTCGGCACTTCTGGCTGAAGATTGTTTCAAATGTTTCTGCCTTATCTTTCGCACTGATGTGCTGGGCTGCCCCATCATTGAGGATGGGGATATTTGTGGAGCCACCTCCTCCAGTTAGTTGTTTAATTGTCTCCCACCATTCACGGCTGGATGTGGCAGGACTGCAGAGCTTAGATCTGATCCGTTGTTTATGGGGTCGCTTAGCTCTGTCTATCGCATGCTGCTTACGCAGTTTGTCACGCAGATAGTCCTGTGTTGTAGCTTCACCAGGTTGACACGTCATTTTGAGGTAGGCCTGGTGCTGCTCCTGGCATGCCCTCCTGCACTCTTCGTTGAACCAGGGTTGGTCTCCTGGCTTGATGGTAATGGTAGAGTGGGGGATATGCCGGGCCATGAGGTCGCAGATTATGGTTGAGTACAATTCTGCTGCTGCTGATGGCCCACAGCGCCTCATGGATGCCCAGTTTTGCATTGCTAGATCGGTTCGAAATCTAACCCATTTGGCACGGTGATAGTGCCACACAGCACAATGGACGGTATCCTCAATGTGAAGGCGGGACATTGTCTCCACAAGGACTATGCGGTGGTCAATCTTATCACTACTGTCATGGACATATGCATCTGCGGCAGGCAGATTGGTGAGGATGAGGTCAAGTATATTTTTCCCTCTTGTTGGTTCCCTCACCGCCTGCCGCAGACCCAGTCTAGCAGCTATGTCCTTTAGGACTCGGCCAGCTCTGTCAGTAGTGATGCTGCCGAACCACTCTTGGTGATGGACATTGAAGTCCCCCACCTCGAATACATTCTGCATCCTTGCCACACAGTGCTTCCTCCAAGGTGTGTTCAACATGGAGGAGTACTGACTGATCAGCTGAGGGAGGGTGGTAGGTGGTAATCAGGAGATTTCCTTGCCCATGTTTGACCTGATGCCATGAGATTTCATGGGGTCCAGAGTCGATGTTGAGGACTCCCAGGGCAACCTGCTGAAAGTGCTTCCTTCTCTTGCACTAGAAACATTCAGCCTCCAAGGGTGGGCAATTTTCCCACCGCTGCCGCTCCCGACCACGCCTACTGCACTTCAGTACTGCTGCCTGTAGGCGTCTTTCCTGCCTCATGGCCTTCCTGGTGCCATTATTCTCTGTCTTCTCTACAGACTCAACTGATTCCAGAATTTTAGAGACTGGACTCCCCCAATCCCCCTGAACTAGTAGTCGATTAAACTTTCGTAATTCTGCCTAACTGCTCAATAAAATGGCTGTTTTCAAAGTCAATGCCTCTTTCGACTGAAGCTGGTCTGACAGCGCTTCCTCTATAACACCTACTATTCTGTCCTGAATCAGTGCCTCTCGCAGATTCCCATAGTCACAATCCTCAACTGCTTTATACAGATCATTAATAAATGAATCGATGCTTTCACCAACTTTTTGGGTGCATTTGTTGTATTTGCATAGTCTTCTTGATCACTTTGCCATATGGGGTTTCTTTCTCCGCACCGTCTCTCATGGCACAAAGCAAAACACTGACCTGTTCTTTGTCCAATCGTGCCATTTAAACCCACGCAGAATGGTACCTGTCGAATCTTTGAATCCATCTTGGCCACGCTTCAGCCTGGATGGGCCCTGCCGCTTGCTTGAAGCTCTCTGGTAAGAGTATCGACTGTTCCATGTTCCCTTGATGTTTTCAATCTCGTGTTTTCTATGCTGTATTAGTTTTTAGCGCTGCCACCATTTACTATATTGTCCGTGTGCTATTAGTATAGAATGAGGATAGTAGACTTTGGGTCAATGTAACAGGAGTTTATTTATAGGGGTCTTCTCATTAAGATATCTAGATTAACACTGAGCAGTACGAGGTTCAGACATGTGACATCACATCCTGTGATGATGCTTAAAGTCTATGTACATAACCTACCGAACAACAGCTTATGTACATTGTACTACAGCATACATGAACTTCCAAAAGGTATTTGATAACATAATAGGCTTGCCAGCAAAGTTGAATTTCATGGAATAAAGGGGACCATGGCAACATGGATACTAGTTGGCTGAGTGACAGGAAACAGTAGTGTTGAACAGTAATTTTTTAGATTGGAGGATGATATAGAATGGGGTTCTGTAGAGGTCGGTACTAAGATCATCGTTTTTCTTGATATACTAGTGCCATGTACTTGGGTGTACGGGGACAATTTCAAAATTTGCAGATGACGCAAAACTTGGACATATTGTAAACTCTTGAGAAGGTTAGTGATAGACTTCTAGAGGATATAGATAGGCTGGTGGTGGGTGGGCACTGGCAGATGAAATTTAATAGAGAAAAATGTGAAATGATTCATTTTGGTAGCAAGAATGAGGAGAGGCAATATAAACTAGAGGGTACAATTGTCAAGGGGGTGCAGGAGCAGAAGACCTGGAGGTATATGTGCACAATTCATTGAAGGTGGCAGGGCAGGTTGAGAAAGCATTAAAGAGGCATACGGGATCCTAGAGTTTTTAAAATTCTTTCAAGGGATGTGAACATTGCTGGACCAGCATTTGTTGCCCATCCCTAATTGCCCTCGAGAAGTTGGTGGTGAGCCTCTTGAACCGCTGCAGTCCATGTCGTGTAGGTACACCCATTGTGCTGTTGGGGAAGGGGTTTGAGGATTTTGGCCCAACGACAGCAAATGAACGATGATATAGTCAGGATGGTGTGAGGCTTGAAAGGGCACTTGCAGGTGGTGGTGTTCCCATGCGTCTGCTGTCCTTGTCCTTCTAGGTGGTAGAGGTTGCGAGTTTGGAAGGCGCTGTCAAAGGAGGCTTGACAGGTTGCTGCAGTGCATCTTGTAGATGGTGCACATTGCTGCCGCTGTGCCGGTGGCGGAGGGAGTGACTGTTTAAGGTAGCAAATGGTGTGCCGTTCAAGTGGGCTGCTTTGTGGTCGTGCTTCTTATAAATGGGAACATAGAGTATAAGAGCAAGGAAGTTATGATCCTTTTCTAAAACACTAGTCTGGCCTCAACTGGAGTATTTTGTCCAATTCTAGGCACCACACTTTAGGAAAGATGTGAAGGCTTTAGAAAGGGTAAAGAAAAGGCTTGAGAATCGTTCAGTGTATGAAGAACTTCAGTTCTGTCAGTAGATTGGAGAAGCAGGGATTGTTCTCCTTAGAGGAGAGATGGTGGAGAGGAGATTTGATAGAGGTGCTCAAAATCATGAGTGGTCTAGACGGAGAAGATACAGAGAAACTGTTGTTACGACCAGGTGAGAAAGAGGTTTCGTGTTCCCTTTCAGCCTTCACCTGTCTTACTGTAACAGGGTTTTATTTTTAAACACACTGTGTTTTTAGCTCCCCCTTGGTGAATCCTTGTTCACCGCTTTCCAATTATAAGGCAAAGAAACCAGCACAAACGGGCTTTCTTAGGTTTAAAGGTGAAATTTTATTAAACTTAAACTCGAATTCAGTTGACACTTACAGATACATGACGCGCCCATGCTAGCATGCATGCGCGATGCACACATGCAAATAGAGACAGAAAAGAGCAGAAGAAATAAAGTAGAAAAGTTTGAGGCAATATCTTTGTGCTCACTGTAGAGTCCTTGATTGTAGGTAGATCTTGCTTTTTGTTGGGGCCCAGTATTCTTCTTAAACCTTGTTCGCTGTAGGAGACTTTTCTCTCTTGGGGTTCATGTGTCTTCAGTGGATTCAGAGGCTTGTGAGAAAGAGATGGGAGCAGGCAGACAGGAGAGGCTCTGGCGAGCCAGCCAGGAGAGATCTTCTCAATCCAGGAGCATTCTGCTTTCTGCCCAAACTGTTTGTACAAATGCAAAAAATTTAGGTTGCCCAGCAGGCTAGTCATGTGAACAGCTGGTTTGACCATGCCCATTTGTGTATTCGGCCATCTTAGCAGTCAACCTGGAATGCGAGCTCCCCCACCTTCAACATCTGATGATCAAAAGTCCACTTTGAGTTGAATGTCAGGGAATGGTCCTTTGTGCTTTCCAAGCACTGTCTGTTAATATGCAAATGTATTTCCAGCCAAGATCTGGCAACTTTTTTTAAAAAGCAAGTCCTTTCTTCATTCCAGTAACAGTTTAAAATAAATGTTCATGGCAAAATGTGCCTCATTCTTGGCAGGCGGGGGCCCAGCATGACACTGTTCCCATTGACAGGTTGAGAACCAGAAGATACCAATTTAAGGTGATTGGCAAATGAACCAATGCAACTTGAGGAAAAGCTTTTTTTATGCAGTGAGTGGTTATTTTCTGGAATGCACTGCCTGAGAGAATGGTGGAGGTAGATGCAATGGTGGCTTTCAAAAGGGAACTGGATTAACATCTGAAGAGAAAAGCTCAACATATTTTTGGTAGTTCAGGGTATCAAGAGTTATTGATAAGGGATAAAGCGGGTTTAATGGAGTTGAGGTACAGATCAGCCAAGACTTAATTGAATATGCTCAAAGGACTGAATGATCTATTCTTCTTATGTTTCTTTATAGCACTGTGCTATGTGGGCCATATTGACCATTGTATGATAAATCAGAGCTGTCCTTGTACATTTGAAAGTATCTGATGACTTTCAGCATTTAGGAATATGTATCAGGTTTACATAGCTAATCACTTAGTCAAGATTTAAATATGATGGAGCGAAGGGTAATGTTCAGTGAAAGGTAAATATACTTTTTATTTTAATTGCTATTAATTCAAAGCAACATACAATACAGAAGGAGGCCAATCGGCCCATTGTGCCTGTACCAGCTCTTGGCAAAATATAAAATCAATTAGCCCCATTCCCCTGCTCCTTTTCCTTTTCAACTATTTACCCGATTTTCCTTTTGGAATGTTACTATTGTATTTGCTTCCACTACCCTTTCGGCTGTGCATTCCAGATCACAACTCACAGCCATGTTTAAAAAAAAAAACTCATTTCCCTCTGGTTCTTTTGCTAATTATCTTAAATCTGTGCCCTCTGGTTACCTACGTTCCTACCAATGGAAACAGTTTTTTCTTATTTACTGTATCAAAACCCTTCCTAATTTCTGTTGTAACCTTTTTTTTTGCAACAGAAGACAAAAACAATTCAGTGAATTAAAGCTGGATAAAGCAACAGACAACAGCTCCATCTGCTGGATTGAAAATTAGAATTTGCACATTTGGTTAATACTGGGTTATGTGGGCTTTTTGTTTTCAACGCTAGGTGCACAGCAGTTGATTAGCTTTATTGCACGGATTGGATGATTGCAGCAAGGGGTTCTTGGAATAAACCCAGATAAACTTATTGGCACCATCTTCCAAGTTAATCTCCTTGAATGGTGAATTATCTTCAAACCAGAATTGGAAATTTATTGTTAGTGACTGTTGAATGATGGAAAAGGCTGGAGGGGCTTAATGGCCTACTCTTGTTCCTATGTTGCTGAATGACCTACTGCTGTTCCAATATTGTTTTTGACAACCAATGTTCTTACAGTATAAACCATAGCAATATATTAAAAGGATTGATAAAGCAAGTAGTCTTTGAACTAGAATTTGGCTTACACCGGTTTCTGGGTTTAGAAGTCGCAGCCTGCCTGCGGCAGTTCCATTGAAGGTGGATAGCATGTGAATTTGGTGCTTCCACCTCATTGCTATGATTTAAGCATAGAGCCAAGTGTCTGCCTTGCTACTGGCTACTTCTTAGTGCTGCCGGCTGCCTCTGTGCTCAGCAGGGAACCCTGGCAGCATTGTGCTAATAGCATGTTGTGTAGCCTGCCTACTGTTAAAGGCAGTCTGTCCCTCTTAAAGAGAAGCTGCACGGAATAATAATGCTACAATTTAAAACATGAAAAATGGAACAGCATGACAGAGAGAAGGCGGTAATGGATGAGGAGGAGAGATGTCATGGTTCCTTGGGAGGCCATCAAGGAGCACCTTCAGAAGAGAGTGGAGTAGATGGCCAGAGAGGTCAATTCCCAGTATCTAGACCCAAAGACCTGGCAGCAGTGCCACAAGAAGTCTATTGACCTCAAGCAGGTGGTTAGGTTAGTGAAGGCATCTACACATGCCAGCTATCCACCACACCATCAACCTTTCACACTGCTCAATGCACCACATCCCCATCACTCACCAGCAACACTCCCTGGCACTCAGGACTTGGCCTAACATCCAGATACTCCACCTCACCCTCACGCACTTACCAATCCTGCAAGCCCCACGCCCACCTCTTGTTGCATCCACCATAGAACCATAGGAAAATTACAGCGCGGAAGGATTCCATTCAGTCTGTCATATCTGTGCCTGTCGAAAACTAGCCACCCAATCTAATTCCACCTTCCAGCACCTGGTCCATAGCCTTGCAGGTTACAGCACTTCAGGTGCATGTCTAGGTACGTTTTAAAAGAATTGAGGGTTTCTGCCTCCACCACCATTCCTGTCAGTGAATTCCAGACACCCACCACCCTCTGGGTGAAAACGTTTTTCCTCATGTCCCCTCTAATCCTTCTACCAATCACCTTAAATTGATGCCCCCTGGTAATTGACCTCTCCACTAGGGGAAACAGGTCCTTCCTGTCTACTCTATCTAGGCCCCTCCTAATTTTGTACACCTTTATTAAGTCACCCCTCAGCCTCCTCTGTTCTAAGGAAAACAACCCTTGCCTATCAAATATTTCCTCATAGCAGCAACTTTCAAGCTCTGGCAACATTCTTGTAAATCTCCTCTGCACTCTCTCAGAGCAACTATGTTCTTCCTGTAATGTGGCGACCAGACTGTACGTAGCGCTCCAACAGTGGCCGAACCCGCATTTTATACAGTTTCAGCATTAATCCCTGCTTTTGTATTCTATACATTGGCCAATAAGGGAAAGCATTCCATATGCCTTCTTCACCACTCTATCTACCTGTCCTGCCACTTTTAGGAACCTGTGGACTTGCACTCCAAGGTGTCTCACTTCTTCTAACCCTCTCAGTATCCTCCCGTTTATTGTGTATTCCCTCGCTTTATTTGCCCTCCCAAGTGCATTACCTCATACTTCTCCGGATTGAATTCCATTTGCCACTTTTCCGCCCACTCAACCAAACTATTGATATAATTCTGGAGTCGACAGCCATCCTCTTCACTATCAACTACACGACCAATTTTTGTGTCATCAGCAAATTTCCCGATCATGCCTCCCACATTTAAGTCCAAATCATTAATACATACCACAAACAGCAAGGAACCCAACATTGAGCCCTATGGAACGCCACTAGAAACAGCTTTCCATTCACAAAAACATCCGTCGACTACTACCCTTTGCTTCCTGTCACTGAGCCAGTTTTGGATCCAACCTGCCACATTCCTCTGTATCCCATGGACTTTCATTTTACTGACCAGTCTGCCCTGTGGGACCTTGTCAAATGCCTTAGTAAAATCCATATAGACCACATTCACTGCACTACCCTCATCAATCCTCCTTGTTACTTCCTCAAATAATTCAATTAAGGGAAGGTCATGTCTTACTAACTTAACAAATCCATGCTCACTATCCCTGATCAGTCCGTGCCTTTCTAAGTGGCAGTTTATCCTGTCCCTTAGATTTGATTCTAATAATGTACCCACCACTGAGGTCAGACTGACCAGCCTATAATTATTTGGCCTATCTCTCGCACCCTTTTTAAACAATGGTATAACTTCCGCAGACCTCCAGTCCTCTGGCACATCGCCCATATCCAGTGAGGATTTGAAGATGATCCTCAGCGCATCCACTATTTCCTCCCTGCTTCCTTTAACAATCTGGATGCAATCCATCCGGCCCTGGTCATGTATCCACTTTCAAGGATGTCAGACCCTCTAGTACTCCCTCTCTCATTATGCGAATCGTATATAATATCTCACACTCCTCTTTTACTACAATGTCTGCGTCATCCCTCCTTTGTGAAGACAGATGCAAAAAACTCATTAAGAACCTTGCCCATATCATCTGCATCCACGTGTAAGTTCCCTTGTACATCTCTGATAGGCCCTACCCTTTCCTTAGTTATCCTCTTGCTCTTAATGTACTGATAAAACATCTTTGGGTTTTCCTTGATTTAATCTGCCAATATTTTTTCATGTTCTCTCTTTGCTTTTCTAATTTCCTTTTTTTACTTCACCCCTGCACTTTCTATACTCTTCTAGGCTTTCTAAAATATTGATTTTTGTGATCATCATAAGCTTTCTTTTTCTGCTTCAACATACCCTGTAAGCCTCTAGATAACCAGGGGGCTCTAGATTTGGCAGTACCACCCTTCATCTTAGTGGGGACATGCCTACACCGTACGTGTAGAATCTCGCTTTTGAATGACTCCCACTTGTTTGCCACTGATTTTCCTTCCAGTAGCTGTGTCCAGTCCACTTTCGCCAGATCGCTTCAGTTTTGTAAAATGTGCCTTTCCCCAATTTAGAACTTTAAGTCCAGTCTTATCTTTGTCCTTTTCCATGATTATGCTAAAATTAACTATTATGATTGCTATCTCCAAAATGGCCACACACTGCTGCTTCATCTACTCGCCTAGCTTCATTACCGAAGACTAAATCTAGAATTCCCCCTCTCGTTGGACTTGTTACGTGCTGGCTAAAAAAGTTCTCTTGAATGCAGTTGAAGAATGTTGTGCCCTTCACACTGTTTGGATCCCAGTTGAAATCCCCAACTATCATTAAATATATTCAAGAAAGAGTTAGATATAGTTCTTGGGGCTAATGGGATCAAGGGATACGGGGAGAAAGCGGGAACAGGTTACTGAGTTTGGATGATAAACCATGATCATATTGAATGGCGGAGCAGGCTCAAAGGGCCAAATGGCCTACTCCTCCTATTTTTCTATGTTTCTAACTATTATTGCCCTCCTGTTTTTACACTTATAAATTTGCCTACATATTTGTTCCTCTATCTCCCTCTCACTATTTGTGGGTCTATTGTACACTCCTAGTAGTGTGGCTGCCCCTTTTTTATTTCTGATGTACACCTATATGGCCTCATTTGATGATTCATTTAGCATATCATCCCTCCTCACAGCTGTTATTGACTCCTTAACCAATAATGCTACACCCCCACCTTTTTTCTTATCCCCCTCTCTATCCCGCCTGAAAACTCTACATCCAGGGATGTTGAGCCGCCATTCTTGCCCCACTTTAAGCCAAGTTTCCGTTATACCAACAATATCATGTTGCCCTCAGCTCATCGGCTTTATTTACTACTTGCATTTAAATAAATACATTTTAACACTGCCAAATTCCTGTGCTGCACACTTTTTAACCTTTGCTTCTTCTGTCTTTCTGAGTCACTCGCTAATTTTCTGCCTCCTATTCCCTGGCTTGAAATTGTCCTATCTGAAACTGCCCTCAGGTTCCGATCCCCTTGCCAAACTAGTTTAAACCATCACTGCTTCCAGCTATTCAGCTACAGCAAGTGCCTGACCCAAACTGAGTGCTACATAATCACTGACATACTGCCCTCTCTCTTGCAGGACATGGTGGCACACAATAGAAGGGAGCAGATCAGAACTGGCAGGGGCCAAGGTCACTTGCATTTCCTGAACCTTATGGCGAAGGCTCTCAGCATCATGGGGCTGGCTGCGACTGAGCCAGAGGCATCCTGTTTGTGCCTTACCCCCTTCTCAATTCCTAGCTCACCCTCGTTCTGCTCTCTGGCATGATTAGCAAGTTGCTGATGGTGTGACCATTTACTTTGTGCTTCCCACCCCATTCCACTTCCCATACACCTTACACCCTTCTGATTTCCTGCTTTCAGACACCCAAGAACAGCCCTCTGCTTACCCGCACAAGGAGGAAGAGAGACAGCAATAGTTTAGCATTGATGAAGAGGCCCCATCACTTGATCTGATGCAGCCACCAGTTCAGATACAGGAACTGCACATACCTTGGAGGCTAGTACAGAGTTAAGACTAGCATGTGGTGAGTCACTGGGCATGGGAGGGCTACAGCCAGGTCAGGGGATGGTCCATTTGCTGGCTCACAGGAGGGCAAGGTCATAGACGAGTTCTGCTGCAGAGGACTCAAATGAGGACCTCAATCGGGCAGCGCACAGGAGAGTGCTGATGGTCATCTACTTTGAGATGTTGTGTGCATTGCTGACCTGCCATACAACCTCCTGTCACGATCAAGGAGCATGGAAGAGACCAGCTCCAAGTTGATGGAGGGCATCACCCTCTCTGCACCCTCTGCTCCATCTCCCAATTGTGCTGTAGATCTAAAGGCACTGCCACGGCTGCCCCAGATGTGTTGCAGCCTTTCAGTGGACAGATCGCCTAATCCTCTGCCCTCCCTGTGAGGATGCAGCAACACTCTCCGGCAAATACAGGAACTCACCACACCATCTCCAAAAACATTCCAAAGTACTTCCGGACACTTTGCAATAGCTGAAGTTCTTCAAAATGACCTTGCCTGCAAGTTGGGTTCCTTGCCCTTTAGATAACGTCAGTGCAGCGCCATCTTGCAGCTTGCTCTTTATACAGTGACACAGAAATTCATTGTCTGGACTTGTGTGGTCCAAATTGGGCATTCTGGCGTTACATTAACAGGTAGGGAAGTCTTATATAAGGACAGTGCCCCTTCTGAGACTTCTAGCACACGCTGGGGTGCCTTCAAGAGGGCTGGTTGTGCAGGCTGCATCAGAAGCGGCTGGTAGCACAGCATGCTCCAGCAGCCAAATATTATTACTCTTAGAGCTGGTCAACTTTGAGCCCAGATAGTATCGATCAATCTTTCCAATGTGGGCTGTATACCGTGACTTCACTAGCCTTGGCCAGAATGGAGATGATAGATAATTCCTGTGTCAATAACTCCTCTAAGTGACTGGGATTGATTTTATGGTTTGTATTATGTAACAATCCTCCGCTCTCTGCATTTTGTTGGAGAAATAATAGAAAGAAAGAAAGGCTTGCATTTATACAGCGCCTTTGCGACCACCAACCGTCTCAAAGCACTTTGCAGCCAATGAAATACAGTCATTGTTGTAATGCAGCAGTCAGTATGTGCACAGCCCACTCCCACAATGATAATGACCAGGTAATCTGTTTTTTGTAATGCTGATTGAGGGATAAACATTGGCCAGGACACTGGGGATTACTCCCCTGCTCTTCGAAACAGTCCCATGAGATCTTTTACATCCACCTGAGCAAGCAGATGGGTTTAACATTTCATCTGAAAGACGTCCCCTCCAAAAATGCAGCGCTCCCTCAGTACTGCACTGCAATGTCAGTCTTGATTTTCTTTTTATGCTCAAGCTCTGGAGTGGGACTTGAATTTAGAATCTTGTGACTCAGAGGCAAGAGTGCTACCAACTGAGCCACAGCTGACACTTCTGCTTTTAGTTTAGTTTAGTTTAGTTTAGAGATACAGCACTAAAACAGGCCCTTCGACCCACCGAGTCTGTGCCGACCATCAACCACCCATTTATACTGATCCTACACTAATTCCATATTCCTTCCACATCCCCACCTTCCCTATATTTCCCTACCACCTACCTATACTAGGGGCAAGTTGATTTGATGTCACTCTCCCACAACCCCAGATGACAAATTAAAGTGGCTTAGGGTTTTAGCATTTGCTGTGCTGCGAGAATAAACTAGGCTGTTACTTCACACATTGCGATCGCACTAAATCATTCCCCAGGAATGCCCAGCTGCCTACCATCCAGGGAAACCCAAGTCATTTTGAAACATTCAACGTAAACTTATTCAGTAAAATGGCTTCTGGACTTTGACAATGGTGATGTCTCTTCCACTGAAGAGAATTTGTGCTTGTTCAAAATGATCAACATGGATTTGAAGCCACACATTTTCCCACACAGTGCTACAGAAGGTCACTTATCATTGGCGTAATTTTGCTCGGGAGCGTAGTCATGGCATGTTTAAACCAGTCTGAAGGATACCATTCCTTTCTCCAATCTAAATGGGTTGACTTGTTGGGTATCAGGCTCAATGATTTGACTGGTCATTAGATCAATAATACAACATAGGGTGCCTCAACTTTCATGAGCAGTATTACTGCTGGTGCTCTTTTGTACTTGGTCACTCATAAAAGTGTCTGAGAGTATTGTCACCCCACCACTCCCCTCCCAAACTCCCACATGCAACAAATGGTGTCAAAGTAGCATCTTATGGCACATTCCAAATCAACCACTTTCTATGTTTAAAAAAATGAAGCACGAATAAAACAAAAGTTCCAGGCCTGTGCTGAGTTAACAGGTGCCTGTCAGGGAAACGATAAGGACATTCTTACTGGAGCAGTGCCTTTGGGCTAGAATGAGAGAGGTGGGGAAGAAAAGTCAGACAGTTTCCAGCTCCTGATTGTTGTCCAGCAGCTTCTATAGCAGAGCGCTTGTGTGTGGATGTTGTGGGAGGGAAACAGGATCGATTGTCATGAGGCACTGCAGTGAATGTGGTGTAGGACCCAGAGTGCTGTTTGGGAGGGAGCTGCAGGATTTTGACCCACTGTGAAGGAACAGTGATATAGTTCCAAGTCAGGATGGCGTGTGGCTTGGAGAGGAACTTGCAGGTGGTGGTGTTCCCATGCATCTGCTGCCCTGGTCCTTCTAGGTGGTAGAGGTTGCAGGTTTGGAAGGTGCTGTCAAAGAAGGATGTTCACTATTCGCTTTGTAACCACTTAGTTTTACGAACAGTGTGCCCTTTAACTCAGGCTTCCATTTAAATAGTGCCAGTAAGGAGCAGGCAACTGAGAACTTCCTCCACACTCAGGCACTGGAATTAACATGACACATTCAATATGACGCTTCAAACAGACACCGAGTAAAACTGAAGTGCTGTTGAGGGGAAAACAAAGTGGCAGGTCATGACATCTAAGTAGAACTTACATTGGGAGACTTTGCTGTAATTTCTGTAATGAGATCTGTTTGCTTTAGTTCGTAGAGACTGTAGCTGGATTTTAGCCTGGAGGTGCATTTCGTGCAGGGGCAATGGGGTTTCCTGAACATCTTGCTGGTTCTGGACTTTAAATGTTTACCTGCCCACAAGCAGTTCTGTAAAGGCACTAACATCATGGATTTAGTCCTTCTCTTCTCTTTCACTTGTCCTGTTTCCTGAGACCTAGGAAACCCGGCCGACAGGATTTAAAAATAGGATCACTGTTAAAGTGAAGGCGCGCAGCCTCATTATAATACTTAAATGACGAACCTGCCTGTGAGCAGATTGGTCACCAGCCCCTCATTCCCCCTCTATTCCAATCTGAAGTGGGCTGGTAGGGTTCCTATTTGAGTTTTTGAATTTTAACCTCTGGCCTGATCCCAACTTACCTATGTTTGGGAGTAACATTCAGTCCTCTTTAAATAGACTCTGTTTTCTGAGTAAATAGACTGTAAGCCCTGCCCCTCTTCCAACTAATTAGCTAACGCAGTAGTATTAATATTCACTTTGAAATAAAGAGGAACCAAAACTGGAAATCTGAGATAATCGAAATTATGGAAATACACAAGTGAGACAGCCTTTGCAAAGAAAAGATACTGTGATTGGAGGAGTTGTTATTTGTCCTTCTTCCTACCTATTTCTTTTCAACCTTACTAAAATGCTTCCATATCTTTTTAATTTTCAGCTCTAAGGAAGCTTTAAATCAAAACTTTTACCTGTCCTTTTCTTCAAAAAAACACCTTACTTTTTTATATGTAAGGAAAAAAGGACACCAAGCCAAAGAAGGAGATGTTAGAAGGGGTGATTAAAAGCTTGGACAAAGAGCTGGGCAATAAGGAGAGACTGAAATGGAGAGGCTTAGGAAGAGAATGGCAGAGCATGGGGCCTAGATTTCTGAAGGAATAGTCACCAATGATTGGGCAAAGGGAGTTGGTCAGTGTCCTAGCCAACATTCTTCTCTAAACCAAAAACAGATTTTTAAAAATTATTCATTCATGGGATGTGGGTGTTGCTGGCAAGACCAGCGTTTATTGCCCACCCTTTATTGCCCTTGAGGAGGGGGTGGTGATCCACCTTCTTGAATCACTACAGTCCAACAGTGCTGTTAGGTAGGGAATTCCAGGATTTTAACTCAATAATGATGAAGGAACAGCGATATAGTTCCAAGTCAGGATAGTGTGTGACTTGGAGGGGAACTTGCAGGTGGTGGTGTTCCCATGCAACTACTGCCCTTATTATTCTAGGTGGTAGAAGTTGCAAGTTTGGAAGGTGCTGTGAAAGGAATTTTGGTGAGTTACTGCAGTGCATCTTGTAGACGGTACGCACTGCAGCCTTGGTGCATCAGTGGTGGAGGGAGTGAATGTTTTTAAGTGGTGGATGAGTTGCGAATCAAATGGGCTGCTTTGTTCTGGATGGTGCTGAGCTTCTTGAGTATTGTTGGAGCTGCACACATACAGGTAAGTGGAGAGTATTCCATTACACACCTGACTTGTGCCTTATAGGTGGTGTAAAGGCTTTAGGGAGTCAGGAGGTGAGTTACTTGTCACAGAATATCCAACTTCTGACCTGTACAATAGTATTTATGTGACTTGTCCAATTAAATTTCTGGCAATCCATTTGATTGCTGTTTGGAGGATCTTGCTGTGTAATAAAATTACTAACATTTTCATCTATATCTGGTGTGAGCTGTGGCCCGGTGGCAGCTCACTTGCCTCTGCGTTAGAATGTCATGGATTTAAGTCTCACTCCAGCGACTTGAGCACATAATCCAGGCTGACGCTCCAGTGCAGTACTGAGGGAGTGCTGTACTATTGAAGATGCTGTCTTTCGGGTGAGATGTTAAACCGAGGCTCTGACTTCTCAGAGGGGTGTAAAAGATCCAATGACACTATTTCAAAGAAAAGTAGGAGAGTTCACCCCAGTTCCTGGCTAATATTTATCCCTCAACCAATATCACCAAAACTGAATAAACCATATCATGCTAGAGTGGGTCATCTTGAGTTGTCTGCTGGTAGTTAGGCTTTTTCCTGAAATCTTCATATTGAATATAAATTGCACCATAACTTGCTGGAAATGAGAGCTGATAAGGGGGCAGCAAAGGCAGAAGGGCATCTGGGACCTCGGTAAATAATGAGACCAACAGTGTATCTCCTTAACCACTGACATTTAAAGATTGGGAAAGATACGCAAGACCGACAGAGAGGTACGGTGAATTGTAGTCAAGTCAGTAATTGAAGAGAAATGACAAGATTGAATTGAAAGAGAAACGATAGGAAAAGTAAGAAAAAATCTTTTAAAAAAAAAAAAAAAAAGTCTCTAACAGCAATTTATTACATGGAGGAATGAGACTCGACGGGTTAAATTGTTCCCATACTGGGCAGGAGAGATTAATTGCCATTGAATTCACAATTATTATGTTGTTAAAAAGGTACTTAAATTGTTAATTTATTTATTTTATTTATTTATTTAGAGATACAGCACTGAAATAGGCCCTTCGGCCCACCGAGTCTGTGCCGACCATCAACCACCCATTTATACTAATCCTACATTCCTACCACATCCCCACCTGTCCCTGTATTCCCCTACCACCTACCTACCTATACTAGGGGCAATTTATAATGGCCAATTTACCTATCAACCTGCAAGTCTTTGGCTGTGGGAGGAAACCGGAGCACCCGGCGAAAACCCATGCAGACAGAGTGAGAACTTGCAAAGTCCACACAGGCAGTACCCAGAATTGAACCCGGGTCGCTGCGGTGCTAATCACTGTGCCACTGTGCCGCCTACAATGGTGAGACCTAAATTCCTGTGCTTGTATTGGGTAATTAATGTGTAAATCAAGTTCTTAAAAATAACAGGGATGCTAAGGGCGAGATACTGTTTGTGCGAAATTGACCAGCAAGTTCGAGAGACTCACAACTCGTGGCATATCTCTTAATCCCATGAATTTGCTGGCCAATTTGCACATTAATAACTATGTGCATTATTAACATGCTGTTATTTTTCTAGGAAGATTTGGCTCATCTAATCATTATCAAGTTGCTGTTTGTGGGACCATTCTCTGTGCAAATTGTTTTCTACATTACAACAGTGACTCCACTTCAAAATTACTTAATTGGCTGTGAAGTGCTTTGGGACGTCCTGAGGGCTATAGAAATGCAAGTCTATAATAAGTGTCTGCATTTAAAAGTAATTCATTGGATGTGAAGTATTTGAGTTATTTCTAAGGGAGTTGGTAAGGTGCTGTATAAATTTAAACTCATGTTAATACTTCTGTAAAAAGTGTGGGCTTAATAAGCCAAATTTTTCTCATTTCATGCTTCATATGCTAAAATAGAAATTATTTTTACATCCACTCTGAAAAAAATTGGAAGTAAAGCTGGTTAATAATAAAATGGAGAAATATCTGCCTAGAATTTAATTTACAGCAAGTTATTTTTAAGCACCCATAATGACCCACCCACTGACAAGAAGTAGCAGCACAAAGAAAAGTTCTACTCTCTCAGGCTGTAAAGAAGTGCAATGTTAATGAACGTTACTTGCACCAGTTTTTGTTTCCCTTCTTGCTTTATGGTATATGGATTAATAATGATAACTGCATTACTCCAGTGTGTCCTTGGCAATAAACACTTCAGACACTTTGATTAAATGCCTCAATCTGCAGCCTCAGCACTTAATCAGCATAAGAGCCATTTATTGCCAAGGACATTTGGGACAAATGGCTTAAGTGTACCTCCTAAGTAGATACTTTAACAGTGTTAGAGCAGAATAGAAACCCATGGTTTATAGTAACTGGCACAGCACAATCGATGCTTAAAAATTAAAATATTGATTTTTTTCTTTCTGATCTGATCTCCCCTCAGTATTGCCACATTCAAGTATTTACCTTAACAATGTCATTCTCGATTATAAAATTAGTTTGCTCATAGCTGGGACATTGGAACACATGATAGCACTGAGATTTCATTATGTTTTTGTCATTTTGCATTTGTATCTAAATTCTATTTTATGCTGTGCACCTTTATTTGTTTCGCAAGTTGTAATTTGCAACAGATTTTACATTAGATTGGTGTGTTGCTGGACCTTCACAGCTATAAACATCAGCATTATTTGCTTGTATATTCTTCTCCTTTAGAAATAAGCATTAATAGACTTAGTTTTAGGGAATTAATTTGGGCATGCGGAAGGGGTGGCAGTGGGAGAGCATTTTAGTTGTATTGGTCATAATTCAGTTTGATTTAAAAGAGTTATATGGAAAAGGATATAGATTGACCATGATTGGGGATAGGCTAATTTTACTAAGCTGAAATGTGATTTAGCAAAAGTGGACTAGAAACAGCTACACGAATATAAATCAGTGTCAGAGCAGTGGGAGGCATTCAAGGAACAGATGAAGAGGGTTCAGAACAAATATGTTCCCACAAAGAGAAAGGGTGAGACTGTCAAATCTAGTCTTCCTGGAAGACAAGGGGAACACGGAGTAGGATAAGGCAAAAAAAAAAGCGTATGTCCGATTCTGAAAGCTCAATACTGCAAAAAGCCTTGAAGAGGCTGAAATTAAAAATTAAACTAGAAAAGCAAAGAGAGGGCATGAAAAAATTGGCAAATAAAAATCAAGGAAAACCCAAAAATGTTTTATAAATACATAAAGAGCAAGAGGATAACTAAGGAAAGAATAGGACCAATTAGAGACCAAAAAGGTAACTTGTGGTGTGGAGGTAGAAGATGTGGACATGGTTCTTAATGAATACGTTGCACCTGTTTTCACAAAAGAGAGGGACAAGGCAGACATTGTAGTTGAGGAGGAGTGTGAAATATTGGATGGGATAAACAGTGAGGGAGGAAATATTAAGGTCTTTAGCATATTGAAAGTGGATAAATCACAAGGCCCAGATAAAATGTATTCCAGGCTGCTAAGGGAAGCAAGGGAAGAAATAGTGGAGGTTCTGACCATCATTTTCCAATCCTCTCTGGCTACAGGCGTGCTGACACAGGTCTGGAGGACTGCTAACGTTGTACTGTTATTTAAAAAGGGAGTAAGAGATAGCCCGAGTAATTACAAGCCAGTCAGCCTAACCTTGATGGTGGGCAAGTTATTGGAAAATAATTTTGAGACAGCGCAAATCGTTATTTAGAAAGGCACGGATTAATCAAGGATAGTCAGCATGGTTTTGTTAAGGGAAGGTCATGTCTGACTACCATAATTGAATTTTTTTGAGAAAGTAACAAGGAGGGTCGTTGAGGGTAGAGCATCTGATGTAGTCTACATGGATTTTAGCAAGCCCTTTGGCAAGGTCCCACATGGCAGACTGGTCAGAAAATTAAATGCTCATGGGATCCAAGGGAAAGTGGTAAGTGAAGCAAAGGGTTATGGTCGATGTGTTTTTGAGCCTGGGAGGCTGTTTCCATTGGGCTTCCACAGGGCTCAGTACTGCGTTCCTTGCTATTCGTGGCATATATTCATGATTTTAGACTTAAATGTAGGGCACATGACTAAGTTTGCAGATGATATGAAAATTAGCTGTGTGATTGATAGTGAGGAAAGAAAACCACAGACTACAGGAAAATATCAAATGGACTAGTCAGGTGGGCAGAAAAATGGCAAATGGAATTCAATCCGGAGAAGTGTGAGGTAATGCATAATGACCAAGAGCTGGAAGGGGAGGAATAGGCCGGATTGCTTTTTTCGGCTGTAAATCTAGATATTTCTGTTAAGGTTCCCACCCCCACAAATAGCAGCAGCTGACCAATAACAATGGCTTGTAGCGAGTACTTTTTTAGAGTAGTGAAAAGATCCCATTTCACTCTGCAAATTTGGGATCGGGCTCAAATTTGAGTAAGTGTAAGAGTTGGGGGAAGTGGCCAAAGACACAGGTAGGCCTTAAGGAGGCTCTTGAAGATGGGGAGAAGAACCTGCAAAGTAAAGGGTTTGGGTGAGGTGGCAAAAGGCACTGCCAGGAAAGTGGAGGGAGGGGACACACACTGAAGATCAGAGTCTGAAGAAGGTATCTGAGTTTACTTTGATCGGGAAGGGAACGCCATCAGCTCCAAGCTCCCCTCTGAGACTCACACTATCCTGACAGACATGTATCATTGTTCCTTCATCATTGCTGGGGTCAATATTGTGGAACTCTACCTAACAGCATTCTGGGAATACCTTCACCACACCAAGTGCAGTGGTTCAAGGAGAAAGCTCACCACCACATTCTCAAGGGCAACTAGGGATGGCAATAAATGCTACCTCTGTCAGCACCATCTCAAAATTGAATTAAAATATTAGTTCTTGGCTTATGAATTCCACAAGCGAACTAGGCAGAAACCAGCCCATCAATGTGTAGTTTTATTTTAACATCATTCAAAAATTGAATGAGCTGCTTAATCACCATTTCATCTGTGAATGATTCAGCGAAGCAATCAAAGTACTCAAGTGGCTTACGCTGTTCGCAAGCTGCTGTTACCACAAGAACTTGCATTAATATAGTGCCTTTAACGTAGTAAAATAATCCAAGGTGCTTCACAAGACTATTATCAAACAAGATTTAATACTGTGTCATGCATGGAGACATGAGGATAGATAACCAAAAGTTGATCAAAGAGCTAGGTTTTAAGGAGCATCTTCAAGGAAAAGAGAGGCAGAAAGGATTAGGGAGGGAATTCAAGAGCTTGAGCCCATACAACTGAAGGTATGCTGGCAATGGTGAGGCCTTGGAAATTGGAGTTGGAGGAGTACAGAGATGTCGGAGGGTTTCTGAGCATGACCACAGAGTTCATCTTACTGAATGCCAAGAAAATCAGGATGACCCAGTATGGCCCAGCAACCAGGTTAGGTATCATGCCTCTTGGACGTCAATTGTCAAGCACATGGCTCAGAGACCCAAAGGTTAGGGAGAAGCACCATGACTTGAGCATAACAACCAAGCTAACATGAAAACTGAGCTGCAAGTCCTACAGAGTTTACTATCAACTGTATGCTTGTAGGTAAGGCATTCTAAACTTAAACATTAGAAGCCAGTTTCAGTCGCTATTTCTTTTCCAATGGTACCGTTTTGCTGCACCAAAGGTGCTCTCTCATAGTTGTCTCAAGATGTAGCTCCATTTGTTAGCTGTCTGAAGTGGAACACAACCTCTCTTATTTCAGAGCTTTCTCATTATGCGGATGCAACTAAACATATCGATAAATCTAAGACAACATTTTTGTCTCCTATGGGAACAAGATTCAAAGCAAGCAAAGGAACATATGAAGGAAAGTAGGAACATGAGTAGGTCATTTGGCCCCTTAAGCCAGTTCCACCATTCAATTATATTATGGCTTATCTGTGTCTTAACTCATCTACCTGACTTAGTTCCATAACCCTAATACCCTTGCTTAACAAAAGACTATGGACTGAATTTTACCACAGGCTTCGGCATCCTGACGTCGGGGTGAAAAGTGGATCCTGAACCCGCACCTGATGACAGGACCGGCTCAGAAATTTTACCACAGGCAGCCTCCTAATTGGCCACCTGCAGGCCTGCCATCCTATTGAGGACAGCAGGCGGGCTCCTGACGTTGGCCCAATCAGAGGGCCGGCAGCTCTGAAGATTTAGCAGTGCCACTGGGAGAGGTGGCCGCTGCTGCAGCAGGTTGGAGACCTCAAAATGGAGGTGCTCTCAGGCAAGTAAGTAAAAATTAAAATTCAGGATGGCCAAGGGCAGTAGGCCACGCTAATCACAGGGCAAAGCTCTGTGGGGAGACGGTTGGAGGCTGCCTTCCTGCAGCTCCAATGGCCCCCTGGGCTGCCACAAGGAGGCCACCTCCATGAAGTTGGTGGCCTCCCTACATGGCGAGGGGCCACTCTGCCATTGGCAAAATGCAAAACAGCTTTGTAAAATGGTCCTTAACTGTGCCCTTAATTATGCAAATCAGGCAGCAGATCCACCTTGCAGCTGCTACAGGGAAAATTCCCTGGCGCAGGACAGTGACAGAGAGCTGTCCCGTCGCTACTCCTGTTATTTTACCAGCCCCCTTGTCTCTGTTCCAGCCACCTGGGGGACAGTAAAATCCAGCCCTATCAGTCTTGGCTTTGAAATTTTCAATAGACCTAGCGTCAGCAGCTTATTTGGGACAGAGTTCCAATATCCGTACCTTACAAAGTCTTAAAATGTGGACAACGTTCTTCTGAGCTACCAGGTCATGGTTGAAGGTGGGGGAATTCTGTTAAATTTGATCCTCATTCAAATGTAGTTATGGCCATACTTTGGGCTCACGCTAAAAGTGCTGCTCTCGATAGCATCTGTACGATTGTAATTCAGAGATTTGCTTAAATATTACTTTTAGGATCTTTATTCTAATGCCAATGGGGTCAGATTTCTGCAAAGTTACGACTGGGAGATCAGGAGAACTCCCCACATCCATCACTGGCGAGTAGGCTTTTCATGGGATCAATCCTGGAAGATTAGGAGAATTTTGGAGTGAGCTCTCGCACTGCTGGTTTCCTGCCAAAGGACATGGCATCGTACATGAAGCTGTCAGATCTGCTGAAACCTTTGAAAACTGAATTATTTATTTTCAAAAGTGTAGGTTTTAAGTACAAAATTATGGTAGTTTTGACTTTAGATGATTACAAAAGGAATATTCAGAGATATTTAAAACCGAGTTCAACGTGAATGGCTTTTTGCGAACTGTAAGTGTAACAGTTAAAAGACCACAATGGTTTGACAGACTTTGAGCTGTGGCCTCTGACTAATTGTAACAATTAACATTTTAAACGTCAAGAGCTGACAGATTTAATTCAAGCTCACTGGTGCTCGGCAACTTGGACAAGACACTTGTGTCACTTAGTGGCAATTGCTGTCACTTCTCATCATTAAGGTGTTCCACAACAGCAGAGGCTACGATTAACAAGTAAAAGGATATGTTTGGTTAAATGCTGTTGAAGGGTTGCTGTGGTGATTTGTTTAGGACAACAAAAGTGGTGTACTTCTATTTTTCAATGTTTTGACATGAAGCTTGTGTAGACCTGACAAAATGGACGGGCATTATTTACATAAAAATAGACTTGCATTTATATAGCACCTTTCACGACCTCAGGACACCCCAAAGCGCCACTTTTGAAGTGCAGTCACTCTTGTAATATAGGAAACAACGCGGACAATTTTCACACTGTGAGGTTCCACAAGCAGCGATGTGATAATGACCAGATCATCGATTTAGTGATATTGGTTGAGGGGAAAATATTGACCAGGCCACCGTGGAGAACGTTTCCAGCTTCCCACGTGCCTTCGGGGATGGATACTGGGAGAAAGGGCTACCCACTTAAAGACATGGCTACTCGCGCTCGTGAGGAATCCATGCACCAATGCAGTGGAGAGGTACAACACCTGCCACGGGTCAACCCTAGTGACCATTGAGCAGGCCTTTGGCCTGCTGAAGATGTGTTTCAGGTGCCTGGACTGATCCAGTGGAGCCTTCCAGTATACTCCAGTGAGGGTCTCTCTGAGTGTGGTGGTTAGCTGTGCATTGCACAACCTGGCACTGCAGAGGGGAGACATTGAACAATGAGAGCATCGCTGATCGTGATGCCTCCTCCGACACTGAGGATGTGGAGGAGGCTGCTGACCAGGCAATACAAGATGAGGGATCCCTTGGACCACAAACAAGGTGCAATGAGATACGTGCAAGGGAGGCTCAGGATGCCTTAATATATAGCTGTTTCCTGTGACCCTTGTGCCCTTCTGGAAAGGTGCCAATAAAGCCCTACTTATAATTAATCCTGCTGTTGCCCCCTTTTGCCTTCTGCCACCCAGTGGTCAGGGGCACAATGCACAGTGGCAAGACTGAAGAGATGAACAGACATGCCTTATTGCACCACTTCATGCACATTGAGGGGGATGAAGGTGTAGATGAAACCTCACAGGGAAACAAAAAGTAGAATGAGAAGCATCAAGAGTGAGTGATTTAACAACAGAAATGAGGCTTACAGCTACAGATTGTAATCCCCTGTGAACCCCAAGTGCAACTGGGTACTCCTCGTAACTCTTTTACAAGTACTCCTCTAAGGTGCTACCCTGTGGCTGCAGCTGAGATGGAGGCAGGCTGCTGATCGTGCTGCCCCATGTCTTTGAATGACCTTGGCAGCCGCTGTCTGGTTGCCTGAGGCCTGGAGGGCTCCGACATGCTGAAGTGCTCCTGCACAGGTGCAGGACCCTCCTCTGTCACCACGGCTTCTTAAGGTGATCATGTCACTGGAGGAAGAGCTGAGCAGCTGCTGTCCACCTCAGAAGCACCCTGAGAGGAGCCTCCATATGCAGAAGTCAGCCACTCCTCCTCATTCCTTGTAAGGCACACTTGTAGCTCACTGCTGACCTGAGAAGGACGAGGAACTGGTGGAGAATCCACTGCTGCATTGAGCTCATGAACAAGGCATAGCATACATTTGTGTGCATTTCTGACATCCACAGTGGTCTGCTGGAGCTGGCTCTCCTTGAGGGTTGCCAATCTCTCCATGGAGGAAGCCAAGCACACACCCATCTGAGACATGGTAGCACTCATGGCCTGGATGGACTCTTCCATGATCCGTACATGGGATTTGCCAGACCTCTTGCTGCAGCTGCAGCAGTTGCTATATTGCTGTCTAATCCAAAGGCCTGTCATTAGCTTTGGGCACACCATGGGCCTGGCCTCCCACAGTCTTCCAACTATCAGTGGTCACAGCCTCCATCAGCTGCTAGTGCTCACCAGCTGTGACCCTGAATCTAAGCATAAACTAATACCCACCGATGGGAGAGTATCTGCGCTGGTGGAAGGTGCAGGGGAATGATGTGAAACTGCACCTTCCAAGGCCCCACCTACTCCTCAAAGGTGGCTGGTTGGCCATTGGTCTCCTGAGCTGCTCGTGCCTCGGCTTGACCCAGACCAGCAGGAGAGAATATGAGCATGTAAGGGTTAAGAGCTTCCCATTTCTTCTTCCCATGCTTGCTGTGGATCTTTGCGTTCAGTGTTGGTTATATGAGCTCCATGCCTTGTGTGTGCCAGACGCACCCTTGTGTACCTGCACTCTTGCCCTCTTGGGTTGGCACTGCCACCTCGCCATCAGCAATTACATGGCTGCCTTGGTGCCCCGCCAACTCCAAGACCTCTTCTCTCATGGGGGGCAGGATATGGAGGTAGGGCACCCCTCTGCCAGTCTTGGCCCTCTATTGTTGTGCGCTGTCTTCTCCTACAAACACAAGGAGGAAAGCTTTTAGTTGATATGGTGTACATGGACTTTCAAAAGGCATTTGATACAGTGCCACACAACTGACTTGTGAGCAAGGTTATTGCTCATGGAATAAAAGGGACGGTGGCAACATGGATACAGAATTGGCTGAGTGACAGGAAACAAAGAGTAGTGGTTAATGGATGTTTTTCAGGCTGGAGCAAAGTTTGTCGTGGAGTTCCCCAGGGATCATTGTTGGGACACTTACTTTTCCTGATCTATATTGATGACCTAGACCTTGGTGCACAGGGCATAATTTCAAAATTTGCAGATGATACGAAACTTGGAAGCATTGTGAACTGTGAAGAGGATAGTGTATAACTCCAAAAGGACATAGACAAGGTGGTGGAATGGGCAGACAAGTGGCAGATGAAATTCAATGCAGAGAAATGTGAAGTGATTCATTTTGGTAGGAAGAACATGGTGAGACAAAATAAAATAAAGGGAGGAGCAGAGGGACCTGGGTGTATATGTGCATAAGTCATTGAAGGTGGCAGGACAGGTTGAAAGAGCAGTTCATAAAGCATACTGTATCCTGGGCTTCATTAATAGGGGCTTAGAGTACAAGAGCAAGGAAGTTATGTTAAACTTGTATAAGACACTAGTTCGGCCTCAGCTGGAGTATTGCGTCCAGTTCTGGGCTGCACACATTAGGAAAGACGTGAGGGCATTGGACAGAGTACAGAAAAGATTCACGAGAATGGTTCCAGGGGTGAGGATTTCAGTTATCAAGATAGATTGGAGAAGTTAGGATTGTTTTCCTTGGAGAAGAGAAGGCTGAGAGGTGATTTGTTAGAGGTATTCAAAATCATGTCTGGTCTGGACAGAGTAGATAGACAGAAACTATTTCCACTCGTGAAAGGATCAAGAATGAGAGGGCACAGGTTTAAAGTATTTGGTAAGAGAAGCAAAAGTGACATGAGGAAAACTTTTTCATGCAGCGAGTGGTTAAGGTCTGGAATGCACTGCCTGAGAGTGTGGTGGAGGCAAGTTCAATTGAAGCATTCAAAAGGGTATTAGACTGTTAACTGAGAAGGGAGAATGTGGGGGAATGGAACTGAGTGAATTGCTCTTTTGGAGAGTTGGTGCAGACACGATGGGCTGAATGACCTCCTTCTGCACTGTAACAATTCTGTGATTCTGAGAACTCCCCCTGCTCTTCTCTGAAATAGTGCCACAGGATCTTTTATGTCCTCCTGACAGGGAAGATGGGGCCTCAGTTTAACATTTCATCCAAAAGATAGTACCTCCCTCAGTGCCGCACTGGAATTGTCAGCTGAGATCTTGTTTTGGTCTCTGGAGTGGGGACTTGAACCCATGACCTTTCAACTCAGGGTTGATAATGCTGCCAACTGACCCACAGCTAACACATGATGCGACTTGTGCTCTGTGTAATTTTTTGACAGTCACTGCATTTTAAAAGTAGAAACAAAATAAAGTCCCTTTAATTTCCACCCCCCCACCCCCCCACATCCCCCGTTGAATAAGCTGGAAGCTCAATGCGGAGACCATCAGTTTAATTAATTTAGTTTAATTTCTGCAGAGTCTGCTGAGCTCCCATCCATTTCGATAATGACTGTTCATCAATTTAAGTACAGAAATCTCAAGGTGAATGAGATTTATGTGTGCTTTCACCTGTACATGGCAACAGAGTGGATAAGAGTACCTGAAAATAAACAATATAATGGAAAACTATTTGGATAAGCTATTGGAGACTATTAGATATGCTGAAACTCCTGTTAGATTTATTTTTCGATCAAAAGTAAATTAATTCTCAGTCTTGGCAACTGAATCTTGCAACAAAAATTACTGTTCTGCTAATTAATTTCTTCAAAAAGGAAAGGCTGAGTAATAGGAGGAACAACAACAACTTGAAATTATATAGCACCTGTAACATAGCAAAATGTCCCAATGTGCTTCACAGGAGCATTATGTGGCACAAAGCCACATAAAGTGATATTAGGGGGAGATAGGTTTTAAGGAGCACTTAAAGGGGGAAAGAGAGGTGAGGAGGTTTAGGGAGGGAATTGTGGAGCACAGGGCCTTTGCAGCTGAAGACACAGACATCAATGGTGGACTTATTGAAATTGGGGATGCGCAAGAGGCTAGATTTGGAGGACCGCAGATAGCAAAGAGTGAGAGTCCGTACGGCTGTGCTGCCTGCCATGGTTCCGGACATCTGCTCAGGGCTGGAGAGGAACTTAGAGGGAAGGGGGAGGATCCAGTCGTCATGGTCCATGTAGGTACCAATGACATAGGCAGGGCAAGGAAAGAGGTTCTGCATAGTCAGTATGAGGAACTAGGCACCAAATTAAGAAGCAGAACCTCAAAGGTAATAATCTCTGGATTATTACCTGAGCCACGTGCAAATTGGCAAAGGCAAATAAGATTAGAGAAATTAATGCATGGCTCAAAGACTGATGTGGTAGAAGTGGGTTCTGGTTCGTGGGGCATTGGCACCAGTACTGGGGAAAGTGGTGGCTGTACCATTGGGACAGTCTACGCCTGAACCGTGCTGGGGATGGTGTTCTAGCGAGCCACATAACTAGGGAAGTAGAGAGGGTTTTAAAGTGAATAGTGGGGGCAAGGGATCAAATTTGGGAAGATATGGTAAATCAAGGAGTAGAGACAAGGCAAGAGAGCAAGGTATTAATATAGGAAATGATAAACAGACTGTGACAGGAAGGGACAGAGTATACAGTGTATACAAATCAACAGATAAGGCTAGAGGTTACAAAAATAATAAAAGGACAAAACCAAAGGCTCTGTATCTGAATGCACGTAGCATTTGAAACAAAACAGATGAACTGAGAGCACAAATAGAAATAAATAAGCATGATCTGATAGCCATTACAGAGACATGGTTGCAGGACAACATAGATTGGGACCTGAATATTAAAGGGTACATGGCATTTAGGAAGGACAGGAAGCTAGCAAAAGGGGTAGAGGAGTAGCTCTGTTAATTAATGATGGGATGAGCGCAATAGAGAGGAATGACCTAAGTTCAGGAATCCAGGATGGAGAAGCAGTTTGGGTAGCGATGAAAAATCATAAAGGCAAGAAGTCACTTGTGGGAGTGGTGTACAGGCCACTAACATTAACCACACTGTAGGACGGGGTATAAAGGAAGAAATAATGGCAGCTTGTCAGAAAGGTACAGCGATAATTATGAGGGATTGTAACCTACATATAGACTGAAAAATCAGATGGGCAGAGGTAGCATAGAAGAGGAGTACATAGAATGTTTTCAGGATAATTTCTTGGAACAATATGCTCTGGAGCTAACCAGAGAGCAGGCTATACTAGACCTGGTATTGTGCAATGAGATAGGATTAATTAATGGCCTCATAGTTAAGGTGCCCCTAGGTAGCAGCGATCATAATATAATGGAATATTACATTCAGTTTGAGGGAGAGAAAAGTGGGTCCAAGACTAGTATTTTAAACTTAAATAAGGGCAATTATGCGGGCATGAAAGCAGAGCTAGCTAAAGTGAACTGGCAAATCAGGTTAAGGGATAGGTCGATAGAGATACAGTGGTAGACATTTAAGGGGATATTTCAGAATTCACAGAATAGATGCATTTCAATGAGAAAGAAAAATTCCAAGGGTGGGACCCGCCAACCTTGGTTAACTAAAACAGTTAAAGATAGTATCAAACTTAAAGAAAAAGCCTGTAATTGCACAAAGATGGGAGGCAGGTCAGAAGTAACAGCAAAATACTGAAGATGCTGGAAATCAGAAATAAAAACAAGAAATGCTGGAAATACTCAGCAGGTCTGGCAGCATTTGTGGAGAGAGAAGCAGAGTTAATGTTTCAGGTCAGTGACCCTTCATCAGGAGGTAGGTTAGAAGATTAGACAGAAAATAAAAAACAACAAAGAATGACTAAAAGATTGATAAGGAAGGTAAAATTAGAGTATGAGAGAAAGCTAGCTAGAAATATAAAGTGTAAGAGTTTCTATAGATATTTAAAAAAGAAAAAGAGTTAACAAAGTGAGTGTTGGTTCTATAGAAAGTGAGTCTGGGGAATTAATAATGGATAATAAGGAGATGGCAGATGAATTGAACAGATATTTTGCATCGATCTTCACTATTGAGGATACAAGTAACATCCCAGTATTAGCTGTAAGTCAGGAAATGGAAGGGAGGGAGGAACTCAAGAAAATTACAATCACCAGGGAAGTGGTACTGAACAAATTGTTGGAGCTGCGGGCTGACAAGTCCCCAGGTCCTGATGGTCTTCATCCTAGGGTGTTAAAAGAAGTGGCTAGTGAGATAGTTGATGCATTAGTTTTAATTTTCCAAAATGCCCTATTTAGAAATTAGATTGGAAAATAGTAAATCTAACTCCTTTATTCAGAAAGGGAGAGAGACAGAAAGCAGGAAACTACAGGCCAGTTAGCTTAACATCTGTCTTAGGGAAAATGTTAGAAGTTATAGCATGGCATTTAGAAAAATTCAAGGTAATCAGGCAGAGTCAACATGGTTTTGTGAAAGGGAAATCATGTTTAACTAATTTATTGGAGTTCTTTGAGGGAATTACATGTGCTGTGGATAAAGGGGAACCGGTGGATGTATTTTACTTAGATTTGCAGAAGGCATTTGATAAGGTGCCACATCAAAGGTTATTGCAGAAAATAAAAGCTCATGGTGTAGGGGATAACATATTGGCATGGATAGAAGATTAGTTAGCTAACAGGAAACAGAGAGTAGGCATAAATGGGTCATTTTCTGGTTGGCAAGATGTAACGAGTGGTGTGCCACAGGATCTGTGCTGGGGCCTCAACTTTTTACAATTTATATAAATGACTTAGATGAAGGTACCGAAGGTATGGTTGCTAAATTTGCTGATGACACAAAGATGGGGAGGAAAGTAACTTGTGAAGAGGACATAAGGGGGCTGCAAAGGGATATAGATAGGTTAAGTGAGTGGGCAAAGATCTGGCAAATGGAGTATAATGTGGGAAAGTGTGAAATTGTCCACTTTGGCAGGAAGAATAAAAAAGAAGCATATTATCTAAATGGTGAGAGATTGCAGAGCTCTGAGATGCAGAGGTATCTGGGTGTCCTAGTGCATGAATGGCAAATGGTGAGTATGCAGGTATAGCAAGTAATTAGGAAAGCTAACAGAATGTTATTGTTTATGGCGAGGGGAATTGAATACAAAAGTAGGGAGGTTATGCTTCAGCCATACAGGGCATCCGTGAGACCACATCTGGAGTACTGTGTACAGTATTGGTCTCCTTATTTAAGGAAGGATGTAAATGCATTGGAGGCAGTATAGAGAAGGTTTACTAGACTATTACCTGGAATGGACGGGCTGTCTTACGAAGAAAGATTAGACAAGGCTAGGCTTGTATCTGCTGGAATTTAGAAGAGTAGGAAGCAATTTGATTGAAACATATAAGATCCTGAGGGGTCTCGACAGGGTGGATATGGAAAGGATGTTTTCCCTTGTGGGAGAATCTAGAACTAGGGGTCACTGTTTAAAAATAAGGAGTCGCCCATTTAAGACAGAGATGAGAAGAAATTTTTTTCTCAGACGCTCGTGAGTCTTTGGAATTCTCTTCCTCAAAAGGCGGTGGAAGCACAGTCTTTGAATATTTTTAAGGCAGAGGTAGATAGATTCTTGATAAGCAAGGGGGTGGAAGGTTATCGGGGGTGGGTGGAAGGTTATCGGGGTATGTGGAAATGTGGAGTAATCGGTTCAGCCATGAACTTATTGTATTACGGAGCAGGCTCGATGTGGCCTACTCCTGCTCCTAATTCATATGTTCATATGTATCTCGGAGGACTGTAGGAGGTTACAGAGATAGAGAGGGACGAGGCCATGGATGGATTCCAAAACAAGGATGAGAATTTTAAAATTGAGGCGTTGCTAAACCAGGAGCCAATGTAAGTCTGCAAGCACAGGGCTGATGGGTGAATGGGACTTGGTGCAAATTAGATTACAGGCAGCAGAGTTTTGGATGAGCAGGAGTTTATGGAGGATGGAAGATGGGAGGCCAGCCAGGAGTGCATCGATATAGTCAAGTCTTGGAGTAACAAACGCATAGATGAGGGCTTTGGTAGCAGATGAGCTGGGCAGGGGCTGAGTCGGGCAATGTTACAGAGGTGAAAGTAGGCGGTCTTAGTGATGAAGTGGATATGTGGTCAGAGCACATCTTGGGGTCAAATCAGACATCAAAGTTGCAAACAGTCTCGTTCAGCCTCAGACAGTTACCAGGGAGAGGGATGGATTGGTGGCTGAGGAACGGTGTTTGTGGCGGGGTCTGAAGTCAGTGGCACAGTGTTCTCAATATTTAGTTGGAGGAGATTATTGCTCAACGAGTAATGGATGTTGGACAAGCAGTCTGACAATTTAGAGACAATGGAGGGGTCGAGAGAGATGGTAGTGAGGTAAAATGTAGCATATATGTGGAACCTGACATTATGTTTTTGGATGATGTTGCTGAGGGGCTCCATGTAGAAAATAGGACGGGCCTAGGATAGATCCTTGGGGCACTCCTGAGGTAATGGAGCAAGAGCGAGAAGAGAAGCCAGTGCAGGTGATTGGCTATGACTGGCTGGATAAAAATAGAAATGGGCGAGTGCAATCCCATCTAGCTGGATGATGGAGGAGAGGCACTGGAGGAGAACGGTGTGCTGAACTGTGTCAGAGGCTGCTGACAGGTCGAGAAGGATGAGGAGGGATAGTTTACCTTTGTCATAGTCACATAGGATATCATTTGTGACTTTGGTCAGAGCCATAGAACTCATTGGAGGGATTCAAAAATGGAGTTCTTGGAAAGATGTGCACGGATTTGGGAGGCAACAACACATTCAAGGACGTTGGAGAGGAAAGGGAAAATGAAGAGGGGTGACAGTTTGCAAGGACAAGAGGGGTCAAGGTTTGGTTTCTGACGAGAGGTGATGATGACATATTTGAAGGTTAGGGGACAGCACCTGAAGAGAGCAAACTGTTACTATCAATAAACATGCGAGTCATGAATGCAATTGGGTGGTCAGCAGTTTCATGCAAATAGGGTCAAGGGAGCAGGAAGTGGGTCCATTGAACAAGATGAGCTCAGAGAGAGCATGAGAGGAGTAGGGGATAACCTTAGCAGATGTTTGGCCCAGTGGGTTAGAGGAAGGGAGGGAAGTGGCAGAGGCAGCTGATCGGATGTTCTCAGTCTTTGTGAATGCAGTGCATTCCAGACCTTAACCACTCGCTGCATGAAAAAGTTTTACCTCATGTCGCTTTTGCTTCTCTTACCCCTTACTTTAAATCCATGCCCTCTCGTTCTTGATCTTTTCACGAGTGGGAACAATTTCTACTCTGTGCAGATCCCTCATGATTTTGAATACCTCTATCAAATCACCTCTCAGCCTTTTCTTCAACGAAAACACTCCTAACTTCTCCAATCTATTTTCATAACTGAAGTTCCTCATTGCTGGAACCATTCTCATGAATCATTTTGGACTCTGTCCAATGCCTTCAGATCTTTCCTAAGATGCGGCGCCCAGAACTGGATGCAATACACCAGCTAATGCCAAACTAGTGTCTTCTATAAGTTCAACATAATTTCCTTGCTCTTGTACTCTACGGCCCTATTAATAAAGCCCAGGGTACTGTATGCTTTATTAACCACTCTCTTAACCTGTCCTGCCACCTTCAATGAATTATGCACATATACACCCAGGTCCCTCTGCTCCTGCACCCCCTTTAGAATTGTACCCTTTATTTTATATTGTCTCTCCATGTTCTTCCTGCCAGAATGAATCACTTCCCATTTCTCTGCATTGAACTTTATCTGCCATCTCTCCACCCATTCCACCAACTTGTCTATGTCCTTTTGGAGTTCTACATTATCCTCCTCACAGTTCACAATGCTTCCAAGTTTCATATCAACTGCAAATTTTGAAATTGTGGCCTGTACACCAAGGTCTAGGTCATTAATATAGATCAGGAAAAGTAAGGGTCCCAACGCTGACTCCTGGGGAACACCACTACAAACCTTGCTCCAGCCCAAAAAATATCCATAACCACTACTCTTTGTTTCCTGTCACTCAGCCAATTCTGTGTCCATGTTGTTCCCGTCCCTTTCATTCCATGAGCTATTACTTTTGTTACGCCAATATGTTTTGTTGAATGGTAATTTTCTTTGGTCCACTGCCTGGAGATCTGAATTTATATTTTTTTTGAAGAAATTTAAAAAGAACATTTAAAACAGGATGACGGCTGGCAACTTCTGACTATCACCTAGTTTGCTACGCTGTATTCTACACTGCAAAGGACTGTGAGGAGGGAGACAAAATGTCTGCATTTCCCAACAAGGACCAAGACCCAGGAAGTTTAAAGGAACTACATGTTCTTTTTAGCAAACAGAGAAATATTGCTAACTATTATGTTTGAAACACTGAGTGACTGTCATGTGACAAACCCCTTCCCATCTGTGGTTTTAAGCTGGTGTTTTCTCTGCAGCAGAGGAGAAGCAACTGGACTCTAACATGAGCAGACCCTAAGTGGGGGTTCCCCACCCCCCCCTCCCTCCCCGCCCCCATCTCTCTTTCCCCATTCCAGCTTGAAAGCTTTCAAATCCTGCTTGTTGACTGACCAACTCTGGCAACAATCTGAAACCCCATTGGAGGAAATCTGCATAGCTATCTCCAAGAGACTCATTGAACCAGTCATCTACCCCTTCAAACTAAAAGCCTCAGGACCACTGAATTCAGCTGGAAGTCAGCCGAATCAACAAACTCCACAGACTGTATACATTTTTTTGTGGACTCTAACTCAACCAATCTACCTTTCCTCACTCTGTAACCTACTCGTGTATGTGTAAACCTCCAGAGTTTGTGTGAGAGTGAAAGTTGGTATGTTGTTTATTATTTTATTAGTTCGGTTTAGGTACAATAAAGTTAACCATTTTCTTTGTTAACTCAAGAAAACCTGTCCATTTGGTTCTTGTTATGATCATAGCAATAAGTAATCAAATACCTACTTGAATTGGTCAGTATATCTACTTTAAAAAAGAATTAAACCTGTTGTGGTCAAACAAGGAGAGGGAAAAGAGGGAAGCCCTTCGATCCCTCCTCACTTGACTAACACTTTGCTCATAAGTCTGTTGTGTGGCACTGTATCAGATGCCTTTTGAAAGTCCATGTACACCACATCAACTGCATTGCCCTCATCAACCCTCTCTGTTACCTCCTCAAAAACTCCAGAAGGTTCGTTAAACATGATTTTCCCTTAAGATATCCATGCTGGCTTTCTTTAACCTGAATTTGTCCATGTGACTATTAATTTTGTCCCGAATTATTCTTTCTAGAGGTTTCCCCACCACTGAAGTTAAACTGACTGCCTTATAGTTGCTGGGCTGATCTTGACACACTTTTTTGAACAAGGGTGTAAAGTTTGCAATTCTCCAGTCCTCTGGCACTACCCCTGAGTATAAGGAAGACTAAAAAATTATGGCCAGTGCTTCTGCGATTTCCACCCTCACTTCCCTCAGTATCCTTGGATGCATCTCATCCGGTCCTGGTGCTTTATCCACTTTAAGTACAGACAGCCTGTTTAATATGTCCTCCTTATCAATTTTAAACCCTGCTAGTATCTGAATTTCCTCCTCTTTCGCCACTGCCTGGGTTGCCTTTTCTTCCTCAGTAAAGACAGATGCAAAGTATTCATTTAATACCTCAGTTATGCCCACTGCCTCCACGCATATATCTCCTTTATGGTCCCGAATTGGCCCCAGTCTTCCTTTAACTACCCTTTTACTATTTATATGTCTATAGAAAATTTTGGGATTCCCTTGAATGCTAGCTGGCTGTCTCTTTTCATGCACTCTCTTTGCTTCTCTTATTTGCTTTTTCACTTCTCCTCTGGTCCTTCTGGACTCAACCTGGTTCTTAATAGTATTTTCTACCTGGCATCTGTCATAAGCATACTTTTTCTTCTTTATCTTAATCTCTACCTCTACTTCTCTATTGTCATCAAGGGGGCTCTGGATTTGTTTACCCTACCTTTCCCCTTCGAGGGGACATATCTTGACTGTGCCCAACTATCTCTTCTTTGAAGGTAGCCCATTGTTCAGCTACCATTTTTCCTACCAGTCTTTGACTCCAATTTATTCGCCCCAGCTCCGTTCTCACCCCATTGAAGTTGGCTTTTCCCCTGTTAATTATTCTTACTCTGGATTTTTCTTTGTCCTTTTCCAGTCAGCCTAAATCTTATTATACAATGATCACTGTCTCCTAAATGATCTCCTGCTGATACTTGATCCACTTGGCCCACCTCATTCTAGCAATGCCTCCTTTCTCGTTGGACTAGAAACATGCTGCTGTAGAAAATTTTCCTGAATACATGCTAGGAACTCTTACCCCTCACTGCCCTTTACACTACTACTATCCCAGTCTATTTTGAATAATTAAAGTCCCCCATTATAACTGCTCTATAATTTTTGCACCTCTCTGTAATTTCATTGCAAAGTTGTTCCTCTACATCCTTCTCACTAGTTGGTGGCCTATAGACAACACCGAGCAATGTAACTGCACCTTTTTTGTTCCTTAGCTCAAACCAAATTGACTCTGTCCTTGAACCCTCTGGGACATCCTTTTTCTCCAGCACTGCAATGCTCTCCTTAATCAATACTGCCACCCCTCCCCCTATTTTCCCTTTCCTATCTTTCCTGAACAGCTTGTATCCAGGAATATTCAATACCCAGTCTCGCCCTTCTTTGCGCCAGATCTCTGTTATAGCCACAACATCATATTTCCACGTCAATCTGCGCCTGTAACTCACCAATCTTATTAACAACACTCCGTGCATCACATACATGCACATTAATCCTGATCTAGGCTTTATTACTTTCTTCCTTACTCTGACCCCACCTAATAACTTATTATTCTCTATTCTAGTGCTATCTATCTCCCCCAATATTCTGTGCACCTTGGTATTCCTCTCTGATATTTCCTCCTGGTTCCCACACCCCTGCCAAGTTAGTTTAAACCCTCCCCAATAGACAAGCAAATCACCCCACAAGGAAATTTGTCTCTGCTCTGTTCAGGTGCAGTCCGTCTGGCCTGTACAGGTCCCACCTTCTCCAGAACTGGTCCCAGTATCCCAGGAATCTAAAGCCCTCCCTTCTGCATCATCTTTCCAGCCACGCATTCATCTGCACTATCCTCCTATTACTATACTCACTTGCATGTGGTACTGGGAGTAATCTGGAGATTTCTACTTTTGAGGTCATGCTTGCTAATTTCTTACCTAGCTCACTAAACTCTTTCCGCAGGACCACATTCCTCTTTCTACCTATGTCATTGGTACCAATGTGGCTCATAACTGCTGGCTGTTCACCATTCCCCCTCAGAGTGCTCTGCAGCCATTCAGTGATATTCGTGACTCTGGCACCAGGGAGGCAACATACCATCTTGGATTCACATCTGTGGTGCAGAAATGTCTGTCTGTTCCCCTAACTAGGGAAATTTCCTTTCACTATCGCTCTTCAAGTCTTCCTTGTGCCCCCCCCCACCCCGTGCAGCTGACCCACCCGTGTGCCATGGCCTTGACTCTGACTGCAGTTTCCAGATGAACCATCACCTTCCTCAGTATTCAGAACTGAATACCTGTGAGACACACTCAGTGGTCTCCTGCACATTCTGCCTGTTTCTTCTTGACTGACGGTCACCCATTCCCTCTCTCCCTGTATACTCTTTAGCTGCGGGGTGACCACATCTATAAATGTGCTATCCACAATTTCTCATCCTCACGAATGCAACACAGTGTTGCCAGCTGCTGCTCAAGTTCCGAAACCTGGAGCTCAAGTTGCTGCAACTGATGACACTTCCTGCACATATGGTTATCCAGAACGCAAGAAGTGTCCTGGAGTTCCCACATAGCACAGGATGTGCACTCCTGAGGTTGGAGCAGCCCTGCTATTCCAATATATATTAGATAATAAACTTTGGTATGACAAATAAACCCTTTTACTAATACTAATAACCTTACCAATAGTAATAAACCTTACCAATCGTAATAATAATAACCTTACTACTTCTAATGCTAAACTTTGCCAATATTAACCTATCTTATATAATATAATAAAAACAAGAAATGTTGGAACCACTCAGCAGGTCTGGCAGCATCTGTGGAAAGAGAAGCAGAGCTAACGTTTCGGGTCAGTGACCCTTCTTCGGAAGCTGGTTCGGAAGAAGGGTCACTGACCCGAAACGTTAACTCTGCCTCTCTTTCCACAGATGCTGCCAGACCTGCTGAGTGGTTCCAGCATTTCTTGTTTTTATTTCAGATTTCCAGCATCCGCAGTATTTTGCTTTTATTTTAATCTATCTTATCACTATTAATATACCCTGCCAATACTAAAACATTACCAAAAGCAGTAATAACCTGACCAATAGTAACAAACCTTATTTAAAAATAAAAGATAAGATTCACCAGCTACCCACTTGTTACTTGTGATTAATACTTAATATTTTTAATGTTTTTAAACTCCCAGTTGTTTAGACTGAGTTCCTAAGCAGCAAATACTCACCAGCCAATCAACTCACCGTTTTCCTGTGACGTCACGGTTTGATTTTGTTTTTCTCTATTTTTCAATCTCTGCCGTGTAGAGGTAGTAAGTTCCACACAGGGTCCGCCACTGCTTCCGCCGCTCCCGACTCCCTCCAGGTAAGTGACCAAAGGCCACACAGTTAGGATTTTGAAAGTTGTAAGTGAATTTTGAGAGAGCCTTTTGCAGGGGCGGACAGAGAAGGAAGTAGGGTTGGAAGGGGCAAAGGGGATGTGGGTGGAGAGTGATACAAGGAAGTGATCAGCGATGGCGTTATCTGTGATTGATATGATGGGACTAGCAAGATTACATAAGATGGCAAGGTCAAGGGGGTTGGCTGTGAATATGGGTTGGAGAGTTTACATTGTGGGCAAGACTAAGGGAGGATAAAAGTGAGCATGATTAATTGAGATGGAGGTTGAAATTACTGAGGTTGAGAAGTCTCTCAGAGCAGGGGCTGAGGGAGGAAAGCAGTGAAGGTGTCTGGGTGAGAAAGTTTTTATGGTACTGAAGGGTGTGGCAGTAGCGAACAAAGATTTTAAATGATTGGTGATAGTTGTGAAAAAAGGTAAGATGCTCAAAGGAGGAAAAAATGCCTGAGGAGTAAGGGGACAGACCATGGTATGATTTGGTGATAACAGCCACACTGCCACTGAAACTATCTTGGTGGCATAAGTGATGGAAGGTATAGCCAGGTGGGAGGCTTCATTTGGGGAGAAGGTGTTGTCATGAAGACCCCCACCTGCCAAGAATGAGGCATATTAATTTTGTCACCTGAACATTAATTTTAAACTATTGCTGGAGTGGAGAGATGACTTGTTTAAAGAGATCAGTAGTGGCTGGCAAAAAAATTGCCTTTTAAGAGACAGTCACCTAGGAAAAGACTATGGGAACTGCTCACTGATTCAATTAACAGAGATTGGTCTGGGCAATGGTGATCCACATCTTGTCGGTGTAAAAGATAGCACTACACTCCCCCACCGAGAGCTTTGGAATCCACAAATACAGGAGTTTGTTAAAAAAGTGAGTCACATGACTAACCTGCTGGCCCAGGTCTGGTTTTGAACTGCTCACAGGACGGCTTGGATCAGACTGCAGATTGCAACTGAACGTGGAAGAAGAGAGCCTTTACCCTGGCTAGCTCTCTCTCTCTCACTAATCTCCAGATCCACTGAAGTCACTTAAACCTCAAGAGAGAAAAGACTCCGACATCAAAACAAGTTTTAAAGCGTGCGCTGGGCCCCAACGAAACGGCAAGACTTACCAGAAACCAAAGACTCTACATCGAACTCAAAGGACCGTAAATAGAAACCCAGCTATTGCCTCAAACTTTTCCCCTTTATTCTTTCTACTTTTTCTGTCTCTATCTGCGTGTGTGTTTATCACATATGCATGCTATCGAGGTTGTGTCGTGTATTTTTAGTCGTAAACCAAATTAGAGTTTAAGATTAATAAACTTCCACCTTTCTTGTTTAAATCTAAGAAAACCTGTCTGATTGATATCTTTGCCATTACAATCGCAAAGCAGTGAACAAGGATTCACTGAGGGGGGAGTAAAAAGCACAGTGTTTTTAAAATTTAACCCTGTTATGGTTAAACCAGGCAAAGGCTGAGAGGGGACCCCTTTTCACCTGGTTGTAAATGTGTCATCATCCCTCAGCCAGGTTGCCATGAAGGCCAGAAAGTATATTTTGGAAATAAAAAAAAAAATGAAGGCCATGATGTCAATGCAATCATACACAATAAGCTCATGGACGGCAAGGGCCTTGACTACAAGTGAACAGATATTCTGGAGGGAGATGTGGAGGGGGGCAGCGATAAGGGATTTGCACACTTTTGCTCTTGCTTTACCATCCAGCTAAGAGATATATAAAGTCAGAGAGTAGTCTGTGAGACCTAGTAAGAAAGCCAGATCTCGAGAGGACTCTGTCAAGCTTAGTAGCAATCAGGTTCAAGGTATTTTTTGATTAGAAACATTAGGGATGATTTTAACCATTATAAATGGGTCAGTGGGATTTTGAAAATCTCAAACCCGACCGTCTCTTGCTTTGAACCCGCCCAATTCCAGTTTTAACAGAGGCTGGACAGAGTGAGCAATGACCTTGCTCCTAGGAGGCAGGTCATTTCTTTAAATGTTTTAATGAGGCAGTGTGCCTCAGTTTTTATCTCTCTTCCAGCTTTTACACTAGCCAGTTGGGTTTCAGGAAACCTGGCAGCTAAAGGGAAGTGAGGACTACTGCATTGAACAGTTAATTTCTTTTGCTGCACTGCTTGTGGGCCAGGAGGAGCTGGAGTGCTTCCCCCCCAGGCCCCCAAACTAATCTGCAACTCTCCATGATTGAATCCCCACAATTACCAATCCCTGCCGCGATCACCAACACATCTGACCACTAACCCACGCGAACCCCATCTCTAACCTCGATCTCTCTCTGACCCCTAAATAACCCCAAAACATGTTGCATCCACCACCTTGCAGTCTCCATCCCAAGGAACAGGAAATCTACCTGCTTCTGCGCTGTGGCCTCTTCTGCAGTGTTTTCCGCTTGCCAGGGAGCCAAACCTATTAGTTTGATGCTGGCCAAGCAGTAATGTCACTGAGCTAGTAATCTAGAGGCCCAGGTAAATGCCCTGAGGCCGCAGGTTCAAATCCCTCCATGGTAGCTGGTGGAATTTAAATTCAGTTTATAAATAAATATCTGGAATTGAAGGCTAGTCTCAGTTTCATGGCGCCATTACTATCCTCAATTGTTGTAAAAAAAATCTGGTTCGCTAATGTCCTTTAGGGAAGACCATCTGCCATCCTTACCTGGTCTGGCCTACATGTGGCTGCTCTCTGAAATGGCCTAGTAAGCCACTCAGTTGTAAAGGGCAATTAGGGATAGGCAACAAATGCTGACCTTGCCAGCGATGCCCACATCCCAAGAAAGAAAAAGAAATCAGGCTACTTCTGGGCAGTGAACTTGCTTTAAAAAAACATACATGCTGTTGAGTTTGGGGAAAACAGAACTCCATGCTCCCCCCACCTTGGAAATTCTACCCCAGGAAATTTTGGGTTTGTTGTATTTAGCCCACTAACGAGGGTAGTATGGTGTGCTTTATTACTTTCTTTGTTATAAAAAGTGTTACAAAATACATTAAAAATCACTGTAATTGTTACTTTGTTCACATATATTAAAAATAAATCAGGTTGTTAATTTATAATGGGCTTCTCCCAGTAAAGTATTAATCAGCCTGCCTCCTGGGAGATAGGAGAAATGTGCGTGTAATTACAATATTTAGTTCACATAACAAGGAATGCTTCATTGTTACAAGCTCTCAAGCCATGCTTTTAGAGATTGGGCAGTAAAGGTAAACTCCTGATTGTAAGGGACATGAAGTTCCTTTATGAGCAGGACCAGTGATGCTGAACTCAAAGAGAATATTGAATGCCTAATATTTATCCCTTAACTGAAACCATGAAAATAGATTATCTGATCATTATTTCACTGCTGTTTGTGGGACCTTGCTGTGTGCAAATGGGCTGCTGTGTTTCCTACTTTAGAACAGTGACTACACTTCAAAAATATTTCTTTGGATGTAAAAACGCTTTATAACATCCTGAGGTTGTGTAAGGTGCTAACACAGGGGTGCGTATTTAGCCAGTTTTGAAAATTGTTTTTGTGTGAGTCAGCGTCTGTATAATTTCTAAAGTTCTTATTGGACAATTGGGTACTTCTGCAACTGTGTAGAATGATTTCAGTTTAAAGGGCTGTGTAATGCAACGTTTAGAGTCATGGAATCATAGAGTCATGTATGGGCACCGATGATTGCCATTTGGCCCATCGAGTCCATGTCGGTTCTTTGTAGAGCAATCGAGTCAGATCCATTCCCCAGCTCTATCCCCGTAGCCCTGCAAGTTTATTTCCCTCAAGTGCCCATCCAATTTCCTGTTGAAATCATTGATTGTCTCTGCCTCCATCACCCTCGTAGGCAGCGAATTCCAGGTTATTATCACTTGCTGCGTAAAGATTCCCTTTGTATCTCTTGACCAACATCTTAAAGCTCCAAGGAGTACAACATCAGCTTCTTCAACCTAACCTTGTAGCTAAAATCCTTTATCCCAGGAATCATTTTGGTGAACCTCCTTTGCACTCTCTCAAGGACCCTCACATCCTTCCTCCTGCCAAAATGCGTCACCTCATACATCTCTGTATTAAATTCCATTTGCCACTTGTCTGCTCATTCTGCTAGCCTATCTATGTCCTGTTGCAGTCAATTTGTATCATTCTCAGTGTTTGTCACTCCTCCAAGTTTAGTATCATAATATCTAAGACATTTATATATATATCAAAAAAGCAGTGGTCCTAGCACTGACCCTTGGGGAAACACCACTGTTTACCATTCTCCAGTCTGAAAAATACCACTTTCATTGCATCTTTAAAGAAGATCAAAGTTTTGAGGTGAGTACCTATGAAAGATTTAAAGCCCAAAAGTATTTAGTTGGAAACCAAATAGCATTGCGTGACCTCCTGAGGATTTCAAGAATGTTCTCTTTACATTGTGTTATAGCTGCCAAATTTTAGTGAGCGTTTTCATGAAATTACTGGTCATTTTTAATGTTAGATGTGGAAGTGGTGGAAATAAGAGGATATGAGAATGTATTGTGAGAACATTGGCCCAGATTTTGCGGTCAATGGTGAGCAAACACGCTCAGCAGCTTACAGCTGCTCAAAGAATTTTTGTGAGCTTTTGCATGGGAACTTACAATAATTAGAGATCTATTTCAGTGTGGCACCCTGTCCAGGGGATCTGGGACCTGTGGGAATAGGGTAAGCAATTGTGTATCTCCTTAACTAATTAGATTGAAGAATCCTTCCTGAGCCATGCAGTCTGAACTAGGAAGTGTAATTCAATGTAATGCCATATACAGAAAACAAAATAAAAAGAATAAAGAAAGATAGGATTAGGAGAGAGAGATAAGACACAGAAGGAAAAAGTAAAAAACAAGTGTTTTAACTTTTATTATTTTTTAAATTCTCCAATAGTAATTAAATATGTAGGAATGATACTCCATACTTGTAAAAGTACATTTTCAGTGCCAGAAAGATTGGTAGTAATTAAGCTTTATTACGCCAATAAAAATTCAGTTACACTTAAATAGATAAGACCTAACTTTTTCTGGCATGTTTATTGGGTAACTACTGGATAAGTACCACAACTGCACAGCCTAATAATGCTAAATCTAATGGTGAGGTACTGCCGTAAAGAAGTTTATGGAGGAACAAGGCATCACAGACAGCAAATTCCGGACTTCCACATTTAACTATGCATGTGCAGATGCCAAAAGTTGCTATCTGATTTACTCCTTAATAACGATGAGTGCTGATAGCCTCACTGTTATCCCTACTGCAAAATCCTGTTCAGTACCTATTGTTGAATAGGAAGCAAAATTCTTGTTATTGTGTCCCTGGGACAAAGTTATCACACAGATGACCAACAGGTGGCAGTATTGTCTGCAGTTCATTGAATGAACAACATTAATACACTGATTTCTTTATCTTTCGTCTTTATTTGTCGCCCTCTATCCAAGTGCTTCATGTAACATTGACCCTGAAATAGCATTACTTTAATCTGTAATCACATATTGCCAACATTTCTCCCTTTTACTGCTTATCTGATGCATTAATTCATCCACAAGTGGCCTGTCATAGGCACAGGCCAATCTCTTGAGAGTGGGGTTATTCATAAAATTGAGATCTGCAGAGAACATGCAGAATAAAAATCTGAGGCAATGGGGAAAGGAAAGATCCACAGAAATAATCCCCTTGTGTTTGATTATATTTATAGATTGGGGCACAATGCTTGACGGTCAGTGATTGGGCTAGGAACTATCCCGAGAGCAACAGAAAGTCTTGACAAGATCTATAGTGAAATATCTTGTATCTCTGCACAACATCAGGACATTGCACCCATCCTGCAAGAAGCTGTAAGCCAACATTTCCATTTCAAATAAAAAGATAAAGAAGTCATAATGCAGAAATGTGGGGATTTTATTACACAAAACCCCTAGTTAACTCTCCTTCAATTGGCTGAAATCGATTGAACTTTGTGTTCTTATAGGTTTCTGTTGATGTGATTTTGAACTAACTGTTAACCAGCAAGGATTGTTAGTTACATGAAATAAAGGTCCAGATTGCGTGCCCATTGATAAATTATTTCAGTTTGACAGACTGGGGAGGAACATGGGATATGGGTTTAAATTACACAAAAAGTAGGAATAGGCTAGATGTTAGGCAGCTCTTGGTCTGTCAGACAGTAGTGAGCCTGTGGAATGGCTGGACACCAGCTGGTGTGGTGGGTGTTGGCTTCCTGCATGATGCCAAGAGAGAACTAGACTAGTTCTTGGTTGGAGCAGAGCAGGCAAGGGAATTAACAGTTAATGTACATATTGATCTCCTAGACTGGTTTTCATCACCTGAGGAGGTGAAGAGGAAATTTCCTCTTATTGACCCAAGGTTTTTCTCTTTCCTTTGTCTCTCCCAGGAGATTACATGGCTGTGGGGGAGTGTCTGGTTAAGATACTGCAGCCATCATGAATGTGGAGCTGTCTTGAGGGACCAGCTGGTCTTTTTCTATGTTTGTATGTTGTGCCTGCACCAAGCTCTTGCCTTATTCTGCCACAACTACAATGAAGCCTCCAAAGCACAAGCCCCATCTCACACTTCCTAATTGTCTCTAACCTTGCTTTCAAATCCCTTCATGGCCTCACACCTCCCAATGTCAGTAACCACCTTCCAGCCCTACAACTCTGAGATCTCTGTGCTTCTCTAATTTAGGCTTTTAGTGAAACTCCGATTTTCATCGCTGCACCATTGGTGACAGCGTATTCAGCTACCTAGGCCCTGTGCTCTGGAATTCCCTACCGAAACCTCTCCACCTCTCTATCCTCCTTTAAGACACTCTTTAAAACCTACCACTTTGACCAAGCATTTGATCACCTGTCCTCATATTGCTGTATGTATCATTGTGTGATGTTCCTGTGAAATGCCTTGGGATGTTTCACTACATTAAAGCCCCTATATAAATGTAGGTTGCTGTTGTTTTTCATGTTGCACCTCCAATTTGGTAACTACCAAAACCTATCTGCTCACATAACTCCCATGTCTTCATTACAGCTTTAGGAACTCCTGTCACACTCTCTACTCATCCTTTCATTCCATGTGGAGTGCAGGTTTCTCACTGTGGTGCCCCAAGGTGTCCCTCCTAATGCTCAAAGCATCTTGTTTTCTTTTCAAAGCAGAAGGCTGTGCTTGACCTTCAGAAGGCAAATCCAAGCAGAAAAACAGCGATCAACAGAGAGAAAAAAAATCAATGTACTAACTCTAATGTGTGAAGTTTAGCTCATTAAGTCCTTAAACAGTAGTCAAAATGCAACTACCTATAATTACATAGAATTTACAGCTCAGAAACAGGCCATTCGGCTCTTCCCACCATTCTTCATCCCACCCTACCTATGTATCCTTCTATTCCTTTCTTTCTCATGTACTTATCCAGCTTTCCCGTAAATGCATCCAGGCTATTAGCTTCAGCTACTCCGTGTGGTAGCAAGTTACATATTCTAAGCATACTCTGGGTAAAGAAGTTTCTCCTGAATTCCCCATTAGTGACTATCCTATATTCATCACCCTAGTTTTGGACTCCACACAAGAGGAACCATTTACTCTACATTTTCTCTATCAAACCTTTTCATAACTTTAAAGATCTGTCTTATCTCACCCCTCAGTCTTCTATTTTCTAGAGAAACGATCCTCAGTTCAGTCTTTCTTGATAGTTGTAACATCTCAATTCTGTTATTATTCTTGTAAATCTGTCTTGCACCTTCTCCAGTACCTCGATAACCTTTTTACAATATGGAGACCAGAACTGTCACAGATAATGGCAACCTAACCTTAAATACTGGATCAAACATCTTGCAGATTCCTGAACGCCCAGAGCTATGGGCTGAATTTTAAGAGCCCGCTGCCGCTCTCGGTGGCAGGCTCAAAAAATGCGGGCCGCACGCCAAAGAGCCACCGCAATCTCCCATGCGGCGGCTCGCAGCATGCTCGGGTCGGTCCGTCCCCATCCCCTCAGCTCATGTGGAGGGGGCGGGCTGTACAACGGCGGGAAGGGCGTCAGCTGACAAGTCAGCAGGTGCTTACGCCATATTTAAATGGCAGCGTGCATGCAACCTCCTGCACATTTAACCCTTTGCTGCTGAAGCTGACCAGCCAGCAGTGATGTCTGAAAAGCCCCATCTGCCAAGGAACTACCCCTGCAAGGTACCGGAGATGGCAGAGGCGTGAGGAAGAGTGGCCCCACGGTTCAGTGGTGCCTCCCTGCTCACACTCCTCCAGACTGCAAGGGAGAGGCGAGAGGTCCTTTTCCCCAGCGATGGTAAAAAGAGGTCCTTCCGCCTGACCAAGCAAGCCTAGACAGAGATTGCAGAGGCGGTCAGCTGCCGTGGGGTCATCCGCTGAGACTGGGTCCAGTGCAGAACAGAGAGAACGATCTCATGCGTTCGGCAAAGGCAAGTGGCACTTTGTTGTACGGCTCCATTTGGGTGTCCCCACACAGAGTGCCACATGGGAGCCACTGCCATGTCAAAGACAGGGAGGTCAGGCGGGGTGGATTGATGCCTCAGGAGTGGCTACATGTGTGAAAGAACTCACCCTCTTTTGCACCCCAGAGCATGGCACCTACATGACAGGCTGACTCCATATTACAGACTGAGCTTCCCCCACCTTTTGTTTTAACGCCCCTTTTATGACATGTGTCATGTTGTTGTTTGGCAATGTTCAACATCTGCTTCCTTGCTCTTCCAGGCGACGAGAACCCACAATGTGTGGGAGGCCTCTAGGACCAGTGGAGGGTGCCAGAGATTAGACCACAGGCTGAGGAGGAGGCCCTTGATCCAGCTGGCAGCCAGGGAAGACGTGCCATTTCAGACGTGGAGGTTGGGATCCCGGGTGAACATACAGCTCTTTGACAAACACAATGATTACTCAAAACATTTTATTTTTGGACACAATGCTGTCATAATCGTGACAGGTGCACCGTAAACCTAAAACTGCTCTTCACATTGTATCTTGCAGGGCGACGCTCAGAGTCAGCACTGGAGGCCCTGGAGACTTCCAGCACCTCTGAGGAAGAGACAAGCTCAGAGGGTGGCACAGTGGCGCAGTGGTTAGCACCGCAGCCTCACAGCTCCAGCGACCCGGGTTCAATTCTGGGTACTGCCTGTGTGGAGTTTGCAAGTTCTCCCTGTGTCTGCGTGGGTTTCCTCCGGGTGCTCCGGTTTCCTCCCACATGCCAAAGACTTGCAAGTTGATAGGTAAATTGGCCGTTAGCAATTGCCCCTAGTATAGGTAGGTGGTAGGGAAATATAGGGACAGGTGGGGATGTGGTAGGAATATGGAATTAGTATAGGATTAGTATAAATGGGTGGTTGATGGTTGGCACAGACTCGGTGGGCCGAAGGGCCTGTTTCAGTGCTGTATCTCTAAACTAAACTAAACTAAACTAAAGAACGTAGCGTCCCATTACACTCCCGCACCTTCTACCAGCGCAGATACACTCATCTCAGTGGGAATCGTTCGGCTTTAGAGTCTGGGTCACAAGCTGGTGAGAGCACCCCACACGCACCCAAACAGTGGCTGAGGCTGGGAAAGGCAATGCCTCTGACAGTCGGAGGACTGTGGGTGGCTAGGCCCATGCTGAGCCCCAGGTTGATGATGATCCATCAAGAGGGTAGCGACCCTCATGGGGAGCCAGATTCCACTGATCAGGGCTGACCTGCAAACCCTTGCCTCGTCCATGAGCTGGATGCAGCAGTCGCTAGGCGAGAGAGGGACCAGAGGCCTGGACAGTGTTTCTGCTACTGGTTCTTCTCAGGAGAGCACCTATGTTCCTACGCGCCCTGAGAGGGAGGAGGCGATCCTGTGCGCCACATCTGACGTTCCCCCTCTGGGTGATTCCAATGTGGACACCGGCTCGTCAGCCCCTCCGCCGGTGAGTCCATCTCCAGCAGCCACGACATCTGAGGAAAGCCCTCAGGCATTTGGGGCCCTCAGGCACCCAGAGGACGACTGCGCAAATGATCCAAAGCCAAAGGGCATCCTGATCAGCAGCCTGCCTCCAGTCAAGCTGCTAGTGCAGAAGTGGCACTGCAAAGGAGCACCCGCAAACGTTTTAAAAAGACACCATGACACAATGGGTTTTCACGGATGACACGCCTGTGTATTAATTCTTTCTCACTAAATGTGCTTTTCTAACACGTGTCTCCTTTTTACTGTGTGAATGAAGTATACCAACATGTACCGATCATGTCTCCTCCCATTACATCATTGGTCTGACATAACTGACAATGTGTGGAATAACATCATTGCCATGCCAGTGTCCGTGATGTGGCATTGCACGGATGCAGTCACATGGGCAATGGCTCCGTCAGCTGCTGCCAGTAATGGTGGAGACACAGATGTCACAGATGCAGAAGACTGCCTACCAGATGAAGCATGGTGATGTGTGACATGGGGAGCATATGGTGCACTTCTGGGATTGTGGAAGCGCTCAGCAATAAGGCGTTGTCATGCATCCATTGCTCACTGCTCGCCCAGTCTGCAATGCCTCGATACTCTCCGTCCTCTCATATATGCTGCTGCAACCCCTGTGTCCTCATTGTCCGAGGATGTCTCCTGCTCGCATCTCTCATCATCCTGCATGGACTGCCCGCTCTGTATTGCAAAGTTGTGCAGAGCACAGCATATAGCAATAATGCGCGCAACCCTGTCTGGTGAGGACTGTAGGGCTCTCCCCCGATCTATCCAGGCTGCAAAAGCAGGCCGATGGTCTGCTTCATGGTAGCTTATGTTGAACCATGGCAGGCGTATCTCTCTTCTGCATCGCTGGTGGGGTTTCTCACCGGCATCAGGAGCCATGTTTGCAAGGGGTAGCCCTTATATTTATTTTTTTTGATATTTATATTTAGAGATACAGCACTGAAACAGGCCCTTCAGCCCACCGAGTCTGTGCCGACCATCAACCACCCATTTATACTAATCCTACACTACCTGTTCCTATATTCCCCTAACACCTACCTATACTAGTGGCAATTTATAATGGCCAATTTACCTATCAACCTGCAAGTCTTTGGCTGTGGGAGGAAACCGGAGCACCCGGCGAAAACCCACGCAGACGCAGGGAGAACTTGCAAACTCCACACAGGCAGTATCCAGAATTGAACCCGGGTCGCTGGAGCTGTGAGGCTGCGGTGCTAACCACTGCGCCACTGTGCTGCCCCTTGTCTCAAAGAATCCACCCCCAGATCTGAGCCAGTGCAGTGAAGAGCAGCGGCACCTGTGACTGGCGCAGGATGAAGGAGTCATGGAAGCTGCCTGAAAAGCAGGCACACACTTGCATGAAGCACTTCCTGTGGTCACATACTAGCTGCATATTGAGGGTGTAGAAGCCCGTTCTATTTAGGTAGGCAGCTGGGTTATCTGGCTGGAGCTTTGATGGTCACATGGGTGCAGTCTCTGACCCCTTATACCTGTGGGATCCCGCAATGGCCCCAAATCGGAGGGTCCTCTGGACCTGACTCTCAGGGTCTGTCCTGAAGCAAACATAGTCACTGACCCTCCTGTACAAGACATTGGCGAAATCCCTAATACAGCAGTGTACTGTTGACCGTGAAACCCTACACAGGTTGCTGGTGGATCCCTGGAATGATGCTGAGCGTAGAAGTTAAGAGCCGCTGTCACTTGAGGGCCACAGGTGTAGGATGTCCAGAAAAGCCCATTGGCTACAGGTCATCATTCAGCAGTGCACAGAGATGTGTCACCGACTCTCTCGACATCCGCAGTCGCCTCTGACACTGGTGATCTGACATCTGCAGATATGTCATGCAGGGCCTGTAGACCCGCTGTCTTCTGTGGCCTTGGTGGCTGCTGCTGCTTGCATCCATGAGCTTTCACGTGGGCTTCACCTGCCTCTTGGTACTGCCTCCGGTGGATATGGCTCCTCACGGCATATGGATCGAGAAAGACAGGGTGGACCAGCCCCATCTCTATGCTGCTGGTGAACTTGGTTCCTTCAGTAGGTCAGTGGCACCTATCAGGGCAGAGATTGATGTGAATTGGTGCTTCAGCTGCATTCCAGCATCATCTATATGGGATAGCATGACATTGCCCATCTTAGCTTTAGGTAAAACCGGGGCAGCATGACCACTGTCATATTACTGCAGTGCCTGGATTGGCCCAGCGGCAACATGACCTTAAACCGGCTACCATTTGTGGCCCCTATCCTACATAAAAGGGTCATGGACTGCCATTGTTCCCGCCTCCCCCAAACATTCACAGAGCAGAGTGGCCCCCTTTATGGAACAAGGGTACGGAGTACCTACCTTTATGAATGCAGAGTTGAGACTCCCTTCACAACACACACCCACTCACCTTTACAGGCTCCTAGGACTGACGCCTTAGTGTCGGCGGCTTTTCTTGGACATGAAAGTGAAGGCACGGGAGTGTTGCACATCCAGCTGAAGATCATGACCTGATGGCTGAATCACAGTGGCATGCATGGTAATGTTTGGGTGGCACAGTGGTGCATCCTCACAGCTGCAGCGACCCGGGTTCAATTCTGGGCACTGCCTGTGTGGAGTTTGCAAGTTCTCCCTGTGACCGCGTGGGTTTTCGCCAGGTGCTCTGGTTTCCTCCCACAGCCAAAGACTTGCTGGTTGAGAGGTAAATTGGCCATTATAAATTGCCCCTAGTATAGGGAAGGTGGGGATGTGGTAGGAATGTAGGATTAGTATAAATGGGTGGTTGATAGTTGGCACAGACCCGGTGGGCCGAAGGGCCTGTTTCAGTGCTGTATCTCTAAATAAGTATGGTAAGTGGCTGGTGAACCAAATGGACCTTGATCTTTTCTGTCTAGCAATTCCTTTCTGTTATACCACAGTCGACCCTGCAAAGTCCTCCTCACTATCATCTGGGGACTTGTGCCAAAATTGGGAGAGCTGTCCCACAGACTGGTCAAGCAACAGCCTGACATAGTCATACTCACCGAATCATAGCTTACAGACAATGCCCCAGACACCACCATCACCACCCCTGGGTATCTCTCACCAGCAAGGCAGACGCACCAGAGGTGGCAGCACAGTGGTATACAGTCAGGAGGGAGTGGCCCTGGGAGTCCTCAATATTGACCCTGGTCCCCACGAAGTCTCATGGTGTCAGGTCAAACATGGAAAAGTAAACCTCCTGTTAATTACTACATACCACCCTCCCTCAGCTGATGAATCACTGCTCCGCCATTTTGAATACCACTTGGAAGAGGCACTGAGGGTAGCTAGGGCACAGAAAGTACTCTGGGTGGGGGACTTCAATGCCCATCACCAAGAATGGCTTGGTAGCACCATTAATGACTGAGTTGGCCGAGACCTGTAGGACACTGCTACCACACTGGGAATGTGGCACGTGCTGAGAGAACCAACATGAGGTAAAAATCTACTTAACCCCATCCTCATCAAATCTACCTGTCGCAGATTCATATGTCCATAACAGTATTGGTAGGAATGACCACCGCATAGTCCTTGTGGAGACGACATCCTGTCTTGAGGCTGAGGACACACTCCATTGTGTTGTGTGGCACTACCACCGTGCTAAATGGGAGAGATTCAGAACAGATCTGGCAGCTCAAATCAGGGCATCAATGAGGCGCTGTGGGCCATCAGCAGCAGCAGAATTGTATTCCAATGAAAACTGTAACCTCATGGCCCGGCATATCCCTTTCTCTACCATTACCATCACGCCAAGGGACCAACCCCGGTTCAATGAGGAGTGCAGGAGAGCATTGTCAGGAGCAACACCAGGTGTACCTAAAAATGAGGTGCCAACCTGGTGAAGCTACAACACAGGACCACATGCATGCTAAAGGCTTTGAGGCAGCATGTAATAGACAGAACAACGTGAGTTCTCAACCAATGGATCAGATCAAAGCTCTGCAGCCCTGCCACATCCAGTCATAAATGGTGGTGGACAATTAAATTAGTCAGGGAAGGAAGTGGCTCCACAAACATCCCCATTCTGAATGATGGTGGAGCCGAGCACCTCAGTGCAAAAGACAAGGTTGAAGCATTTGCCACCATCTTCAGCCAGAGGAACCGGGTGGATGATCTGTCTCGGCCCCCTCCTGAGGTCCCCAGCATCACAGATGCCAGACTTCAGCCAATTCGATTCACTCCATGTGATATCAGGAAACAGGTGAGTGCACTGGAGACAGCAAAGGCTACGGGTGTTGACAATGTCCCAGCTGTAGTACTGAAGACTTGGACTCCCGAATTATCTGCACACCTCATCAAGCTGTTCCAGTACAGCTACAACACTGGCATCTACCAACAATGTGGAAAATTGCCCAGCAGGACAAATCCTATCGGGTTAATTATTGCCCCATCAGTCGATTCTCAATCATCAGCAAAGTAATGGAGGGTGTCGTTGACAGGGCTATCAAGTGGCACTTACTCAGAAATAACTTGCTCACCAATACTCAGTTTGATTCTTCTGGGACCACTTGGCTCCAGATGTCATCTTTCTTGATGGACATTGAAAGTTGGGGTTAAACTGCAAATGCCAGAATGCAGAGCTCATTACACAAGACTTTGGGTTTCCTTTCCTCACTTTTCACGAGAACCTGCACTCAAGAAAATCACTTGTTGAGCACACACAGTGAGAGAAGATAACCTCCCTGTTTGATCACTGAGCAGGGCAGTGCCCACGAACTGCAACAGCTGCACTCAGATAGGCCCCGCCTACTCATCTACATAACTAGAATGGTGTGCAGAAGGTCAATAGTTATTCCTCTTTCTGTGGGACGTTATCAGTTTGTGGTTAGTTTTTATTTAAAAATATATTTGGGTTAAATTGGTCTTTCTCCAGTGTCGATGTTGATTATCGGTGTGTCCGCTCAGTATGATGTTAAAGAGCTAAGAGCGCGGTGGGTTGAGAGTAGTGTGGGTTGGTTGTTAGTTTACTCTGGTTTTTCTTCAGATCGTATAAATGTTTCGCCTTTTACTAAAGATTTCCGTGGAGGAGAGCACTCAGAGTTTTGAATAATTTTTTGTGGTCCTGCTTTTAGCGGGGCTTCTGTTTCAAAGAATGAAAGTCAGATTTTTATGTACGTTTCGTAAGTTGGAAACATTTCCATTGTGCCTTGCTTCGAGGTACGACGTGGCTTTCTATTTTCAAAATGGTCCCTTTAAATCAGCAGGGCCAAATATTTTCGCAGTCTTTTTCAAACTGTGCTGTACTTAGATTTCCCGAAGACATTTGATAAGGTACTGCATCAAAAGCTTCTTCTTTGGCCTCCTTGTCTCGGGAGACAATGGGTAAGCGCCTGCAGGTGGTTTGTGGAGCAGCGTCTGGAGTGGCTATAAAGTCCAATCCTAGAGTGACAGGCTCTTCCACAGGTGCTGCAGAAAAATTTGTTTGTCGGGACTGTTACACAGTTGGCTCTCCCCTTGTGCTTCTGTCTTTTTTCCTGCCAACTGCTAAGTCTCTTCGACTCGCCACACTTTAGCCCCGCCTTTATGGCTGCCCGCCAGCTCTGGCGATCGCTGGCAACTGACTCCCACGACTTGTGATCAATGTCACAGGACTTCATGTCGCGTTTGCAGACATCTTTAAAGCGGAGACATGGACGGCCGGTGGGTCTGATACCAGTGGCAGGCTCGCTGTACAATGTGTCTTTGGGGATCCTGCCATCTTCCATGCGGCTCACATGGCCAAGCCATCTCAAGCGCCGCTGACTCAGTAGGGTGTATAAGCTGGGGATGTTGGCCGCCTCGAGGACTTCTGTGTTGGAGATACGGTCCTGATGCCAAGGATTCTCCGGAGGCAGAGAAGATGGAATGAATTGAGACGTCGCTCTTGGCTGACATACGTTGTCCAGGCCTCGCTGCCATAGAGCAAGGTACTGAGGACACAGGCTTCATACACTCGGACTTTTGTGTTCCGTGTCAATGTGCCATTTTCCCACACTCTCTTGGCCAGTCTGGACATAGCAGTGGAAGCCTTCCCCATGCACTTGTTGATTTCTGCATCTAGAGACAGGTTGCTGGTGATAGTTGAGCCTAGGTAGGTGAACACTTGAACCACTTCCAGAGCGTGGTCGCCAATATTGATGGATGGGGCATTACTGACATCCTGTCCCATGATGTTCATTTTCTTGAGGCTGATGGTTAGGCCAAATTCGTTGCAGGCAGCCGCAAACCTGTCGATGAGATTCTGCAGACACTCTTCTGTGTGAGATGTTAATGCAGCATCGTCAGCAAAGAGAAGTTCCCTGATGAGGACTTTCCGTACTTTGGTCTTCGCTCTTAGACGGGCAAGATTGAACAACCTGCCACCTGATCTTGCGTGGAGGAAAATTCCTTCTTCTGAAGACTTGAACGCATGTGAGAGCTGCAGGGAGAAGAAAATCCCAAACAGTGTAGGTGCGCAAACACAGCCCTGTTTCACGCCACTCAGGATAGGAAAGGGGTCTGATGAGGCGCCGCTATGCTGAATTGTGCCTTTCGTATTGTCATGGAATGAGGTGATGATACTTAGTAGCTTTGGTGGACATCCGATCTTTTCTAGTAGTCTGAAGAGACCACGTCTGTTGACGAGGTCAAAGACTTTGGTGAGATCAATGAAAGCAACGTAGAGGGGCATCTGTTGTTCGCGGCATTTCTCCTGTAGCTGACGAAGGGAGAACAGCATGTCAATGGTCGATCTCTCTGCGCGAAAGCCACACTGTGGCATCAAATGCTATTGCCGAAAATAAAAGCTCATTTGGGCTGGCACAGTGGTTAGCACTGCAGCCTCACAGCTCCAGCGACCCGGGTTCGGTTCTGGGTACTGCCTGTGTGGAGTTTGCAAGTTCTCCCTGTGACCGTGTGGGTTTCCACCGAGTGCTCTGGTTTCCTCCCACAGCCAAAGACTTGCAGGTTGATAGGTAAATTGGCCATTGTAAATTGCCCCTCGTGTAGGTAGGTGGTAGGAGAATGGTGGGGATGTGGTAGGGAATATGGGATTAATGTAGAATTAGTATAAATGGGTCGTTGTTGGTCGGTACAGACTCGGTGGGCTGAAGGGCCTGTTTCAGTGCTGTATCTCTCTATGACTATGACTCTATGACTCATGGTGTACGGGGTAACATTTGGATGGATAGAAGATTGGTGAGCTAACAGGAAACAGAGAGTAGGCATAAATGGGCATTTTCTAGTTAGCAAGATGTAACGAGTGGCGTGCCACAGGATCTGTGCTGGGGCCCCAACATTTTACAATTTATATAAATGACTTGGATGAAGAGACCGAAGGGATGGTTACTAAATTTGCATAAAGTAAGTTGCGAGGAGGACATAAGGAGGCTTACAAAGGGATATAGATAGGTTAAGTGAGTGGGCAAATATCTGGCAAATGGAGCATAATGTGGGAAAGTGGGAAATTGTCCATTTTGGCAGGAAGAGGTAATACATTTGGGAAAGGCTAACAAAGCAAGGGAATACACAATAAATGGCAGAATAGTGTGGAGGGCCCTTGGAATGCATGCTTACAGATCCCTGAAGGTGGCTGGACAGGTAGATAATGTGGTTGAGGGCATATGGGATACTTGCTTTTATTAGCCAAGGCATAGAATATAAGAGCAGGGAGGATATGCTGGAACTGTATAAGACACTAGTTAGGCTACAGCTGGATGCAGTTCTGCTCACCGCACTATAGGAAAGATGTGATTGCACTAGACAAAGCACGGAGGATACTTACGAGGATGTTTCCTGTGCTGGGGTATTTTAGTTATGAGGAAATATTGGATAGGCTAGGATTGTTTTCTTTGGAACAGAGGAGGCTGAGGGGAGACCTAATTGAGGTGTATAAAATTATGGGGTCTAGACAGAGTGGGCCTAGATAGGAAGGCCCTATTCCCTTGTTTGTGGGTAAGAGGTAGGAGGTTTAGATGGAATTCGAGGAGAATTTTTTCACTCAGAGGGTGGTGCAGATCTGGAATACATTGCCTGAAAGGGTGGTAGAGGTAGAAATCCTCATAACATTTAAAAAGTACTTGTAAATGCCGCAACCTACAAGACTATGGACCAAGTGCTGGAAAGTGGGATTAGGTTGAATGACTACTCATTGGCTGGCACAGACAGGATGGGCTGAATGTCCTCCTTTCATGCTGTAAAGTTCTATGATGAAAGGCCAAAGCTAGCGTATCATTGATCCTACTTGCGTTGGTAGTTGCAGTGTGCAAGCCATTGGTGGAGGCCTGCCTGCACTCGTTTGATTGTCACCTTTGATGCTCCATGCTGTTGGCCAGTCTTTTTATGGAAGAAGACTTCATTGCAAAGGCCTGTGACATTATGTCACTCATGCTTAGACAGACTCCTCCCACTTCTCTGCAATAGTGCACAGTGCAAATGGAATGCCCGCCAGTACATCGCATGTTTTCTGCTGCTACTCAAGAAGTATCCTTTTCAATGATGGCCCCTGGTGTACAGCATCGGCATTCAACCGAGCAGAGCTTGAAGCGTCCTGTGGCTTCCACCATGGACTCTCCACTTCTGTCCCTGACTCCACCATCTGCTTTTATTCAATTGTGAAGTGTGAGTCACCTTGTGAAAACCCAATTAGCTCTGTAACTATACGAGTGATGCACCCTCAGAGGGAGTGAGCTCCTCTGAGGCATCATTGTTGTTGTAGTGGGTGACCTCAACCACCTCCTCATGGATGTTTGAAGGCCCTATGGGTGAATAAAAGACATGAATGAGTACTGTCAATGCAAGAATGCTTGAGGTTATCATTATGCATATGATTATATTTCACTCGCTGTTGACACCACGTCAACATAACTGAGAGCTGTTTGCTATGTGGCTGTCTGATATTTAATTCTGTCACCAGGTAGTTGGGAGGCCCCCATCTCCGCATCTCCAATGGCCAGGCATGCTGAGACTCCGCTGATGTCCAGCACCTCCTTCTCTAAAGCTGTCAGTTGAGAGATGGCTGGCGGGTTAACTCCAGTTCTCTGTCTCCCCCTGGTGTCCTGTGCTCCCTTCTCCTGTGAGAAGGAAAATAAGACATCTATGAATGACACTAATGAGTGAGAGTAATGACATGTGTTGAATGGATGGATGGAGTGCATTTGTTGAGGGTGACTATGAGGGAGAGGCATTACATTGCATAAAGATGGAATTCACTGCCAGGAATGGTGGTGGAGGCAGAAACTCTTTTAAAAGGTACCTGGACATACACCTGAAGTGCTGTAACCTGCAAGGCTATAGGCTGGAAGGTGGGATTAGTTTGGATGGCTAGTTTTTTAGGCCAGCGCAGACACGATGGGCTGAATGGCCTCCTTCTGTGTCGTAATTTTTCTACGGTTCTGTGAATGGCAGTGGTAGATGGATAGATGGGGATGTGAGGAAGTCCATAGACAGAGAGGGTTGGATGCACTTTCAAAGTAAGTTGGTGTGAGGAGTAACGTGCTAGAGTAGGGCTGAGAAGGTAAAATGAGGGGGTTGGGGTGAATGTGTCATTGCTGTCACCGTTTCTGCCCTGCTGAGGTAATTGAATCACGTCCTGCATGGCACCACACTTCTGCTGCTGACCTCCTGGGCGACTTCCAATCATGCCTTCTTTGTGTCTGAAGTAGGCTTCTTCCTTCCGTCACTAGGGGATGGTATCTCCCTCCAGGTCCTTACAGCCCCCTGCAGCACATCCAGGGAGGCGCCCCTGAAGCACAGCACAGCCTTTGCTCGTGATGACTCCATTGCAATAGGTCGCTCCTTCACAACTCCAACTCCTTCAACGTGCATGTTTGGAATGTCCCTTTAAATACTGGAGTTGAAATCACATTAGGCGGGTCGTCCTCACGTTCGCTGATGCTGATTGGACGGGCAAGCCAGGAGTAAAATGATAATGAGGTGGCTGAGATAAAAAGCCACTGACAGACGTGCTGCACTTACCTCTGGGGTTCATACCCACTCTTGGGCACTCCCACTTCCAGCTTGTCTATGAATTAAAATCCAGACCATGGGTCTGAGTCCCTGCTATCTGATGCAATGCAAGTGAGCTCAGTATGATGGATTTAAGGATTAAATTTTTACATTAGGCTCTCTACTGCCTTCTTATGTCACATTTTTCGGGTTCTCTCAGCAGGTTGACCCAGCTGTCATGTCTGTCAGGATATCAAAAAAAAAGTCCAAAATACTGCAAATTGAAAGTTTATGGTTTTGACATCACTGGAGAACTGTGTGTGATCAAACAAATTGAAGCTTATGAAACAACAAGTTCTGTGATATATGTCAACCGTGGCTCAGTAGCACCCTGGTCTCAGAGTCAGAAGTTGTGTGTTCAATTTCTACTCCAGTGCAGTGCTGAGGGAGTGCTGCACTGTTCACTGTCAGAGATGTTATCATTCAAATGAGATGCTAAACTGAGGTCCTGTCTTTCTTCTTGGGTGTGTGTAAAGTATCTATGGCACTATTTCAAAGACGAGTGAGGGAGTCCTGGTCAATATTTATCCCTCAACCAAACTCACAATATCAGATTATCTGGTCATTATCACATTGTTGTTTCTGGGACCTTGCTGTGCGCAAATTGACTGCGTATTTCCTACATTACAACAGTGATTACACTCCAAAAATACTTCCTTGGCTGTAAAGCTCTTCAGGATGCCCTGAGGTCATGAACAAAGAACAAAGAACAAAGAAAATTACAGCACAGGAACAGGCCCTTCAGCCCTCCAAGCCTGCGCCGATCCAGATCCTCTATCTAAACATGTCGCCTATTTTCTAAAGGTCTGTATCTCTTTGCTTCCTGCCCATTCATGTATCTGTCTAGATACATCTTAAAAGACGTTATCGTGCCCACGTCTACCACCTCCGCTGGCAACGCGTTCCAGGCACCCACCACCCTCTGCGTAAAGAACTTTCCACGCATATCCCCCCTAAACTTTTCCCCTCTCACTTAGAACTCGTGACCCCTAGTAATTGAATCCCCCACTCTGGGAAAAAGCTTCTTGCTATCCACCCTGTCTATACCGCTCATGATTTTGTACACCTCAATCAGGTCCCCCCTCAACCTCCGTCTTTCTAATGAAAATAATCCTAATCTACTCAACCTCTCTTCATAGCTAGCGCCCTCCATACCAGGCAACATCCTGGTGAACCTCCTCTGCACCCTCTCCAAAGCATCTACATCCTTTTGGTAATGTGGCGACCAGAACATTCCAAATGTGGCCGAACCAAAGTCTTATACAACTGTAACATGACCTGCCAACCCTTGTACTCAATACCCCGTCCGATGAAGGAAAGCATGCCGTATGCCTTCTTGACCACTCTATTGACCTGCGTTGCCACCTTCAGGGAACAATGGACCTGAACACCCAAATCTCTCTGTACATCAATTTTTCCCAGGACTTTTCCATTTACTGTATAGTTCACTCGAATTGGATCTTCCAAAATGCATCACCTCGCATTTGCCCTGATTGAACTCCATCTGCCATTTCTCTGCCCAACTCTCCAATCTATCTATATTCATCTATATATCTATGAAAGATGCTATAAATATATATAATACTTCTGAAAATAGAGACATTTTGTTGAAACTTTTTGTCTTGCACTCATCAGGACAATTCACAAGAATACCAATGTAAGGGAAAGCAACAAATTTATACTGTATGAGAAGAGAGTGTTGATTGGTTGGCAAGTGGACTCTGATTGGTAGAGGCATTGCCATGGAGAATGCACCAGCTTATGGTGACTGGCAGTTAACTGCCAAGCTTTGTTTGAAATTTAAACCAGGCAGCTTGACTCTGATTGGTCAAGGCATTGCCCTGAGGCATTTATATAATATATAAATACAAGTCTTTCTTATCTCGATATTTATTCCAAATGTTTCAGGATTGATATTAACTTGCCAAAATTGGGGGTAATGGCCTCAAGGGTTTACTGTCCCGTTAACACTGACGCTCTGCCTGCCATTGGGTGGCCCTGGACTGCTTTTTTCAGGTGGTTGAGTCCCTTTGTTCTTTGATGTACATAAGACCCTGATTGCTGTTTTAGGACAGATTCAGATGGAGCTTCTGCTCCTCAGGGCCATACAAAGATTATTTGGAAAGCTGACCCCCACACTACCCCTCCTCAGGACGTGCTGCTGGCCAGAAGCAGCCTTTGGGCTGCCCAATATTGCCAACCTGAAGGTGGGGGGCTGCACTGGGATACCCATCCAGCACCTGCAGCTTGCTGGTTCTACTTAAAAGTAGTCCTGGGCCTCAAAATGGCACATGCAGCGGTTCAGGCACCAGCGCGAGCATGCTGTGCGTGTGGGCAGATCGTGACGTCAAATAGCCTCTCAGGCTGATTTGATGCACGTCCTGCAAACTTGGAGCAGTGAATGCCCTGTGCTAACCACTCACGGTTGAACATATGTTCAGCTACACAAGGGATCCTCTCCTACTAGTGCTATTTAAAGGGCCAGTCATCCAACTTGCAGGTGAGTTCTTTCGACATACTGCTGCTCCTACAAAAGTTGTGGAGTACTGTGGTCTGTTTTTGAGAAGTTCTGGTGACTTGCTGGATTTGGAAGGGAGTGTTGCTGCATCCTGACAGGGTGGTCAGAGGAGTTTTGTGACCTGTTCACAGAAAGGCTGCTACAGTTATTGGGCCTGTAGTTGCAGTCCCTCTTGGTCTGCAACATGACAGAGAAATGGAGCTGAGGCCATAGAGACTGGAAGCCCTGTGGAGAAGGGAGGCTCCCCAAAGAAGGCTCTAGCCACCAAGGGTTTTCAGGAAGCACTTCTCCTAACTCTACCTCAGCCAGGAGCAGTACCTGGGACACCTACAATTCACCAAGGAGCTGGTCATTGAATTTTGTCAACAGAATCTGCAGCCTTACAGCAGGATGGTGGACACCATCGCTGTCAACTACTATGCGACCGGATCCTTCCTTTTGGGAGCAGGTGACATTGCAAACATATCCCCGTTCACCGTCCATCGCTGCATCTGAGAGCCGACGGAGGCCCTGTATGCCAGGAAAGGAGAGTTTGTTGTTTTATGTCTCACCAGAGAGAAGCAGGAGGAGCAGCCATGTGACTTTGTCAGGCTAGCGTGATTCCCAATGTTGCAGGGAGCCATCGACTACGCACAGGGGGGCTCTGCGGCTCCACATGTAAATGGGGAAATGTCTGAAATTACAAAGGGTTCCGTACCATTAACACGCAGTTGATGCGCAACCATGTCCAAACCATAACGTCAGTGAATGCCCGCTATCCTGGCAGCAGCCATAATGCCTTCATTCTGAGGCAGACTGCTGTTCCCACCATCTTCAGGCCACCATGAAGAACCAGAGGCTGACTGCTTGAAGGCAAGGGATACCCCTGGTTCACATGGCTAATGACTCCCCTCTGCCACCTGACCACACGAGGAAAATGGGCATATTACAAGAGCCATGCTGCCACCAGAGTAGACCTTTGGCACTCTCAAGCAATTGTTCCCCTGGCTGGAGAATTTGGGGGGTGTCCTATAATACTCGCTGAAGCCTGCCTCCATGTTTATGGTGGTCTGTTGTGTCCTCCACAGCCTCGCTATTATGAAGGTAGAACCATTGTCACCAGGCATTCGGGGGCCACATCAGGAGGAGGAGCAAGAGTAAGAGGAGGAGGAGGTAGGCAGGAAGCATCCAGGACCTTTCGCTCTGGATGGTCAGTCCGTGAGTGCCTACTGAGATTCTGGTTCCCTTGGGATGTCATTCCTCCAGCACCATTGCTCTACAATTCCCCACCTTCCCATGCACCTACAATGTCCCACCCCAGCATTCTCTTAGAATGATAGGATCATTGAACAGTTACGGCACAAAAGGAGTCCATTCAGCCTGTCGAGTCCATGCTGGCTTTCTGCAAGAGCAACTCAGCTAGTCTCATTCTCCCACCCTTTCCCTGTAACCTTGTACATTTTTCACTTCAAGTACTTATCCAATTGCCGTTTGAAAGCCATGATGAATCTGCCTCCACCATACACTCAGGCATTGCAATCCAGATCATAACCACTTGCTGCATAAAAATGTTTTCATGCATGTCACTTTTTGTTCTTTTGCCAATCACCTTAAATCTTAGTCCTCTTGTTTTCTACCCTTGTGACATTGGGAACAGTTTCTATCTGCTCTGTCTAGAATCTTCATGATTTTGAATACTTCCATCAAATCTCTTCTCAATCTTCTCTTCTGTAAGGAGAACAGCCCCTCGCTTCTCCAATCTATCCATGTAACTAAGTCTCTCATCCCTGGAACCATTCTCATAAATCTTTTCTCCTCTCTAATACCTTCACATCCTTCCTAAAGTGCTGTACTCAGAATTGGACACAATACTCCAGTTATGGCAGAACCAATGTTTTACAAAGGTTTATCCTAACTTACTTGCTTCTGTACTCTATGTCTTTATTTTATAAAGCCCAGGATTCTGTATACTTCTTTAACCACTTCCTCAACCTGTCCTGCCACCTTCTATGATTTGTGCACATGTACCTCCAGGTCTCTCTGTTCTTGCACCCACTTTAGAATTGTATTCTTAATTTTATATTGCCTCTCCTCTTTCTTCCTACCAAAAGGTATCACTTCACACTTCTCTGCATTAAATTCCATCTACCATGTGTCTGCCTATTCCAGCCTGTGTTTGTCCTCTGTTTGTTACAGTTCCAAGTTTTATGTCATCTGCAAATTTTGAAATTGTGCCTTGGACACCCAAGTCCAAGTCATTAATGTATATCAAGAAAAGCAGTGGTCCTAGTACCAATCCCTGGGGAACACCACTGTATGCCTTCCTCGAGTTCCAAACAAAGATGCACTACTTGCTGTTTCCTGTCACTCATCCAACTTTGTATTCATGCTGTCACTGGACCTTTCATTCCATGGGCTTCAACTTTGCTGACAAACTTGTTATGTGGCACTTGATTAAACACCATTTGGAAGTCCACATACACCACATCAACTCCATTTCCCTTACTAACCTTCTCTGTTACCTCATCAAAAAAAACCATTCAAGTTAGTTAAGCACAATTTGCCAGTAATAAATCTGTTCTGGCTTTCCTTAATTAATGCACACTTGGCCGGGTGACTGTTACCTTTGTCCCAGAATATCATGCCTAATAGCTTCCTCACCACCGAGGTTAAACTGACTGGTCTGTAGTTGCTCGTTTATCCTTACACCCATTTTTGACCAAGGGTTTGACATTTACAATTCTCCAGTTCTCTGCCCCACTCCCGTATCTAAAGAGGATTGGAAGATTACGGCCAATGCCTCCGCAAGGTCCATTCTCAATTTCCTCAGCATTTTGGGATACATTCTATATGGACCCGGTGACTTATCTACTTTAAGTACAGCCAGCCTTTCTAGTACCTCCCTTTTATCAATTTTTACACCATCCAGTATCTCAACTACCTCCGCTTTCGCTATGACTTGGGCAGCATTTTCTTCCTTGGTAAAGACAGATGCAAAGTACTCATTTAGTACCTCAGCCATGCCCTCTGCCTCCGTGGGTAGGTCTCTTGGCAAAAATCCTGCAATAAAAACCATCAGCAAAAACCTTTCCAGAACAACTTTATCCAACAATACATCCAATAATACAAATATAAACTAAACTGTTCACCCTTGTGCATCCTCCTAGTGCCTGTCTTGTGGGTGTCTTTGCCTGTCCTAATGCTCCTACACAGTGCTACCCCAGTGGCTGCAGCATGGCTGGTGGAAGGCTGCTGCCCTTCAATGGGGGAGACTTCAAATGGCCTTGCAGGATTCCCTCGAGCAGCTTTGGACCTTGAGGGCCTGACTTCGGACACACTACCTTGGCATGGGCAGTAGCATTCTGGACTGGCTGACTGAGTGGCAACAGCAAGGGCACTGGTGAGGTAGCAGTGGTGGAAGCACGAATGCTGTCATCCTGAGAGAGGACAGCAGGTTCGAGCTCCGCGGAAGCACTGGCACTCCCCCAGGGTGACATCTCAGCAATCCTAGAAATCTGTTGGAGGACGGATTGCTGGACTGCTCTGAGAGCCTGCATGCTTCTTTGTGTACTGAGATTCACAGCCATGGTGGCAGCAGTCTGAGCCTGCATGGCAGCAAACATGATTCTCGTGACTTCTGTCTGAGCTTCCACTGCAACACTGAGATGTTGGATGGCTTTTGACTATACTGCAGCGGAAATTGAGACAGCGGCTACCAGACTCTGCATCATAGCTGGATCCGCAAATGCTGTCTTGGAGTTGGTCACTACTTTCACCCTGGAAAGGATGGGCTCCAAGCTCTGCATGGTGACCTGTGCCACATTGAAGCCTTCTCCTCTATGCTCCTTGACAGTGACAAGGGACTGTCTGGCAGGCCTGCCAATGTACCAAAGATCTCAGTGTGCAAGCTCAGTACTGTCCTGTAGGTCATCTCATCAAGGTCCTCATCTGAGTCCCCTGTAGCAGAACTCGCCTGCATCCTCATCCTCATCCTCTGGGGAGTTCACACAAAATGTCCTTTCCTCTGGCCTGGCTGTAGCCCCCTCTTGCCCAGTGACTCACCATGTGTAGATCCTGACTATATACTACTCACTAAGATATGTGCAGTGCTAATATCTGAGCTGGTGGCTGCGAGTGTCAGATCAGGTGATGGTGCTTCTTCCTCAGAAGTCTGTAGCAGCACTTGTCCTTCCTCATGAGGCTGCACTGACTGGCCAAGTGGCAGTTCCTGGGTATCTGAAAGCAGAAAATCTTTTCTGAAGAAAGGCCATCGACTTGAAATGTTAGCTGCTTCTCTCTCCACAGATGCTGCCTGACCTGCTGAGTATTTCCAGGATTTTCTGTTTTTATTTCAGATTTCCAGCATCTGCAGTAGTTTGCTTTTGTGTCCTTCTGATGGTGTTCCTTGAGGGCCTGCTGGCACCACATGGAAACAGAGCCTCTCTCCACCTGTCAGCCTCCAGGATAAAGATCTCCAGCATCACATCCAAGACCCTGGGAGCTATCTCCCTTCTTTGTTGCTGCATTTGGGTGTTTCTCCTTGCAACTGACTCCTGCAGACACAGTCAGCAGCAGCTTCCTTGCAATCAGTATAGCTCCCATCTAACAGGGGCAGCTGCCTTTAAGAGGTGCACGTACTAGCCGTAGCTGGAACAAGTACTAACCACGCGCACTGCTGGGCCCCCTGTTGAGCATTCAGTCAGTCAGCAGTGTGGGTCATGCTTGGCTGAATGCTACAATCATGAAAGTCAAGACAAAGTTTAGGTGCTGGTTGTGTCAATGGATTCTTGAGTGGGCTGATGGTGAATTGTGACCACCCACCCCCTACCCCCCTCCCCCCGCAAGTCCAAAGCGGGAGCAATCCAATTTCTCACCCTTAAAGTTTTTCTATGTTAAGGGTGCTATATAAATGCAAGTTGTTGTTGTGGTAGTGTTGCCGTTTATTAGTTTGAACTTGTGTCCCCTGTTCTACTGATGAAGTTTACTGCATTGAGTTAACTCTTTCTGCACCTTTAACGATCTTATATACCTCTATAAGATCACCTCTCAGACGCCTCCTTTCCAGACTGAAAAGCCGCATTCTCTCCAAAGTTTCCTAATTACTCAGATCCCTGATACCCGACATCAGTCTGCTGTCACTTCTCTGCACTGCCTTCAGTGCTTGAATGTTTTCCTTGTTTGTTGGGAATCAGAATTAGACACATTACTCAAGGGCTGACCAGAGCACTGTTGAGTCATAGAGTCATTTACAGTACAGAAAGAGGCCTTTCGGCTCATCGTTTGCTCATGGCTTCTGTCATGGTCTTTTTTTTGTCCTCAGAAATATTGTTTGTGCCTTTAAGACTGTAAAAAGATAAGTGCACCTTTAAAATAGAAAGTTCCGGAGACTCAGTCTGCCAGGGTACATTCTGGTTGCCAAGCAACAGCAGCAAGAGAGAGGTCATGTGATTCAATATTGCAGTATTTGATTTTTGAAAACTAGCTGGCACAGACTGATTTGAGCAGAGAGAGGTCTGATATGATTTGAACCGAAGGAGCTGTGTTATTTCTCTCTCAAAAGTCTACAAAGCGAAGCTATGTTTTCTCTCTCAAGGTTCTACCAGGTAACCAGCCAAATTAATTTCCTAAGAAAATAAGAAAAGCTTTTCTTTCTTGGTATTGCTGTGTTCATCACTGAAGGGACAGTAAATGCTATGGCATGCAGGCCCCCACCTTTCTGTATCTTATATTTCTCTCAAACCCTGTAATGAAATGCGCTGTTTTTTCTTCAAATTGCACTTCATTCCCCTGGTTGTGGAGTGGCATGCAGGCCCCCATCTGCCAAGACTGAGGCACACATTATTTCTCCACATGAACATTAAAACTTAAAATTCCAAGCCCTTGACTGGAAAGACATTTGCATAGCAACAGACAGTGTTGGAACAAGGGACCCAGTCCTTGCTTCCCCAATACACAGAAGAAACGATCAGACCAGTTTGGTCCCATGATTAGCTGGCTGTTGGTTTTTATTGAACTTGCCACAGAATTAAAAAAAAAACACAGAAAGCTGTTTGCTCCTGGACTGAAAAGACCTCTCTCCTGTCTGCTCTCATCTCGTTCTCACCAGCTTCGGAATTCATTGAAGACATATGAACCCTGAGAGAGAAAAGTCTCCTACAGTGAACAAGGTTTAAGAAGAATACTGGGCCCCAACGAAAAGCAAGATCTACCTACCAGCAAGGACTACAGTGAGCTTGAAGCACAATAACAAAAACCCCTCTTCAGAGATTGCCTCAAACTTTTTCACTTTATTTTTCTTCTGCTCTTTTCTGCCCTTATTTGCATGTGTGTATTGTGTGTGCATGCTAGCATGGGCGCGTCATGTAGCCATCGGCGTTAACTGAATTAGAGTTTAAGTTTATGTTTTAATAAATTTCCCTTTTCTTCTTTTGTGCCTGTTTGTGCTCATTTCTTTGCCATAGAATTGGAAAGTGGTGAACAAGGATTCACCAAAGAGGGAGCTCAAAACATAGTGTGTTTAGACAAAACCCTGTTACAGTAAGACCAGGTAAAAGCTAAAAGGGACCCGAGATACCTTTCTCACCTGGTCGTAACAGCTACAACAGCCGAATTGCTAATTTCCTATCTTTGAAAGACCTTTTTTTTCCATTGGACCACTGTGAAGACTTCTAGCGACCTCAAACTGTTTCTACATTGGAAGACTTAATTCGTCAGGAATGTAACTTGCAAAGGCTTTGCTTTTATTTTTTTGGTCAGCTAATTTAAAACCGAGTATATGTATGCGAATGCGGGAGTTAGATTTTTAAATAAGAAGTTATAAGGTCTTTAGACATTGGTTTATCAGAGTAGTGTTTAAGATTTTTTAAAGTTTTTAAAAAATAAATAGTTAATTTGTTGTTATCTAAAGATACCTAGTCTGGTCCACTTCATTTGGGGGTTATTAGAGTGTTCAATTTGGCTGCTTTTTCCAATTTGTAAAGCTTAAAGAAATATACTATGACCTGTGGAGCGATGGGACTGAATTATCAGTGTGTTGCTTCCACCGTGATCAGAATCATATATTTTAATCGGTGGGCTTTGTCCTACGTGGTTGTAACACTTCCTATTACTTATAATCGGTGGTTTACATGATATAGCCTAACATTGGACTGACTTTGTTGATTACTGCTCTGCATTGGATGGACATGTTTATTGTTACCTTTCCTATTTCCTCAAGATGCAAATTTCCTCCTTCTTGAACATAGCCCTCAGTGTTCAGATGTACTGCTTTAGAGATTTCTATACAGAGTGGTTAATTTTGAGGCTTTCTACCTCCCACAGGATCATCTTCTTCTACCTCCCACGCGTCCTTGATATACAAGGCTACACTATCTTCTTTTTTGTTCACTCTGTCTTTTCTAAAGCCTCTAAATCCTTGAAGGTTACATTAATTTCCATTAGTACTTTGTTGGAGAGAGATGAGTGATGCATCATCCATGTCTCAATGCCTATGGAGGGGATTTATTGATATTAATGAACCTGTTAGACAGATCTATAAACATCCTTAACAAGGACAGAAGGAGTTAAAGTGAAAGAGCGACATGGATTCAATGGGAATGGTTTACAGAAATGCTCTATTTTCTTCTATTGTGGCTCGTTGGTTTCGAAGTTGCAAACACTGATTCAGTCAGAATCCTGTTCACAAGTGGTGGTTCTGTCAGCTGATTACGTGAAGGACAGTGGAAGACCATAACAAGATTTTATTTATCTTTTGTATTTGCTTTATCTATCAAATCTGATAATTTGACACTCCGGGAGAAGCTCTGATGGAAATTACTGATGAGATATTGCAGTGTGCATAAAAAGAGCAGCATTTCATTTCCTTGCTCATTTATCTCTGTTTTCTTTCCCTTGATTCCAGCAGGAGTTGTTCAATAGTGGTCAGGACTAGAAAAGCTTGCCCCAACAGAGGCTGACTAATTTGGTACTGGTTGGGGTTTAAATCTGGGAATCTCTGACACCACGTGAGGTAGTTACTCATTGGGATGGGCTCACTAAGGCTTGCTGTGAAGGAGAATGGAGAAATGAAGAAACCATAATTACACTGGCACTTGGAGCCAAGCAGCTAACAAAGGCCACCGCCATATGATGTAACTCTTAACCATCATGCTAGCTATCCAGAGCTCAAGACAATGATCCTGGTGCTGTAAAGTGTGGACCACAGATTCTCTCACAGCTTCTCTCTCTGGTCCCAGTTCAGCAACACTTTGATTTTAAAATTCTCAAACCTGTTTTCATAACCCTTCATGGCTTTGCTCATCCCTTTCTCTGTAACCTCTTCCAGCTCTACAGCCTCCCGAGATCTCTGTGTTCCTCCAGTTCTGGGCTCTTGTTATTCCCGATTTCCATCAGTCCACCATTAATGGCTGTGCCTTCAGCTGTCCAGACCCTAAGCTCTGTAATTCCATCTCTAAACATCTCTGCCTTTCCAACTCTCTTCCATCCTTTAAGGTGCTCCTTAAAACCTACCTGTTTGACAAGCTTTTGGTCATCTGTCCTAATATGTGGCTCGGTGTCAAATTTTGTCTGATAGCACTCCTGTGAAGCATCGAGACATTTCTCTATGTTAAAGATGCTATATAAATGTAAGCTGTTGTTGGTCTATGATCTGTTGATATTTGCCTCTGAAGGGTAGGACCAGCTGTGCCATTTTCTTTGTTCAACAACATCTGTTCTCAACAACAACTTGTATTTATATAGTAGTTTTAACATTTTAAAAAATCCCAAGGCATGCACAGGGGCATTATAGAGCAAAATATGACACTGAACCACATAAGCAGATATGAGGGCAGATGACCAAAAGCTTGACCAAAGAAATAGGTTTTACGCAGCATCTTAATGGAGTAAAGAGAGTTAGAGAGGTGAAGAGGTTGAGGGAGGGAATTACAGATCTTAGGGCCCAGGAAACTGAAGGCATGACCATCAATGGTGGAACAATTAAATTTGGGAGGCTGAAAAGGCCGGGATTAGAGGAGCGTAGATATTTCACAGCGTTGTGGGGCTGGAGAAGATTACAGAGATAGTGGGGGGGGGGGGGGGGGGCGGTGAGGCCGTGAGGGATTTGATACAGGAATGAGAATTTTAAAATCAAGGCATTCCTTAAGTCCAATGAAAAAGGAGGCACTGTTAGACCTGGTTCTTGGGAATGAGGTGGGCCAAGTGGATCAAGTATCAGTAGGAGAGCATTTTGGGGACAGTGATCATTATATCATAAGGTTTATGCTGACTGGAAAAGGGCAAAGACCAATCCAGAGTAAGAATAATTAACTGGGAGAAAGCCAACTTCAATGGGGTAAGAAAGGAGCTGGGGTGAATAAATTGGAGTCAAAGGTTGGCAGGAAAAACAATAGCATAACAATGGGCGACCTTAAAAGAAGAGATAGTTCGGGCACAGTCAAGGTATATTCCTTCGAAGGGGAAAGGTAGGGCAAACAAATCCAGAGCTCCCTGGATGACAAAAGAGTTAGAGATTAAGAGAAAGAAAAATAATTTAATATAACAGATTCCAGGTAGAAAATACTATTGAGAACTAGGCTGAATATAGAAGGTCGAGAGGGGAAGTGACAAAGCAAATAAGAGAAGCAAAGAGAGAGCGTGAAAAGAGACTGGTAGCTAACATTAAAGGAAATCTCAAATTTTTCTATAGAAATATAAATAATAAAAAGGTGGTAAAAGGAGGAGTGGGGCCGATTCGGGACAATAAAGGGGATTTACACATGGAGGCAGAGAGCGTAGCTGAAGTATTAAATGAATACTTTGCATCTGTCTTTACCAAGGAAGAAGATGCAATCAATGGTGAAAGAGGAGGTAATTCAGATACTAGAGGGGTTTATAATTGATAAAGACGACACATTAGACAGGCTGTCTCTACTTAAAGTGGATAAAGCACCAGGTCCGGATGAGATGCATCCAAGGATACTGAGGGTGGAAATTGCAGAAGCACTGACCATAATTTTTCAGTCTTCCTTCGCCTAGGGGGTGGTGCCAGAGAACTGGAGAATTGCAAACGTTGCACCCTTGTTCAAAAAAGGGTATAAAGATAAGCCCAGCAATTATAGGCCAGTCAGTTTAACTTCGGTGGTGGGGAAACTTCTAGAAAGAATAATTCGGGACAAAATTAATAGTCACATGGACAAATGCGGGTTAATTAAAGAAAGCCAGCATGGCTGGCTTGCTGGAGTTTTTTTGAGGAGGTAACAGAGAGAGTTGATGAGGGTAATGCTGTTGATGTGGTGTACATGGACTTTTAAAGGCATTTGATACAGTGCCACACAACAGACTTGCGAGCAATATTATAGCTCATGTAATAAAAGGTATGGTAGCAACATGGATACGGAATTGGTTGAGTGACAGGAAACAAAGAGTAATGGTTAATGAATCTTTTTTGGGCTGGAGGAAGGTTTGTAGTGGAGTTCTCCAGGGGCCAGTGTTGGGACCCTTGCTTTTCCTGATATATATTAATGACCTAGATCTTGGTGTACAGAGCACAATTTCAAAATTTGCAGATGATACGAAAAATGGAAGCATTGTGGACTGTGAGGAGGATAGTGTAGAACTCCAAAAAGGCACAGACAAGTTGGTGGAATGGGCAGACAGGTGGCAGATGAAGTTCAATGCAGAGAAATGTGAAATGATTCATTTAGGTAGGAAAAACATGGAGAGACAATATAAAATAAAGGGTACAATTCTAAAGGGGGTGCAGAAGCAGAGGGACCTGGGTGTATATGTGCATAAGTCATTGAAGGTGGCAGGACAGGTTGAGAGAGTGGTTAATAAAGCATGCAGTATCCTGGGTTTTATTAATAGGGGCATAGAGTACAAGAGCAAGGAAGTTATGTTGAATTTGTGTAAGACACTAGTTCAGCCTCAGCTGGAGTATTGAGTCCAGTTCTGGGTGCCGCACTTTAGGAAAGACGTGAGGCCATTGGAGTGTGTACAGAAAAGATTTACGAGAATGGTTCCAGGGATGAGGAGTTTCAGTTATGAAGATAGATTGGAGAAGTTAGGACTTTTTTCCTTGGAGAAGAGAAGGCTGAGAGGTGATTTGATAGAGGGATTCAAAAAAGAGGGGTCTGAACAGGGTAGATAGAGAGAAACTGTTCCCATTCATGAAAGGATCGAGAATGAGAGTGCACAGATTTAAAGTATTTGGTAAGAGAAACAAAAGTGACATGAGGAAAACTTTTTCATGCAGTGAGTGGTTAAGGTCTGGAATGCATTGCCTGATAGTGTGGTGGAGGCAGGTTCAATTGAAGCATTGAAAAGAGAATTAGACTGTTATATGAAAAGGAAGAATGTGCAGGGTTGCAGAGAGAAGGCAGGGGAATGGAACTGTGTAAATAGCTCTTTTGGATAGCCAGTGCAGACACGATGGGCCGAATGCCCTCCTTCTGCACTGTAACAATCCTGTGATTCTCTGTGATTTAACCGGGAGCCAGTGCTGATCAGCGAACACATTGATGATGGGCTGGATTTTATTATCTCACCTCTGGGAGTGACGGTGGGTGCACAAGATGGTGGCAGTCCCGCCTGTGAAGTTAATGGCGTCACCTGATGTTGGATCAGGTGCTGACGCCATCTTTAAAAGGCTGCCAGCCCTGCATTTACTCTCCGTGCATTGAACAGCAGCTTTTCGAAGCAACACTTCTGTGGTTTGCTATAATTAATTTGGTACTCAGCAAGCATTCCCCGGGCATCATTCTGACCAGGTCAGATGTCAGAGCAGGGCTGGCCCCACGGTTCTGTGATGCCTCCCTGCTGATTCTATTCCAGCTGCAAGGGAAAGACAGCAGGTCCTCTTCCCCATCAATGGCAAGAAGAGGTCCTCCTACCTGTCCAAGGAAGCCTGGATGGAGATCGCAGAAGAGGTTAGTAGTCGTGGGGTCACCTGTCGTAACCAGTGCAGGAAGAGGGTCAATGACATCTTATGACCAGCCAAGGTAAATTGCATGGTTCCACATTGCTTGCAGTGATCTGCTTGCCCACAAGCGTAAAGCCGCATGGTTGACACAGCCATCCAATGATAGGAAGGTCATAGTGTATTGATGGCAATGACTGACTGCTTAAGTGGGACCAGTCTCCCTTGTTTCTATCATAACCCAATTGAGACCCATGACAGGTAGAGTCAGTATGAGAGCAGATACATCCCCCATGCTGCAGAAGAGGGCCCATGTTAGTATTGACGTGATGTAGATATGTTTGGAATTTAACAGTGACTGCATCCTTGATGTTTCAGGAGAAGGTGGCCCACAACAGCAAGGAGGCAACCAGGACTAGTGACAGGGGCTCGACCTGCGGCCTCTGTCTCAAGCCGAAGAAGAGGCGCTGGAGTTAGCTGGGACACGTTCCATATTGGACGTGGAGCTTGGGGTCCCAGTTGAAGAAAGTGATTATTGACAAGCATAGAATGAAGCGAAATAAAATTTTATATAGAAATGCAATGCTGTCATCATTGAGTCACGTGTACCATAAAACTTAAATGTCTATTCTTTACACTGTATCTTGCAGGGCACCACTTGCAAATGATTAGAAACAATGAGGAAACAATGACAACCTTTGAGGAACACTTAGAGGAGGCATCCTCCCATGACTCTCCTGCACCTTCTACCAGTGTAGATACTCTCAGCTCAGTGGGTATCTGATTGGCATTAGATTTAGAGTCACAAGCTGGTGGGAGCACTACACACACGCCCAAGCAGCTGGCTGAGGCTGAGACAGCCGAGGCCTCAGACAGTCAGAGGACTGCGGGTGTCCAGGCCCAGGCTGAGTCCTAGCCTGATGATGATCTTCTAGTGTTGACAGCACAGGGCATGCTGGACTTTCAGGGAGAGGTAAGGTAACATCTGGCGGAGATACCAGAGGCCATGTGCAGCCATGAGCAGACGATGGAGGAATCCATCCATGCCATGACTGCTGCCAGTCCCAGGCATGTGAGCACATGGCTTCAGCCATCGAACGTTGGCGACCCTCATGGAGAGCCACATTCCACAGATGCGCCCTGCCCTGCAAACCCTCGCCTTGGCCATGACTTCAATTCAGTAGTGGCAGGGCGAGAGAAGGAGCAGGAGCTTGGAGAGATTTCCGGCTCCTAGTCCTTCTCCAGAGAGCAGGGAGGTTCCAACGAGTCTTGAGAGGGAGGAGGAGAGGATGCACTCCTCTCAGGTAGATTCTAGTGTGGACACTCAGCCCATCTGCCAGCGAGTCCAGTTCCAGCAGCTGCAATGCCTGAGGCCTGTCCTGCACCAGTGCAGGAAGCCTTCAGGTAGTCAGGGCCCTCCAGGCCTCAGGCACCCAAAGGATAACTGCTCAATTCATCACAGGCCAAGGGGCAGTCTGACCAGCAGCCTGCCTCCAGTCCAGCTGCTTGCGCAGAGGTAACACTGCGAAGGAGCTCCCGCTAACATATTAAAAAGACGCCTTGACAAATATGGGTATTCACGGGTGAGACAGATATGTCACGTTTACTTTAATTAAATGTGCTTTCCTGCCAATCAGCAGCCTTTATTGTCAGAAAATCATATTCCACCATGGAGTGATTTTGTGTCTTTCAATTCCATCATAAGCCATACAGCATTGCCAATGTGACCACTGACATCATTACCCTGCCAATATGCATGATGTTTAATTACACGAATGGTGCCACAGGGTCAATGGCTCAGTTTGTTGCTGCCATTCATGCTGGAGAGACAGTTGTTACGGAGACAGAGGACTTGAGACTACGTGCTAAAACAGACTGCAACTGAACTTAAAGAGAGACCATCTCTCCCTGTCTCTCTCTCACGAAAAGAGACTGAATCTGGATTTCAAGAAGACAGCATCTCCCGGTCTCTCTCTCTCCCTCTCATGCGAAGACAGGGTCCCACAGAAGAAACTAACCCTCAAGGCAGAAAACCATCGAAATAAGTTTGAAAGTGTGCACTGGGCCCCAACGAGATGGCAAGACTTAACTGCAATCAAAGACTTCACATCGAACTCAAAAGACAGTAAATGAACTCCAGCTATTGCTTCAAACCTTTCCCCTTGATTCTTTCTTCTTTTCTGTCTCTATCTGCATGTGTATTCATCGTGTATGCAGGCTAGCGTGGTCGCGTCACGTATTTTAGTAGTTTTAGCCAAATTAGAGTTTTAAGGTTAATAAACTTACACCTTTCTTGTTTAAATCTAAGAAAACTTGTCTGGTTGACTTCTTTGCCATTACAATTGGAGAGCAGTGAGGGGAAGCTAAAAGCATGGTATTTAAAAAAAATTAAACCCTGTTACTGTCAAACTAGGAAAAGGCTGAGAGGGAACCCCAAGACCTCTTTCTCACCTGGTCGTAACAGAGGGCCACAGGCATAGGGTGATCATCAAAACTCATTGGTCGCAAATCATCATTCAGCAGTCTGCAAAGGTCTATGACGGACTCTCTGGACAGCCTCAGTCATCTCTGGCAGTTGACATCAGCCATCTGCAGGTATGTCATCCGAGTCTTATAGACTCGTTGGTGTATCTGGGCTCTTCTTTACCTTGTGGCTGCTCCTGCTCGCATCTAGGAGCTTCCTCTTGAGTCACAGCTGCCTCTTGGGCCCGCCTCTGGTCGAGATGCCTCAGCACAGCAAGAGGATTCAGGAAAACAGGGTGAATCATACCCATCTCTATCCTCCTTGTAACTTTGGCTTCCTTCAAAAGATGGAGTACGCCTATCTAGGCAAAGATTTGTGTTAATTTTGATTCTGCAGGATTCAGGCATGAGCTCCATGGTACGGACTGATGTTGCTCTCACAACTTTTCAATAAGTGCGAGCCATCGTGACCATACCAATACCATTTAAGTTACCTGCAGTGGACCCCCCCAAAAAAACAATCTCTACATATGCTGAGTTCTTCCCCCTTCCCCCACAACAGTATCCTCTTGCAGAGTTCCCCCCTTCCCCCCCAACAGTATCCACCTGCGGAGCTCCCCTCCCCACAACTATATCCACTTGTGGAGTTTCCCCTCCCCCTAATAGTATCCACCTGCGGAAATCCCCCCTCCCCTCAACAGTATCCACTTGCAGAGTTTCCCCTCCCCCTAACAGTATCCACCTGCGGAAATCCCCCCTCCCCCCAACAGTATCCACCTGCGGAGTTCCCCCCTCCCCCAACAGTATCCGCTTACAGAGTTCCCCCCTTCCCCCCAACAGTATCTATTTGCAGAGATCCCCCCTCCCCTCAACAGTATCCTATTACCGAGTTCCCCCTTTCCCCCCCCAACAGTATCCAGCTGCAGAGTTCCACTCCCCCCAACAGTATCCACGTGGAGTTTCCCCTCCCCCCAACAGTATCCACCTGCGGAACACCCCCCTCCCCCAACAGTATCCACGTGGAGTTCCCCCTTTCCCCCACAACAGTATCTACTTGCAGAGATCCCCCCATCCCCCACAACAGTTTCCACTTGCAGAGTTTCCCCTCCCTTCAACAGTATCCATTTGCAGAGCTCCCCCCTTCCTCCCTTACAGTATCCACTTGCAGAATTCCCCCCTTCCCCCCCAACAGTATCCACTTGCACAGTTCCCCCTTCCCCCCAACAGTATCCACTTGCAGAATTCAGCCCCTTCCCCGCAACAGTATCTACTTGCAAAATTCCCCCCTAACAGTATCCACTTGCAGAGTTCCCCCTTTCCCCCAATAGTATCCACTTGCAGAAGTCCCCCCTTCCCCCCAACAGTATCCACTTGCAAAATTCCCCCCTAACAGTATCCACTTGCAGAATTCAGCCCCTTCCCCCCAACAGTAACCACTTGCAGAATGCCCCCCGTCTCCCCAACAGCATCCACTTGCAAAATTCCCCCCTTCCCCCCCAACAGTATCCACTTGCAGAATTCCCCCCTCCCAACAGTATGCACTTGCAGAGTTCCCCCCCTTCCCCCTCAACAGTATCCACTTGCAGAGATCCCCCCTCCCCCCAAACATGTATCCACCTGCAGTGTTCCCCCCTTCCTCCCCAACAGTATCCACTTGCAGAGATCCCCCCTCCCCCCAAACAGTATCCACCTGCAGTATTCCCCCTTTCCCCCAACAATATCCATTTGCACTGTTCCCCCTCCCTCAATAGTATCTGCTTGCAGACTACCCCCCTCACCCCAACAGTATCCACTTGCAGAGTTCCCCCCTTCCCCCCCAACTGTATCCACTTGCAGAGTTCCCCCCTTCCCCCGACAATATCCATTTGCAGAGCTCCCCCCTTACCCTTCAACAGTATCCACTTGCTGAGTTCCTCCCCTCCCCCAACAGTATCTACTTGCAGAGTTCCAGCCCTCCCTCGACAGTATCCACTTGCAGAGCTCCCCCTTCCCCCCAACAGTATCCACTTGCAGAGTTCCACCCCTATCTCAACAGTATCCACTTGCAGAGTTCCACCCCTCCCTCAACAGTATCCACTTGCAGAGTTCCACCCCTCCCTCAACAGTATCCACTTGCAGAGTTCCACCCCTCCCTCAACAGTATGCACTTGCAGAGTTCCCCCCAACAGTATCTGCTTGTAGAGCTCCCCCCTAACAGTATCCATTGCAGAGCTCACCCCTTCACCCTGAACAGTATCTGCTTGCAGAGTTCAACCCTCCCGTCACATCTGCAGATTGAGCTTAGTGGCAATGTCTGATGTTAAAAAACATTCCACAAGATAACAACAGATAACTTGCCAAACCTTTGCAGGCACTGTGGACTCTCACCTCGGTGACGCCAACTTTTCAAAGACGGGAAAGTGAGTGCCGCAGGTCATACATGAGATTGCGAATGCCTGGTATGATCACATCGAATTAGATACAAATTCATGCAAAAAGCCATGTAACATATTTAAAATATGATCCCATCACCAGGAGTGTGTTGGAATACTGAAATCTAGAGGTGACACAGGTATGGATGAGGGTTTCAGTAGATTTTTTTATTTTGTGATACAGCACTGAACCAGGCCCTTCAGCCCACCAAGTCTGTGCCAGCTAACAACCACCCATTTATACTAATCCTACATTAATCCCATATTCCGTACCACATCCCCACCATTCTCCTACCACCAACCTACACTAGGGGCAATTTACAATGGCCAATTTACTTATCAACCTGCAAGTCTTTGGCTGTGGGAGGAAACCAGAGCACCCAGCAGAAACCCACATGGTCACAGGGAAAACTTGCAAACTCCACGCAGGCAGTACCCAGAACCGAACCCAGGTTATTGGAGCTGCGAGGCTGCAGTGCTAACCACTGCACCACTGTGCCGTTCTCCTCCAATGCCTCAGATGAGCTGAGGATGAGGCATCGACTGGTGATTTTACATAGTTAGAAATAGGTTGTCTTTGTGATGTAGTCAGAAGCTCATCTCAGGGGCAAATGTGACACCAAGGTTGCAGTGTGGCTCAGCCTGAGACAGTTGCCAGTGAGAGAGATGCAGCCAATGACTAGGAGGGAGTTTATCGTGGGAACCAAAGACAAAGGCTTTGGTCTTCCCAATATTTAATTGAAGGAAATTTCTGCTTACCCATTACAGGGTGTTGAACAAGCAGTGTGTGAACTTAGAGACGGGGGTGGGGGGGGGGGGGGTGGGGGGTCAAGGCAGGTGGTGAGGTCATGCCGCCAACGTACATGTGAAAACTGATGCTGTGTTTTTGGATGATGTCGCCGAGGGCCAGCATGTAGAAGAGAAATAGGAGTTGGCCAAGGATAGATCACTGGGGGACTCCAGAGGTAACAGTGTGGGAACAGGAAGGGAAGCCATTGCAGGTGACACTCTGGCTATAATTAGCTAGATAAGAATGGAACCAGGCAAGTGCAGTCCCACCTGGCTGGACGGCAGTGGAGAGGCGTTGGAGGAGAACGGTGTGATCAACTGTGTCATAGGCTGCAGACAGGTTGAGAAGGATAGGAATGTTTACCTTTGTCACAGTCTCATGGGATGTCATTTGTGACTTTGATAAAAGCCAGTTCGGTAATGTAGCAGGGAAGGAAACCTGATTGGAAGGATTCAAACATGGAGTTCCGGGAAAGACGGGCACGGTTTTGGGACGTAACAAAACGGTTTTGCTCGGACCATTGGGGGAAGGCTGCGGATGAAGAGTGAAGGACAGATGCTTCCAAAAAATGAAGAAGAGATAGAAATTCAGCAGAATTTCACCTGTGGCTTTCTTAAATACATTCCAAAGATTATGTGCTGAGTGCCATGCCTGAGACCTAACAGGTCAGCAAACACTACTTGGTATAGCGAGGTCATAAAAAGAGATGATGAAACAAATAAAAAAACTGGTCTTGCACACAAAGGCCTGGATTTTCTTATCACACTGCCAGGAGTGGTGGCAGGTGCTCAAAATGTTGGCCCTCTCTCAGGTGATGTTCACAGCTGCACCGCCACAATTACGCGGCGGGGGGCAACTTAGCATAATGATGGCAGCCGACCCCCCTATCATGTGGCGGGGGTGACATTGGCGACACTGTGAAAGGCGTCACCTGATCATGAATTGCAGAGTTCCCTCCTTCCCCCTCCCACAGTGCCCATTGCAGATCATCCCCCCTTCCCCCCATAGTGCCCATTGTAGATCACCCCCCTTCCCCCACGCAGTGCCCACTTGCAGATCCCCAACCTCCCCCCCCCACAGTGCCCATTGCAGATCACCCCCCCTTCCCCCCACAGTGCCCATTGTAGATCACCCCCCTTCCCTCACGCAGTGCCCACTTGCAGATCCCCAACCTCCACCCCCCACAGTGCCCACTTGCAGATCTCCCCCCTTCCCGCCCACAGTGTTCACTTGCAGATCTCCCCCCCTTGCCGTCTCACAGTACCCACTTGCAGAGCTCCCTCTTCCTCCCCAAAGTGCCCATTGCAGATCACCCCGCTTCCCCCCACAGTGCCCACTTGCAGAGCTCCCCCCTTTCCCCCCATAGTGCCCACTTGCAGAGCTCCCCCCTTTCCCCCATGGTGCCCACTTGCAGATCTGCCCCCTTCCCCCCATAGTGCCCACTTGCAGAGCTCCCCCCTTTCCCCCCATAGTGCCCACTTGCAGATCTCCCCCCTTCCCCCCACAGTGCCCACTTGCAAATCTCTCCCCTTTCCCCCACAGTGCCCACTTGCAGATCCCCCTTCCACCCCACAGTGCCCACTTGCAGATCCCCCTTCCCTCCCACAGTGCCCACTTGCAGATCTCCCCCCTCTCCCCCACAGTGCCCACTTGCAGATCTCCCCCCTCTCCCCCACAGTGCCCACTTGCAGAGCTCCCTCCTTTCCTCACATCTGCAGATTGAGTTTAGTGGCAATGTCTGATGCCGAAAAAAATTCATGAAGATAACAACGCATAACTTACCTAACCTTTGCAGGCTCCGAGGACTCCCGCCTTGGTGGCGCCAGCTTTTCAAAGATGGGAAAGTGAAGGCACGTGAGTGCCGCATGTCATGCAGAGGATCGCGAACGCCTGGTAGGATCCCGGTGAATTATATGCTGATGCATGCAAAATAGTATTTAACGTATTTAAACTACAATCCTGTTGCTTGACGTTGGAAGTGATGCCATGGAGACTCGCCGCCTCTGAGAAAATCAGAACCTAGCATTACGGCATCAGGTTCTGTGGCGGACAAATCTGCGCCTATTCTCTGGCCCCCTCCAACATGGAACCCGCCTTCCAACCAAGCACAATCCAGCCCAAAGGGTCAAGACCAGGTGTAGTCTTCATGTGAAGCAGGGTTAGTGGGTGAGGAATAGGACTGGGGTGCAAAGACATAATTCAGTTGCCATTATAAACTCATACATTCTGACTATTATTTTTCATTAAATTTCCTATCTCCATATTTTATAATGGAAGGTCTCTACGTAAACTTGTCATGCTCTAGTATAAAAATGCTCTAATATACCCTCCCACCATTTGTGGTGGTGCAGTTCCTCCACTGCTAGGGTGTGAGTGTAATTGCAACATTGGAAATTCTCATAATGAATGCAAGATCTTTCTATAGGAATTTAGAATGGAAAACTTTGACAGAAAGTTCTTGAGATTTTTCATTTAATTTACTGATGGAGAGGTGAATTCTAGGTTTTACGAACATAAGTAAATGAATAGATTTTGTTGTCAAGTACTGTCCAGGAACATTGCACAGCCATCAATTTAAACATAAGCACTGTAAACATCATGTGCTCCCATTGATGAATTTATTGTATGTGTTGGGTTGGCCTCCAGGACATAAAATGTTGAGTGTTATGTAAAACATCTTCATAGCTTGGATAGCCCATGAATTGATTATTTGTGTTCCTGCAGCTTTACTGTGTGTAATAAATAACACTTGTTAGTCTGTAAAACTGCAGAGCATTGCTCTTGAATGGAAGACCAGTTCTCCATAATACTGTATGCACTTACTCAAGGCCCATTGCTTTTAAATTGCAATGAATTGCTAGATTGGGCCTCTGTTCAATCAACACTGATGGGAAGACTATGTAAAGCATTGCTGCGTCCAACATCTGTGCAACATTAGTGATACTGGGCTGTGAGGTCATAAACTATAGTGGACCACATCAGTGAATGATTATTTAAATATCCAATGCCTCAAAAAGCTAATAGCTGCCATATAAATGACTCAATGCCTCAATGATTTTATTTGAATGCAAATTCAAATTCTCTAAGCACCAACAAATGGAGTGAAACAAGATTTTTTTTTATATAGCAATGCCTGACTCAGAACTGTTCTTGCTAAAGTAGGAAATAATCCTTTTGGAAATGATTGATTTGTATGAAACAGTTTCTCTCCAGGCAGCTCGGCAAGATGCAAGAGCACTCAGCAATAATGTCAGGTGATAAGGTAGAGCAGAATCGCAAAAGCTTTGTGTTTTCTGAGGCCCTACTAGCCTTCTCAGGTGGACATAAAAGATCCAATGACACTATTTTGAAGAAGAGCAGGGGAGTTATTCCTGGTCAATATTTATTCCTTAAACAAAATCACTAAAACAAATTGTCTTGTCATTAATAAATTGCTGTTCATGGGATCTTGCTGTTTGCAAATTAGCTACCACGTTTCCTACATTATAACAATGACTACACTTCAAAAAGACACTTCATTGGCTGTAAAGTGGTTTGGGACGTCCTGAAGAAGAAATGCAAATCTTTTTTTCATAGTCATCAGATAGGTACCATGGAGTCTTGTGGGCCATCTACAAAGATTAAATCAACATCCTCATGAATTTGTTTATATCTCAACTGCAAATAGTAAGAATTAGGATTTATCTACCGATGAGGCAATAAAGGCTAAGAACAACGCTTTCCAATCTCACAGATCCATAAAGTTCAAAAAGTACAAAATATAAGTGCAAAGAGAATGACGATGCCTAGGCTATGCAAACTCTGATGCCTTTAATGCAGCAAAATGTCCCAAGGCACGTCACAGGAGCGTTATCAATCAAAATTTGACACTGAACCACAAAAGGAGTTATTAGGACAGGTGACCAAAAGCTTGGTCAGAGGTAGATTTTGAAGAGTATTTTAAAGGAGCAGAAAGACGTAGAGGAGTGGAGAGATTTAGGGAGTGAATGCCAGAGCTCAAGGCCTTGGCAGCTGAAGGCACAGCCATCAATGGTGGATTGCAGAGCAATATTCTTGCTAAACTGTGCAGGGTACGGCTGTGTAGCATACTGGAAGATGTCGTGCAAGCCTTTTCCTGTGATAAATAATGCCCTTGCGCAGCCATGCAAAATAATTTAAAGGAACTGAACATTAAAAAGAAACTGGCCACACATACCAACTAAATTTCAAAGAGAACGTTGGTGCAGAGATCGCAAGGAATTGCAAGGCTGGAAGAGATTAACAGAGATAGAGTGGGGGAGGCAATGGAGGGACTTATAAACAAGGGTGAAAACATTAAAATTGGAGGAGGACGGTATGGTCAACTGTGTTAGTGTACATATGGAAACTGACATTGTGCTTTTTGTATGATATTGCTGAAGGGTAGCATGCATATGACAAATAGGAGGGGGCCAAGGATCGATCTTTGGGGGACTCCAGAGGTAACAGTGCAGTGGTGGGAACAAAAGCTATTGCAGGTAATTCTCTGGCTATTATTGGATAGATAAGAATGGAACCAGGCAAGTGCAGTCCCACCCAGCTGGATGACGCTGGAAAGACTTTGGAGGAGGATGGTGTGGTCAACCATGTCAGAGACTGCAGACAAGTCGGGAAGGATGAGGAGGGATAGTTTAGGGACATTCACAGTCAGATGGGAAGTCATCTGTCACTTAGATAAAGGCTGTTGCAGTAGTGTGGCAGGGGCGGAAACCAGATTGGAGGGATTCAAACATGGAGTTCTTGCAAAGATGGATTTGGGAAACGTAAACACATTGAAAGGGCTTGATAGTGTAGAAGCTGAGAGATTATTCCCACTGGTCAGGGAATCTAGAACACGGGGATACAGTCTCAGGATAAGGGGTCAATCATTCAGGACTGAGATGAGGAGAAATTACTTCACTCAGAGGGTTGTGAATCTTTGGAATTCTCTACTCCAGAGGGTTGTGGATGCTCCATCATTAAATACTTTTAAGGCTGGGATAGATAGATGCTTGGTCTCGAAGGGCATCAAGGGATATGGGGAGCGGGCAGGAAAGTGGAATTGAAGTCCAAGGTCAGCCATGATCGTATTGAATGGCAGAGCAGGCTTGATGGGCCATATGGTCGACTTCTCCTATTTCTTGTGTTCTTGAAAGACCTTGGCATGGAAAAGGAGGTTGGAGATGGGGTGGTGGATTGCAAGGACGGAGGGATCAGGGGCGTATTTTTTGAGGAGGCGGATGATAATGACAAATTTGAAGGAGAGGGGGAAGAAACGAGAAAAATGCTAATTCAAGGTAAGGGGAAGGGGGAACCTTAGAGGAACTTTGGCTCCATGGGCTATGGGGAGCCATGGAAATTATGGTAGTGTTACTAGACCAGTAATCCAGAGACACGGGCTAATGCTTCGGAAACGCGAGTTCAAATCTTACACAGCAGCTGGCGGAAATTAAATTCAATTAATTAATACATCTGAAATCAAAAGCTAGTCTTATTAATAGTGACCATGAAACTACCGGATTGTCATAAAAACCCATCTGGTTCACCGATGTCCTCAAAGAAGGAAATCTGCCCTTCTTACCTGGTCTGGCTTACTTGTGACTCCAGACCCACAGCAATGTGGTTGATTCTTAACTGCCCTCTGAAATGGCCTAAAAAGCCACTCAATTGTATCAAACTGCTACAGAAAAGTCAATTAAGGATAAAACTGGACAGATCACCTGGCATCGACTTAGGCACTGGAAATGACAAAGGCAGACCCTGCAAAGTCCTCCTCTCTGACATCTGGAGACTTTATAGAATAATTGAATAATTACAGCACAGAAGGAGGCCACTCCGCCCTCATGTCCGTCCCAGCTCTCTGCAAGAGTAACACAGCTAGTCGCATGTCCCACTCTCCTGCCTTTTCGCCACAGCCATGCAAAATTTTCTCTTCAGATAAGTCACCCAATTCTCTTTTGAAAGCTATGATTGAATGCATCTCTGCCACACTCTCAGGCAGAGAAGTGCCAAAATTGGGACAGTTATCCCACAGACTAGGCAAGCAACATACTCACCAAATCAAACCTTACAGACAATGTCCCAGACTCCTCCATCACCATCCATGGGTGTGTCCTGTCCTGCCAGCAGGACTGATCCACGGCACAGTGGTATACAGTCAGGAGGGAGAAGCCCTGGGAGTCTTCAACATTGACTCCATGAAGTCTCATGGTATCAGGTCAAACATGAGCAAGAAAATCTCCTGCTTACTACCTACCGCCCTCCCTCAACTGATGAATCAGTACTCCTCCATGTTGAATACCACTTGGAAGAAGCTCTGAGGGTAGCAAAGGCACAGAGTGTACTGTGGGTGGAGGACTTCAAAGTCCATCACCAAGAGTGGCTCAGTAGCACCACTACTGACTGAGCTGACCAAGTCCTCAAGAACACAGCTGCTAGACTGGGTCTGTGACAAGTGATGAGAGAAACAACAAGAGGGAAAAATCTACTTGAACTCATCGTAACCAATCTACCTGTCGCTGGTGTATCTGTCCATGACAGTATTGGTAGGAATGACCACCACACAGTTCTTGTGGAGACAAAGTCCCGTCTTCACACTGAGGATATCTTCAATTGTGTTGTGTGGCACTACCACCCATGCTAAATGGGATAGATTCAGAAAAGATCTAGCAGCTCAAAATTAGGCATCCATGAGGTGTTGTGGGCCATCAGCAGCAGCAGAATTGTATTCAACCACATTCTGTAGTCTCCAGGCCTGGCATATCCCCCACTCTATCATTACCATCAAGCCAGGGAATCAACCCTGGTTCAATGAGGAGTGCAGGAGGGCATGCCAGGAGCAGCACCATGCATACCTAAAATTGAAGTGCCAAGCTGGTGAAGCTACAACACAGGACTACATGCAGGCTAAACAGTGGTGACAGCAGGTGATAGTTGGAGCAAAGCAATCCCACAACCAATGGATCATGTCAAAGCTCTGCAGTCCTGCTACATCCAGTGGTGAATAGTGGTGGACAATTAAACAAGTGGAGTAGGAGGCTTCACAAACATCCCCATCCACAATGATGGCAGAGCCCAGCAAATCAGTGCTAAAGACAAGGCTCAAGCAATTGCAACCATCTTCAGCCAGAAATGCTGAATGGATAATCCATCTCGGTCTCCTCCTCAGGTCCCCACCTCCACAGCTGCAGGTTTTCAGCCAATTTGACTCACTCCATGTGATATCAAGAAACAGCTCAAGGCACTGCATACAGAAAAGTTTATGGGCCCTGACAACATCCTGGCTGTAGTACTGAAGATTAGTGCTCCAGAACTAGACGCACTCTTAGCCAAGCTGTTCCAGTACAGCCACAATATTGACATCTACCCGACAATATGGAAAATTGCCCAGGTATGTCCTGTCCACAAAAAGCAGGACACATCCAATCTGCCTCATCAGCCCACTCTCAATCATCAACAAAGAATGGAAGGTGCCGTTGCCAGTGCGATCAAGCTGCACTTACTCAGCAGTAACCTGCTCACCGCTGCTCAGTTTGGGTTCTGCCAAGGTCACTCGGCTCCAGACTTCAATATAGCCTTGATCTAAATATGATCAAAGAAGCTGAATTCAAAAGGTGAGGTGAGAGTGACTACCCTTGACATCTAGGCAGCATTTGAACAAGTGTGGCATCGAGGAGCCCTAGCAAAATTGAAGTCAATGGGAAGTCAGGGGGTTGGTTGGAGTCCACTGGTTGGAGTCATACCTAGCACAAGGAAAGGTGATTGTGATTGTTGGAGGCCAATTATCTCAGCTACAGAACATGGCTGCAGGAGTTCCTCAGGGTAGTATCTTCAGTCCAACCATCTTCAGCTGCTTCATCAATGACCTTCCCTCCAACTTAAGGTCATAAGTAGGATGTTCACAGATGATTGCACAGTGTTCAGTACCATTCGCAACATTTCTGATACCGAAACAGTCCATGCACACATGTAGCAAGGCCTAGACAACATTTAGGCTTGGGCTGATAAGTGGCAAGTAACATTTCTGCTACTCAAGTGTTGGGCAATGACCATCTCCAACATTAGAGAGACTAACCATCTCCCCTTGATGTTCAATTTTTTAAAAATTTATTCATGGGATGTGGGCGTCGCTGTCCAGGCCAGCATTTATTGCCCATCCCTAATTGCCCTTGAGAAGGTGGTGGTGAGCTGCCTTCTTGAACCACTGCAGTCCATGTGGGGTAGGTACACCAACAGTGCTGTTCGGAAGGGAGTTCCAGGATTTTGAGCCAGTGACAGTGAAGGAACGGCGATATAGTTCCAAGTCAGGATGGTGTGTGACTTGGAGGGGAACTTGCAGGTGATGGTGTTCCCATGCATTTGCTGCCCTTGTCCTTCTAGTTGGTAGAGGTCATGGGTTTGGAAGGTGCTGTCTAAGGAGCCTTGGTGCATTGCTGCAGGGCATCTTGTAGATGGTACACATTGCTGCCACTGTGCGTCGGTGGTGGAGGGAGTGAATGTTTGTAGATGGGGTGCCAATCAAGCAGGCTGCTTTGTCCTGGATGGGGTCGAGCTTCTTGAGTGTTGTTGGAGCTGCACCCATCCAGGCAAGTGGAGAGTATTCCATCACACTCCTGACTTGTGCCTTGTAGATGGTGGACAGGCTTTGGGGAGTCAGGAGGTGAGTTACTCACCACAGGATTCCTAACCTCTGACCTGCTCTTGTAGCCACGGTATTTATATGGCTACTCCAGTTCATTTTCTGGTCAATGGTAGCCCCTAGGATGTTGATAGTGGGGGATTCAGCGATGGTAATGCCATTGAATGTCAAGGGGAGATGGTTAGATTCTCTCTTGTTGGAGATGGTCATTGCCTGGCACTTGTGTGGCGCGAATGTTACTTGCCACTTATCAGCCCAAGCCTGAATATTGTCCGTCTTGCTGTATTTCTACACGGACTTCTTCAGTATCTGAGGAGTCACAAATGGTGATGAACATTGTGCAATCATCAGCAAACATCTCCACTTCTGACCTTATGATTGAAGGAAGGTCATTGATGAAGCAGCTGAAGATGGTTGGGCCTAGGACACTACCCTGAAGAACTCCTGCGGTGATGTCCTGGAGCTCAGATGATTGACCTCCAACAACCACAACCATCTTCCTTTGTGCTAGGTATGACTCCAACCAGCGGAGGGCTTTCCCCCTAATTACCATTGACCTCAGTTTTGCTAGGGCTCCTTGATGCCATACTCGGTCAAATGCTGCCTTGATTTCAAGGGCAGTCACTCTCACCTCACCTCTTGAGTTCAGCTCTTTTGTCCATGTTTGAACCAAGGCTGTAATGAGGTCGGGAGCTGAGTGGCCCTGGCGGAACCCAAACTGAGCATCACTGAGCAGGTTATTGCTAAGCAAGTACCGCTTGATGGCACTGTTGATGACACCTTCCATCACTTTACTGATGATTGAGAGTAGACTGATGGGGCGGTAATTGGCCGGGTTGGACTTGTCCTGCTTTTTGTGTACAGGACATACCTGGGCAATTTTCCACATTGCAGGGTAGATGCCAGTGTTGTAGCTGTACTGGAACAGCTTGGCTAGGGGCATGGCAAGTTCTGGAGCACAGGTCTTCAGTACTATTGCTGGAATATTGTCAGGGCCCATAGCCTTTGCAGTATCCAGTGCCTTCAGTCGTTTCTTGATATCATGCGGAGTGAATCGAATTGGCTGAAGTCTGGCATCTGTGATGCTGTTGACTTCAGGAGGAGGTCAAGATGGATCATCAACTTGGCACTTCTGACTGAAGATTGTTGCAAATGCTTCTGCCTTATCATTTGCACTTATGTGCTGGGCTCCCCCATCATGGGGCTATTTGTGGAGCCACCTCCTCCAGTTAGTTGTTTAATTGTCCACCACCATTCACGGGTGGATGTGACAAGACTGCAGAGCAGTTTGGACACAAATAGTCCTGTGTTGTAGCGTCACCAGGTTGACACCTCGTTTTGAGGTATGCCTGGTGCTGCTCCTGGAATGCCCTCTTGCACTCTTCATTGAACCAGGGTTGGTCTCCTGGCTTGATGGTAATGGTAGAGTGGGGGATGTGCCGGGCCATGAGGTTACAGATTGTGGTTGAGTACAATTCTGCTGCTGCTGATGGCCCACAGCGCCTGATGGATGCCCAGTTTTGCATTTCTAAATCTGTTCAAAATCTATCCCATTTAGCACGGTGGTAGTGCCACACAACACAAAGGAGGGTATTCTCAACGTGAGGGAGGGACTTCGTCTCCACAAGGACTTTGCGCTGGTCACTCCTACCAATACTATCATGGACAGATGCATCTGCAGCAGGCAGATTGGTGAGGATGAGGTCAAGTATGTGTTCCCCTCTTGTTGGTTCCCTCACCACCTGCCGCATACCAGAGTCTAGCAGATATGTCCTTTAGGACTCAGCCAGCTTGGTCAGTAGTGATGCTACCGAGCCACTCTTGGTGATGGACATTGAAGTCCCCTACCCAGAGTACATTCTGTGCCCTTGCCACCCTCAGTGCTCCCTCCAAGTGCTGTTCAACATGGAGGAGTACTGACTCATCAGCTGAGGGAGGGCGGTAGGTGGTAATCAGCAGGAGGTTTCCTTGTCCATGTTTGACCGGATGCCATGAGACTTCATGGGAACCAGAGTCGATGTTGAGGACTCCCAGTGCAACTCTCTCCCCACTGTATACCACTGTGCCGCCACCTCTGCTGGGTCTTATCATTGCTGAATGCTCCATCATCAACATCCTGAGGTTTCTATTGACCAGAAACTTAACTGAACCAGCCATGTAAATAAAAGCAAAATACTGCGGATGCTGGAAATCTGAAATAAAAACTAGAAATGCTGGAACCACTCAGCAGGTCTGGCAGCATCTATGAAAGAGAAGCAGAGTTAACGGTTCGGGTCAGTGACCCTTTTTCAGAACTAGCAAATATTAGAAATGTCAAAGGTTATAAGCAAGTGAGGCGGGGGTGGGGCAAGAGATAACAAAGGAGAAGATGTAGATTGGAGGAGGCCACATAGCTGACCAAACGGTCATGGAGCAAAGGCAAATAATATGTTAATGGTGTGTTGAAAGACAAAGCATTAGTACAGATAGGGTGTTAACGGACTGAAGATTGAACAGCAGCAAGTACAAACATGAAAAAAAACAGTGGGTAAGCAAACTGAACAAACTAAGATGAAATGAAATAAAGAAACAAAAAAAAACTGTAAAAACTGTAAAAAAGAAAAAAACAAAAAATAACTAAAAATAAAAGTAAAATGGGAGGCCCGTCATGCTCTGAAATTATTGAACTCAATGTTCAGTCCAGCAGGCTGCAGTGTGCCTAATCGGTAAATGAGATGCTGTTCCTCGAGCTTGCGTTAATGTTCACTGGAACACTGCAGCAAGCCCAGGATAGAGATGTGAGCATGAGAGCAGGGGGGAGTGTTGAAATGGCAAGCAACCGGAAGCTCAGGGTCCTGCATGCGGACTGAGCAGAGGTGTTCTGCAAAGCAGTCACCCAGTCTGCGTTTGGTCTCCCCATTGTAGAGGAGACCACATTGTGAGCAGCGAATACAGTATACTACATTGAAAGAAGTACAAGTAAATCGCTGCTTCACCTGAAAGGAGTGTTTGGGGTCTGGGATAGTGAGGAGAGAGGAGGTAAATGGGCAGGTATTACACCTCCTGCGATTGCAGGGGAAGGTGCCATGAGACGGGGACGAGGTCGTGGGGGTAATGGAACAGTGGACCAGGGTGTCGCGGAGGGAACGATCCCTTCGGAATGCTGACAGGGGAAGGGAGGGGAAGATGTGTTTGGTAGTGGCATCACGCTGGAGGTGGCGGAAATGGCAGAGGATGATCCTTTGGATATGGAGGCTGATGGGGTGGAAAGTGAGGACAAGGGGAACCCTATCACGGTTCTGGGAGGAAGGGGAAGGGGTGAGGGTAGAGGTGCGGGAAATGGGCCGGACACGGTTGAGGGCCCTGTCAACAACAGTGGTGGGGGAATCCTCGGTTGAGGAAAAAGGAGGCCATATCAGAAACACCGTCATGGAAGGTAGCATCATCAGAGCAGATGCGTCGGAGACTGAGAACTGGGAGAATGGAATGGAGTCCTTACAGGAGGTAGGGTGTGAAGAAGTGTAGTCCAGGTAGCTGTGGGAGTCGGTGGGCTTATCATGGATATTAGTAGACAGCCTGCTGGACTGAACATTGAGTTCAATAATTTAAGAGCATGACAGGCCCCCCCATTTTACTTTTATTTTTAGTTATTTTTTCTTTTTTTCTTTTTTACATTTTTTACAATTTTTTGTTTGTTTGTTTATTTCATTTCATCTTAGTTTGTTCAGTTTGCTTACCCACTGTTTTTTTTTCATGTTTGTACTTGCTGCTGTTCAATCTTCAGTCCGTTAACACCCTATCTGTACTAATGCTTTGTCTTTCAACACACCATTAACATATTTTTTACCTTTGCTCCATGACCTTTTGGTCAGTTATGTGGCCTTCTCCAATCTACACCTTCTCCTTTGTCATCTCTTGACCCACCCCCGCCTCACTTGCTTATAACCTTTGACATTTTTAATATTTGCTAGTTCCGAAGAAGGGTCACTGACCCGAAACGTTAACTCTGCTTCTCTTTCCACTGATGCTGCCAGACCTGCTGAGTGGTTCCAGCATTTCTTGTTTTTATTTCAGCCATGTAAATACTTTGGATCCAAGAGCAGGTCAGAGGCTGTGAATTCTGTGGCGAGTAACTCACCATCTGACTTCCCAATGCCTGTCCACCATCTACAAGGCACAAGACAGGCGTGTGATGGAATACTCTCCATTTGCCTGGATGAATGAAGCTCCAACAATGCTCAAGAAGCTCAACACCATCCAGGACAAAGCAGTCCTCTTGATTGGCAGCCCATCCACTACCTTAAAAATTTACCCCCTCCATCACCAGTGCACAGTGGCAGCAGTGTGTACCATCTACAAGCTGCACTGCAACAACTCACCAAAACTCCTTTGACAGCACCTTCCAAATCCATGTCCTCTACAACCTAGAAGGACAAGGGCAGCAGACTCATGGAAATGCCACATGCCATCCTGATTTGGAACCGTAACTCTGTTCCTTCACTATCAAAATCCTGGAGCTCCCTCCATAACAGCGCTGTGGGTGAACTTACACCACATGGACTGCAGCAGTTCAAGAAGGCGGATCACACTACCTTCTATAGGGCAATTAGGGATGGGCAATAAATGCTGGCCTTGCCAGCGATGCTCACATCCCATGAATGAATAAAAAAAATCTACTGCTCTCTATCTTTGTGACCAAATGGTCCATTTGCTCCTTGTCCTTGTGTTGTAGATGAACGTAGAGGAGACAGGGGAGAGGGGCTTCGGGAGACAGTTTGAAGTGGAGAAGAGAAGTCAAGTGTTATCTTTGCATTCCAGGATGATCCTGGAATAGTGAGCAGGACCTTGTAGTGCTTTATGTGGTCTAGCCAGATAAGGTGATAAATGGTTAAACCAGTTGTCCACCATAGATGTTCAAGTCTGTCTCCGTTGGACTTAAGGGAATGGAGATGATTGCCATACCGGGAGAATGACTAGGGTGAGACAGAGTATTAGTTTTCAAGGGTTTTAAGGCATCAAAGATGGAGTTATGAATGTGACTAAACAGATTGTTAGCTGCATAAATATTGTGGTGAATGCAGGGCCAAAAGATAGTTGGGAATTTGAAAGTGCAGTTGTAAGTGGCTAGTGAGAGAGTATTTTTCAGCAGAGGACACAAAAGAAAGTGGGGTTGAGAGGGAAAAGGGGGATGTGAGTGAAGAGGGATACAAGGAAGTGATCAGGGATGACCTTATGTGTGATTGGCAAGATGGAAGTACAGAAGCCATATGAGATGGCCATGTTAAGGGAATATCTGTGCATATGGGTTGGGGAATCAGGAGGTGAGTTACTCGCCACAGAATTCCCAGCCTCTGATCTGCTCTTGCAGCCACAGTGTTTATGTGGCTGGTGCAGTTAAGTTTATGGGCAATGGTGACCACCCACCAACACTGCGCCCCCCACCCCCCCCCCCCCCCCCCACACCCCTCCCACCCCAGAATGTTAATAGTGGGAGATACAATGATGGTAATGCTGTTGAATGTCAAGGGGAGATGGTTAGATTCTCTATTGTTGGAGATGGTCATTGCCTGGCACTTGTTATTTCATATTACTTGCCACTTATCAGCCCAAGCCTGAATGTTGTCCAGGTCTTTCTACATGTGGGCATGGACTGCTTCTGAGGAGTTGCAAATGGGACTGAACGTTGTGCAATCATCAGCAAACATCCCGACTTCTGACCTTATGATGGAGGGAAGGTCATTGATGAATTAGCTGAAGATGTTTGGGTCTAGGACACTGTTGTGAGAAACTCCTGCAGCGATGTCCTGTAGCTGAGCTGATTGGCCTCCAACAACCACTACTATCTTCCTTTGTGCTTGGTATGACTCCAACCAGTGGAGAGTTTTCCCCCTGATTCCCATTAAAATCAATTTTGCTCGGGCTTTTTGATGCCACACTCAGTCAAATGCTGCCTTGATCTCAAGGGCTGGCACTCTTACCTCACCTCTGGAATTCAACTTTTCTGTCCACGTTTGGACCAAGGCTGTAATGAGGTCTGGAGCCAAGCGGTCAGCATTTATTTCCCGTCTCCAATTGCCCTTGAGAAGGTGGTGGTGAGCTGCTTTCTTGAACTGCCACAGTCTGTGTAATGTAAAATGCCAGATGAGATGCATCCAAGGATACTGAGGGAAGTGAGGGTGGAAATCGTGGAGGCATTGGCCATAATTTTTCAGTCTTCCTTAGACTAGGGGGTGGTGCCAGAGGACTGGAGAATTGCAAACGTTACACCCTTGTTCAAAAAAGGGTGCAAAGATAAGCCCAGCAACTATGGGCCAGTCAGTTTAACTATGGTGGTGGGGAAACTTCCAGAAAGAATAATTCGGGACAAAATTAATAGTCACTTGGATAAATGCACATTAAGTAAGGAAAGCCAGCATGGATTTCTTAAGGGAAAATCATGTTTAACTAACTTGCTGCAGTTTTTTGAGGAGGTAACAGAGAGTGTTGATGAGGTCAATGCTGTTGATGTTGTGTACATGGACTTTCAAAAAGGAGTTTGATACAGTGCCACACAACAGACTTGTGAGCAAACCTGTAGCTCATGGAGTAAATGGGACAGTCGCAACATGGATATGGAATTTGCTGAATGACAGGAAACAAAGAGTAATGGTTAATGGATGTTTTTTGGGCCGAAGAAGGTTTGTAGTGGAATTCCCCAGGGGTCAGTGTTGGGAACCTTGCTTTTCCTGATATATATTGATGACCTAGACCTTGGTGTATAGGGCACAATTTCAAAGTTTGCAGATGATACGAAACTTGGAAGCATTGTGAACTGTGAGGAGGATAGTGTAGAACTCCAAAAGGACATAGACAAGTTGGTGGAATGGGCAGACAGGTGGCAGATGAAATTCAATGCTGAGAAATGTGAAGTGATTCATTTGGTAGGAAAAACATGGAGAGACAATATAAATTAAAGGGTACAATTCTAAAGGGGGTGCAGGAGCAGAGGGACCTGGGTGCATATGTGCATATGTCATTGAAGGTGGCAGGACAGGTTGAGAGCACGGTTAATAAAGCATACAGTATCCTGGGCTTTATTAATAGGGGCATAGAGTACAAGAGCAAGGAAGTTATGTTGAACTTGTATAAGACACTAGTTCAGCCTCAGCTGAAGCATTGTGTCCAATTCTGGGCGCCACACTTGAGGAAACACCTGAGGACATTAGAGAGAGTACAGAAAAGATTCACGAGAATGATTTCAGGAATGAAGAACTTCAGTTACGAAGATAAATTGAAGAAGTTACGACTCTTTTCCTTGGAGAAGAGAAGGCTGAGAGGTGATTTGATAGAGGTATTCAAAATCATGAGGGGTCTGGACGGACTAGACAGAGAGAAACTTTTCCCACTCGTGAAAGGATCGCGAATGAGAGGGCACAGATTTAAAGTATTTGGTAAGAGAAGCAAAAGTGACATGAGGAAAAACTTTTTCACACAGCGAGTGGTTAAGTTCTGGAATGCACTGCCTGAGAGTGTGGTGGAGGCAGGTTCAATTGAAGCAGTGTAAAGGGAATTAGACTGTTATATGAAAAGGAAGAATGTGCAGGGTTATGGGGAGTAGGCGGGGGAATCGAACTGAGTGAATTGCTCTTTCGGAGAGCGGGTGCGGGCACGATGGGCTGAATGGCCTCCTTCTGCACTGTAACAATTCTATGATTCTGTGATTCTGCCAGTATGTCTTTCTTTTACTGTATATAATTCATGAAGTGAATATCTCGGTTTGAGAGAATTTGCAACTGATTAGCATCTGACTTGGTCTATGTTGGGCAGGTTATTTCTACGCTTGCTGTTTCCTGTTTTAATACAGCGTTATTCACCCTAGCCTGTCAAATATGAATACAGGACTGACCATTTTACTAATTCTGTGCAGAGGATCAATAAATAATGGGGCAACTACTTTTGCTATACTCCTAATAATAATTTTCCCTCATTCTTCTCTCTAATTTTTTTTGCCTGTAATACTACTTTAGGTGCATGTACCCCTAGTAAATAACTTTAATGTAATGCACTAATGTTTAAAAATGGGCCTTTTCAACATGCAGTACTTGAAGTACAATAACCTGCAAATCTTGATTTATGTCCATTTTTACAAATTGAAGAAAAGCACAATAGTTTTTCTGGTACAAAATAATTCTTTGTTAATATAATAGCTTTGGGTGCTGCATATGCATGTGTTAATGTGCTGTGATGTGGAATAATAGAAGACAGGTTTGCACCCATGGGGTTACTCATCTCAACAGAGCTATTAGGGAGGGTACATTTAATTAGGTAGTAAGGAGACATCAGACAGCCTAGGTCAGTCTTATACACATTTCAACAGCTACTTACTCTGGCTATTAGGCTATGGAATCCATCTTGGCCAGAGAACCTTTTTTATTCATGAGATATGGGTATCACTGGCAAGACCAGTATTTATTTGCCCATCTCTAAATATCCTTGAGAAGGTGGTGGGCTTTTTTCTTGAACTTCTGCAGTCTGTGTGATGAAGGTGCTCCCACCATGCTGTTAGAGAGTGAGTTCTAGGATTTTGACTCAGTAACAACGAAGGAATGGCAAAACGGGCTGGATTTTACAGTCAATGGCAATGAAGTAAGTCTCGCTGAAAGATCAAGTCATCTCTCTGGCGAGAATTTCAGCTCTATCTTCGTGCGGTGATATGACAACTGATTGCAGTGTTCTTTACTGGGGATTTCCCAACGTGGAGCTGGTGTGATGTCATCAGGCTGTCCAAACAGCCAAGCGCATCAAAGGATTTTCACGGACACACAAACAGGAAATAAAAAGCACTAAAATAAAATCACTTTTAAAAATGATTATATTGAACAAATTAATATTCTGAATTAACTTAAAAAATTATTTAAAACATTAGCTTTAAAATCTACTATTTAATAGCACTCCATGATTATAAAATTACTTTTTCAGGGTTAGTTCTGTTCATCAAATTTTAATAAGCCAGTTACACCTGGTTGTACAAAGTATAACTTTTTACAGGGTTTCTAACAAGTGGGAAAGCTAGGTTCTATTTCAATATTCATGAGCAGGAGGGATAGACTGCTCAGTTGTGGGGTGATGGAGAGTGAGTGGAGGAGGGTAGATTTCCCTCTTGGTGTGAGATTGGGGAGTGGGTGGGGAGAATTTGAGTGCCTTTCAGGGTGGGAAGAGGAAGAAGAAGTCTGAGTGCTATTAGTACCTAGTACTTGCTCAGCTGGGGAGGGGCTTGGGGGAGAAGAAAGGCCTGAGTGAGAGAGAGGGAATGAAGATCCCTGAGTGTTTCTCAATGAGGTAGTGTGGAATGGGGAGAAGAGGTCAGGGATACTGTTTCAGTGGTCGGGAGATGGAAGGATAGATGTGGCACAAAAGAATGCTTGGCAGTTGTCAACTGACTCAGCAAGGCCAGGCTGGTGATGTACAGATTTGTTTGATGAGAGAAACCATTCTCGGAATGTATGAGGTTGTTTCTTTCACTAGTGGATTAGGCTAGATCTGTGCACTGTCTGGCAGCCCCTTGCATCTCAACCTTGCTGTCTATAGGGATGGTCCATATTGTACACTACATTTAATGTGGCTGACAGGGAGATGTAATTTTGACTCTGGAGAATGAACAATGCAGCTCAGGGAGGATCAGCATTTGTACCAGGGAATGAATGCAGAATAAAGTAGTTTATCAGGAATCTTTAGACTTACTTATTGAGGAGAGGAGGAACTTTGCCAAATTTCAGGCACCCTGTAGCTTTAGGAGGCTTCCCATTTAGTTTAATGGGTCACATAATATGGTGCCCACAGCACCACCACAATACTGTAGCCACTCTATTTTTAACACATGATAAATGAAGCAAGGTGCATAAACACTGAGATGAATTCAGGACAATTTAAAAGTGGTTTAGAGTTCTTGTTGTTAAGGGGCTACAGTTCTACCCACATGACCATGTCTCATCTTAGAGAGTGACTGTCAACATGCAATTCAACAGTGAGACCATTGCACCTTTGCAGATCTTTCACACACATTCACTATCCTGGAGTGTCACTGGATGGTGATCAAAAGCAGGGGCCCCATTTGATTAATTTTCTCCACTCTAGCCCAGCGCATGATGGCTATTTATAGAACACCACAGGTGGTCCAGCTGAGATTATTTAATATAGCATATCTGGTCTGTATGGCTTAGTACTATACCAGGCTGTGCCCCTTACCCACTCAGCTATCAGGGGATTGGCTTCTTCCAACACTAATTAAGATCTAGCTTGGACCAGAGAAAAAAGTTGCAATGAGTGGTTGCACTAAGGTTATAATGGATATTTTTTCCACAGGTCATTGGTGTACCTGCGTGCAGTGTTTCACAGTTCAGGTGTTCAATTAGCAGCGACAAATATAACCAGTGTCGACATAAAAATGGTTGTTTGTTTGCTTAGTTTCTATTCCGTTAGTAGAAATATCTAAGAGCCAACTTTGCCAACCAAATCTGTGGCACATTTATTAAGGGAAACTGTTCAGAAAAGAAAGATGTGCATTTCCTTCTTTGGCCTCCTTGTCTCGAGAGACAATGGGTAAGCACCTAGAGGTGTTCAGTGGTTTGTGGAGCAGTGCCTGGAGTGGCTATAAAGGCCAATTCTAGAGTGACAGACTTTTCCACAAGCGCTGCAGATAAAATTGGTTGTTGGGGCTGTTACACAGTTGGCTCTCTCCTTGCACTTCTGTCTTTTTTCCTGCCAACAGCTAAGTCTCTTTGACTTGCCACTCTTTAGCCCCACCTTTATGGCTATCCGCCTGCTCTGGCAATCACTGGCAACTGACTCCCACAACTTGTGGTCAATATCACAGGGCTTCATGCCGCATTTGCAGATGTCTTTAAAGCGGAGACATGGATGGCTGGTGGGTCTGATGCCAGTGACGATTCACTGTGCAATGCGTCCTTGGGAATCCTGCATCTTCCATGCGGCTCACATGGCCAAGCCACCTTAGGCGCCGCTGGCTCAGTAGGGTGTATATGCTGGGGATGTTGGCTGCCTCGAGGACTTCTGCATTGGAGATATGGTCCTGCCACCTGATGCCAAAGATTCTGTGGACACAGCGAAGATGGAATGAGTTGAGACATCGCTCTTGGCTGACATACGTTGTCCAGGCCTCGCTGCCGTAGATCAAGGTACTGAGGACACAGGCTTGATACACTCGGACTTTTGTGTTCCATGTCAGTGTGCCATTTTCCCACACCCTCTTGGACAGTCTAGACATAGCAGCGGAAGCCTTTCCCATGCGCTTGTTGATTTCTGCATCGAGAGACAGGTTAGTGGTGATAGTTGAGCCTAGGTAGGTGAACTCTTGAACCACTTCCAGAGCGTGGTCGCTGATATTAATGGATGGAGCATTTGTGACGTCCTGTCCCATGATGTTTGTTTTCTTGAGGCTGATGGTTAGGCCAAATTCATTGCAGGAAGCCACAATCCTGTCGATGAGTCTCTGCAGACACTCTTCTGTGTGGGATGATTATGCAGCATTGTCAGCAAAGAGGAGTTCCCCGATGAGGACTTTCCGTACTTTGGTTTTCGCTCTAAGACAGGCAAGGTTGAACAACCTACCATCTGATCTTGTGTGGAAGAAAATTCCTTCTTCTGAAGACTTGAAAGCATGTGAGAGCAGCAGTGAGAAGAAGATCCCAAACAGTGTAGGTGCGAGAACACAGCCCTGTTTCACGCCACTCAGGATAGGAAAGGGGTCTGATGAGGCACCTATGCTGAATTGTGCTTTTCATATTGTCATGGAATGAGGTGATGATACTTGTGGGGAACATGTCGGTGGACATCCGATCTTTGCTAGTAGTCTGAAGAGACCACGTCTGCTGACGAGGTCAAAGGCTTTGGTGAGATCTATGAAAGCAACGTAGAGGGGCATCTGTTGCTCGTGGCATTTCTCCTGTAGCTGGCGAAGGGAGAACAGCATGTCAACGGTCGATCTCTCTGCACGAAAGCCACACTGTGCCTCAGGGTAGACACGCTCAGCCAGCTTCTGGAGTCTGTTTAAAACGACTCGAGCGAAGACTTTCCCCACTATGCTGAGCAGGGAGATTCCACGGTAGTTGTTGCAGTCACCGCGGTCACCCTTGTTCTTATAGAGGGTGATGATATTGGCATCACACATGTCCTGTGGTACTGCTCCCTCATCCCAGCACAGGCAAAGCAGTTCATGGAGTGCTGAGAGTATAGCAGGCTTGGCACTCTTGATTATTTCAGGGGTAATGCCGTCCTTTCCAAGGGCTTTTCCACTGACTAGAGAATCAATGGCATCACTGAGTTCCGATTTTGTTGGCTGTTCGTCCAGCTCATCCATGACTGGCAGAGATTGGGCTGCATTGAGGGCGGTCTCAGTGACAACATTTTCCCTGGAGTACAGTTCTAGGTAGTGCTCCACCCAGTGTTCCATTTGCTTGCATTGGTCAGTGATCATGCCCCCTGATTTAGACTTGAGGGGGGAGATCTTCTTGATGGTTATCCCAAAAGCTCTCTTAATGCCATCATACATTCCTTTGACGTTTCCGGTGTCGGAGGCCAGCTGAATATGACTGTATAGGTGTTGCCAGTCGTCATTTGCACAGTGCCTGGCTATTGTTTGTGCAGCGCTTCTGGCTACTTTAAGTGCTACGGATATTAACTCGCTGAGGGCTTTCTTGTAGTTCAACAGTGCAGTGCGCTTAGCGACTGTGACAGGTTCCAGCTCTTCAAAGTGAGATTGAAACCAGTCTGCATTCTGCTTCTCACGTTTGCCAAAGGTGGTCATTGTTGAGTCATAGATGGCACCTCTGATGCAGGCACACTTCGTCTCTGGCCTAACCATCAGCCTCAAGAAAACGAACATCATGGGACAGGACGTCAGAAATGCTCCATCCATCAATATTGGCGACCACGCTCTGGAGGTGGTTCAAGAGTTCACCTACCTAGGCTCAACTATCACCAGTAACCTGTCCCTAGATGCATAAATCAACAAGCGCATGGGAAAGGCTTCCACTGCTATGTCCAGACTGGCCAAGAGAGTGTGGGAAAATGGCGCACTGACACGGAACACAAAAGTCCGAGTGTATCAAGCCGGTGTCCTCAGTACCTTGCTCTATGGCAGTGAGGCCTGGACAACGTATGTCAGCCAAGAGCGACGTCTCAATTCATTCCATCTTCGCTGCCTCCGGAGAATACTTGGCATCAGGTGGCAGGACCATATCTCCAACACAGAAGTCCTCGAGACGGCCAACATCCCCAGCTTATACACACTACTGAGTCAGCGGCGCTTGAGATGGCTTGGCCATGTGAGCCGCATGAAAGATGGCAGGATCCCCAAAGACACATTGTACAGCGAGCTCGCCACTGGTATCAGACCCACCGGCCGTCCATGTCTCCGCTTTAAAGACGTCTGCAAACGCGACATGAAGTCCTGTGACATTGATCACAAGTTGTGGGAGTCAGTTGCCAGCGTTCGCCAGAGCTGGCGGGCAGCCATAAAGGCGGGGCTAAATTGTGGCGAGTCAAAAAGACTTAGCAGTTGGCAGGAAAAAAGACAGAAGCGCAAGGGGAGAGCCAACTGTGTAACAGCCCCGACAAACAAATTTTTCTGCAGCACCTGTGGAAGAGCCTGTCACTCTAGAATTGGCCTTTATAGCCACTCCAGGCGCTGCTTCACAAACCACTGACCACCTCCAGGCGCTTACCCATTGTCTCTTGAGATAAGGATGCCAAAGAAGAAGAAGAGAGAAGATGGCATCTCTGATGTGGGCACACTTCGTCTCTGCATCCCCTGCAGGAGTGTTTTGAAGGGCTTTTTCAACACCACTGTGGAACAGCAAACAAGTACGAGCCAATTTATATATCAATTATCATGACTCTCAATAAGATCTCGAAGCAGACTTCTTACAAATTGATTCTGACAACTGTTAGGCCCTTTCTTAAAGTTCAGCATACCAATAATACACATATGTGGGCTACATCAATTGAATTTGATCGTGCTTCAAGCATTGCTACTTTTATTCCCCTCCACTCCCCCTGCATCCCCACCAACACCAACCAACCCATAAATAGGTTGGAAGTGGAAATCAACTATTACAAACTTTTGACTTCACTCAGATGTGTTCTGGCCTTCAGGGGGCTTGGCAGTAAGGTATTCACACCACTGTGGAAGAGGAAACAAGTACGAGCCAAATCATACCACATTTGTGAGCTACCTGGAGTTCAGCTCAAGCATAGGACAGCTCATTTTCTCAAACAGAGACTGGTGTATTGATAACTGAAGAGAGAAACGACAATAATGGTAGCAATGGGACTGGGATGGTGTAGGAACCCATTTGTATGGCAAAATTGTGAGAGCATTTGGGAATAATTCCTCTGTTTTCTATTCCCAATGAGATCACAGGCACTAGAAAAATCTCCCGACACTCATTCTGAGTTTTGTCACAGAGCGGAATTTATAACTGGTCTGAGGGATGTTGGGGTAAATGAAGATTTTACTATTCTCTCACTGAGGGGATAAAAGGAAATGTCCCATCAAAGTGACAATACACATCGCCGAATCTAAAACAAAACAATACAAACTGACAGATATCAATCCAAAGCAATCACTTAGCAGAACGTGGGCTAATGGTCAATTTAACAAATTAATCCTGTGAATTCTAGGGGAATAATTTGGCATTTCAACATGAAAAAAATCAATACTTTGATTTCTATAGCACTTTCTACGATCACGACACCCCAAAATGTTTTATAGCCAATGAAGTACTTTTGAAGTGTGGTCATTGAGTGATGCGGAAAATGTGACAGACAATTTGTGCACAGCAAGCAGCTCCCAATAAACAGCAGTGATAATGACAAGATAATCTATTCTTTTAGGTGTTGGTTGAGTGATTAATATTCACCAGGACACCAGAGAGAGCTCCCATGCTCTTCAAAATAGTGCCATGGGATTTTGTACATTCCCAGAGAGAGCAGATGGGAACTTGGTTTAACGTCTCATCTGAAAGACTGTACCTTGAGAGTGCAGCACTCCCTCAGTGCTGTACTGGAGTGCCAGCCAGGATTATGCACTCAAGTATAGTGTTAAGTGGGTTATGGTCTTAAACTGTGGAGTAATAAAGGATCCTAAAGCATCCATTGGTACTGACATAGATGCAATCGGCTCCAGAGTGCGAACAGTCTGTCATTAACTGGAGTTGGGCTAAAGATTAAATTATAAACCTCCATCTAAGGAAGGCGACTCTGGGATCAGACAGCAATTCACTTTTTTTTTTCACTTGTTCAGCAACTAATAACTCAGAACGCATTTTCAAATGTTCAAACATTTGAACTTCATTTATATTCTCAGTTTCCGAATATAAGATCCTTGTAATGAAGCTCCATCAATTTTGCAGGCAGTGGCCTAAGAAATATAACGCTGCTTGGAAATGGCCTGGAGCTGGAAACAGCAGCTGAAATTGTATGATTTAATCAGTACTTAATTTTAATGATAATTTGAAAAAACATATATTATGCGTTGGCAATCATTTGTGCACAGTAATGGCACTGTGAATTGATTATGTGGCTGCACATAATTCAAATTGCATTCGCCATGAGAATATAAATGATGCCTGCCCAAATTGGCTCTTTCCCATGTAAATTAATTCAGGATTGACATTTCCATTTGCAAGGAGTTGACGTTTGCAAGTAGCCAATTGACAGCTTTTGCTGCAGCTAACTGATTGGGCTGACCACAGATTCTCAATTCATTGATTTTTTTCTTTCTTTTTTATTCTCCATTCTTCAACACAACAATGTTCTGTGAGAAAGAGCTTTCCATTCTGCCTTTAATTTTCTTTCTAATATATCTGCCTATTAATGAGCTGCAAGAACTAGAAGTTATTAACTTCGGCTACTTTGAGTTGCCAACAGCAGCCAATCATGTTCCTCATGTGCAGGTACGGGTCATTCTTGGCCATGTCTGTGTGCATAAGATGATGGCCTTGTTCTCCATATAGCCATAAAAATTAATGAGCTATTTTAAAGGCACTCACATATCTAATGTCTGGGAGCACATCATTTTAAATTTCTTGTCTGTTGACATGCCACATGATCATCATGAACACTGTCACTAGTTCCTGTTTATATGTGCAGTAAGAGCTAAAGGCCTTCTCATTGGCATAAGGCCTACTAAAGTAAATTGGAGGCAACAGCGAGTAACTAATAGCGAGGAGATGGCTAATGCACAGCCCATTAATGCCTCACAGTTTTGTTGTTGATTGGTACAGTGACATTTTGCGGTCCAGTATGTATTTTTGAAATTGCCCAACTGCAATATTGAGAACAGGATTGCTGTTTGAGAGTGTGATCTCTGTATCCCTCTCCAGTATCAGCAATGAAAAGCTGTCAGCTGACCAAGAAAGACTACATTGTAAGACAACAGCCTTGAATGTTGCGTTTTTCTTTAAGTTAACTCATTCTGCAGTAATATCTTTAAAACGGTAGCTTTGAGTAAAAGTATAAAAAAGGAAGCCATTTTGAGCCTGAAAAGAATGGGGGAAAATATTAGGTTGCTAAGCAACTTAATTTACAGCCAATAACGTTGAGGCTGAGGTGACTTGTCTGGTTAGCTCTCAATGGTTTGGGACTTTGCTAACTTAAATCTGACTCTACCTACGATTCCAGGAGATTATTAGCTAATGATTAACATATCTTTAAGTTTGGCTCTGTTGAGCACTGCAGCATTACCTGAATGACTGGATACTCATGTAATGGGAGTGCCGAGAGCAAACAGGCTGATTCCTTTGAGTGAGCTGTCATGCACTTCTGTCTGTTTAATGGAGTGAAGGTGTCATGACATAAGATAAATTGTAGATTGTAAATATCAATTTAGTAAAATTGTTAAAAGTTGTTCTGCAGAAGAATCTTTTTGAGGACATGGCCTGTTTCACCGGTGATGGAGCATTCCATATACTTTTATTTATTTCCCCCTATTTCCCCTCTTATTGAATCACCTCTCATATCCCTCTTTCAGTCTTTCCTCACAAATCAGATCTTTGACTCTAGGGATCAGCCTCGTGGTTCTTCTCTGCACTGCCTCCATTGCAAGACAGTCTCCCTTACATTTTGGTGGCCAGAACCAGACACACTAGTAGGAATAAAGCAGAAAATGTTGGAAATAATTTGCAAGTCTGGCATCATCTGTGCAAAAGAAACAGGGTTAATTGGCCCAATTTTAACTCTGTGTAATTGAATTAGGTGAAATTATAATTCACTCAAAACCCATTCACCTACACAGAGTTATTAACTCAGTTTCTCGCTCCACAGATGCTGCCAGTCCTACTGAGCATTTCCAGCAGGTTCTGTTTTTAGTTCAGATTTCCATCATCCACAGTACTTTGTTCCTGTCAGAGTACCAGGAACACAGGAACAGGGGATAAAAACAAGAAATGCTGGAACCACTCAGCAGGTCTGGCAGCATCTGTGGAAAGAGAAGCAGAGTTAACGTTTCGGATCAGTGACCCGACCAGCAGACCCATTCACCCGCCTCCAGCATTCTCCCTCTACCTGGACCCCTCCCCCTGGCCACTTACCCGGTCTTGATCTCTTCATTGAAAACTGTTGGTCATCTCAATTTCTCTGTCCCCCTCACTCACTCTAACATCTGCAGTATTTTGCTTTTATTATAGGAACAGGGGAGGCCATTTAGCCCCTCGAGTCAGTTCTGCCATTCCAATTAAAAAAAAAAGACTGCCAGAAAACCACAAACTTGTCCAAATTGGAAGCTGCTGTTCCCGCTCTGAGCATGTCAGCTGCGAAACTGAAACAGACAACTGCAATGTTTTTAAAAACTGACCAATCCCAAAGCTGAGAGTTCCTGTGCTCTGCAACTATCAGAGAGGGCCAGAGAGACAGAGAGAGGGAGGGAGTGAAAGGGGGAGAGAGGTTGAGAGAGGTGGAGAGAGGGGGAGGGAGGGAGAGAGAGAGAGGGGGAAGGAGAAGGGAAAGAGGGCAGAGAGAGAGAAAGAGAGTGAGGGAGCAGAGCATGAGAGGGAGCAGAGAGTGAGAGGGAGCAGAGAGAGAGAAGAGGCGGAGAGACGGAGAGAGAGTGGAGGCAGAGAGGGAGAGTGAGAGGAGAGAGAGAAAATGTGGAGAGAGCAAGAGGAGAGAGAGAGAGGGAGAGAGGGGGCAGAGAGAAAGGGGGCAGAGAGAGAGAGAAAGGGCAGAGAATGAAGGGGCCAGCCGGGGAGGGGGCGGGGGCAACTCAGAGAGGGGGACACAGAGAGGGAGGGGGAGAGAGTGACAGAGAGAGACAGACAGATAGAGAGAGGGAGAAGTGGGAGAGAGCGCGATCAAGATCACTCCTGACAATGGACATCTAAGCAGAATACTCTGCATTGCGAAAGCAAGTGTGTGGGCAAACATTGACTACTTGTGCAAGCAAAAAAATGCCAGGTATCTCACTAAGTCAGTGCCCAACATACTGACCAGAAAGTAAGTCAATAAATTAGTCTTCTCATTTAAAGCTTTTTCACAAAAATGCACCTTTATTGTTGTTTTGATTAATGGTAAGATAAATTTTTAATGCCTTTATCTTTCTGAAATAGTCTCATTGGCCCCCTATGTAAGACATAAATTGTAATGTGGCACCCCCCCCCACGTGAAAATGTTGGGCACCCCTGCTTCAAGCCTTTAACCTTGTATTTTAAAATAACCTAGCAGCAAAAGTAATTGCAAAAGTAATTTGCATTGGCATTGCATACTATTTTGATTGCGAGCTAGCTAATACAGTTGTGCTGCTCTCCATTCATATATGTATGCTTAGCTACTTTATTTATAGGTAGAAATGTGTTTTTTATTGGACTGTGTTTCAATGGTATTAGATTGGATATATACTTCATATACAGATTAATTGCCCACATGTCCATGGCTGAGTCAATAATTTTGTCAAATGTCCATGGTGCAACATGTTGGTGCCTATCCCTGTGGGAAGCAGCTCACACACTTTTTCCTACCGTGCTTCCTGTGTGGCAACAGGGTCGCCCACCGCCTGGGTAATTGCGACTGCAGTGGGACGAGGCCAGTAATTGGGGGTTAATTGTCCAGATAAGAGCCTCAGTTGGTGGTGGGGCAGAAAGACCGTTCACAGGCCTTCCCTTTCCTGGACTAAAATTTGGCGGAGGCAGGATGGTGGCAGAAGCCCCCCACCCCCGCACCACCATCTCACCCGATTTTATGCTCTCCCCACCTCCAAACCCGCTGCAGGGATAGCATAACATTCCCCCTAAGGCATCTGCAAAGGGACATATATGGGTTAAGTGAGTGGGCAAAAATTTGGCAGATGGAAATTAATGTGGGAAAATGTGAACTTGACCACTTTGGCAGGAAGTATAGAAAAGTATCATATTATTTAAATGGAAAGAGATTGCAGCGCTCTGTGGTACAGATAGATCTGGGTGTCCTGGTACATGAATCACAAAAAGTTAGTATGCAGGTACAGCAAGTGATTAGGAAGGCAAATGGCGTGTTGCCATTTATTTATTGCAAGGGGAAAGTAATATAAAAGTAGGGAGGTTTTGCTACAGTTGTACAGGGCATTGGTGAGACTACATCTGGAGTACTGTGTACAGTTTTGGTCTCCTTACTTAAGAAAGGATATAATTGCATTCGAAGCAATTCAGAGAAGGTTCACTTGACTGATTCCTGGGATGAATGGTTATTTTATGCGGAAAGTTGGACAGGTTGGGCCTGTATCCATTGGAGTTTAGAAGAGTGAGAGGTGATCTTATTGAAACATATAAGATTCTGAGGGGACTTGACAGGGTTCATGCTGAAACAATGTTTCCTTTGTGGGAGAGACTAGAACTAGGGGACACTGATTAAAAATAAGGGGGCTCCCATTTAAGACGGAGATGAGGAGAATTTATTTTCTCTCTGAGGGTTGTTAGTCCGTGAAATTTTCTTCCCCAGAGAGCAGTGGAGGCAGGGTCATTGAATATTTTTACTGCTGAATTGGATAGATTCTTGATTGACAAGGAAGTCGAAAGGTATAGGGAGTAAACAGGAAAGTAGAGTTGAAGCCACAATCAGATCAGCCCTGATCATATCAAATGGTGGATCAGGCTCAAGGGGCCGAATGGCCTACTCCAGCTCCTAATTCGTATGTTCGTAGGTATCATTCTAGTAAATCTATGCTGCACTCCCTCCAAGACCAATATATCCTTCCTATGGTTTTGTGCCCAGAATTGTTCAAAGTATTTCAGGTGTGGTTATCTTAATTATTGATTATCTGTAGCATTAATTCTACCTCGTGTATTCTAATCCTCTAGATATTAAGGCCAACATTTCATTAGCCTGCTTGAGTATATTCTGTACCTGTCCATGACATTTTAATGATCTTTGGACCAGGACCCATAAGTCTCTTTGGATCTCCACTGTTTCTAGTTTTTCAGAATTTAAAAAGTACCCTGTTTTATCCATTTAAGTCCAAAGTGGATGACCTCACATTTGCCTACATTGAAATCCATTTGCCACATCTTTGCCCATTCACTTAACCTCTTCTTTGGCCTCCTTATCTCGAGAGACAATGGGTAAGCGCCTGGAGGTGGTCAGTGGTGTGTGGAGCAGCGCCTGGAGTGGCTATAAAGGCCAATTCTAGAGTGACAGACTCTTCCACAGGTGCTGCAGAAAAATTTGTTTGTCAGGGCTGTTACACAGTTGGCTCTCCCCTTGCGCCTCTGTCTTTTTTCCTGCCAACTGCCAACTATTACTATCTCATTTGGTAGTACAGAACTTGAGTATTGCTGAAAATAGAGACATTGTGTCGAAGCTTTTCATCATGCACTATTGATGTTAGGGAAAACAACAAATTTATACTGTATGAGAAGAGAGTGCTGATTGGTTGGCAAGTGAACTCTGATTGGTAGAGGCGTTGCCATGGAGAATGCACCAGTTAATGGTGACTGACAGTTGACTGCCAAGCTTTGTTTGAAATTTAAATCAGGCAGAGTGACTCTGATTGGTCAAGGCATTGCCCTGAGGAATGAACCAGTGAATGGCTGTCACTTATTTTGCTTAGCTGAAACTGATGTTGCGCCGACCATCTGACCTACACTATTCCATTTTCATCCATATGTCTATCCAATGACCACTTAAATGCCCTTAAAGTTGGCGAGTCTACTACTGTTGCAGGCAGGGCGTTCCACGCCCCTACTACTCTCTGCGTAAAGAAACTACCTCTGACATCTGTCCTATATCTTTCACCCCTCAACTTAAAGCTATGTCCCCTCGTGTTTGCCATCATCATCCGAGGAAAAAGACTCTCACTATCCACCCTATCTAACCCTCTGATTATCTTGTATGTCTCTATTAAGTCACCTCTCCTCCTCCTTCTCTCTAACGAAAACAACCCCAAGTCCCTCAGCCTTTCCTCGTAAGACCTTCCCTCCATACCAGGCAACATCCTAGTAAATCTCCTCTGCACCCTTTCCAAAGCTTCCACATCCTTCCTATAATGCGGTGACCAGAACTGCACGCAATACTCAAGGTGCGGCCTCACCAGAGTTTTGTACAGCTGCATCATGACCTCGTGGCTCCGAAACTCGATCCCCCTACTAATAAAAGCTAACACACCATATGCCTTCTTAACAGCCCTATTAACCTGGGTAGCAACTTTCAGGGATTTATGTACCTGGACACCAAGATCTCTCTGCTCATCTACACTACCAAGAATCTTCCCATTAGCCCAGTACTCTGCATTGCTGTTACTCCTTCCAAAGTGAATCACCTCACACTTCTCCGCATTAAACTCCATTTGCCATCTCTCAGCCCAGCTCTGCAGCCTATCTATGTCCCTCTGTACCCTACAACACCCTTCGACACTATCCACACTCCACCGACCTTCGTGTCATCCGCAAATTTACTAACCCACCCTTCTACACCCTCATCCAGGTCATTTATAAAAATGACAAACAGCAGTGGCCCCAAAACAGAACCTTGCGGTACACCACTAGTAACTAAACGCCAGGATGAACATTTGCCATCAACCACTACCCTCTGTCTTCTTTCAGCTAGCCATTTTCTGATCCAAAGCTCTAAATCACCTTCAACCCCATACTTCCGTATTTTCTGCAATAGCCTACCATGGGGAACCTTATCAAACGCCTTACTGAAATCCATATACACCACATCCACGGCTTTACCCTCATCCACCTGTTTGGTCACCTTCTCGAAAAACTCAATAAGGTTTGTGAGGCACGACCTACCTTTCACAAAACCGTGCTGACTATCGCAAATGAACTTATTCTTTTCAAGATGATTATAAATCCTATCTCTTATAACCTTTTCCAACATTTTACCCACAACCGAAGTAAGGCTCACAGGTCTATAATTACCAGGGCTGTCTCTACTCCCCTTCTTGAACAAGGGGACAACATTTGCTATCCTCCAGTCTTCCGGCACTACTCCTGTCGACAATGACGACATAAAGATCAACAACAACGGCTCTGCAATCTCCTCCCTGGCTTCCCAGAGAATCCTAGGATAAATCCCATCTGGCCCAGGGGACTTATCTATTTTCACTCTTTCCAAAATTGCTAACACCTCCTCCTTGTGAATCTCAATCCCATCTAGCCTAGTAGGCTGTATCTCAGTAATCTCCTCGACAACATTTTCTTTCCCTACTGTAAATACTGACGAAAGATATTCATTTAACGCTTCCCCTATCTCCTCTGATTCCGCACACAACTTCCCACTACTATCCTTGATTGGCCCTGTTCTAACTCTTATCATTCTTTTATTCCTGATATACCTATAGAAAGCCTTAGGGTTTTCTTTGATCCTATCCGCCAATGACTTCTCGTGTCCTCTCCTTGCTCTTCTTAGCCCTCCCTTTAGATCCTTCCTGGCTAGCTTGTAACTCTCAAGCGCCCTAACTGAGCCTTCACGTCTCATCCTAACATAAGCCGCCCTCTTCCTCTTGACAAGCGCTTCAACTTCTTGAGTAAACCACGGCTCCCTCGCTCGACAACTTCCTCCCTGCCTGACAGGTACACACTTATCAAGGACACGCATTAGCTGCTCCTTGAATAAGCTCCACATTTCGTTTGTGCCCATCCCCTGCAGTTTCCTTCCCCATCCTACACATCCTAAATCTTGCCTAATCGCGTCATAATTTCCTTTCCCCCAGCTATAATTCTTGCCCTAAAGGTATATACCTGTCCCTGCCCATTGCTAAGGTAAACCTAACCGAATTGTGATCACTATCGCCAAAGTGCTCACCTACATCTAAATCGAACACCTGGCCGGGTTCATTACCCAGTACCAAATCCAATGTGGCATCGCCCCTGGTTGGCCTGTCCACATACTGTGTCAGAAAACCCTCCTGCACACACTGGACAAAAACAGACCCATCTAAAGTACTCGAACTATAGTATTTCCAGTCAATATTTGGAAAGTTAAAGTCCCCCATAACCACTACCCTGTTACTCTCGCTCCTGTCGAGAATCATCTTCGCTATCCTTTCCTCTACATCTCTGGAACTATTCGGAGGTCTGTAGAAAACTCCCAACAGGGTGACCTCTCCTCTCCTGTTTCTAACCTCGGCCCATACTACCTCAGTAGACGAGTCCTCAAACGTCCTTTCTGCCGCTGTAATACTTTCCTTGATTAACAATGCCACACCCCCCCCTCTTTTACCCTCTTCTCTGTTCTTACTGAAACATCTAAATCCCGGAACCTGCAACATCCATTCCTGCCCCTGCTCTACCCATGTCTCTGAAATGGCCACAACATCAGGATCCCAGGTACCAACCCATGCTGCAAGCTCACCCACCTTATTCCGGATGCTCCTGGCGTTGAAGTAGACACACTTTAAACCAAGTTCTTGCTTGCCAGTGCCCTCTTGCGTCCCTGTAACCTTATCCCCTACCTCACTACTCTCAACAGCCTGTACACTGGAACTACAATTTAGGTTCCCATTCCCCTGCTGATTTAGTTTAAACCCCCCCGAAGAGCACTAACAAATCTCCCCCCCAGTATATTGGTACCCCTCTGGTTCAGGTGAAGACCATCCTGTTTGTAGAGGTCCCACCTACCCCAGAAAGAGCCCCAATTATCCAGGAAACCAAAACCCTCCCTCCTACACCATCCCTGCAGCCACGTGTTCAACTCCTCTCTCTCCCTATTCCTCTCTTCGCTAGCACGTGGCACGGGCAACAACCCAGAGATAACAACCCTGGTTGTTCTCGCTCTAAGCTTCCACCCTAGCTCCCTGAATTTCTGCCTTAAATCCCCATCTCTCTTCCTACCTATGTCGTTGGTGCCTATGTGGACCACGACTTGGGGGTGCTCCCCCTCCCCCTTAAGGATCCCAAAAACACGATCAGAGACATCACGTACCCTGGCACCTGGGAGGCAACACACCAACCGTGAGTCTCTCTCGTTCCCACAGAACCTCCTATCTGTTCCCCTAACTATGGAGTCCCCAATGACTAATGCTCTGCTCCTCTTCCCCTTTCCCTTCTGAGCAACAGGGACAGACTCTGTGCCAGAGACCTGCACCCCATTGCTTACCCCTGGTAAGTCGTCCCCCTCAACAGTATCCAAAACGGTATACCTGTTGTTGAGGGAAACGGCCACAGGGGATCCCTGCACTGCCTGCTGGTTCCCTTTCCTTCCCCTGACGGTAACCCATCTACCTACTTCTTTTACCTGAGGTGTGACTGCCTCCCTATAACTCCTGTCAATAATCCCCTCCGCCTCCCGAATGATCCGAAGTTCATCCAGCTCCAGCTCCAGTTCCCTAACGCGGTCTGCGAGGAGCTGGAGTTGGGTGCACTTCCCGCAGATGCAGTCAATCTTACAATCTTACAATCTAACAATCTTAAATTGGTTGTCAGCGTAATTCTTATCACTGAGGATTATTTAGCAAATGTTGTCCAATCGTGGATTCACAGCTAATGTTGGACACTGTGTTTTGAGTTTTGCAAACACGGGCTGGTTGGGTACGGCTGTACGTTGCCCATTGTGAAAGTGGAAGGGACATCTTGTTTGATACGATCCGCCAGTCTTTGGGGCATTCGGCCTATATACCTAGCATCACACTGGCATTGAAATTCATATATTACATTACTCATTTGTGTGATAGGCAGGACATCTTTTTGGCTTGACGGCAGCATCCTGTTAGTGGCGAACACCACACGTGTTGCTACTGCATAGTAGCATCATGAAACAGCTAGTTTCATCTGTTGCTCAAACTTTTGGGATATATTACCCTTCTAGGGTAATTTGAGGTAGACTGGGCACTTTTCAGGGCTGGAAATGACAGCCTTAGGCCCGTTCATAAGTTTGCGCTATATACAGCGAGAAATGATCTGATCAGGGTAGCCATTGTAATGCAGGATGTCTTTGATTCACCCTATTTCAGCATCAAGCTTGCGTGGTGAGCAAATGGCTCGGGCCCTATTTACAAGGTAGCCGATAAGGCCAATAGCGCATGGAACTGTAAGAATCTCAACTCATGTATTGACCAGTGAAGGTAGGTTTGCAGTAGACCGTGGTAGTGAACCTCTTAGCAGATTTCTAAACTATCTCTTATGTAATTTTATGCTTCCATTTACACTGCTTACAATGCCACCTAACCTTGTGTCATCTGCAATTTTGGATATGTGGCTTTTTATCCCATCACCTATGTCATTAATAAATAGTGAATAGTTGATGCCCCAACACAGATCCTTGCAGGACACAACTAGTCACATCCTGTCAATAGAGTACCATTACCCCTATTCTGTTGCTGTACCGTGGTGGGATTTGAATTCATGGGCTGAATTTTCCCATTGAGCAGCAACAGGTTTGGAGGCGGGACGTGAACCTGCCTCTGAGTGATCTTGTTGGAGGCAGGGTCTGACCAGCAGTGGCTACCCGCCTGGCAGCAGTGAGTAGCTAATTAGATTCAATTAAGTGCCCACTTGGGGTCAAATTGGTGATGCCCCCGAGATCTTCTCGCTGAGGCCGAAGCCTGGCAATTTTCTGAAGGTGACCGCTGAGCCACAAGGTTGGGCTGGGCTTAGCAAAACCTCCTATAACCCCCTCCCCCAGAAGCCATGGGTGCCAGAGGACCACAGCTACAGGCCATCCTGTGGAGGTGCTCTCAGAAGAGGGCAGCAGGTTCGTACTCCATTGAGCCAGCTCCACTCTCATGGGATGTGTGATGTCCCCAGGACTTGAGTGAGGTTTAGCCGAGTTTGGTATAGGATATGAGGCAAAGACAGGAGGACAAAGACCACAGCAGCTGAACATAAAGACTTCTCCTTTTATTCTGTCCTGGTTTCACTTTCCCTTTGCTAGCATGTGTGTTCTACAGCAGCCTCCAGAGTACACAATGCACAATCCAATTGCAATTTCAAAACACTACAACGCTACAGGCTGCGCCTCTGCAATCCAAGTAATCTGGTGGAAAACTGACTCATGAACTGCCGTGACGCCCTGAATGCCCCTTTGAACATTGGTATCCTGAGCCACGATGGCACCAGTCCAAGCTTGCATGGCCGCACCCTGAGTTTCTAATGCAGCATTCAGCCCTTTAGTGGAAGCTGCTTATGTTGCAAAAGAAGTTGAGCCATTGACCAATGGGGCTGCATCACAGGTCTGCTGAAGGAGGTGATCACAATGTTGGAAAGGATGGGCTCCAAGCTCTGTGAAAAGCCCTGTGCCAAGTTGGTGTTGGACTCTTCTACACTCCTTGACATTGAGCGCAAGCTGTCTGGTGGGCTTTCCAGTGCACCAAGCATTTTGTTGTGTATACCCATCAGCCTTCATCTGTAGCCTGGTCCATAGCAGTCCTCATCTGACTCCTTTTCAGCAGAACTCATGTGCGACCTTATCTTCTGGTGAGCTGGGACCTGTGCTATCCTTTCTCCCCACCCTGGCTCCTGCGCAACCGTACCCGGTGCCTCACCACATGCAGATCCCTCCTCTATCTTGCCTTCTAAAATATGCACAGTGTCCATATCTGAACTGGTGACTACGAATGTAAGATCGAGTGACTATGTCTCTTCATCTTCACTGTCTTCTTCCTCTTGTTTGTCCCTTAGAGACAGAGACAGGAGAAATTACAATGGAGAATGAAGAAATGAAGACGTAGAATAAGTATTTGTGTCTGTCTTCACAGTAGAAGACACAAATTACATACCAGAAATCATCTTCTTCTTCTTCTTCTTCTTTATATAGGATAACAAAGGGGCTACTAAGAATGAGGAGCTTAAAGTAATTAATATCAGCAGAGAAAAAGTATTAGACAAAATTAATAGACTAAAAGCTGACAAATCCCCAGGACCTGATGGTCTACATCTTAGTGTTCTAAAGAGTTAGCTACAGAGATAATGGATGCACTGGTTATTGTTGTCTTACTGGGTTCTGCACACAAACGTACCAAACACACACTGATGAATGGTAACAAATACTTTGTTCTTTTTATTATTGAAACTCACAATACTATATACAAGTTACACAAGAGCTCTACATGCATGTCTTAGTCGTGATCGACGCAACTCCTAATACGGTGTCACAGGCTGTATGACATCACTTCCTGCAGTGATGAGGCATATTCACTATTTTCATATTCCTTTAAAGCAATATCACAAGTTATCATTTTCCAAAATTCCCTATATTCTAGAATGGTCCCAACAGATTAGAGGTTAGCAAATGTAACACCACTATTAAAGAAAGGAGGGAGAGAGAAAAAGGGGAACTGCAGGCCAGTTAGCCTGGCGTCAGTCATCAGGAAAATGCTGGAATCCATTATTAAAGAAGTCTTAACAATGCACTTAGAAAATCGTAGCATGATCAGTCAGAGTAAACATGGTTTTACAAAAGGCAAATAGTGTTTGACAAATTTATGAGAATTATTTGAAGATGTAACGCCGGGGCCAAAAGCAGGTGATGATCTTGCTTTGGCGGGTGGTGGGACCCGGGGTCGTATTTTGCCAGCGCAGACAATTAAATGGCTGCTTCCAGGGCTTCCGATTATGAACGGCGGCTTGCCCCCAAGAGCCGCCGGCCCAATCAGATGACCGGCAGCTCAGCGGTGTCCCCGGTAGCGGACCTGGAGGATGAGGTTGCATTGATGGCTGTGCGCCCTCAAAATCACATAAGTGGAGTCTGGGTGTGTCGGGCCCAGTTAGGCAGGCCCCGGTGAGGGAGTTGGTGGGGTCTGGTTGCTGAGGGAAGGCAGTGCTGTTGCTGCTGGGGCAGCCATTGACACCAGGTGGCCCCTCATTGGGCCAATGAGTGTCCAAAAAGGGAGGCCCCCCATCCCCACTGGAGCCCACCGGGAGGCCACCAGGGTTTAACCTGGTGGGTCTTACTTTGTGGTGGCAGGACCTCAGCCACTGGTCAAATGCGTGGAGGTGGGAAGAGACCCTCATTGGCCACTTAAGTGATTCAATTGGACTCTGGGCGGGCTGTCTGCCATCTTTCCCGCTGCTGGCAAAATGGCATGGTGGCGGGAAGACATCGGGCACACCACCCGATGCCTTCCTGCGCTATTTTGCCAGCTTTCCTGCCTCCCAGTCCATTCCGAAAGGGCTGGTAAAATTCACTTCATAGAATCATAGAATAGTTACAGCTCAGAAGGAGGCTATTCGGCCCATCTTGTGTGTGCCATCTATCGGCAAGAACAATTTAGCTCGTTCACATCCCCGCCTTTTCCCCATAACCCCAGATAATTTTCCAACTCTCTTTTGAAAGCCACGACTTTGAAATCTGCTTCCACAACACCCTCAGCAGTGCATTCCAGACCATAGGAACATAGGAAATAGGAGCAGCAGTAGGCCATTCGGCCCCTTGAGCCTGCTCTGTCATTCAACTAGCTCATGGCTGATGTTCTGTCGCAATTCCATTTTCCAACACTCTACCCAAATCCCTTGATATCTTTAATATCTAGAAATCTATCAATCTCTGTCTTCAACATACTCAATGACTGAGCCTTCACAGCCCTCAGGGGTAGAGAATTCCAAAAGATCACCACCCTCTGAATGAAAAAATGTCTCCTCATCTCAGTCTTAAATTGCCTGCCTCTTATTCTGAGACTGTGTCATCTGGTTCTAGACTCCCCCAGCCAGGGGAAACATCCTTCCTGCATCAACCTTGTCAAGCCCTGTAAAATATTTGTTTGCTTCAATGAGATCACCTCTCATTCTTCGAAACTCTGGAGATACAGGCCCAGTGTCCTCAATCTCTCCTCTTAGGTGCGGTCTCATCAAGGCTCTATACAATTATAGCAAGACTTCTTTACTCCTGTATTAAAAAATCCTTTTGTAATAAAGGCCAACATACCATTTGCCTTCCTAATTGCTTGCTGCACCTGTATGTTAGTTTTCAGTGACTTATGAACAAGGATACCCAAGTCCCTTTGAACATCAAAATTTCCCGATCTCTCTCCATTTAAAAAATACTCTGCATTTCTGTTTTTTCTACCAAAGTGGATAATTTCACACTTTTCCACATTATATTCCATCTGCCATGTTCTTGCCCACTCACTTCATCTCTTTGCATCCTCCTCACAATTCATATTCCCACCTAGCTTTGTATCATCAGCAAACTTGGAAATAATACATTCGGTTCCCACATCCAAATCATTGATATAGATTGTGAATAGCTGGGTCCCAAACACTGATTCTTGCAGTGCTCCACTAGTCACAGCCTGCCAGCCTGAAAATGACTCATTTATTCCTACTCTCTGCTTTCTGTCCATTAACCAATTCTCAATCCATGCTAGTACATTATCCTCAATCCCATGTGCTCTACTTTTGCTTACTAACCTCTTGTTGGGGACCTTATCGAAAGCCTTCTGAAAATCCAAATACACCACATCCACTGGTTCCCCCTTATCTATTCTGCTGGTTACATCCTCAAAAAACTCCAACAGGTTTGTTAAACATGATTTCCCTTTCATAAATCCATGTTGACTCTGCTCAATCCTACTATTATTTTCTAAGTGTCCAGTTATCATATCCTTTTTAATGTATTCCAACATTTTCCCTACTACTGATGTCAGGCTAACTGGTCTGTAGTTCCCCGTTTACTCTCTCCCTCCTTTCTTAAATAGTGGGGTTACATTTGCTACCTTCCAATCTTCAGGAACCACTCTAGAATCTATAGAATTTTGGAAGATGATCACCAATGCATCCACTATCTCTACAGCCACCTCTTTCAACAATCTGGAATGTAGATCATCAGGTTCAGGGGATTTATCAAATTTTAATGTCATTAATTCCTCGAATAATACTTTTTTTTACTAATGCTAATTTCTTTCAGTTCCTCATTCTTGCTCGTCCCTTTGTTCCTTAGTATTTCTGGGAGGTTTTTGTATTCTTCCTCTGTTAAGTCAGACACAAAGTATTTCTTTAGTTTCTCTGCTATTTCCTTATTTCCCATTATTAATTCCCCTGTCTGTCTGTCTTTGCTAATCTTTTCCTTTTTGCATACCTATAGAAGCTTTTACAGTCCATTTTTCTGTTTTTCACTAGTTTACTTTCATATTCTATTTTTTCTTTCTTTATCAGTTTCTTGGTCCTCCTTTGCTGAATTCTAAAATGCTCCCATTCCTCACGCTTACTACATTTTTGGCAACTTTATAAGCTTCTTCCTTTGATCCATGAACAAGAGTCACTGACCTGAAACGTTAACTCTGCTTCTCTCTTCACAGATGCTGCCAGACCTGCTGAGTATTTTCAGCATTTCTTGTTTTTATTACAATATTTAACTTATCTTGTTAGCCATGGTTAAATCACTTTTCCTGCTGGATTTTTGTGCCTCAAAGGAATTTTGTAAATTTACTCTAAACCATGTATTAATTTTTTAAATGTAGGCCATCGTCTGTCTACTGTCATCCCTTTTAATGTAATTTCCCAACCTACCACAGCTAATTTGCCCCTCATACCTTCGTAGTTTCCTTTGTTTAGATTCAAATCCCTAGTTTCGGATTGAACGACATCACTTTCAAACTTAAAGGAAAATTCTATCTTATTTTGGTCACTCTTCCCTAAAGGTTCCTTTACAATGAGATTATTAATTAGTCTGTCCTCATTACACAATACCAGATTTAAAATAACCCATTCTCTTGTTGGTTCCTCAACATACTGTTCTAGAAAACCATCTTGTATACATTCCAGGAATTCGTCCTCCACAGCATTAGTGCCAATTAGGTTTAAGTGATCCTAATGACTTGCTGCATAAAATCATTTTTCCTCATGTCTCCTTTCGTTCTTTTGCCATTCACCTTGGGCTGAATTTTACTGCGGTGATGGGATCCCAGCAACGGGCCGGAAGGCGGGTGGAGGTCTTGCCTTGCCCCTCTGTCAGATCCCCGTTGCAATTTTCCTGCGGGCAGGTAATTAACTGACCACCGTTGGGGATGGAGTCCTTTAAAGGGGTGAGGCTCCACCTCCAGGAGCTGCCGGTCAATCAGAAAGCTGGCAGCTCAGCAGTACTGGCTGAACCACTGGGAGCAGTGCCCACTGCTGGTATTGCAGGAGGTCCTGCAGCATCGAGGACATCAGAGACCCGAGAGAAGTAAGTGGGGTGGGGTCCCTGGGCCTATTCAGGGAGGCCCAGGTGATGGGGTGAGGGGGGTGTTGGTGAGGATGGTGGGAGGGCCCAAAGGAGGGACCTCCTGACCACCCTAGAAGGCTGTCAGACTTTACATGGCTGTGTCTCCACCGGATGACTGGCCCCTCTGCCCTTCATAAGATTGAGGTGGAGGCAGAAAGATGCCCTTAAGTAGCCATTAATTGGCCAGTTAAGGGCCTCAATTGGCCTGGGGACGGGCAGGCCGTCCTCGGCCATGCTGCCCTGGACTAAGTTGGATTACGTCAGGAAGGCAACGGGTACTTCACCCCCTGCCTCTGTTCCCATCCCAAGGGGGCCCATAAAATTCAGTCCTTTAAATCAGTGTCCTCTGGTTCTCCCCCCTTCTGCCAATGGGAATAGTTTCTTCTATCTACTCTGTCCAGACTCCTCATGATTTTGAACATCTCCATTAAATATCCTCTTAATCTTCTCTTCTCCAAGGAGAACAGCACTAGCTTCTCCAATCCATCTATGTAACTGAAATCCCTCATCTCTGGAACCACTCAAAAATCTTTTCTGCACCCTCTCTAATGGCTTCACATCCTTCCTTAAATGTGGCAACCAGAATTGGATGCAGCACTCCAAACAAGACCAAACCAGTGATTTACAATGGTTCCCATAACTTTTTTGCATTTGTATTTTATGCCTCTATTTATAAAGCCCAGTATCCTGTACGCCTTATTAACCACTTTATCTGCCCTGCCAGCTTCCACAATATGTGCACGTAAGTACCTCCAGGCCCCTCTGTTCCTGCAGCCTCGTTACAATTGTGCCCTTTATTTTATATCACCTCTCCCTATTCTTCATACCAAAATGTATCACTTCACACATCTCTGCATTAAATTTCATCTGTCACATGTCTGCCCATTCCACCATCCTGCCTATGTTCTCTTGAGGTCTATCACCAGCCCCCACACAGTTCACAATACTTCCAACTTTTGAGTCATCCACAAATTTTGAAATTGTGCCCTGCACACCCAAGTCAAGGTCATTTAGATCAAGAAAAGTTGAGGTCCTAATACCGACCCGTGAGGAACCCCACTATGTATCTCCCTCCAGTTTGAAAAATAACCCTTCAACTTTGCTGACAAGCCTATTATGTGGCATTTTTTCAAATGCTTTTTGGAAGTCCATGTGCACCACAACAACCCCATTACCCTCATCAACCCTCCCTGCTGCCTTATCAAGAAACTCAATTGCGTCAGTTAAACATGATTTTCCCTGAACAAATCCATGCTGGCTTTCCTTAATTAATCCACATTTGTCCGGTGATGGTTAATTATGCCCGATTTATAGTTTATAAAAGCTTTCCCAGCACTGAGGTTAAACTGAATGGCTTGTAATTGCTGGGCTTATCCTTACACCCTTTTTTGAACAAGTGTGTAACACTTGCAATTCTCCAGTCCTCTGGCATCACCCTCTATATCTAAGGAGGATTGGAAAATTATGGCCAGTGCCTCTGCAAATTCCACCTTTACCTCCCTCAGTATCCTCGGATGCAGCTCAAAAGGTTTTGGAACTTATCAACTTTAAGACAGCTAACCTTTCTAAAACTTGCTCTTTTTCAATTTCTAGCCCGTCTAGTTTCTCAACTACCTCCTCTTTCACTATTCCCATTGATACTGAATGTTCAAGAACAGCTCCAGTTGTCTCTGGGCGGAATGAATAATGAAAGGTCACAGACCTGAAATGTTAACTCTGCATCTTTCTCCACAGACGCTGCCGGACCTGCTGAGTATTTCCAGCACTTTCCGTTTCTATTTCAGATTTCCAGCATCTGCAGTATTTTGCTTTTATATTAATTAAGATTCTGTCCTCTGTTTCTCTTCACACCTTCTGAGTGACTTGCTGTGTTTCTGGCCATTTCAGTTGCTTTAATTGCAGCAGCATGCCTCCCTTTTATGTCCTAATGTCGCACCTGAAAGATGGGAGCAATGACAGTGCAGCACTCCCTCGGTACTGCACTGAGACTGTCAGCCTGGATTGATGATCGAAAAACCCAGGCCACTGAATCTAGAATTGTCACTTTTGCCTGCACTTGTAAGTTCCTTTACCCTGCCCTTTGTAACCTCATCTTATAGACTGGGCAGCCAATGTTCTGACAAGGCAGATAACCTAGCTGGAAGCCTCAGTATTAGTTAGTGCCTTTCCGGGCAACAAGTACATTGTGATAAGGAGTTGAGCAACATTCTTCTGTTGCATGCCAATCTTGTATTTCTTGAGACAGTTTCATTGATGATGTTAGCGCCATATAAAATAGCTACTCAAATTGATATTTTGATCAACAATCATTTGCCTGTTGAGAATAAGTAAGAATTCCATATATTTAGCAATACCCTAATCAGACATGTTTAATAGAAGAACTAGGGACTAAAAATATAAGATAGCCACCAATAAATCCAATACAGAATTTAGAAGAAACTTCTTCACCCAATTTTTTAAAATTCGTTCATGGGTTGTGGGTGTTGCTGGCTAGGACAGCATTTATTGCCCATCCCTAATGCTCTTGCGAAGGTGGTGAGCTGCCTTCTTGAACTGCTGCAGTCCATATGGTATAGGTACACCTACAGTGCTGTTAGGAAGGGAGTTCCAGGATTTTGACTCAGCAACAGTGCTGGAATGGCGATATGGTTCCAAGTCAGGATGGTGTGTGGTTTGGAGGGGAACTTGCGGGTGGTGGTGTTCCCATGCATCTGCTGCCCTTGTCCTTCTAGGTGGTAGAGGTCGCGGGTTTGGAATGATGTGGAACTTGCTACCACAGGGAGTAGCTGAGGTAAATAGCACAAATACATGAGGGGGAAAGGAATAGAAGGTTATGCTGATAGATTTAGATGAAGAGGAGTCTGTGGGAGACTCATGTGGAGCATAAACCGGTTGGGCCAAATCGTCTATTTTTGTGCTTCAAAGTCTATGTAATTTTCCATCTATCTCTCTCCCCTCCTTTATGATGCTTGTTAAAATCCACATCACTGACCATGCTTTTATTCACCCTACTTTGGCTCAGTGTCTGATTATACTTCCATGAAGTACCTTGAGATGTTTTCCGCATTAAAGATGCTACATAAATGCAAATTGTTGGTATCGGAAGACAGCTTAGTGTCATCAGCAATTCTGATTCTTAACTGACATATATAACTAAGTGACTAAGGTGGCCATCAGGAGGGTATAGAAAAACATAATTACATCTGCTCTCTGGGACAATGAGCTCACTGAAGACTTCAAAGCGACAACAAGCATTCGTCAGGGAGTTGACTTGGCTCCATTCCTCTTAATTGCCTACGTCAACTCAATGCTGTGCAAGGTAGAAGCACTCTGTCAGCATCTGTCTCAAGATGTCAAGAAGAAACGCCACAAATTTGGATCTGTAGTCAGTGTTTTCCTGTAATTCTTAGGGTCAGGCTTAACAACTCAGGGAAACAGAATTCCCTACAATGCCATGCAATGTAGAAGCACTCTGTTAGCATCTGTCCCAAGATGTCAAAGGGAAACCTCACTAAGTTTCTGATGGAGCTTGACTTTACTAGCTGAGATAAAACTCCCTGCGTCTGCTATTATTAATGCATCGGTTAACTCATAGGAGGTGAGATTCTTGTGCTAACTTTTGACAATTATTGGACCATTTATATGTTAAGCAGAGAAATCTCAATCAAACATGTCAACTAGTGCATTACAAACAGCACACAGAGGAATTTCTAACCCACAATGTATTTGTAATCTAGGAAACAGACAAGTGGGGTTGAAATTAGTCAACACCGGGAAAATAGGCCTCAGACTTAATTAGCATCGTTTGTTAGTGAGCTGCCAGTGCCTTTCACCTTAAAGGGAATGCTGGAGGCAAACCTCTTCACATCCACATTAATACCACCTCATCCTGCCCTCCTGCATGCCTCCCTCTGGACTTATCTGCGGCCAGCTCAATGTTCAAGCTGACTGTAGCTCAATGGATTTATTCCAGTTAGGCCCAAGGATGAATTTAGGATGGTCCTCAGGCCTCTTTCTGTGGGCGGGCAGTTCAAAGCATGGGTTATTGTCAGGTGCTACTGAGTTTATACCCCAATGTCTCAGAAATGGTAGAAACTAAACAGATTGAGAACTGAGTTGATATCTCATTGTATCTCCAAGTTGAAAGTTAGTGTTATTGATATGACTATTTAACACTTTTGGATTACATTCCATGGTTGTTATTTCAGTGGAGAAGTTAGCCCATTAAAACAAAGTCTGCATTAAAATAGTGAACTTCAATATTGCCTGTTAATATCACCATCCCAAATTTCTAAACCAATATCCTCAACATTTGCAAGTGCAGGATTCTTGCTCAGAAGCATGACAATTAACTAAACAGCAGCACCACCACCAGTCATCAGATTATGTTTGAATTAATTGCACTGATCACAGTGTTGTATCTCCAATGAAGTAGCAACTTTTATCAGAAACCTCAGACACCGCCTGGGCACATTCTGAAGAAACTAGCAACAAGAACCATTAACCAATTAAGTTGCGGGATAGCATCAAAAGGAAATGGAGGCTTCTTTACCGGAAGTGCATTTCAAGGTTGGCATGCAGCAACAACAAACTTAATAAAAAAGGAAATTGGAGATAAACTGTACTTGAAGAGGAAAAATTTGCATGGCTGTGAGCAAAAGGTACTGGACTGGGATAGTTCTTGCAAAGAGTTGGGCAGAATGGACTCTTTCTATGTTCTCAATTCTATAATTGCATGCGGCCGAAATCAGATAGAAATAATTGTGGCCAACTGCAGTTCCATATTGAAAGAAGAATTAAATGTTGTCATGGTGATACAGTTCTATTAATGTACCATCAAGGTACACCATACCATGTTGTCAACTGTGGCTCAGTAGTAGCATCCCTGTCTTTGAGTCAGAGGTTTGTGGCTTTAAGTCCGCTTCTAGAGACTTGACGCATGTAGTCTAAGTTAGCAATCTGGCAATAGTACTGCTGGAGTGCTATACTGTTGGAACTTAAGTGCTGTCTTTTGGATAAGACATTCAGCCAAAGCACCACTTGCTCTCTCAGGTGGATATAAACGATCGCTTTACACTATTCAAAGGAGAGCAGGGGTTTCACTCTAGTGTCATACGAATTTGGAGCAGGAGTAGGCCACTCAGCCCCTTGAGCCTGTTCTGCCATTCAATACAATCCTGACTGATCTGATTGTAACCTCGATTCCACATTCCCGCCTACCCCCGATGACCTTTCACCCCCTTGCTTATCAAGAATTTACCTACCTCTGCCTTAAAAATATTCAAAGACTCAGCTTCCACTGCCTTTTGAGGAAGAGAATTCCAAAATCTCACAACCCTCTGAGAGAAAAAATTTCTCCTCATCTCTGTCTTAAATGGGTGACCCATGTTTTTAAATAGTGACCCCTAGTTCTAGATTCTCCTGCAAGGTGAAACATCCTTTCCACATCCACCCTGTAAAGACCCCTCAGGATCTTATATGTTTCAATCAAGATCACCTCTTACTCTTCTAAACTGTAGTAGGAGGTAGTGGCATAGTGGTAATATTGTTGAACAAGTAATCTAATGGTGTAGACTAATGCCCTGGGGACATGGATTCAAATCCACCCAGTAGTTGGTGGATTTAAATTCAATTAATTAATAAAAAGTCTGGAATTGAAAGCTAGGCTCAGTAATGGTGCCATGAAACTATTATTAATTGCTGTAAAAGTCCATTGGGTGGAGACACCTGGGATTAGCACCAGAAAGAAGTGTGGGGTGTCTGAGACATATATTCCTGTCACGTGGTGGCTCCCTAACTTGAGTTGATGTGGGGGAGATTGAGATCCCTCTTTAAAGCTTGATCCTCTCTGTCTATTTTGGGGGAAGATACAGCATAGCAGCTAGCAATAAACATATAAAAGATGGATTCATAAGAAAACATCACAGATACAACAAAATATATGTGACCGAACCCTTGCCAACAGTGTTGACCAGAGGATGCAGTACACTCAGGTGGCACTATTTTTAAGAACAGGAGTTCTCCCTGGTGTCCTGGCTAATAGTTATCCAACCAACATCACTAAAAAAAAGATTATCTTGTCATTATCACATAGCTGTTTGTGGGAGTTTGCTGTGCAGAAATTGGCTGCTGCATTTCCTACATTATAACACTGACTACACTTCAAAGTACTTCATTGGCTGCAAATCGCTTTGAGACATCCCGAGGTTGTGAAAGGCACGATATAAATGAAAGTCTTTCTGTCTTTCTTTCTTTTTACCTATTGCTCCCTTCATGAGGTAAAATTTTCAGCTTGCCACTGGGCGTTAATCTGGCATTGAGGATTGACTGCTGTTATAGAAACCATACGGAAATCATTATCTGGATAAATTTCCTAAGTTATCTTCTATTAGATATGTCTGCAACCTCCCTGGGATAACCTTACCAGGCTTAATAAGTCAGTTTGTATCTGTGGCAACAGTTTCTAACTCCCCTCTCCTGAGCCTTAGGAAAAAGCTGATTTGCAAATTCCTTGCAGTAAACTCGGCTTTTCAAGCTCTACAGAATTGTCATTTCCATTTGATTAAATTTGCTATTATTTTGCAATTTACATGGACTTTGCTGATCCAAAACCTTAACACTGAAACCGTTAGGGAATTAACAAGATAATATTCGTCAGCAAAATGTTTCAGAATTAAATCTATAGCTATAGGAAAACTATTGGGCAGAGTCCCAAATGATTACTGACTAAAAACCAATTGTGATTTTATTGCTGCAATCACAACATCTGTCAGGCACACATTGGTTGGGGGGGGGCGGAGGCGGAGGCATTTTATGTAGGTGATGGGGGTCTCGGCCACTGGCTGAAGAACCAGCGAGAGACCCGCATCATCTCCATTTGGAGAAGGCCTGCTGCATTACATGTCCATTAGGTTCTTAAGTGGACAGCGGCGGGCATTCCCCAGGATTAAGAACCTTGGCGACAGAAGTCCCGTCTGCTGAGAACTGTTGGCCAATCAGAGGCTGGCAACTCTTTTCCACAGCAGTGCCAGTGTGGAGGTGGTGGCTGCTGCTGGTAATGCACCCAAGGCCTAGGATTGTCAAGGGGCCCAGGCCACAGGCGAGTCATGTTGGGAGGGGTTTCACGGGGTGGGGGTTGCGGGGGAGGATGTTGGAGGGGCGTCGGTAGCAAATGCAGGGAGGTGGCTCTCTGCGGGACCCCCCTTCCCGATGTCGGGTGTCTCGATCAGGCACTAAATGCCTATGAACAAGCTGGCAAGCAACCTGCACGATTTTGCTTGGCGTGATCCCCGCATGGTGACAGGCCCATCCACTGCTGGGCTAATACCTGCAAATTTTTCCTTTTCAAGTATATATCCAATTCCCTTTTGTAAGTTATTTTGAATCTGCTTCTACCATCCTTTCAAGAGGTGTAATCAAGATCAAAACAACTCGCTGAGTAAACAAAAACTCCTCATCTTTCCCCCTGACATTTTTGCCAATTATCTTAAATCGGTGTGCTCTGATTATTGACCATCCTGCCGAGAAAATGTGAAAATAATGAACATTTAAAGCAATGCCAGCTTTATTTGCAAATGGAGTTGTGTCATTAAAACATATTCACAAAGTTCAAGCATTGCTACGCTATATGTTTCCCCAGTTAAAATGCTCCTGTATTAAGGCGATTAATTATTTTGCTGATCATAGAATCATGAAAACTCACAGCACAGAAAGTGCCTGTGCTGACTCTTTGACAGCTGAATTTTACCGGTCCCCAGGCGGTGGGAGAGGTGGAGGGGTGGGGCCGGTAAAATAGGGGGTTGCCACCCTGCCACCACAGAAGATTCCCAGTGACGGGCTGCAAGGTGAATTGGCAGATCGGCTGCCTGCTCCATGGAGGCAGGCAGCTGATTTGCATAATTAAAGGCCCTATTAAAAGCCATTTTACTGGGCCACTGACATTTTGCCACTGGTTGGGCAGCCCCCTGCTGCATGGGGAGGACTCTCTGCAGCAGCCTGGGGGGTCATTGAAGCCAGAGGCTCAACGGCCTAAAGAGGGGGCCACAGGCATAAAAGGCAGCCCCCGTGGCCCCAACAATCGTCCTGGAGGAGTTCCCCACTTTACGACCAGGTGAGAAGGGGTCTAGGGGTTCCTTCTCAGCCTTTGCTTGGTTTAACTGTAACAGGGTTTAATTTTAAAACACCATTTTTTTAGCTCCCCCTCTGTGAATCCTTGTTCACTGCTCCAATTGTAAGGCAAATAAATCAGACAGATTTCCTTAGATTTAAACAAGAAAGGTAGAAGTTTATTAATCTTAAACTCTAATCCGGTTAACGACAACTAATATGCGACGCGATTACGCTAGCATGCATAGGCGATAAACACACATGCAGATAGAGACAGAAAAAGTAGAACGAATAAAGGGGAAAAGTTTGAGGCAATATCAGGTAGTTACAGTCCTTTAAGTTCAATGTGCAGTCTTTGGTTGCCGGTAAGTCTTGCAATTCATTGGGGCCTAGCTCACGCTTCAACTTGTTCTGATGTAGGAGTCTTTTCTTTCTTGGGAGAAAGCGACAGAGAGAGATAGAGAGGCTTCCTTGTTCCAGCTTCAATTGCACACTTTCTTCTGTTCCTTTCTGTGTTACAATTCAAAAAACCCCAGGTTGCCCAGCAAGTTAGTCATGTGACTAGCTCCTTATTTGGAACAGTCTGTCCTGCGAGGTTTGTGGATTGTATCACCTTAGTGGTCTCTGGAATGCGCTTCCTTACACCTTCAATGTCTGCTGATCAAAATCCATTTGGGTTAATTGGAGCAGGGAATAGTCCTTTGTCTCCACAAGCAGCGTCTCTTAGTATGCAAATGTCCTTCCAGCCCAGTGTCTGGTGATCTTCAAACAAGTCATTTCTTCACTCGAGCAACAGTTTAACATCAATGCTCCTTTGGCAAAATTAATATGCCTCATTTTTGGTAGGTGGGGGTCTTCATCACACCCACCTACTGCCATTGGCCCCCTAAATTTTAATTTGTACTTACCTGTCTGAGGCCACCTCCATTTTGAGGCTCCCGTGGTCTCCGACCTGCCTCAGCAGAACCCTCCAGTCCCAATAACGCTGCTGAGGCTTCAGAGCTTCCGGCCCTATGATTGTGATCACAGCATCAGGAGCCTGCCCGCTCTCCTTAATTGGATGGTGGGCCTGCAGGTGGACAATTAGGAGGCGATCTGCGGTAAAATCTCTGAGCCGGTCCTCACTGCTCGCAAGTGTGGGCTCGGGACTCACTTTTCAGCCTGATGTCAGGGTCCTGAAGTCTGCAATAAAATTCAGCCCAGAAAGAGCAGTCATGCTTAGTCCCACATCCCCACTTTTTGTCCATAACCCTGTAAGTTCCCTATCCTCAAGTATCTGTCCAACTCCCTTTTAAAATTGTTTATGGAATCAGCTTCTACCACCTTTTCAGGTAGAATGTTCCAGATCCCAACAACTCTGAGTGAAAAAAATTTCCTCATCTCCACTCTAGATCTTTTGCCAATTATTTTAAATCTTTGGCCTCTGGTTATTGACCCACTCACCAGAAGGACGAGTTTTTCTCTATCTAATCTATCAAAACCCCTCATTATCTTGAAATCCTCTATTAGGTGACTTCTTAAAGTTCTCTGTTCCAAGGAGAACAGTCCTAACTTTTCCAAACTCTCCACATAACTGAAGTCCTTTATCTCTGGTAACATCCTGGTAAACTTCCTCTATACTCTTTCTAAGGCCTTTACCCCTTTCCTGAAGGGTGGTGCTCAGAATTATCCACAATACTTCAGCTGAGGCCTAACCAGTGATTTCTAAAGTTCTAACATGACCTCTTCACTGTTATATTTTTCCCCTCTAAGTAGGGTTAGTATAAATGGGTGGTTGTTGGTCGGCACATACTCGGTGGGCCGAAGGGCCTGTTTCAGTGCTGTATCTCAATAAAAAAAAAATAAAAACCCATGCATTTTTTTAATAACATTGGTGTCGGCCATGGCTCAGTTGGTAGCACTTTTCTTTCTCACTCACAAGGTTGTGGATTCAAGCCCCACTTCAGGACTTGAGCAGCAACATCAAAGCTGACATGGCAGTGCAATACTGAGGGGTTGCTGCACTGTCAGAGGTGCTGTCTTTTGGATGAGACATTAAATTGAGGCCCATCTGCATTAAGCCATCTGCTCGCTTAGGAAGATGTAAACGATTCCACAGCATTATTTTGATTGATGAAGAGTTGGGGAGTTATCCCCCAGTGTCCTGGTCCATATTTATCCCTTAATCAACATCACTAAAATAGATTATCTGGTCATTATTATATTGCTGTTTGTGGGAGTTTGCTTTGCATAAATTGTCTGCCATGTGTCCTGCATTATAACAGTGTTTTTCCTTCAAAATAGTACTTAATTGGGTGTAAGGCACTTTGAGATGGCCCGTGATCATGAAAGGTGCTATCTAAATGCAAGTCTTTCTTTTTTAGCCACCTTATCAACTTGCCCCGCAACCTTTAAGGATTTGTGTATATAGACACCAAGGTTATCTACACGTTACAAAAATGTGCCATTTATGGTATAACATCTTTCCATTTTAGCCCTCCCAAAGTGCATCACTTCACATTTCTCTACATCAAACTCCATCTGCCATGCTTCTCCATTTTTTTCTATGACATTCTGAAGTCTGCAACTATTCTCATCAACACCTATTATGCTGCAGACTTTATATGGCTGCTCCCTACACCCGAGTCTAGGTCATTTATGAAAATTAAAACCAGTAAGGGAATCAAAACTGACCCTCGGGGAACATCACCGCAAACCATCTCCCAGTCTGAAAAACATCCATCCACCACCACCCTCTGCTTCCTGTTTCTGAGCCAAATTTCTATCCAGAACTGCCATGGCTTTCCATCTTCTTACTTGATTGCGTTAGGCAAAGAAGAGATACTGTGTAATGTTTATTGTTTATAATCTACATCAAAGAGGAGACACCCTGAAAGAACAGAGTCAACTGTTCATCTAGGATTTATCAGAGGTAAAGTTGGATAGCCCCCTAAAAATGGGTGCGGGGATCACAATACACAATTAACCTGCACCCGTTCCCTCCGATGCAGGCTCGACACACAATAGCTGTGTGCAGCCGAATGCTAAACATGCTGTTGAGTGGCTGTATACCTCAGCAGTGGGCCCAAGATTGTGCGAGGCTGGCAGCATTTAAAGCTAGCCTGCACTACTTAAAGCCAGCCTGCACCTCCGAAAGGGGAGGTGCATTTGCGTTAAAGCAGGTGCTGTAAGTGTCTGAGGAAGAGTGTCTGAGCAGGAAAAATGTTGAATAATGGCACAACAGATCAGAGAACATGCACTAAGAATCTCAAATGCAGCGCAGGAGGCCTTGCTACAGGAGGTGGACAGGAGGAGAGAGGTCATCTATCCATACAGGACATGGAGGCCCTCCAGACAGACATAGTGAAGGAAGTGAAAGCAGACAGCCCTCATGGTTAATGCATCCCTGAGGACCTGGATGTAGTGCTATAAGATGTTCAATGACCTCACATGAATGCTGAATACATCTTCAAATGCCATATCCTAGCAAGCCACTAGCCTCACACACTGCTCAATTTACCACCCCTCTTCACTTACCTACCAACAATCTCAACGAACCAGAACTCATACTTAACATTCATAACTTCACCTCACCCTCACACACAGCACTGCTGGAAGTCTCACCCACATCTTACAGTTTATTAACACTGTCAGCAATTCAACAATGACAGGGACATCACCCATAGTGTTTTCACCACACTCAATGAGACACTTCCCACTCTCTTGCAGGACAAGGTGGCACATAACCACAGGCAGCAACACCTAACTGACGGGCAACAGGCATGGCTACATGTGCTTATCCTGATGGAGGAGACAGTGCTGCCCATCAGTGGAGTGACCATGACCAAGACCGTGGCCAGTGGTGAAGCTGAAACCATTGAAGGTGACAGTATCCACGTACCTAATCTTCCTTCTCACTTCCCGCTCATCCCACAATATTTCCTGATTTACAAGCTGCAGATGGTGTAAGCATGCATCTTTTGCTTTCCCCCACTTCCCTCACCAGAAACCTACCCTTGTGCCTTTCTCCTTTCAGATATCCAAGAACTGCAACGTGGATAGGCAGTGGTGCAGAAGCAAGTGGAAGATAAAGAGGAGACTGATGATGAAGAAACACTGTCACTCGATCTGACATTTGCAGCTACCAGCTCAGATACTGGCACCGTATTTACTTTAGAGGATAGCTTAAAGGCGGGATCTGCACATGGTGAGTTCTTGGGCACGAGCAGCCTGCAGCCAAGACAGAGGGAAAGATACCAGCTTGCTGAAGGGTGAGGTTGCACATGAGTTCTGAGAGGACTTTGATGGGGTAACATATAGAGAAAGGCTGATGGGCATGCATACAGAAATGTTTGGTGCATTGGCAGGTGTGTCAAAAAGTCTGCGATCACTGTCAAGGAGCATGGAGCAGTCCAGCTCCAAACTTGCACAGGGCTTTGTGCAGCACTTGGTAGAGGTCGCTGGTTTGGAAGGTGCTGCCTGAGTAGCCTTGGTGTGTTGCTGCAGTGCATCTTGTTGATGGCACACACTGCTGCCACTGTGCGTCAGTGGTGAAGGGAGTGAATGTTTGTAGATGGGGTGCCAATCAAGCGGGCTGCTTTGTCCTGGATGGTGTCGAGCTTTTTGAGTGTTGTTGGAGCTGCACTCATCCAGGCAAGTGGAGAGTATTCCATCACACTCCTGAATTGTGCCTTGTAGATGGTGGACAGGCTTTGGGGGAGTCAGGAGGTGAGTTACTCGCCGCAGTATCCTAGCCTCTGACCTGCTCTTGTAGCCATGGTATTTATATGGCTACTCCAGTTCAGTTTCTGGTCAAAGGTGACCACCAGGATGTTGATAGTAGGGGATTTAACAATCGTAATGTCATTGAATGTCAAGGGGAGATGGTTAAAATCTCTCTTGTTGGAGATGGTCATTGCCTGGCACTTGTGTGGCGTGAATATTGCTTGCCTCTTGCCACTTATCAGCCCAAGCCTGGATATTGCCCAGGTCTTGATGCATTTCTACACGGACTGCTTCAGTATCTGAGGAGTTGCGAATAGTTCTGAACATTGTGCAACCATCAGCAAACATCCCCACTTCTGACCTTATGATTGAAGGAAGGTCATTGATGAAGCAGCTGAATATGGTTAGGCCTGAGGAAATTCTGCAGTGATGTCCTGGAGCTGAGATGATTGACCCCCAACAGCCACAATCATCTTCCTTTGAGCTAACCAACCTGAAAATAGCTGACGATCCCTTTAAATGCGCTGGTTGGGGTTTGTGGGGGAATCCTTTCTGCTGCTGAATCCATGTTCTGCTATGCGTAGTTAAGAGAGGGTGTTAACTGGAGCATGTAGGCTCGAAAATGGCATCGCTGGCATCAAATCAGATCAGTATAATACGCAGACTGACATCATGGTCGGCCTACACTGCATACTCTGGTTCACGCTCCCTGTACCCACACTAATGACCCACCAAAATGGTGTCTGGCATGGCTCACACCAGAAGTGTACACGTGTGGCATGGGTGCCGTTCTGGATCTGAAACAACACTTGTAGCAGCAAAAATATGGGTGCCACGCAACCAAGTTTTGTGCCAATCCTTTCTTGTTCATGCTGTGAGAATGCGGGAGTTCCCTTCGTAGAATAAATAGAATTTACAGCACAGAAATAGGCCATTTGACCCAACAGGACTATATGAGCGTCTATGATCCATACACGTCTCCTCCCACCCTGTTAATTGTATACTAATTATGTTTAAATGTATGCAGGTGGTGAGCATTAACTGGGGATTCACTTGAGCCCCTATAAATAGACACAGATTAAAATTGTGGTTGTTGTGTTAGGAGGTGTATGCTTATAATGGGTAACTCAGAAAATAAATATACAGGTGTGTAAAGATTGGCTCCAGTTCTATTGTTCACCAACTGGCTTTCTGGAATAGAACACGCCCCTCTTCATCTAACCTTATCAGCACATCCTTCTTTTCCTTTCTCCCTCATGGGTTAAAGAAGTTTCTCCTGAATTCCCTACTTGAGTTATTAGTGACTGTCTTATATTTATGGATCCTAGTTCTGGTCTCATCCACATGTGGAAACATTTCCCTTGACCTATTTGGGGTTCTCTACATAATTGTTTACCCCAGAATTTACGAGGTGTGTAAAGGGTTATTTATTGAACAATGAATCAATTGTACTTCAATTTTGTTTTTGTTGCTGTCTGTTACAGTAGTATTTTATGTTAGTGCATTTTGCCATTATTTGCTATGTCGTGATTTATGTTTTAAGTTAAAGAAAACACAGTGGTGTTTGTTCAGTCTGTCAACAAGTTCCAATTTCTGTTTCTAAAAGGCAGGACAACCAATACTATTTCTTCTGAATGTGATAGTAGTGAGACCCTTAACATAGGCTCTGTTTGTCAAAGAAGCCTAATAGTACTTGTCCAAACTCTAGCAGAATGACTGCACAGACACACCATATGGTGCAATCATTGCCCCAGCCAAGAACTGGTCCATCTACCTCTACCAATTCATAGACCTAACTGCCCCTGTGTTCTGGTGGAACCTAAGTATGCCATACATTAAACAAAGAAAGAACTGGTAATTTTTATAGCCAGCTTAAAACATTCTTGTTTATCACTGCTGGTTTGTAGGCAAATATGGCAGCGGATTGATGCACAGTAAGGTTCTACAAACAGCAAATGAGTGGCTAGATTATCTACGGTTGGGTGATGTTGGTTAAGGGAGGAATCATGTCCAGGATACTGGGAGAACTTACTGCTCTTTAAATAATGCCATGGGATCTTATCATTTTACCAGAGCAAGAAGGATGGAGGATTGGGCGAACATGTCATCTGAAAGATGGCAACTCTGATAGCACTCCCTCAGTACTGCACTGAAGTGCCAGCCTAGATTATCAAGTCAGAGTGAGCCTTGACTCATAAGTGTGACTATTAACGAACTAGACGCTATGGGCACAATTTTAACTGCCAAGGGGAAGTGTGTTCGGGCGCAGGCAGGGACTTAAATCCCCCTCAACTTCTGGATTTAACTCAGGCAGGTTTGCGGGGAAATGGGGAATCCCTGTGCAGCTGTCGAGTAAGTCATTGCAATATTCAAAGAGGCAATTCAGTTTGAATTTGACCTAGCATTCTGGCTTTAACAGCAAGCCTGCAGGTTTCCCGAGTTGTGGATTTTGCCAGGGTCAAGGAGACGAGAGCACAGCGGGAATGGATTGTTCAATGAAATTGACATGCTGAGAAGCCTTTATAGAGTGAAATTGCAAAGCTTGTGACCAGCCTCAGTGTAAGGCTTGTACTTGCAAGATTAGTACTGACAACCTGAATTCACTGCTTTGAGGGTCAATTTCAACTTTTTTGAGTTACTTTCAACTGTCTTGGAGTATACTCACCTTCATCTCAACTTCCTTGCTGCCAGGCTTCACTGAAGCAAAGGGGCAACTTATACAGCAGTAACCTGGACCATTGAGGAGCAACAGCAGCAGCACCAGCAGAAGCTGCAAAAACACCTTCTCCATAGCCACATGCTGCTCCACAGGAGAGAGCGGATGAACAAAGAGCTCTAGCTCAAATGAGGCAGTGTCAACAGACAGAAGGTCAACTTCTTGAACATGACAAAGCCACAGGCCCTCAGGAGGCACAGGCTTTTGTGGCAGGTCGTTGTTGATATCTGCAGCCTCCTGGAAGAAGACCTCCTTCCAAGAGAGCCAGGTGGCCACACATTGTCAGTGGCTATCATCACTGCAGCCCTGTGGCTCTTTCCAGGGATCTGTTGGTGACATCTCAAGGCTCTCTCAATCTGCTGCTCATCAATGCATCTCATGTTTTCCAAGGTTGCCATTTTTATGCGCTTTGCCACAGATGAAGCCAGTTAAACAGAGGGATGTCGGCTTCGCTGCAGTAGCTGGATTCCCATAGGTTCCAGGAGTCATTCATAGCACACATGTAGCAAACAGGATGTCCTCAGATCAGCCAGCAACTTTCATTAATCATGAGGGATTCCACTCCCTTAATGTCCAGTTAGTTTATGACCACTGGAAGGTGATCACGCATGTCTTTGCTGGTCATCCAGGGAGCTGCCATGACTCATTCATTCTGCATCTCCATCTACATCTCCATCTACATCTCCATCTCCCGCAGGTTTTCTCTGCTTCACATAGCCTCAGTGACTGGCTCCTGGGAGACAAGGGCTACCCTCTGAAGAACTGGCTGCTGACTTCTGTAAACAACATTTTCAGTGAGCAAGAGGAGAGATATAACAGGAACCACATCATCACAAGGGCAATAATAGAGCAAATGATTGGGTTGCTCAAGGTGCGGTTCAGGCACCTGGATAGATCTGGAGGTGTCCTTCAGTATGCCCCATCAATGGTCTCCAGGATTGTTGTGGTCTGTCATGCCCGTCATAACATGGCACTGCAGAGGGGAGTGGAGCTGCAGCAAGAGGAAGGTGGTGGGCAGCTGGCATTCTCCAAGGAGGAGGAGGAGGAGCCAGATGTGCCCGTGGTACCTGCAGCCACACACCTAGCTGCTAGAGAAGCCCACTATGGATCATCCAGGCATGCTTTGCTTAATATGTGTTGTGCAGTCTTCTGAGAGTTCCAACAAAAACCCTGTGGCCCATCCCCGCCCCGAGACAATTCATTCCAACAGCCAACTAGTCAAACATCAAAATCACACCCTTTCCTCTTCATAACAGCTGATCATACCATTCACCTGAAGGCTACTGTCCAGGGTGAATGAGGAATGCAACAAAGTCGAGACCGTGAGAATGCAGAGTTTAAATAAAGTCTTTCATTCATTGCAATAAAAATCGGCATAACGCCATTAACATTGGTATAAGCCTCCAGGTGAATCACCTTGTGCAACTATTAAATCTTTCTAATCTATTTCCTTTGACTCCTACTTAGTGCAACCCCCCTGGCTTCAGCAGATTTGGAGGCAGGCTGCTCCTCCCCCTACTCTGACTGCTGAGATGCCCATGCCAGACGTCGTCTGGGGTTTGGAGCCAATGAGGGCCCCGCCAAAGACTGCCCCACCTGTACCTGTACAGGGCAGACTCGGTCATCAGGATAGGAAGCATCAAATGGTGCTCTGTGTAGTTAGGTGCAGAGTGGGGGCAAGGGCGGAGAAATGGGAGTGTCTTGAGAAGAGTCCTCATTATCATGTGCCCTTCCTCCATATTCCCTCTCATGGCCAACCAGCATTTCCCTGCAAGCTAAGAGCTGGAGAACACCTGGCTTCATGACAGAGAGGCATCGAGTCGCCCAGGCGAGGTTTTGCTCCATCCTGTGTAAAGTGGCAGTCAGAGTGTGCAGGCCATTGGTCTGGGCCAGCATGCACTCGGTGGCCTGTTGTTTCTGATTCTCCATGCATGTGGTCACCAATGTTCCCTCAAACTTCTGTTTGTTGCGCGCAGCCTGTTTGTTCCTTGCACAGCACATTCCCGATCGCTGTATGGCTGCACACCTGTGCCGCTTAAGTGGGAACACCAGTGGCCACTCTTTCCATGGAAGTTGACATCTGCCCAGATACCTGAGACATCATGGCACTCCTCCAATCTCTCTCTCAGGGTTGGCATTGCCTCTGGAAATGCTGACAGAACCATACACATTTCCCATTGCTGGTCCACAAGTTCTCTTTTCGTAGATAACCCCCGAGGCTCGGCATTTACATCCAGCTGCGCAGAGCTTGGAGTTATCTGCACCCTCCATTTGGGACTCTCCAATGCTGTCCCTGTCTCCAACACCTGCTCACATGTGATATGGTCCTCATCATGTGACAAACTAGCTGTCTCTAAAGCAGTACCCACCAGGGTGTATGTATCTGCGCGGGTGGAAGGTGAACATGGGTCATGTGATGATGCATCCTCATGTGTTCACCCTCCTCTGAGGACTCCTCAACCTGGTCCCTCACCAGCTCCTCTGTCACCCGCGAAGGACCTGTGGGAAATGAAAGACATGAGGCTTATGGGATACTTGCCTTTATTAGCCGAGCCATAGAATATAAGAGCAGGGAGGTTACGATGGAGCTGTATAAAATGCTAGTTAGGCCACAGCTGGAGTACTATGTACAGTTCTGGGCATCACACTATAGGAAGGATGTGATTGCACTGGCGAGGTTGCAGAGGAGATTCACCAGGATGTTGCCTGGGCTGGAGCATTTCAGCTATGAAGAGAGACTGAAAAGGCTGTGGTTGTTTTCCTTAGAGCAGAAAAGGCTGAGGGGAGACCTGATTGAGGTATACAAAATTATGAGAGGCATTGATAGGTTAGATAGGAAGAAACTTTTTTCCATTAGCGGAGGGGTCAATAACCAGGGGGCATAGATTTAAGGTAAGGGGCAGGAGGGGATTTGAGGAAGAAAATTTTCACCCAGAGGGTGGTTGGAATCTGGAACACACTACCTGAAGAGGTGGTAGAGGCAGGAACCCTTACAACGTTTAAGAAGTATTTAGATGAGCACTTGAAATGCCATAGCATACAAGGCTACGGGCCAAGTGCTGGAAAATGGGATTCGAATAGTTAGGTGCTTGATGGCCAGCACAGACACGATGGGCCGAAGGGCTTGTTTCTGTGCCGTATAACTCTATGACTCTATGAATTCGTGCTGACATTGAGAAAGGGTACAAACTCAGCATATTGTGACCCATAGCATTTCAGTTACTGGTGGTATCAATTCAACATAAGTATCTGTTAAGTGCTAAGTGGCAGTGCTTCTTTTAATGCTATTACCAGGGCCTGAATTTTCTTTCCGGGTTTGGGAACCTGACACCTGGAACATTTCCGGGTCCTGACCCCATGCCACATCAGCGTTGCTGATGCAAAGCCATTTTTAAATGCAAATGTCCTAATCGGTCAGGCGCAAGTGTGGTGCCCCATTATTGGCACCGGGACCGGCACGGAGACAGGACTTGCAAAATGAGGGCCCTTTGAAAAGGTGAACGGCACTATGGCTGGGCTTGCCATTTGCTGAAGAGATGGATTCATAAGGGATTGAAAGGGCCAGCGCTGTCATAGGCAGGTGTCCCCGGGTGCCCCACACTTCACTGATGCCTCCCTTGAGGCAGTTGGGCAAAGCCGACACATTTTGTTCTTGGTATATGGGAAAAGAAACCCTTCTAGAGACACAAAGAGGGCTGGATGGAGGTGGCTGTGGAGGTCAGCAGCAGGGGAGTCACCCAAAGGACATGGGTGCAGTGTGGAAAGAGATTCAATGACCTGATAAGGTCTGGAAAGGTGAGTGGCCAGTGGCACCCTGATGACAGGTCATCAATTCTGTAAACACCAGCATGCAGGCAAGCTGACCTCACAGAATGTCCATAGTTCTCCCTAACATTGTCAGATCAAGTGTCCAGTTGCATCACTGAAGTGGCAGCCACCCTCACATGTGGGCTGCTATTCAGAATGGGGCATTACTGAGGGGCACAGCAGTTCATGTGACTTTCATGCTGGAAGAGGTGAGGGAGGACAGCCGACTCATGAATCATTCTCCCCTCATCCTGCAGGAACAGAGATCCCACAACACATTGGAAATGGCTTGAACAGGTGGTGGTGTGGCCCATCTCCCCCAGCAGCAAGTTCCAGGCACTCACCACCCTCTGTGTAAAGAACTTGCCTCGCACATCCCCTCTAAACTTTGCCCCTCTCACCTTAAACCTATGCCCCCAAGTAACTGACTCTTCCACCCTGGGAGAAAGCTTCTGACTATCCACTCTGTCCATGCCGCTCATAACTTTGTAAACCTCTATCATGTCACCCCTCCACCTCCGTCGTTCCAGTGAAAACAATCAGAGTTTATCCAACCTCTCCTCATAGCTAATGCCCTCCAGACCAGGCAAAATCCTGGTAAGCCTCTTCTGTACCCTCTCCAAAGCCTCCACATCCTTCTGGTAGTGTGGCGACCAGAATTGCACGCAATATTCTAAGTGTGGCCTAACTAAAGTTCTGTACAGCTGCAGCATGACTTGCCAATTTTTATACTCTATGCCCCTACTGAGAAGGCAAGCATGCCATATGCCTTCTTGACTACCTTATCCACCTGAGTTGCCACTTTCAGTGACCTGTGGACCTGTACGCCCAGATCTCTCTGCCTGTCAATACTCCTAAGGGTTCTGCCATTTACTGTATACTTCCCACCTGCATTAGATCTTCCAAAATGCATTACCTCACATTTGTCCGGATTAAACTCCATCTGCCATTTCTCCGCCCAAGTCTCCAACCGATCTATATCCTGCTGTATCCTCTGACAATCCTCATCACTATCCGCAACTCCACCAACCTTTGTGTCTTCCGCAAACTTACTAATCAGACCAGCTACATTTTCCTCCAAATCATTTATATATACTACAAACAGCAAAGGTCCCAGCACTGATCCCTGCAGAACACCACTAGTCACATCCCTCCATTCAGAAAAGCACCCTCCCACTGCTACCCTCTGTCTTCTATGACAGAGCCAGTTCTGTATCCATCTTGCCAGCTCACCTCTGATCCTGTGTGACTTCACCTTTTGTACCAGTCTGCCATGAGGGACCTTGTCAAAGGCTTTACTGAAGTCCATATAGATAACATCCACTGCCCTTCCTTCATCAATCATCTTTGTCACTTCCTCAAAAAACTCAATCAAATTAGTGAGACACGACCTCCCCTTCACAAAACCATGCTGCCTCTCGCTAATAAGTTTGTTTGTTTCCAAATGGGGAGTAAATCCTGTCCCGAAGGATCCTCTCTAATAATTTCCCTACCACTGATGTAAGGCTCACCGGCCTATAATTTCCTGGATTATCCTTGCTACTCTTCTTAAACAAAGGAACAACATTGGCTATTTTCCAGTCCTCTGGGACCTCACTTGTAGCCAATGAGGATGCAAAGATTTCTGTCAAGGCCCCAGCAATTTCTTCTCTTGCCTCCCTCAGTATTCTAGGGTAGACCCCATCAGGCCCTGGGGACTTATCTACCTTAATGCTTTGTAAGACACCCAACGCCTCCTCCTTTTTGATAATGAGATGACTAAGACTATCTACACTCCCTTCCCTAGGCTCACCATTCACCAAGTTCTTCTCTTTGGTGAATACTGATGCAAAGTACTCATTTAGTACCTCGCCCATTTCCTCTGGCTCCACACATAGATTCCTTTCTCTGTCCTTGAGCGGGCCAACCCTTTCCCTAGTTACCCTCTTGCTCTTTATATATGTATAAAAAGCCTTGGGATTATCCTTAATCCTGTTTGCCAATGGCTTTTCATGACCCCTTTTAGCTGTCCCGACTCCTTGCTTAAGTTCCTTTCTACTGTCTTTATATTCCTCAAGGGATTCGTCTGTTCCTAGCCTTCCAGCCCTTACGAATGCTTCCTTTTTCTTTTTGACTAGGCTCACAATATCCTGCGTTATCCAAGGTTCCCGAAATTTGCCAAACTTATCCTTCTTCCTCACAGGAACATGCCGGTCCTGGATTCTAATCAACTGACATTTGAAAGACTCCCACATGTCAGATGCTGATTTACCCTCAAACAGCTGTCCCCAATCTAAATTCTCCAGTTCCTGCCTAATATTGTTATAATTAGCCTTCCCCCAATTTAGCACCTTCACCTGAGGACTACTCTTCTCCTTATCCACAAGTACCTTAAAACTTATGGAATTATGGTCACTGTTCCCGAAATGCTCCCCTACTGAAACTTCGACCACCTGGCCGGGCTCATTCCCCAATACCAGGTCCAGTATGGCCCCATCCCTAGTTGGACTATCTACATATTGTTTCAAGAAGCCCTCCTGGGAACCCCCGATGTCACACCAGCGGAACAAACCCTGCATAAAAAACCAGGAGGGGTTTCTGAGCCCAACAATCATGAAGCAGCTTGCGTACGCTATGGGTATGCAGGAACATATCGAAGGACTGGGACTAGCAAGGACAAATGGTATGGGAAGCAACAACTAACTTAAAAGATGGGTATAAGGATTGATTCAATTAACGTGAGTAGCGATGTGTTTCAACCTTGGATTACCTCGCCAAGGTCAAAGCCGACCCACTGTTTCTGCAGGAGTGTGGAATACTACACCTAAGCACCTACAGGCAATGACTGCGATGGTGATCCCACGGGCCATCGATCTGGTCAGGGGGTAATGATTCGCCTTCCTCTCGCCTGGGTATTCTGCTGTGGGGAGGTAACTTCACCATCTCCGAAGTTAAGGAGGTGGTGGGCGGTCGCCTCCTCATAGCAGATGTAATGTACAACGATGCTTCACTCCGGTTGATCAATGTGTACGCCCTGATTCAATGCAGCGAGCGGCTGACCGTCTTCCAGCAGCTCCCACTGCTGCTGGCAACGTCCAGGCCAGTCATTCTAGGCGGTGACTTCAACTGCATCATCGATGCAGCTGGACGATCTGGCAGTGACGACAGCAAACTGGACGATACGTCCAGATTCCTAATAGAAACAGTTAAAGATGCCAAGCTGCACGATGTCTTCAGCAAACCTGCAGACGGAGCGCAGCGTAGATACACATGGTCAAGATCGGACGGGTCTGCCCATTCACTGGTAGGAGGCGATCAAGGAGAACATCAAGAGGTTCTTTATCCTCAAAAGGTGTTCAGAGGGCGAGAGAGAGACAGAGAGAAATGTCCCGACTCCAGAAAAGTATGCAAAATCTGCTCTGGCTGCAGTCGATGGGGGTCGAGGTCAAGGAGGACCTCCAAGAGGTGAAGAGTCAGCAGGCCTCGATCTTTGCCACGGAGGCCTCCAAGATCATCTTCCGGTCCAGAGTCCGCTCCATTGAGCAGGATGAGACATGCTCGCGTTACTTCTTCCAAAAGGTACACAGAGAGCGCTCTGTTATCGGCAGCCTGAAGGAAGAAGATGGCTCGGTAACGTCTTCGCAGTCCGACATACGAAGGATCAGCAAATCCTTTTATGCTGGGTTGTATGACACGAAGCCCACAGACAACAGAGCCTCCCAGTCCTTCCTGTCATCTATCACAGAGGTCTTAGATGAAAATTTGAGGGAGAGACTGGACAAGCCGCTAACTCTGGACAAGCTGACAAAGGCTATCAAGTCCTTCGAGACGAGTAAAACTCCCGGAAGCGATGGCTTACCGGTTGACTTGTATCCGGACCTGCTGGAAGTATACGAGAGTATGCTCCTGGCCGGCAGCATGGCAGAATCCATGAGGAAAGGCATCACCACCCTCAGCTACAAGCGGAAGGGGGAGAGGGCAGAAATCAGAAATTGGCAGCAGATCTCACTGCTTAATGTTGACTACAAGATTCTGTCAAAAGTAATCGCCAGTGGAGTCAAGTCTGCTCTGGAGTTGGTGATTCACCCTGACCAGACCTGTACTGTACCCGGCAGGAAGATCTCTGATAGTTTTGCGCTACTCAGGGATACGATCACCTATGTACGGGACAGGAGGGTGGACACCTGCCTCATCAGCCTGGACCAGGAGAAGGCTTTTGACAGGATATCGCACAGCTACATGATGGACGTGCTTTCCAAAATGGGTTGCTCGACACAAACATCAGTAGTGCAGTCTCAATCAATGGGTGGGAATCAGAAAGTTTCCCGATCCAATCTGGAGTCAGACTGAGCTGTCCTCTCTCCCCTGTCCTGTTTGTTTGCTGTATTGAATCCTTTGCTGAGTCTATTAGGAAGGATGCGAGCATAATAGGGGTGACAATATCAGGCAGTGGATGCACTCAGGTTAAAACCTCCCTGTACATGGATGACGTCACCATCTTCTGTTCGGACCCGCTGTCTGTGCGCAGACTGATGAGCATCTGCGACCAGTTCGAACTGGCCTCGGGAGCCAAAGTTAACCACGGCAAGAGCGAGGCCATGTTCTTTAGGAACTGGACTGACCGATACTTTGTCCCCTTCACCGTTAGGTCAGACTACCTGAAGGTGCTGGGGATATGGTTCGGAAGGGCTGGCGCATGCACCAAAACCTGGAAGGAGCAAGTAGCCAGGGTACAACATAAGCTGAGCTGTGGGAGCAGCGGTCTCTCTCCATTATGGGTAAGAACCTGGTCATCAGGTGTGAGGCGCTCACGTTGTTGCTGTATGTGGCACAGGTCTGGCCCATACCCCACTCCTGTGCTGTGGCGGTCACCCGAGCCATTTTCCGCTTCATCTGGGGATCCAAAATGGACCGGGTCCGGAGGGACACAATGTTCAAACCTCTGGATAAGGGTGGGAAAAATGTACCCAACATCGCCCTCATCCTGATGACTACCTTCGTGTGCGGCTGCATCAAGCTGTGTGTAGACCTCCAGTTCACAAACTCCAAGTGTCACTACGTGCTGAGGTTCTATCTGTCCCCGGTGTTGTGAAGGATGGGTCTGGTCACATTGCCGTGGAACGCTCCATCCAGTTGGACAGTGCCATACCACCTATCCTTCGTGGGAAAGTTTCTGCGGAAAAACACCTTTGACCACCAATCCATCAGACAGTGGTCTGCACGGAATGTCCTCAAGGTCCTACGGAAAAATGAGATGGTGGATCCTGTCGGATGGTTCCCCGAGCAGACTGCCAAAGTCATTTGGCGGAATGCCTCATCACCAGAACTTTCAAACAAGCACCAAGATGTAGCTTGGCTGGTTGTGAGAACAGCCCTCCCCGTCAGATCCTTCCTGCACGCCCGAAGTCTCACCTCCTCTGCACAATGCCCTCGAGGTGGCTGTGGTGGGGAAAAGACAGTTGCCCACCTCCTTCTGGAATGTGTCTTTGCAAAGCAAGTGTGGAAAGAGATGCAGTGGTTTTGTCGAGGTTCATCTCAAGCAACTCTGTAACACAGGAGTCTGTGCTCTACGGGCTGTTCCCAGGGATGCACACTGAGATAAACATCAACTGCTGCTGGAGGACTATCAATTTGGTGAAAGACGCCCTTTGGTCTGTCCGAAACTTGCTGGTCTTCCAGCGCAAAGAGTTGTCCATGACTGAGTGTTGCAGACTGGCACATTCCAAGGTCCAAGACTATGTGCTGAGGGACGCACTAAAGCTTGGGGCAACCGCGGCAAAGGCTCAATGGGGAAAGACCACTGTGTAAGGTCCCCCCACCAAGCTGAGCTGAGGGGCTGGATCCATGGAAAATATTTGTATCCAGAAAATATTTGTTTGCTGTAAAATGTACATGGCATGTAAAATGAAATGGAAGGGTTGTGAGGCAATTCACTCCTGTATTGAAGGAAACTGATCTCCTTTGCACTCTTTGTATTGTTTGACCTGGTGCTGTTTGGAACTGTTTTGTAATGTATCTTTAACAGATTTTTATGAAAAAAGTATATTTTGGAAATAAAAAAAAACTGGAATGGTGGCTCAACTGTGGCTTACAAAAGAAATTAGGGATAGTATTAGATCAAACGAGGAGGCATATAAAATTGCCAGAAAAAGCAGCAAGTCTGAGGATTGGGAGCAGTTTAGAATTCAGCAAAAGAGGATAAAGAAGTTGATTAAGTGGGGAAAATAGGGTATGAGAGTAATCTTGCGGGGGACATAAAACCTGACTAAAAGCTTCTATAAATATGTGAAGAGAAAAAGATTAGTGAAGACAAATATAAGCATCTTACAGTCAGAAGTGGGGTAATTATAATGGGGAACAAAGAAATGGCAGAACAATTAAGCACATACTTTGGTTCTGTCTTCACAAAGGAGGGTCTAATGAGAGGGAGGAACTGAAGGAAATCAGTATTAGTAAAAAAAATAGTGCGAGAGAAATTAATGGGGTTAAAGACAAATCCCCAGGGCCTGATAGTCTACTTCCCAGAGTACTAAAGGAAGTGGCCCTGAAAATAATGGATGCATTGGTGGTTATCTTTGAAAATTCTATAGACTCTGGAACAGTTCCTACAGATTGGAGGGTGGCAAATGTAACCCCACTATTTAAAAAAGGAGGGAGAGACAAAACAGGGAATTACAGACCAGGTAGCTTTACATCAGTAGTGGGGAAAATTATAAAGGATGTGATAGCAGAACACCTGGAAAGCATAAATGGGATTGGACAAAGTCAGCATGGGTTTACGAAAGGGAAATCATGCTTAACAAATCTACTGGAGTTTTTTGAGGATGAAACTATTAGAATGGATAAGGGAGAACCAGTGGATGTGGTGTATTTGGATTTTCAGAAGGCTTTTGATAAGGTCCCACATAAAAGGTTAGTGTGCAAATTTAAAGCACATGGGATTGGGGGCATTGTTTGAGAATTGGTTGACAGACAGAAACAGAGTAGGAATAAATGGGTCCTTTTCTGGGTGGCAGGCAGTGACTAGAGGGGTACTGCGGGGTTCAGTGCTTGGGCCCCAGCTATTCACAATATATATTAATGACTTGGATGAGGGAACTAAATGTAACATTGCCAAGAATGCAGACGACACAAAGCTGGGGGTGGGGGGGGGGGGCGGGTGTTGCGGTGGGAGTGGGGGCGGAGGGGAGAATGTGAGCTGTGAGGAGGATGCAAAGAGGCTCCAATGTGATTTGGACAAGTTGGGTGAGTGGGCAAATGCATGGCAGATGCAGTATAACGTGGATAAATGTGAGGTTATCCACTTTGGTTGTAAAAACAGAAAGGCAGATTATTGTCTGAACGGCGATAGATTGGAAAAGGGGGAGGTACAACAAGACCTGGGTGTCCCTGAACACCAGTCACTGAAAGCAAGCAGTTATACAGGGCCTTGGTGAGACCACATCTGGAGTATTGTGTGCAGTTTTAGTCTCCTTATCTGAGGAAGGATGTTCTTGCCATGGAGGGAGTGCAAAGAAGATTTACAAGGCTGATTCCTGGGATGGCAGGATTGACATATGAAGAGAGATTGGGTCGACTCGGCCTATATTCACTAGAGTTTAGAACAATGAGAGGGGATCTCATAGAAATCTATAAAATTCTAACAGGACTAGACAGGCTAGATGCAGGGAGGATGTTCCCGATGGCTGGGGAGTCCAGAAATAGGGGTCACAGTCTCAGAATGTGGGATATGCCATTTAGAACCAAGATGAGGAGAAATTTCTTCACTCAGTGGTGAACCTGCGGAATTCTCTACCACAGAAGGCAGTGGAGGCCGAGTCATTAAATATATTCAAGAAGCAGATAGATATATTTCTTAATGCCAAAGGGATCGAGGGATATGGGGAGAAAGCAGGAACAGGTTATTGAATTAGACGATCAGCCATGATCTATTTTGAATGGCAGAGCAGGCCCAAAGGGCCGAATGGCCTACTCCTACTCCTATTTTCTATGTTTCTATGTTTCTATGACAACACAGTGGTAGGCCCAAAATCTTTAGCCCAAAAGGTTTGCTTCATGAAGGCTTGCCAACATTTCACTGCGCTTTATACTGGAGAGTTTGATTCTGTTTATTGCTGATCTCTGGTAGATTTGTTATTAATTTCTTAGTGAATTGCATTAAGAACGACTGACTTGCAGAACCTGGTGAGTTATTGCGTGTGCAATATGGGCAGCATCTACCTTACAGCAAATAGACTTGGTGTGTGTAAAAGCAAAAATAAAAGTCACAATCTAATTTTAACAAACGGTGGCAATATAGTCGGCAGCTGGAGTGAAGAGGTTTATTTGATAATTTGTTTTGTAATTGTGATCTATGTGTTCTGACAGTGCTATTTTATACAAAAGATTACTTACATATATCCCAGCAGACACAGCTCAAACAATTTCAGTGAAGGGATGAGATGCCAAGGCCTAAGAAGAATCCTTAAAGGGACAGGTCTTGCTTGATTGACGACATTTTAATTGTTTTCTTTCGTAAGGTATTACTAGCTGAAGGCCAGGAATAAAATTACGCTACCAAAAATGTTGTGTTCCTAGATTAGTTTTCAGCCCTCAGTGGTTGGACTGTCCATTTTCCTGCAAGTGCACTGTCACCAACTATTTTATATCACTTTCAAATATTCAAATCACCACCTGGAAGCAGAGTGGATTTGACATAATTAATGAAATGGCAAATGAAAGAGTGATATGTCTATTGTATTCTCTTACCAATGAACACTCACATCTACACTAAGATTGAAAAAAACCAATAAGGGCATCAACCTTAGACTTCAGGCAAGATTCATCATGTGATGCCATGTTGTGGAGAATATTAAAATGAATATGAGTCAAGCATAAGAAGGGTGGAAATTGGAAACAAAGTCAATGGCCGCACTTTCACGTTGAGGCGGTGGCCCTGCCTACTGGCTAACAAATTGGAGAACAGCCTGTCTCCGCTGGGCCTGGAAGCCACACAGCAATTTTACGTGGCCCAGGCCCTTGATTGGCCTCGATCGGGACTTCTGTCCCTCTGAGGCAGGAAGCAGCACCTCTAAGAGCTGCTGGCCAATCAGAGGGCCGGCAGCTCCTCAGTCCCAGCAGTGCCACCAGGAGTGGTGGTCACTGCTAGGATTGCACCCAGCAAGAAGAGGCAATGGATGTTGCCCTTCAGGAAGGTCAGTGGGGTTCGGGCCTTGCCGGGGTCATTTGGCTGGGCCCCAGCAAGGGGGTGTGGATCAGACTCAAGGGAAGGGGGTTAGTTTTAGTGGGGGTGGCCCATCCTGCTGAGGGGATCCTTCGTGGGGTACAGGGTGCCCGATCAGGAGGGCCCCTACCCCTCAGTTTGCAAGGAAGTCGCCAGGTATTACTGAGTGGCCTCCTCAGGCGCTGAAGTGCCCGTCTGCCACTGGTAAGATACAAGATATAATGGGCCACTTAAGGGCCTCAGTTAGCTGGGGTAGGCGGGCAGTTTATCACCTGCCCCGCCGCTAGTAAAATAGCAGTGGGGATAGGTAGGTGACGGATATGGTGCCCCCGCCTCTCACTTGATTTTACACTCCCCCCCACCCCTCCGCCTCCCAGCCCACACTCGGAGGGTCATAAAACTCTGGCCAATGAAATTTTCCAGTTCAGAGTGAGAGCAGGAAGTGGCACCAATGCAGTCATCAATGTACCGGAAGAAGAGGTGAGGGAGGGGCCTGAGTAGGACTGGAACAAGAAATGTTCCACATATCCCACAAAAAGGCAAGCATATCTAGGACCTATGTGGGTACCCATAGCAACACCTTCTATTTGGAGGAAGTGAGTGAAGAAGTGAGGAAGTTTGGAGTGAAGGAGAAGTTGTTCGTGAGAACAAGTTCAGCCAGGTGGAGGTGGGTGGTGGTGGATGGGGACTGGTTGGGCCTCCATTCAAGGAAGAAGCGGAGAGCTCTCAGCTTGGCTTGGTGGGAGAAGGAGATGTAGAGGGATTGGACGTCCATGGTGAATAGGAGATAGTTAGGGCCAGGAAACTGGAAACTGTTGAAGTGCAGAAGAGTCATGGATGGAGGTGGGAAGAGACTGGACAAGGGGAGTGAAAATAGAGTTGAGATAGGAAGAAATCAGTTCAGTGGGGCAGGAACAGGCTGAAACTATGGGTCTACCAGGGCAGTCCTGTTTGTGGATATTGGGAAGGAAGTAGAAACGGGCTGTTCGGGATTGGTGAGTATGAGGTTGGTGGCCGTGAAGGGAAGATCTCCAGATGAGATGAGATCAGTGACAGTTCTGGATACAATGCCTTGATATTCGGTAGTGGGATCATGGTCCGGGGGAGGTAGGAGGAAGTGGCAGAGGAATGGTGTGCGGCCTCTCCTAGCTAGTGGTCGGTACACGAGACAACAACATCACCACCCTTGTCAGCAGATTTGATGATGATTTTAGGGTTGGACCTGAGAGAACTGAGTGCTGTAAGTTCAGAGGGAGACCGGTTAGAGGGATTGAGAGGAGCAGAGAAATTGAGATGGCCAATGTCACATCGGCAGTTCTCAATGAAAATATTGAGGGAGGGTAAGAGGCCATAGAAACATAGAAACAGAAAGTAGGAGCAGGAGCAGGCCATTCGGCCCTTCAGGCCTGCTCCGCCATTCAAAAAAGATCATGGCCGATCGTCTAACTCAGTACTCTGTTCCCACTTTCTCCCCATATCCCTTGGTCCCTTTGGCATTAAGAAATATATCTATCTCCTTCTTGAATATATTTAATGACTTGGCCTCCACTGCCTTCTGCGGTGGAGAATTCCACAGGTTCACCACCCTCTGAGTGAAGAAATTTCTCCTCATCTTGGTTCTAAATGGCATACCCTGTATCCTGAGACTGTGACCCCTGGTTCTGGACGCCCCAGCCATCGGGAACATCCTCCCTGCATCTAGACTGTCTAGCCCTGTTAGAAGTTTATAGGTTTCTATAAGATCCCTTCACATTCTTCTAAACTCTAGTGAATATACACCTAGTCGACCCAATCTCTCCTCATATGTCAATCTTGCCATCCCAGGAATCAGCCTAGTAGGGCCAGAAGGAGGAGTCCAGGTGGAGGGAGAATATTGGAGTGCCCTGGACAATATTAATCCCTCAATCAACATCACAAAAACAGATTATCTCATTGTTATCATCTTGCTTTTTGGGAGAACTTAATGTGTGCAAATTGGCTGCTGTAGTGCCTACATAACAACAGTGACTTCACTTCAAAAATTAGCTGATTAGCTTAAAGCACATTGGGAGGTCCTGAGGTGGTAAAAGGTGCTACATAAATGCAAGTACTATTTTTCTTCATTAGATGTGCATGTAACTAGCCCAGAAATTTAGGGTTATTTTCTAGTTCATGCTCGAAGGAATGCAACAGAGATCCTGATTGTTGGGTGTCACCGTGTTACTCATGAGTAAGACTCAAAAGTCTTAAGATTTATTTTGAGCAGGAGCTTGATTGAACCAGTTAGCTGCTCCATGGTGACGTGACAATCTACTAGCAGTGGGTATGGGAATTGGAGTACCGTAGCCTAGTGGTTACATTACTGGACTAGAGGTCTGGACTAATGATCCATTAATTAAAATGAATAGTTTGAACAAGATACTAACTAGATTCTAAAAGAGGGAATAGAGGTTTTTTTTAGATTATGGATGGGCAGCTGAGACCAGTTGCTTGCAATTCCTGTGCCATGTGGAAGCTTCAGGACACTTCACTTGTCTTGGGGACCAAGTGTGTAGGAAGTGTCTCCAGCTGCTTGAGCTTGAGCTCAGGAATTCTTATCTTGAGGGGCAGCTGGAGTCACTGCGGAGCATCAGGCAGTTTGAGAGTTTCCTGGATTGTACGTTCCAGGAGGTGGCCATCCCAGAGACAGAAGCCAGGATAGTAGTTGGGTGGCCATCCGGAAGAGTAGGAAGAGGCAGGAAGTGCAGGAGTCTTCAGGGTGTGTGCTACTCTCAAACTAGTACTCAGTATTGTAGACTGTTGAGAGTGACACCTTGAAGGATTGCAGTTCAAACCATGACACCAATGGGCAAGGGACTGCACAGGGGCGAATAGCAAAGAGTAGAAATGCAGTTGTTATAGGAGATTCCATTGTTAGGGGTTCAGACAGGTATTTCTGTTACTGTCATCATAGTCCCACATGGCATGATGTGTTTCTTCCCTTGTGCCAGGGTAAAGGACATCACAAAGAGGGTGTAGAATATTCTGCAGAGGTCAGTACTAATGACACTGAGAGGGCAGGTATTGAGGTCCTTCAGTCAGACATTCCAGAGCTAGGGAGGACGTTGAAGAGTTCGACCTCGAAGGTAGTAATCTCTGGATTACTCCCAGTGCCACATGCTAGCGCGTGTAGAAATAGGAAGATAGGGAGGATCAATCTGTGGCTTGAAGCATGGTGGAGGTGGGAGGGCTTCAGATTCTTGGGACATTGGACCAGTTCTCGGGCAGGAGGCATCTATTCAAAAGGGATGGGTTGCACTTCAACAGGACTGGGACCAATTTCCTCACAGAAAGGTTCACTAGTGTGGCTGGGGAGGGTTTAAACTAAATTGGAGGGGTATGGGCACCAGGATATAGATGTAGCAAAGAGGAATAAGATACATAAAGGAGTGAGAGTGTTGGATAGTATTAGAGAAGGAAGTGGTACTAAATTAGATAGGAGCTGACTAAGAAGGACTGTAGGAATACAAGGACATGTTTAGAATGCATGTATGTAAACCCGCAAAGTGTGGTGAATAATGTTGGTGAGCTACAAGCACAAATAGTTGTGTGAGAATATAATGTGGTGGCAATAGCGGAAATGTGGCTTAAAAATGGTGAGGACTGGGTGCTTAATATTCAAGGATACAAAGTGTTCAGAAAAGATAGGGAAGGAAAAAAGGGAGGTGGGGTGGCAGTACTGATTAGGGAAGACATTGAAGTGTTGGAAAGAGAGGATGTCTTTGAGGGGGCAAAGACAGAATCCATTTGGTTAGTGTTGAGAAGCAAAAAAGGGATGATCATGCGACCAGGAGTATTCTATAGGCCTCCAAATAGTCAGAGAGAGATAGAGCAGCAAATCTGCAGGGAAATCAGAGAAGTGCAAGAATTATAGATTGGTAATACTGGGGGAATTTGATTACCCAAATATCAATTGGGATAATGTTGGAATAACGATTCAGGAGGGGGAGGAATTTCTAAAATGTGTTCAGGACTTCCTTGACCAGTATGTTCTCAGTCCAACTAGAAAGGAGCCATTGCTGGATCTGGTGTTGGAAAATGGGGTGGGCCAAATGGATCAAGTGCCTATGGGGGAACACTTGGATAAGAGTGATCATCATGCCATAAGGTTTAGATTAGTAATGGAGAACAGCAAGGAACAATCTAAAGTAAAATTTCTAAATTGGAAGAGGGCGAACAGTCTCAGGATAAGAAGGGATCTAGCCAGGATAAAATGGAACCAAAGACTGACAGGAAAGACGGTAATAGAAGAATGGGTGATCTTTAAGGAGGAGATGCTTCAGGTACAGGCTCGGTACATTCCAATAAGGACAAAAAGTAGGGAAATCAAAGCCAGGGTTACTTGGATGGTGAAGGAGATCAAGAATATAACGAACCAAAAAAAGAGGTTGTATAATGTAAGTCAGGTGAATTCTTCAAGCGAGAACCAGGCCAAATACAATAAGTTGAGAGGAGAAGTGAAGAGGAAAATGACTGGCAAAGAGAGAATATGTGAATAGAATGGCAGTTAACATAAAAGGGAGCCCAAAAATCTTCTACCGGCATTTAAATAGTAAGTAGGGAGCAAGAGGTGGGGTGTGGCCTATTACGGACAAAGAGTGTGATATATGCTTAGAGCTGCAGGGAAAGGCCAGAATACTTAATGAGTACTTTGCCTCCAGCACAAAATCCAGAGTCATAGAGTCAGAAGGAGGCCATTCGGCCCATTGAGTCCATGCTGGCTCTCTGTAGAGCAATCCAGTCAGTCCCATTCGCTTGCTCTATCCCCGTAGCCCTGCAAGTTTATTTCCTTCAAGTACCCGTTCAATTTCTTTTTGAAATCATTTGTTGCCTCTGCTTCCACCACCCATGTAGACGACGAGTTCCAGAGGTTTGAATTAATTAAGGAGATAAAGCACGGAGGTGTAAAAGACAGATTGTGCTTGACAAATCTAACTGAATTTTTTGATGAAGTAACAAAGAAGCTTGATGAAAGGAATGCAATAGATGTTGTCTATATGGATTTTAAGGAAGTGTTTGACAAGTACCATATAAAAGGCTGATAAATAAAATTAAGGCTCATGGAATAGGATTGGCTTAAAGACAGAAAACGAGTTGTGGTAAATGGTATTTTTCAGACTGGGGGATGGTGGACAGTGGTGTTCCCCAAGGAGCAGGACCACTGCTTTTTTGATATATATAAATGACAGATATTGGAATACAGAGTAAAATTTCAAAATTTGCCGACATTACCAAACTTGGAGGTGTGGCAGACAGCAAGGATAATACAAATCAGCAGGACATAGGTAGGCTAGCAGAATGGGCAGACAAGTGGCAAATGGAATTTAATACAAAGAAGTGTGAGGTGATGTATTTTGCCAGAAGGGATAGGGAGAGGCAATATAGACTTAATGACACAATTCTAAAGAGTGTAGAGGGACAGAGGGACCTTGGGGTCCTGGTGCACAGATCCTTGAAGGTGGCAGGACACAGTGAGAGCGTAGTTAGCAAAGCATCTTGGGCTTCATAAATAGAGGCACAGAGTACAAAAGCAGGGAAGTTATGCTGATCTTTTATAAAACTCTAGTTGGGCCACAACAAGAGTACTGCATCCAGTTCTGGTCACCACATGTTGGGAAGGATGTGAAGGTCCTTGAGAGGGTGCAGAGGAGATTTACCAGAATAGTTCCAGGGATGAGGGAATTTAGCTACAAGGTTAGGTTGGAGATGCTGGCGCTGTTCTTGGAGTAAAGGCAGCTCTTGGAAATGGGATCCTGTCCCTTAAAGAACAAAGAACAAAGAACAGTACAGCACAGGAACAGGCCATTCGGCCCTCCAAGCCTGCGCCAATCTTGATGCCTGCCGAAACTAACACCTTCTGCACTTCCGGGGCCCATATCCCTCTATTCCCTTCCTATTCATATATTTGTCAAGATGTCTCTTAAACGTCGCTATCGTATCTACTTCCACCACCTCCCCTGGCAGCAAGTTCCAGGCACTCACCACCCTCTGTGTAAAAAACTTGCCTCACACATCCCCTCTAAACTTTGCCCCTCGCACCTTAAACCTATGGCCCCTAGTAACTGACTCTTCCAACCTGGGAAAAAGCTTCTGACTATCCACTCTGTCCATGCCGCTCATAACTTTGTAAACCTCTATCATGTCGCCCCTCCACCTCCGTCGTTCCAGTGAAAACAATCCGAGTTTTTCCAACCTCTCCTCATAGCTAATGCCCTCCAGACCAGGCAACATCCTGGTAAACCTCCTCTGTACCCTCTCCAAAGCCTCCACGTCCTTCTGGTAGTGTGGCGACCAGAATTGGACGCAATATTCTAAGTGTGGCCTAACTAAGGTTCTGTACAGCTGCAACATGACTTGCCAATTTTTATACTCTTTGCCCCGACCAATGAAGGCAAGCATGCCGAATGCCTTCTTGACTACCTTATCCACCTGCGTTGCCACTTTCAGTGACCTGTGGACCTGTACGCCCAGATCTCTCTGCCTGTCAATACACCTAAGGGTTCTGCCATTTACTGTATACCTCCCACCTGCATTATACCTTCCAAAATGCATTACCTCACATTTGTCCGGATTAAACTCCATCTGCCATTTCTCTGCCCAAGTCTCCAACCGATCTATATCCTGCTGTATCCTCTGACAATCCTCATCACTATCCGCAACTCCACCAACCTTTGTGTCGTCCGCAAACTTACTAATCAGACCAGCTACATTTTCCTCCAAATCATTTATATGTACTACAAAGAGCAAAGGTCCCAGCACTGATCCCTGCGGAACACCACTAGTCACAGCGCTCCATTCAGAAAAACACCCATCCACTGCTACTCTCTGTCTTCTGTGACCGAGCCAGTTCTGTATCCATCTTGCCAGCTCACCTCTGATCCCGTGTGACTTCACCTTTTGCACCAAAAGACCATTCCATGTTGGCACCTGGTGCCCATGTGTGTTAAATCTGATGATGTCGCTTCCTTTTAAAGCACTGCAATGCCCTGTTGGATAGCCTTGTCTGGTCAATCTTCACCCCCACTTAATTTGGCAGCCATTTTCAAAACCTGGTCTTCTGGTTCATGAATATTGGTTAACACAATAATCCATACAGCTGTATAAAGCTTTCTTCTGCTTTAAGTTGAATATGTAAATGATACTGCACCAGTGATCGTTCTTTATGAATGTTCTTTCTCTGATTTGTGAGAGACATAACTCAGCACAGCATGAGTGATAGAATGTCAGTAATGTACTGTCAATTGGAAAGGATTCTGCTCCCCTTAGATGATTCATTTTTTTTTACACATTTTAAATGTCTTTTGGAATTGGATCTGTAAGTAATTATTCATGGCACTAAATCTGTGTTTTTAATTCCACTGACAATGAATTATTTCACTGGGCAAGGCAATTGCAGTTTGTAACAGTGCAATAATTCATGATTATTTGATCATTGTTTTTTGCAAGTGCTTGAGCAAGTTTATTTCTGCACACTGCTACCAATGAGTAGCGTGTGAGCATGAGCAGTGCCTGTTCCACCCCTTTGGTACCCAACATTCTGCTACGGGCCTTACTACTGAGCTCTGCACTGACCAGGTGGATGGCCCAACCAAAATGACAGGGGTCTGAGCAGGGATAGGCTTCAATTTCCACAGTGCTATGGACTTGTTCCTTCCTAAAACCACCCATCACCCACCAGCCCGTACCCCACTAATGGAATTATAACCAATCATCCTGTGTCTGGCTTTAGTGTAAGCCAACCACTATTTCCTCAGACTCCAGTAACTGTTTTTAAATACTCTGCTAGGCTGAACATAATACTTTACACTTTGTGATGAGTGGAATTTTTCTCCCCCAGTTTTAAGCCTCCTTCACCATTTAGAATTTCTCATATCTCACTCCATGAGCTGGATTATGTTCTCCCCCAGGCGTTGGGTTCCATGACGGGCGAGGGGAGCCTGAAGATGCCTCTGGGACAGGGCTGTCACGCACCCTGACACCGGGAGGGCTCAGCCCAATATTACCAATGGCAGCGAGGCCTCATAGTGGCACCGGCCCGCCGCTCGGCGACGGGACCCCAATTTGAATAGTTAAATAAATTAAAATGAATGAATTAATGAAAGTCACGTCGCTGCCTGATGTCCCGCTGCCATCTTCAACCCGTTGGCTGGCACTCCTGCGCCTTCAGATCCCTGTCTGGGGAAATGAGGCACCACACTGGTGGGGAGGGGGGAGGAGGTAAGTTTATCAGTGTGGAGGGAGGGGGTTAGGGGGTCAAATTAACGTCATGGGTGTAGGGGATGGCGGGAAGGGCTGAAGTTGAAAGTTTATGCAGTTTGGAGGGGGGATGTTCGGATGGTAAAGGTAAGTGTTTTGGGGGAGAAAGGGCAAATAATTAATTGAATTGTTATTGGGATGGGAGGGGGCAAAAGAGATGTATTTATTTGCTTTAATTCCATTTCTCTTTAAATATTTAAATTTCCCGGTAGGGCTGACACCCCTTTAAACATGGCGTCAGTGCCTGCACACAGGCACCTGACGCTATTGCTGGGGACGGACAGCCCCCTCCCCGTGATCGGGGGGTTGGGGAGGGGTAGGTTCCATCCAGGCTATTTAAATGAGCCACCACATTGAAGATTACGGTGGCTCTACGAGATGCGGCCTGCCCGTTGTTTTTTGCCCGCCGCCAAAATTGGCAGCGGGCATATAAGATTCAGCCCCATTATCTTTCAGGGTCATTTTATACTGGAAAATGGCGTGCAATATATGCAAAAACAGTATATGAAAAAATATGCAGACAACAGAGATTTATTTAATGATTTGCAAACTTCAATAAAGAATCAAAGACAGGAACAGAATCAAATTTTGACAGAGTAAATAAGCAGAATCTGTTTCCAGGGGCAGAAGGGTTGGTAACCAAAGGACACAGATTTACGATAACTGGCAAAAGAGCCAGAAGCGGGATGTGGAAGGTAGTTATTAGAACTCGCCTACTCCTTGTATGCCCCAAGTACAACCAGCCCCAGAGAAGATTCAAAGCCTGTATTGGGCAGCAGTCTCCTCCATAGCCTTCACACCAAGAAGAGCCATCAAATTAGAATTTTTAGAATTAGAATATTACAGCGCAGTACAGGCCCTTCGGCCCTCGATGTTGCGCCGATCATCTGACCTACACTATTCCATTTACATCCATATGTCTATCCAATGACCACTTAAATGCCCTTAAAGTTGGCGAGTCTACTACTGTTGCAGGCAGGGCGTTCCACGCCCCTACTACTCTCTGCGTAAAGAAACTACCTCTGACATCTGTCCTATATCTTTCACCCCTCAACTTAAAGCTATGTCCCCTCGTGTTTGCCATCCTCATCCGAGGAAAAAGACTCTCACTATCCACCCTATCTAACCCTCTGATTATCTTGTATGTCTCTATTAAGTCACCTCTCCTCCTCCTTCTCTCTAACGAAAACAACCCCAAGTCCCTCAGCCTTTCCTCGTAAGACCTTCCTTCCATACCAGGCAACATCCTAGTAAATCTCCTCTGCACCCTTTCCAAAGCTTCGACATCCTTCCTATAATGCGGTGACCAGAACTGCACGCAATACTCCAGGTGCGGCCTCACCAGAGTTTTGTACAGCTGCATCATGACCCCGTGGCTCTGAAACTCGATCCCCCTACTAATAAAGGCTAACACACCATATGCCTTCTTAACAGCCCTGTTAATCTTGACCACCCATCTCCCCATCCCCACAGCCTGAGCATTGGGGCACTCTAACAGTATCCAGCACTGCCTCCTCCATTGGCGAAAGACTGTGCAGCTCGGGTACACCACCATCTGTTCTGGCCATCTCGTGGGCATTGTGGGCTCTCTTTTCCTGCAGGATAAGGAGAAAAAAATTCATGAGTAGGATGCCCTCTTTCACATGAATTGGCATGCTCCTCAGCAATGCCCCCTTCTCAATATTGCCCCATATGTGAGGCTGACTTCTGTTTCAGTATTAGAACTGGCCACTTGATTTGACAATGTTAGGGAGAACTATAAACGTTCTGTAAGTCCAGTTTGTCTGCATTCTGCTGTGTACAGAGCTGATCACCAGTCACTCGAATGCCACTTGCCACTCACCTTTCCAAACTATGAGGTCATTGAATTTCTTGCGGCATTGGACCCATGTCCTTCGGGTCAGTCCCCTGCTGTTGACCTCACTCGCTACCTCCTTCCATGTCTTTTTTGTTTCCTTCGGCAGGTTCTTTCTCCCAGATGGTGGGAAGAAGATATCTCTCCTCTCAATGACAGTCTCTGTTAATGCCTCATAGGAAATGTTTGAGAATTGTGGGTCAGCCTGTGAATGTCTGCCTGTCCCCTCGCTTTTCATGGAGACCCCCTGCTGCTCAATTTCTTCAGCAAATGGCAAGCCCAACCTTGGCCGCCCCTTGCCTTTTCAAAGGGTCCTCCTTCACCGAGTCCCGCCTCCATGCCAGTCCCAACACCACTAATTGGGCGCCACTCTCACCCCTTAGCCAATTAGACTCTTTACATTTGCAAATAGCGTTGTGAGTGATGCTGCCGCGCAGCCCGGTCAAGACCCAGAAATGATCCGGGCGTCGGGTTTCCGACCCCGGAACGAAAATTCAGGCCCTGCCGTCTACATGCCAAATTTCTACTGCATTATTGGGCCAAGGAAGCCTTCAGATTGCCGGATTTTCCATGCATGCCTCCCCCTCTGCTACTCTGCTGTAACCATCTGGAGTCAGGCAAAGGTTTAATAGGTGTATCTGATGTTCCTCTGTGTGAATATAATTTCAATGTAGAAAGTGTTCATTCACTAATTTCACCAACAATAATTTTTTAGTCAGACTCTGCAAATTCTCCAACAGGGGACTAAAATCAGCAAAGGTCTCAGTTTTATCCCCTTACGCCCCCACCTCAATGAATTTTGCGCTCGGCATGACGTTGAGCTCTTCTTCCGTCGCCTCCGTCTCCGGGCTCAGTTCTTTGACCAGGAGTCCTCCCCCCGACCAGCAGACCCACTCATCCGCCTCCAGCATTCTCCCTCTACCTGGACCCCTCCCCCTGGCCTCTTACCCACTCTTGATCTCTTCATTGAAAACTGTCGGCGAGACATTGGTCATCTCAATTTCTCTGCCCCCCTCACTCACTCTAACCTGTCCCCCTCTGAACTTGAGGCACTCCGTTCTCTCAGGTCTAACCCCGACATGGTCATCAAACCTGCAGACAAGGCTGGTGCTGTTGTTGTATGGCGCACCGACCTCTACCTTGCAGAAGCTCAACGCCAACTCACAGACACTTCTTCCTACCTCCCTCTGGACCATGACCCCACCACCGAACATCAAGCCACCGTCCAAAGGATTGTCATTGACCTCATCTCCTTTGGAGATCTTCCCTCTACAGCTTCCAACCTCATAGCCCCGCCACCCTGGACAGTCCGCTTCTACCTCCTTCCCAAAAACCACAAACAGGACTGTCCCAGCAGACCCATTGTTTCAGCCTGTTCCTACCCCACTGAACTTATTTCTTCCTATCTTGACTCTATCTTTTCTCCGCTGGTCCAGTCTCTTCCCACTGACATCCGTGACTCTTCTGACGCCCTACGTCATTTTGACAATTTCCAGTTTCCTGGTCCCAACCGCCTCCTCTTCACTATGGACATCCTATCGCTCTACACCTCCATCCCCCACCAGGATGGTTTGAGGGCTCTCCGCTTCTTCCTGGAACAGAGGCCCAACCAGTCCCCATCCACCACCACCCTCCTCCGCCTGGCTGAACTTGTTCTCACATTGAACAACTTCTCCTTCAACTCCACTCACTTCCTTCAAGTAAAAGGTGTCGCTATGGGTACCCGCATGGGTCCAAGTTATGCTTGTCTTTTTGTGGGATATGTTGAGCATTCTTTGTTCCAGTCCTACTCAGGCCCCCCTCCCCCAACTCATTTTCCGGTACATTGATGACTGTATCAGTGCCGTTTCCTGTTCCCGCCCAGAACTGGAAAACGTTATCAACTTTGCTTCTAATTTCCACCCTTCTGTCACCTTTACGTGGTCCATCTCTGACACTTCCCTTCCCTTCCGCGAATTCTCTGCCTCCATCTCTGGGGATAGGTTGTCCATTATAAGTCCACCGACTCCCACAGCTACCTCGACTACACCTCTTCACACCCTACCTCCTGTAAGGACTCCATTCCATTCTCCCAGTTTCTCCGTCTCCGACGCATCTGCTCTGATGATGCTGCCTTCCATGATGGTGCTTCTGATATGACTTTCTTTTTCCTCAACTGAGGATTCCCCCCCACTGTTGTTGACAGGGTCCTCAACCGTGTCCGGCCCATTTCCCGCACCTCTGCCCTCAATTCTTCCCCTCCCTCCCAGAACCGTGACAGGGTTCCCCTTGTCCTCACTTTCCACCCCATCAGCCTCCATATCCAAAGGATCATCCTCCGCCATTTCCGCCACCTCCAGCGTGATTCCACTACCAAACGCATCTTCCTCTCCCTTCCCCTGTCAGCATTCCGAAGGGATTGTTCCCTCCGTGACACCCTGGTCCACTCCTTCATTAACCCCACCACCTCATCCCCGTCCCATGGCACCTTCCCCTGCAATCGCAGGAGGTGTAATACCTGCCCATTTACCTCATCTCCCCTCACTATCCCAGGCCCCAAACACTCCTTTCAGGTGAAGCAGCGATTTACTTGTACTTCTTTCAATGTAGTATACTGTATTCGCTGCTCACAGTGTGGTCTCTACATTGGGGAGACCAAGCGCAGACTGGGTGACCGCTTTGCGAAACACCTCCGCTCAGTCCGCAGGCAGGACCCTGAGCTTCCGGTTGCTTGCCATTTCAACACTCCCCCCTGCTCTCATACTCACATCTCTGTCCTGGTATTGCTGCAGTGTTCCAGTGAACATCAACACAAGCTCGAGGAACAGCATCTCATCTACCAATTAGACACACTACAGCCCGCCGGACTGAACATTGAGTTCAATAATTTCAGAGCATGACGGGCCCCCCATTTTACTTTTATTTTTAGTTATTTTTTCTTTTTTCTTTTTTACATTTTTAACAATCTTTCTTTTTTTTTGCATTTATTTCATTTCATCTTAGTTTGTTCGTTTGTTTACCCACTGTTTTTTTTCATGTTTGCATTTGCTGCTGTTCAATCTTCAGTCCGTTAACACCTTATCTGTACTAATGCTTTGTCTTTCAACACACCATTAACATATTGTTTGCCATTGTTCCATGACCTTTTGGTCAGCTATGTGGCCTTGTCCAATCTACACCTTCTCCTTTGTTATCTCTTGCCCCACCTCCACCTCACTTGCTTATAACCTGTGACATTTCTAATATTTGTCAGTTCCAAAGAAGGGTCACTGACCCGAAACGTTAACTCTGCTTCTCCTTCCACAGATGCTGCCAGACCTGCTGAGTGGTTCCAGCATTTCTTGTTTTAATAACTAAAATCAGCTAGTTACATGGAGGCTGAGCAATGAGTTCACCTTCTTTCTCATTGGCAAAGCAGTAACAAGAAAGACTTGCATTTATATAGTGTCTTTCATGACCTCAGGACATCCCAAAATGCTTTACAACTGAACAAAGAACAAAGAACAAAGAAAATTACAGCACAGGAACAGGCCCTTCGGCCCTCCAAGCCTGCGCCGATCCAGAACCTCTATCTAAACATGTCGCCTATTTTCGAAGGGTCTGTATCTCTTTGCTTCCTGCCCATTCATGCCCGCGTCTACCACCTCCGCTGGCAACGCGTTCCAGGCACCCACCACCCTCTGCTTAAAGAACTTTCCCCGCATATCCCCACTAAACTTTTCCCCTCTCACTTTGAACTCGTGACCCCTAGTAATTGAATCCCCCACTCTGGGAAAAAGCTTCTTGCTATCCACCCTGTCTATACCTCTCATGATTTTGTACACCTCAATCAGGTCCCCCCTCAACCTCCGTCTTTCTAATGAAAATAATCCTAATCTACTCAACCTCTCTTCATAGCTAGCGCCCTCCATACCAGGCAACATCCTGGTGAACCTCCTCTGCACCCTCTCCAAAGCATCTACATCCTTTTGGTAATGTGGTGACCTGAACTGCACGCAATATTCCAAATGTGGCCGAACCAAAGTCTTATACAACTGTAACATGACCTGCCAATTCTTGTACTCAATACCCCGTCTGATGAAGGAAAGCATGCCGTATGCCTTCTTGACCACTCTATTGACCTGCTTTGCCACCTTCAGGGAACAATGGACCTGAACACCCAAATCTCTCTGTACATCAATTTTCCCCAGGACTTTTCCATTTACTGTATAGTTCACTCTTGAATTGGATCTTCCAAAATGCATCACCTCGCATTTGCCCGGATTGAACTCCATCTGCCATTTCTCTGCCCAACTCTCCAATCTATGTATATTCTGCTGTATTCTCTGACAGTCCCCTTCACTATCTGCTACTCCACCAATCTTAGTGTCGACTGCAAACTTGCTAATCAGACCACCTGTACTTTCCTCCAAATCATTTATGTATATCACAAACAACAGTGGTCCCAGCACGGATCCCTGTGGAACACCACTGGTTACACGTCTCCATTTTGAGAAACTCCCTTCCACTGCTACTCTCTGTCTCCTGTTGCCCAACCAGTTCTTTATCCATCTAGCTAGTACACCCTGGACCGCATGCGACTTCACTTTCTCCATCAACCTACCATGGGGAACCTTATCAAACGCCTTACTGAAGTCCATGTATATGACATCTACAGCCCTTCCCTCATCAATCAACTTTGTCACTTCCTCAAAGAATTCTATTAAGTTGGTAAGACATGACCTTCCCTGCACAAAACAATGTTGTCTATCACTGATAAGCCCATTTTCTTCCAAATGGGAATAGATCCTATCCCTCAGTATCTTCTCCAGCAGCTTCCCTACCACTGGCGTCAGGCTCACCGGTCTATAATTACCTGGATTATCCCTGCTACCCTTCTTAAACAAGGGGACAACATTAGCAATTCTCCAGTCCTCCGGGACCTCACCCGTGTTTAAGGATGCTGCAAAGATATCTGTTAAGGCCCCAGCTATTTCCTCTCTCGCTTCCCACAGTAACCTGGGATAGATCCCATCCGGACCTGGGGACTTGTCCACCTTAATGCCTTTTAGAATACCCAACACCTCCTCCCTCCTTATGCCGACTTGACCTAGAGTAATCAAACATCTATCCTTAACCTCAACATCCGTCATGTCCCTCTCCTCGGTGAATACCGATGCAAAGTACTCGTTTCGAATCTCACCCATTTTCTCTGACTCCACGCATAACTTTCCTCCTTTGTCCTTGAGTGGGCCAATCCTTTCTCTAGTTACCCTCTTGCTCCTTATATATGAATAAAAGGCTTTGGGATTTTCCTTAACCCTGTTTGCTCAAGATATTTCATGACCCCTTTTAGCCCTCGTAATTCCTCATTTCAGATTGGTCCTACATTCCCGATATTCTTCCAAAGCTTCGTCTTTCTTCAGCCGCCTAGACCTTATGTATGCTTCCTTTTTCCTCTTAGCTAGTTTCACAATTTCACCTGTCATCCATGGTTCTCTAATCTTGCCATTTCTATCCCTCATTTTCACAGGAACATGTCTCTCCTGCACGCTAATCAACCTCTCTTTAAAAGCCTCCCACATATCAAATGTGGATTTATCTTCAAACAGCTGCTCCCAATTTACATTCCCCAGCTCCTGCCGGATTTTGGTATAGTTGGCCTTCCCCCAATTTAGCACTCTTCCTTTAGGACCACTCTCGTCTTTGTCCATGAGTATTCTAAAACTTACGGAATTGTGATCACTATTCCCAAAGTAGTCCCCGACTGAAACTTCAACCACCTGTCCGGGCTCATTCCCCAACACCAGGTCCAGTATGGCCCCTTCCCGAGTTGGACTATTTACATACTGCTCCAGAAAACCCTCCTGGATGCTCCTTCCAAATTCTGCTCCATCTAGACCTTTAACACTAAGTGAATCCCAGTCAATGTTGGGAAAATTAAAATCTCCTATCACCACCACCCTGTTGCTCCTACATCTTTCCATAATCTGTTTACATATTTGTACCTCTATCTCACGCTCGCTGTTGGGATGCCTGAAGTGCAGCCCCAACATTGTTACCGCACCCTTCCCATTTCTGAGTTCTGCCCATATTGCCTCACTGCTCGAGTCCTCCATAGTGCCCTCCTTCAGCACAGCTGTGATATCCTCTTTGACCAGTAATGCAACTCCTCCACCCCTTTTACCTCCCTCTCTATCCCGCCTGAAGCATCGCGATCCTGGGATATTTAGTTGCCAATCGTGCCCTTCCCTCAACCAAGTCTCAGTAATAGCAATAACATCATACTCCCAGGTACTAATCCAAGCCCTAAGTTCATCTGTCTTACCTACTACACTTCTTGCATTAAAACAAATGCACCTCAGACCACCAGTCCCTTTGCGTTCATCATCTGCTCTCTGCCTACTCTTCCCCTTAGTCACACTGACTTCATTATCTGGTTCCTTACAGGCTTTAGTTACTACCTCCTTACTGTCCACTGACCTCCTCATTTGGTTCCCATCCCCCTGCCACATTAGTTTAAACCCTCCCCAACAGCGTTAGCAAAAGCACCCCCAAGGAAATTGGTTCCAGTCCGGCCCAGGTGTAGACCGTCCAATTTGTAATAGTCCCACCTCCCCCAGAACCGGTCGCAATGTCCCAAAAATCTGAACCCCTCCCTCCTGCACCATCTCTCAAGCCATGCATTCATCCTGACTATTCTTTCATTTCTACTGTGACTAGCACGTGGTACGGGTAGCAATCCTGAGATTACTACCTCTGAGGACCTACTTTTTAACTTGGCTCCTAACTCCCTAAATTCTGCTTGTAGGACCTCATCCCGTTTTTTACCTATATCATTGGTGCCTATGTGCACAACGACAACTGGCTGTTCACCCTCCCCCTTCAGAATGTTCTGCAGCCGATCTGAGACATCCTTGACCCGTGCACCTGGGAGGCAACATACCATTCGGGAGTCTCGTTTTCGACCACAGAACCGCCTATCTACTCCCCTTACAATCGAATCCCCTATGACTATAGCCCTTCCACTCTTTTTCCCGCCCTTCTGAACAGCAGAGCCAGCCACGGTGCCATGAACCTGGCTACTGCTGCCTTCCCCTGGTGAGCCATCTCCCTCAACAGTATCCAAAACGGTATACCTGTTTTGGAGGGAGATGACCGCAGGGGACACCTGCGCTGCCTTCCTGCTCTTTCTCTGCCTTTTGGTCACCCATTTCATTTCTCCCTCAGCAATCCTAATCTGCGGTGTGACCAATTTGCTAAACATGCTATCCACGACCTCCTCAGCATCGCGGATGCTCCAAAGTGAGTCCATCCGCAGCTCCAGAGCCGTCATGTGGTCTAACAAGAGCTGCAGCTGGACACACTTCCAGCACGTGAAGGAGTCAGGGACATCAGCCGTGTCCCTGAGCTCCCACATTGAGCAAGAAGAGCATAACACGGGTCTGAGATCTCCTGCCATTTTTAATCTTAAGCTTAACTTAGTCTTAACTTAGATTAATGAAAAAGGAACGAAAAGTTTTTACCAATCACACGAAAAAAAAAGAAATAGAAAAAGCCTTACCCTTATCTGCACACCACCGAGTCCTTTTTTTTTGGTTAGAGGAGGAGGGCGGGTGGGAGACACTACAGGTGTAGTGTCTCGGGTTCAGCCGCTGCCCAAATATATAGGACTTACTTACCCAGCTGCCACCTCGCTCTCCCTGTCGCCGCTGCAAAAAGAAACTGCCGAAACTTTTGAAATGTAGTCACTGTTATAATGTTGGCAACGTGTCAGTCAATTTTCACATAGTGAGATCCCATAAGCAGCAACATGATAATGACCAGATAATCTGTTTTAGTTATGTTTTAAGATAATTGGCTAAAAATCCATGGGGGAATATGAAGTGAAACTTTTTTACGCACCGACTTGTTATGATATGCACAGCCTGAAAGGGCGGTGGAAGCAGATTCATTAGGAACTTTCAAGATGGAATTGGATAGAAACTTAAAAGAAAACTTTTGTAGGGCTATGAGGGAAGAACAGCGGAGTGGGGCTACTTGGAAAGCTTATTCAAAGAGCCAGCACAGACATGATAGTCCAAATGGCCTCCTTCTGAGCTATATGATTCTGTTAGTTGATGATTAACTACTGGCCAGGACACCGATGAGATGTCCACTATGAATAGTGGCACAGGATCATTTACATCCATCTGAGAGGATAGACAGAGTCTCAATTTAACATTTCATCTGTAAAACGGCATCTCCAACAGTGCAGCACTCCTTCACTACTGCACTGGGACTGCAGTGTAGATTTTCTGTTCAGGTCTCTGAGGTGGAAATTAAACCCACAACCTTCTAACTCAGAGACACGAGCGCTAACACAGAGCCAAGGCTGACACCATTAATAATAGACTCGCTCTCTAGATCTACCTGTGATTTTGATCATTGGTCAAAATCACCCTATGTCAGTGACAGATAATGCAAAGAAGCTTATTCTGGGATATTGCAATCTCATTGTAGCCTGAAGCCTCCTGGATCTGGCTATTGAATCAAGCCTTGAAAATCTGTAATCACATTCCCATTTGGTTTATTCTGCATTAGAGGGAAATGATATTAATCCAAATGGCCAGATGGAATTAAATTAAATTTTTAATTTTATAAACAATTTCATGTTGGCTGAAGGAAGGAGATTCATCCTAACACGAGGCTTAGATGGGTTTTGTGTCAGATAATTTTTCCTTTTACTTGTACTTAACTGGTTGATGCTGTGACTGATGTATTAAAACTGATTCATCAGAATATCTGCTTTTCTCACATTTTTTTTAACACAATAGAATATAATTTAATAAAAGTACTGCATTTAATATAAAATGCTTTTCAATTCATAGAATTGTAAAAACTTACAGCACCAAAGGAGGCCAGTAAGTTTGCTGTGCCGGTGCTGGCTCTTTGAAAGAGCAGTCATATTTAGTTCTACATCCCCTGCTTCTTGTTCATAACCCTGCAAGTTCCTCATCCTCAAATACCTGTCCAACTCCCTTTTAAAACTATTTATGAAATCCGCTTCTGTTACTTCAGGTAGACTGTTCCAGACTGCTGCGGTACAGAGGGATCTGGGTGTCCTTGTACACAAATCACAAAAAGTTAGCATGCAGGTACAGCAAGTAATTAGGAAGGCAAATGAAATGTTGGCATTTATTGTAAAGAGGATGGAGTATAAAAGTAGGGGAGTCTTGCTACAACTGTACAGGGCATGGTGAGACCACACCTAGAGTATTGCGTACAGTTTTTTAAAATTCTTAGAACCATAGAAAAATTACAGCACAGAAGGAGGCCATTCAGCCCGTTATGTCCGTGCCGGCCAAAATAACTAGCCGCCCAATCTAATCCCACCTTCCAGCATCTGATCCATAACCATGCAAGGTTACAACACCTCAGGTGCATATCCAGGTACCTTTTAAAAGAATTGAAGGTTTCTGCCTCCAGCATCATTTCTGGCAATGAATCCCAGACACCCTCTGGGTGGAAATGTTTTTCCTCATGTCCCCTCTAATGCTTCTAACAATCACCTTAAGTCTGTGCCCCCTGGTAATTGACCTCTCCACTAGGGGAAACAGGTCCTTCCTGTCTACTCTATCTAGGCCCCTCCTAATTTTGTACACCTCTATTAAGTCACCCCTCAGCCTCCTCTGTTCTAAGGATAACAACCCTAGCCTATCTAATCTATCCTCATATCTGCAACTTTCAAGCCCTGGCAACATTCTTGTAAATCTCCTCTGTACTCTCTCCAGAGCAATCATGTCCTTTCTGTAATGTGGTGACCAGAACTGTACGCAATACTCCAACTGTGGCCGAACCAGCATTTTATACAGTTCCAGCATTACACCCCTGCTTTTGAATTCTATACCTCGGCCAATAAAGGAAAGCATTCATATGCCTTCTTCACGACTCTATCTACCTGTCCTGCCACCTTCAGGGACCTATGGACAAACACTCCAAGGTCTCTCACTTCTTCTACCCCTCTCAATATCCTCCCGTTTATTGTGTATTCCCTCGCTTTATTTGCCCTCCCCAAATGCATTACCTCACACTTATCTGATTGAATTCCATTTGCCACTTTTCCACCCACTCAACCAAACCATTGATATCTTTCTGGAGTCTATGGCTATCCTCTTCACTATCAACTACACGGCCAATTTTTGTGTCATCAGCAAATTTCCCGATCATGCCTCCCACATTTAAATCCAAATCATTAATATATACCGCAAAGAGAAAGGGACCCAACATTAAGCCCTGTGGAACGCCACTGCCAGCTTTCCATTCGCAAAAACATCTGTCGACTACTACCCTTTGTTTCCTGTCCCTGAGCCAGTTCTGGATCCAACCTGCCACATTCCCTTTTATCCCATGGGCTTTCATTTTACTGACCAGTCTGACATGTGGGATCTTGTCAAATGCCTTGCTAAAGTCCATGTAAACTACATCCACTGCACTACCCTCATCAGTCCTTCTTGTTACTTCCTCAAAATACTAATTAAGTTAGTAAGACATGACCTTCCCTTAACAAATCCATGCTGACTATCCCAAATTAATCCGTGCCTTTCTATGTGGCAGTTTATCCTCTCCCTCAGATTCTAGCAATAGATTCTAACAATTTACCCACCACCAAGGTCAGACTGACTGGCCTATAATTATTTGGCCTACCCCTCGCACCCTTTTTAAACAATGGTACAATGTTCGCAGGCCTCCAATCGTCTGGTACCTCTCCTGTATCTTGTGAGGATTTGAAGCTGATCCTCAGCACATCCGTTATTTCATCCCTGGCTTCCTTTAACAACCTGGGATGCAATCCATGCGGCCCTGGTGATTTGTCCACTTTCAAGGATGTCAGACCCTCGAGTACTTCCTCTCTCATTATGCTTATCGTATCTAATATTTTACACTCCTCTTTAACTACAATGTCTGCATCAACCCTCTCCTTTGTTAAGACAGAGGCAAAAAACTCATTAAGAACCCTGCCCACATCTTCTGCATCCACGCACAAGTTCCCTTGTACATCTCTGATAGGCCCTACCCTTTCCTTAGTTATCCTCTTGCTCTTAATGTACTGATAAAACATCTTTGGGTTTTCTTTGATTTTACCTGTCAATAATTTTTCAAGTCCTCTCTTTGCTTTTCTAATTTCCTTTTTAACTTCACCCCTGCACTTTCTATACTCCTCCAGGCTTTCTAAAGTATTAAGATTTTTGCGATTGATATAAGCTTTCTTTTTCTGCTTTAACTTACCCTGTAAGCTTCTAGATAACCAGGGGGCTCTACCACCCTGCAGTACCACCCTTTATCTTAGTGGGGAGATGCCTACCCTGTGCCTGTAGTATCAGGCTTTTGAATGCCTCCCACTGGTTTGCCACTGATTTTCCTTTAAGTAGCTGTATCCAGTCCACTTTCACCAGGTCCCCTCTCAGTTTCATAAAATTTTCATTCCCCAAATTTAGAACTTTTACTCCTATTTTATCTTTGTCCTTTTCCATGATTATGCAAAACTTATTGTATTGTGGTCACTATCTCCAAAACAGTACCCCACTGTTACTTCCTCCACTTGCCCAGCTTCATTACCGAAGACTAAATCTAGAATTGTGCCCCCTCTCGTCAGGTTTGTTACGTGCTTCTCCGGCAGAACTCCGAGATGGATGATAAAGCATCCCAGCCCCCGGGCACTGGAAGCTGTGATGGGCCCAGCGTGCCCCAACCCCAATGCCCCACACGTAACGAAGTGGCCAACGCATCTCAGCTCTGCGACACCGGGAGCAAAGACACGTCTGGCGCACCTGAGCTCCGGGAGACCGGGAGCTGTGATGTTTTCGAGGAGGAACAGATGGAAGCAGCTGAGGACAACCCAATCCTCTCTGCCTACAAGACCCCCCCGATGTCACCCGAGCGGCACAAACCCTGCATGAAAAATCAGGAGGGGTTTCTGAGCCCAACCAACGTGAAACTGCTTGCGCATACGATGGGTATGCAGGAACATCCCGAAGGGGAAGGACTGGGACTAGCGAGGACAAATGGTATGGGAAGCAACAACTAATTTTTAGTAAAAAATGGGTGTAAGAATTTCTTCCATTAATGTGCGTAGCATTAAATCTACTACGCGATGTGTTTCAACCTTGGATTACCTTGCCAAGGTCAAAGCTGACCTACTGTTTCTGCAGGAGTGTGGAATACCACACCTCAGCACCTACAGGCAGTGGTCGCGATGGTGGTCCCACGGGCCATCGATCTGGTCGGGGGCTAATGACTGCCGTTCCTCCGGCCTGGGTATTCTGCTGCGGGGAGGTAACTTCACCATCTCCGAAGTTAAGGAGGTGGTGGGCGGCCGCCTCCTCGTAGCAGACGTGATGTACAACAACGCTCCGCTCCGGTTGATCAACGTGTACGCCCCGGTACAACGCAGCGAGCGGCTGACCGTCTTCCAGCAGCTCCCACTGCTGCTGGCGACGTCCAGGCCGGTCATCCTAGGCGGTGACTTCAACTGCATCATCGATGCGGCTGGACGATCCGGCAGTGACGACAGCAAACTGGACGCTACGTCCAGATTCCTAGTAGAAACAGTTAAGGATGCCAAACTGCATGACGTCTTCAGCAAACCTGCAGACGGAGCGCAGCGCAGATACACATGGTCAAGATCGGACGGGTCTGCCCGTTCCAGGATTGACTTCCTGTTTGTGTCCCGTGCTGTCACGGTCGGATCCACCGACGTCAAGCCGGTGTTCTTCTCCGACCACTGCCTCTTACTGGCCGACTGTCACTTACAGGACGACCAGCGGGTTGGCAGAGGGACGTGGAAGCTCAATGCGACACTGCTGACCCCAGAGAACGTTGAGGAACTCAAAAGGGATTACAAAGGTTGGAGGACCGTGAAACCCCTCTTTGAGTCTCCAGTTCACTGGTGGGAAGCGATAAAGGAGAACATCAAGAGGTTCTTCATCCACAAAGGTGTTCAGAAGGCGAGAGAGAGACAGAGGGAACTGTCCCGACTCCAGAAAATTATGCAAAATCTACTCCGGTTGCAGTCAATGGGGGTCAAGGTCAAGGAGGACCTCCAAGAGGTGAAGAGCCAGCAGGCCTCGCTCTTTGCCAAGGAGGCCTCCAAGATCATCTTCCGGTCCAGAGTCCGCTCCATCGAGCAGGATGAGACGTGCTCGCGTTACTTCTTCCAAAAGGTACACAGAGAGAGCTCTGTTATCAGCAGCCTGAAGGAAGAAGATGGCTCGGTAACGTCTTCGCAGTCCGACATACTAAGGATCAGCAAATCCTTTTATGCTGGGCTGTATGACGCGAAGCCCACAGACAGCAGAGCCTCCCAGTCCTTCCTGTCATCTATCACAGAGGTCCTAGATGACAGCAGGAGGGAGAGACTGGACAAGCCGCTAATTCTGGACGAGCTGACAAAGGCCGTCGAGTCTTTCGAGACGAGTAAAACCCCCGGGAGCGACGGCTTACCGGTCGAGTTGTACTCGGCCCTGTGGGACTGGGTCGGCCCGGACCTGCTGGAAGTATACGAGAGTATGCTCCTGGCCGGCAGCATGTCAGAGACCATGAGAAAAGACATCATCACCCTCATTTACAAGCAGAAGGGGGAGAGGGCAGAAATCAGAAATTGGCGGCCCATCTCACTGCTTAATGTTGATTACAAGATTCTGTCCAAAGTCATAGGCAGTCGAGTCAAGTCTGCTCTGGAGTTGGTGATTCACCCCGATCAGACCTGTACTGTACCCGGCAGGAAGATCTCTGATAGTCTCGCGCTACTCAGGGATACGATCGCCTACGTACGGGACAGGAGGGTGGACACCTGCCTCATCAGTCTGGACCAGGAGAAGGCTTTTGACAGGATATCGCACACCTACATGATGGACGTGCTTTCCAAAATGGGGTTTGGGGAGGGAATCTGCAATTGGATCCAACTGCTCTACACAAACATCAGTAGCGCAGTGTCAATCAACGGGTGGGAATCTGAAAGTTTCCCGATCAAATCTGGAGTCAGACAGGGCTGTCCTCTGTCCCCGGTCTTGTTTGTTTGCTGTATTGAACCCTTTGCTGAGTCTATTAGGAAGGATGCGAGCATAAGAGGGGTGACAATCCCAGGCAGCGGAGGCACTCAGGTCAAAACCTCCCTGTACATGGATGACGTCGCCGTCTTCTGCTCGGATCCGCTGTCCGTGCGCAGACTGATGAGCATCTGCGACCAGTTCGAACTGGCCTCGGGAGCCAAAGTTAACCACGGCAAGAGCGAGGCCATGTTCTTTGGGAACTGGGCTGACCGATCCTTTGTCCCCTTCACCGTCAGGTCAGATTACCTGAAGGTGCTGGGGATATGGTTCGGAAGTGCCGGGGCGTGCACCAAAACATGGGAGGAGCGAGTAGCCAAGGTACGACAAAAGTTGGGCATGTGGGGGCAGCGATCTCTCTCCATTGTGGGTAAGAACCTGGTCATCAGGTGCGAGGCGCTCACGTTGTTGCTCTACGTGGCGCAGGTCTGGCCCATACCCCACTCCTGCGCCGTGGCAGTCACCCGAGCCATTTTCCGCTTCGTCTGGGGATCTAAAATGGACCGGGTCCGGAGGGACACGATGTTCAAATCTCTGGACATGGGCGGGAAAAATGTACCCAACGTGGCCCTCATCCTGATGACCACCTTCGTGTGCGGCTGCATCAAGCTATGTGTAGATCCCCAGTACGCAAACTCCAAGTGTCACTACGTGCTGAGGTTCTATCTGTCCCCGGTGTTGCGAAGGATGGGCCTGGTCACATTGCCGCGGAACGCACCATGCAGTTGGGCGGCGCCGTACCACCTATCCTTCGTGGAGCAGTTTCTGCGGAAAAACACCTTTGACCACCGGTCCATCAGGCAGTGGTCTGCACGGAATGTCCTCAAGGCCCTACGGGAAAAGGAAACGGTGGATCCTGTCGGATGGTGCCCCGAGCAGACCGTCAAAGTCATTTGGCGGAATGCCTCATCACCAGAACTTTCAAACAAGCACCAAGACGTAGCTTGGCTGGTGGTGAGAAGGGCCCTCCCCGTCAGATCCTTCATGCACACCCGAAGTCTCGCCCCCTCCGCACAGTGCCCCCGCGTTGGCTGTGGTGGGGAAGAGACGGTCGCCCACCTCCTCCTGGAATGTGCCTTTGCAAAGCAGGTGTGGAAAGAGATGCAGTGGTTTTTGTCAAGGTTCATCCCAAGCAGCTCTGTAACACAGGAGTCTGTGCTCTACGGGCTGTTCCCAGGGACGCACACCGAGACAAACATCAACTGCTGCTGGAGGACTATCAATTCGGTGAAAGACGCCCTTTGGTCTGCCCGAAACTTGCTGGTCTTCCAGCGCAAAGAGTTGTCCACCACCGAATGTTGCAGACTGGCACATTCCAAGGTCCAGGACTACGTGCTGAGGGACGCACTAAAGCTTGGGGCAGCCGCAGCAAAGGCTCAATGGGGAAAGACCACAGTGTAAGGTTCCCCCACCAAGCTGGACTGAGGGGCTGGAACCATGGGAAGCCCCTCGAACTGTATCGTTAATATTCTCAATTGCTGTAAATGTAAAACTGTAATTGACATGACAATTGTGAAACGGAAGGGTTGGGAAGAAACTCATGACATTATTGAAAGAAACTGATCTCTTTTGCAATGTTTGTATTTTTTCGTGCTGTTTGGAAACTGTTTGGCAATGTAATTTTTACAGATTTTTATGAATAAAGTATATTTTGGGAAAAAAAAAAGTTACGTGCTTCTCGGCCTTTTGGCTAAGATCAAGTGTAGTATCTGTTCTTATCAGTGCTTATTTGATTGAGAAGAGACCATGATCATTGCCTTTTGATCCTGGGGAAGCTTTGAGTAAAATGGCTATAACCAATTTTCGAGCTTCGGGCCAGGGAGTGCGCAACACCGTTCGGGTGGTCGTGAAGGACAAGGAAGGAGATGCACCGGTCGATCGCACCTTCTTCATCAAGAAAATTCTCTTCGATTGCTGCGGATTTCAAGCGACGGACGTCTTCTGCCTGCAGGATTTCCCCAGCAGTGGATACTTCGACGTGACGTTCCGGAACGTGGCGGGATGCATCAAGTTCCTGAAGGCGTTCAAGGAGAAAGGGGACCGGGCGCCACTGTCGATCCTCACAGCGGAGCCGCTCTTCACGCTTCCGGCACAACGGGACCGGGTGGTGACGATTCACCTCTACAACCCCCATGTTCCGGTGGTGGATGTACTCACCTTTCTCGCCAGGTACGTCGAGGTGGCCGGCAGCAGCACTGATGTCAAGGACCCCTTTGGGATTTGGACCAGCAAGCGGCAGGTCAAGGTGACCTTGAAGGTAGATCCCAGTGGAGCCATCATCCACCCTCCCTCCAGCTTCGCTATCGGGGGATGTCGAGGCTTCTTGGTCTACGCTGGGCAGCCCAGAGTTTGCCGCACCTGTGGCAAATCTGGTCACATGGCAGCCAACTGCAGCACGGTTGTTTGCAAGAACTGCAAGGAGGAAGGCCATCAGACCAAGGACTGTAAGCAGACTAAGTGTTGCAACTTGTGCGGTGCGGCAGGCCATCTCTACAAGACCTGCCCCAAACGTTGCCTCAGCTATGCTCAGGCGGCAAGGTCCAAGGAAAGGCCGGGAGAAGGTTCGACGAAGGCGTCCGCTGTTTGAAAGGAGAACAGCAACCTTCTCCGCAGTGAGGAACTTCAACCTGAGAAGGAAGGGGAGGCGGCTGAAACCAACGACCCAGCACCTACCCAGCGCCCGACTCCACAGACAGAATCAATGGAGGAGGAGGCAGCAGATGGACGAACAGGTCAGTGGCAAGTGGTCCAGAGGAAAACCACAAAGAAAAAACATCCCAAAGCCACCACCCAAACCAGTGGCAAGAGGAGGCTCTCTTCTGAATCAGACTGCAACAACTCCTCTTCACTGGACGGGGAAATGCTGGAACGACAGCCCCTTCAAAAGAGGCGGCAGAACTCCGAGATGGATGATAAAGCATCCCAGCCCCCGGGCACTGGAAGCTGTGATGGGCCCGGCGTGCCCCAACCCCAATGCCCCACACGTAACGACGTGGCCAACGCATCTCAGCTCCGGGACACCGGGAGCAAAGACACGTCTGGCGCACCTGAGCTCCGGGAGACCGGGAGCTGTGATGTTTTCGAGGAGGAACAGATGGAAGCAGCTGAGGACAACCCAATGCTCTCTGCCTACAAGACCCCCCCGATGTCACCCGAGCGGCACAAACCCTGCATGAAAAATCAGGAGGGGTTTCTGAGCCCAACCAACGTGAAACTGCTTGCGCATACGATGGGTATGCAGGAACATCCCGAAGGACTGGGACTAGCATGGACAAATGGTATGGGAAGCAACAATCAAATTTTAAAAAATGGGTGTAAGGATTGTTTCCATTAATGTGCGTAGCATTAAATCTACTACGCGATGTGTTTCAACCTTGGATTACCTTGCCAAGGTCAAAGCTGACCTACTGTTTCTGCAGGAGTGTGGAATACCACACCTCAGCACCTACAGGCAGTGGTCGCGATGGTGGTCCCACGGGCCATCGATCTGGTCAGGGGGTAATGACTGCCGTTCCTCCGGCCTGGGTATTCTGCTGCGGGGAGGTAACTTCACCATCTCCGAAGTTAAGGAGGTGGTGGGCGGCCGCCTCCTCGTAGCAGACGTGATGTACAACAACGCTCCGCTCCGGTTGATCAACGTGTACGCCCCGGTACAACGCAGTGAGCGGCTGACCGTCTTCCAGCAGCTCCCATTGCTGCTGGCGACGTCCAGGCCGGTCATCCTAGGCGGTGACTTCAACTGCATCATTGATGCGGCTGGACGATCCGGCAGTGACGACAGCAAACTGGACGCTACGTCCAGATTCCTAATAGAAACAGTTAAGGATGCCAAACTGCACGACGTCTTCAGCAAACCTGCAGACGGAGTGCAGCGCAGATACACATGGTCAAGATCGGACGGGTCTGCCCGTTCCAGGATTGACTTCCTGTTTGTGTCCCGTGCTGTCACGGTCGGATCCACCGACATCAAGCCGGTGTTCTTCTCCGACCACTGCCTCTTACTGGCCGACTGTCACTTACAGGACGACCAGTGGGTTGGCAGAGGGACGTGGAAGCTCAATGCGACACTGCTGACCCCAGAGAACGTTGAGGAACTCAAAAGGGATTACAAAGGTTGGAGGACCGTGAAACCCCTCTTTGAGTCTCCAGTTCACTGGTGGGAAGCGATTAAGGAGAACATCAAGAGGTTCTTCATCCACAAAGGTGTTCAGAAGGCGAGAGAGAGACAGAGGGAAGTGTCCCGACTCCAGAAAATTATGCAAATTCTACTCCGGTTGCAGTCAATGGGGGTCGAGGTCAAGGAGGACCTCCAAGAGGTGAAGTGCCAGCAGGCCTTGCTCTTTGCCAAGGAGGCCTCCAAGATCATCTTCCGGTCCAGAGTCTGCTCCATCGAGCAGGATGAGACGTGCTCGCGTTACTTCTTCCAAAAGGTACACAGAGAGAGCTCTGTTATCAGCAGCCTGAAGGAAGAAGATGGCTCGGTAACGTCTTCGCAGTCCGACATACTAAGGATCAGCAAATCCTTTTATGCTGGGCTGTATGACGCGAAGCCCACAGACAGCAGAGCCTCCCAGTCCTTCCTGTCATCTATCACAGAGGTCTTAGATGACAGCAGGAGGGAGAGACTGGACAAGCCGCTAATTCTGGACGAGCTGACAAAGGCCGTCGAGTCTTTCGAGACGAGTAAAACTCCCGGGAGCGACGGCTTACCGGTCGAGTTGTACTCGGCCCTGTGGGACTGGGTCGGCCCAGACCTGCTGGAAGTATACGAGAGTATGCTCCTGGCCGGCAGCATGTCAGAATCCATGAGGAAAGGCATCATCACCCTCATCTACAAGCGGAAGGGGGAGAGGGCAGAAATCAGAAATTGGCGGCCCATCTCACTGCTTAGGGCGGCACAGTGGCGCAGTGGTTAGCACTGCAGCCTCACAGCTCCAGGGACCCGGGTTCGATTCCGGGTACTGCCTGTGTGGAGTTTGCAAGTTCTCCCTGTGTCTGCGTGGGTTTTCTCCGGGTGCTCCGGTTTCCTCCCATAAGCCAAAAGACTTGCAGGTTGATAGGTAAATTGGCCATTATAAATTGTCACTAGTGTAGGTAGGTGGTAGGGAAATAAGGGACAGGTGGGGATGTTTGGTATGAATGTAGGATTAGGATAAATGGGTGGTTGATGTTCGGCACAGACTCGGTGGGCCGAAGGGCCTGTTTCAGTGCTGTATCTCTAATCTAATCTAAAATAATCTTTAATGTTGATTACAAGATTCTGTCCAAAGTCATAGCCAGTCGAGTCAAGTCTGCTCTGGAGTTCGTGATTCACCCCGATCAGACCTGTACTGTACCCGGCAGGAAGATCTCTGATAGTCTCGTGCTACTCAGGGATATTATCGCCTACGTACGGGACAGGAGGGTGGACACCTGCCTCATCAGCCTGGACCAGGAGAAGGCTTTTGACAGGATATCGCACACCTACATGATGGACGTGCTTTCCAAAATGGGGTTTGGGGAGGGAATCTGCAATTGGATCCAACTGCTCTACACAAACATCAGTAGCGCAGTCTCAATCAACGGGTGGGATTCTGAAAGTTTCCCGATCAAATCTGGAGTCAGACAGGGCTGTCCTCTCTCCCCGGTCTTGTTTGTTTGCTGTATTGAACCCTTTGCTGAGTCTATTAGGAAGGATGCGAGCATAAGAAGGGTGACAATCCCAGGCAGCGGAGGCACTCAGGTCAAAACCTCCCTGTACATGGATGACGTCGCCGTTTTCTGCTCGGATCCGCTGTCCGTGCGCAGACTGATGAGCATCTGCGACCAGTTCGAACTGGCCTCGGGAGCCAAAGTTAACCACGGCAAGAGCGAGGCCATGTTCTTTGGCAACTGGGCTGACCGATCCTTTGTCCCCTTCACCGTCAGGTCAGATTACCTGAAGGTGCTGGGGATATGGTTCGGAAGGGCCGGGGCGTGCACCAAAACATGGGAGGAGCGAGTAGCCAAGGTACGACAAAAGTTGGGCATGTGGGGGCAGCGATCTCTCTCCATGGTGGGTAAGAACCTGGTCATCAGGTGTGAGGTGCTCACGTTGTTGCTCTACGTGGCGCACGTCTGGCCCATACCCCACTCCTGCGCCGTGGCAGTCACCCGAGCCATTTTCCGCTTCGTCTGGGGATGTAAAATGGACCGGGTCCGGAGGGACACGATGTTCAAATCTCTGGACAAGGGCGGGAAAAATGTACCCAACGTGGCCCTCATCCTGATGACCACCTTCGTGTGCGGCTGCATCAAGCTGTGTGTAGATCCCCAGTACGCAAACTCCAAGTGTCACTACGTGCTGAGGTTCTATCTGTCCCCGGTGTTGCGAAGGATGGGCCTGGTCACATTGCCGCGGAACGCTCCATGCAGTTGGGCGGTGCCGTACCACCTATCCTTCGTGGAACAGTTTCTGCGGGAAAACACCTTTGACCACCGGTCCATCAGGCAGTGGTCTGCACGGAATGTCCTCAAGGCCCTACGGGAAAAGGAAACGGTGGATCCTGTCGGATGGTTCCCCGAGCAGACCGTCAAAGTCATTTGGCGGAATGCCTCATCACCAGAACTTTCAAACAAGCACCAAGACGTAGCTTGGCTGGTGGTGAGAAGGGCCCTCCCCGTCAGATCCTTCATGCACACACGAAATCTCGCCCCCTCCGCACAGTGCCCCCGCGTTGGCTGTGGTGGGGAAGAGACGGCCGCCCACCTCCTCCTGGAATGTTCCTTTGCAAAGCAGGTGTGGAAAGAGATGCAGTGGTTTTTGTCAAGGTTCATCCCAAGCAGCTCTGTAACACAGGAGTCTGTGCTCTACGGGCTGTTCCCAGGGACGCACACCGAGACAAACATCAACTGCTGCTGGAGGACTATCAATTTGGTGAAAGACGCCCTTTGGTCTGCCCGAAACTTGCTGGTCTTCCAGCGCAAAGAGTTGTCCATCACCGAATGTTGCAGACTGGCACATTCCAAGGTCCAGGACTACGTGCTGAGGGACGCACTAAAGCTTGGGGCAGCCGCAGCAAAGGCTCAATGGGGAAAGACCACAGTGTAAGGTTCCCCCACCAAGCTGGACTGAGGGGCTGGATTCATGGGAAACCCCTCGAACTGTATCGTTAATATTCTCAATTGCTGCAAATGTAAAACTGTAATGGACATGACAATTGTGAAACGGAAGGGTTGGGAAGAAACTCATGACAGTATTGAAGGAAACTGATCTCCCTTGCAATGTTTGCATTTTTTGGTGCTGTTTGGAAACTGTTTGGCAATGTAATTTTTACAGATTTTTATGAATAAAGTATATTTTGGAAATAAAAAAAAAGTTTGTTACGTGCTGGCTAAAAAGGTTCTCTTGAACACAGTTCAAGAATTTTGTTCCCTCTGTGCCCTTCATACTGTTTGTATCCCAGTTGATATTGGGGTAGTTGAAATCCCCTACAGTTTTTGCACTCAGAAATTTTCCTACATATTTGTTCTTCTACCTCTCTCACTATTTGGGGGTCTATAGTACACTCCTAGTAGAGTGGCTGCCCCTTTTTATTTCTGAGCTCCACCCATATGGCCTCATTTGATGATTAATTTAGCATATCATCCCTCCTCAATACCATTATTAATTCCTTAACTAATAATGCCACACCCACTCCTTTTTTTATCTCTCTCTCTATCCTGCCTGAAAACTTGATCTCCAGGGATATTGAATTGCCTTTCTTATTTCTTATTTTTCCAAGTTTTGTATCATCTGCAAACTTTAAAAAGCTGCTCTCTACTCCCGAGTCTAGGTCGTTTTAAAAAATTGATAAGTGTAATTTGTAGTATAATGTACATAAGCTTTTGCTGGGTAGCTTATATATACAATATAATATAGACCTTTCGCGTCATCACAGGATGTGATGTCATGAATCTGAACACTGTGTTGTTCAGAGTTAATTATAAATGCCTTAGAGATTCTCTTGGCATTTCTTCGCAGATGAAGATTTTGGCAAGGTTGTAGTCATCGGTTGCAGGCCCGCTGGTGGCTAGTCAGGCCTATCCGTGACTGGCAGATTCTCCCACATCGGGTACAAATGAAGGTGGTGAAGGTGTAGTTGCTGCTGGAGGCAATTGGATCTATCCTTCTCCTCCTTTTCTCTTTCATGCTGGTTCTTCGCTCAATCTCAAAGGTGTCTGTAGCCCTCCTGATGTAGCATCTCCAGGCATCATGATCTATGGCCCGCGCTTCCCACTGGCGATGGTCAATGTGGCACACAGAGAGAGACTTCTTCAGGGAGTCCTTGAAACGTTTGCATGGGGCCCCTCTGTTCCTTTTACCCGTGGTCAGCTCTCCATACAACACAATCTTGGGCAGGTGACTGTCATCCATCCGGGCGACGTGACCCACCCAATGCAGTTGGCTTTGCAGGAGGATGGCCTTGATGCTGGTGATGTTGGCTGTTTCCAGGACTTCAATGTTTGAGATGCGGTCCTGCCAGCGGATCTTGAGGATGCTGTGGAGGCAGCGCTGATGGAAGTGCTCCAGAAGGAATACATGATGGCGGTCTAGAACCCATGACTCAGCGCCATACAGAAGGGTGGTGAGGACTATGGCTTTGTACACTTTGAGTTTGGTCTGTGCTCTGAGGCTGTGGTTGCTCCACACATGTTTGTAGAATCTGCTGAATGTACTGTTTGCTTTTGAGAGCCTATTGTCCACTTCCTTGTCTATGGTGGCATCAAACGTGATGACGCTCCCCAAATAAGTAAATTGCTTGACAGCATTCAGCTCGGTTCCCTCAATGACAATGCTTGGTGGTCTATATTCTCCTTGGGGTGCAGACTGATGCAGGACTTCAGTTTTCTTTAAACTGATTTTTATTCCGAAGAGTTGTGCCGCTTCAGAAAAATGTGTTGTTACACGTTGCAGGTCTGACTGACTGTGGGCCATGAGAGCACAGTCATCGGCGAAAAGAAGATCATGGATGAGTTTTTCTTGTGTCTTTGTGTGAGCCTGAAGATGCCTGAGGTTGAAAAGGCCTCCCTCAGTCCAGAAGCGTACATAAATTCCCTCCTTAAGATCTTCCGTTGCCTGCTGCAGCATCATGCTGAAAATGATGGTTTATACGGTCGGGGTCAGCACACATCCCTGCTTCACGCCATTGGAGATTCAGAAGGGACTTGAGAGGTCTCTATTTTGCTTGACTTGTCTGTACTGATTTTCATGAAACTGCTTCACCATGGCTGGGAACCTGGGTGGGCATCCAAGTTTTTCAAGGATTTTCCCAAGTCCATCTCTGCTCACAGTGTCAAATGCCTTGGTGAGGAGACGTATAGGCCTTTGTTTTGCTCACGCCACTTTTCTTGTAATTGTCTGAGTGCAAAAACCATCACGTTCTGGACCAAAGGTGTACCACACCATATTGCATGGACTACGATTGTTGGTACCCCAGCTATGGATAAAATAGCAAGAGAAGGAGGGTCCCTTCAAGCTTTAGTTGGCAACCCACCTAGGAGAGGGAAACTCTGAATCCAGACCTCTGGCTTGGCGACCTCGCTGCCACTGTTCCAGTTCACTGGGCCATGACAGATGAGCTCCAGGCTTAAAGGGTGGGGTCAGTCAGCGCAAACTGTACTCCACCTTAAAGCACCACTGCGCAGGCAGGAAGGAAATCTTCCACCCCAACTATAATTCAACAATTAAGTCCTGTAGCGACGGGAAAGGGGCAAAAACGGCAGGTGCAAGATGGCACTGGCTGCCGTAGTTTCAATCCTACATGCAGGCGGCTCAGGATATTGTTCATTTTGATGATGACCGAGAGACGACATCATCACCCAGTAGCACCCTAAGTGACCAAGCAGCCTTTTTGAAGGACAGCATTGCTTGCTCCAAAATTGGATTGGTGCCTAGAAAAGGTGGCCTGAACAAATGCTCAGCTCCCTACCGCCCAGTTGACTTGCCGCGGTCAATGGGCATCTCTTAATGTGGTCAAACTACGACAGAGAAGGAAATGCGAACTCCTAACCTCACTTCAAAAGGTGGGAAAAGAAGAAAAATTCTGAAACTCGCCTGCTGGAACATGAGAACAATGCTCGAAATGGTGACAACAGCCGCCCCAACGTCACTCAGCCCTGGTAGCCCATGAGCTAGCCAGACTGGACATTGATATAGCAGCCCTGAGTGAGGTCTGCTTCTCAAAGCAAGGCAGCCTAACAGAACACAACAAGGGTCACTGACCCGAAACGTTAACTCTGCTTCTCTTTCCACAGGTGCTGCCAGACCTGCTGAGTGGTTCCAGCATTTCTTGTTTTTATTTCTGGCTACACCCTCTATTGGTCATGTAGACCTCAAGGTGAACAACACCACTTTGGTGTCGGCTTCATGGTGAAGAAGGCCACAGTCACTAAACTTTCACGCCTGCCAATCAGCCATTCTGAATGCATCATGTCCCTGCAACTGCCCCTCCAAGACCAGCAGCATGCAACCCTCATCAGCATTTATGCTCCAACCCTGAAGGCTAACCCAGCTGACAAAGATGAGTTCGACATGGCTCTCTGTGAACTCATCCATAATGCCCCTCACAAGGACAAAATTGTTGTCCTTGGCGATTTCAATGCCAGAGTGGGCCGTGACAGCCTGGCATGGAAGGGAATGCTCGGAAAGCACGGAGTTGGAAACTGTAATGAAAACGGACATTTACTTTTGGAATTCTGTGCAGAAAAGCAGTTGTCCATAACCAACACCTTCTTTCAACAAAAAGATTGCTTCAAGACCACATGGATGCATCCTCGCTCTAAACACTGCACCTGATAGATTACATCTTGGTGTGCCAGTCTGACCTAAAGGATGTCCTGCATACTAGAGTCATGCCCAGTGCTGACTGTCATAAAGACCACCGGCTCGTTCATTCAACGCTGAACTTCCACTTCAAGCCTAAGTCTGTGCTCTACGGGCTGTTCCCAGGGACGCACACCGAGACAAACATCAACTGCTGCTGGAGGACTATCAATTCGGTGAAAGACGCCCTTTGGTCTGCCCGAAACTTGCTGGTCTTCCAGCGCAAAGAGTTGTCCACCGCCGAATGTTGCAGACTGGCACATTCCAAGGTCCAGGACTACGTGCTGAGGGACGCACTAAAGCTTGGGGCAGCCGCAGCAAAGGCTCAATGGGGAAAGACCACAGTGTAAGGTTCCCCCACCAAGCTGGACTGAGGGGCTGGATCCATGGGAAACCCCTCGAACTGTATCGTTAATATTCTGAATTGCTGTAAATGTAAAACTGTAATTGACAGGACAATTGAGAAACGGAAGGGTTGGGAAGAAACTCATGACAGTATTGAAGGAAACTGATCTCCCTTGCAATGTTTGTATTTTTTGGTGCTGTTTGGAAACTGTTTGGCAATGTAATTTTTACAGATTTTTATGAATAAAGTATATTTTGGAAATAAAAAAAAAAAACTTCAAGCCTAAACCCAAGAACAGGCCTAGAGAAAACCCATCAAAGAAATTTCGAGTAAGCAATCTGCAAACCCCATCTTACAGAGATAGATATCAAGTTACCTTACAGACTAGACTGAAACATCCTGATCTCACTGCTGATTCCACTCCACAAGATCTCTGGGAACACATCAAAGCTACTGGATACTTCCAACAAGGTCATTGGACGCAGCACCAAGAAGAATATGGACTGATTTGATGAAAATGACAAGGAAATTCAAGTTTTGCTAAAAATAAAAAGGTCAGCTCATCAGGTTCACCTGGCTGATTTGGCCAGCCTAGTGAAAAAGACAGTCTATCGTCAAGCATGCAGCACCCTTCAATGTAAACTGAGGAACATCCAAAATGACTGGTGGATTGCACTTGTGGAAAAAACTCAACTGTACGCTGATACTGGCGACATAAGAAGTTTCCATGAAGCACCAAAATCTGTCTATGGACCAGCATATCAGACCCAAAGCCCCCTGAGGAGCACCGATGGCAAGACACTACACACCGACAAGGAATCAGTCCTGGATCACTGGTCAGAGCCTATACACCAAGCTCCATGGGTTTTTCATGGCCTGCTGGGAACGGGGCGGGATTCCATGGGATCTTTGTAATGTCGTTATCATCACTTTGTACAAAAACAAAGGAGAAAAATCAGACTGCTCCAACTACCGTGGGATCACCGTCCTTTTTATTGCTGGAAAGTTCCTGGCTAGAATACTTCTGAACAGGGTTGTGCCTACCATTGCAGAAGAAAACCTGCCAGAGAGCCAGTGTGGTTTCAGAGCAAACAGAGGCACCACAGATATGGTATTTGCACTCAGACAATTACAAAAAAAAAGACCATCATGGGCTTAGAGGTAAGACCCCTGTAAATAAACTCCTGTTACTTTGACCCAAAGTCTGCTATCCTCATTTAATATTCACAGCACACTAACTAATATAGTATATGGTGGCAGCGATAAAAACAACTTTTGCAGGGTGAAGACATAGAAAACATCAGAGCGAAGCATGGAGAAATCGATACCCTTACCGGAGAGCTTCGAGTGAGCGGCGGGGCCCAACCAGGGCGAGGCATGGCCGAGGTAGATTCGAAGATTCGACAGGTACCGGTCTGCATTGGGTCTAGCGGCACAACCAGACAGGGAACAGGTCAGTGTTTTAGTGTACACCGTGGGAGACAATCCAGATGACATTTTAACCACCCTGAGGCTCGATGAAAAGGAAACCCTGTATGGCGAAGTAATAAAAGCCTTGTAAGGATACTTTAAGATCAGAAAGAATGTTATCATGGAAAGGGTGAAATTCAACAAACGCACCTAAAAAGATGGTGAAAGTATCAATTCATTCATTAATGATCTATGTAAAATAGTTGAGGATTGCAACTACGGGAGCTTGCGAGAAGAACTGATTCGGAACAGAATAGTAGTCAGGATCATAGATGAAGCGCTTTCAGACCAGTTTCAGGCGAAAGAAGATTTGACTTTGCAAAAAGCCATGCTGTTGAGCAGGCAGGCAGAGGCCCGAAAATTTAATTGACTACTAGTTTGGAGGATTGGGGGAGTCCAACCTCAAAAATTCTAAAATCAGTTGAGTCTGTGGAGAAGACAGAGAATATTGGTGCCAGAAAGCCCGAGAGGCGGGAAAGACATCTACAGGCAGCAACACTGAATTGCAGTAGGTACCCGGGAAGCTGAATGTTTCTGGTGCAAGAAAAGGGGGAACTTTCAGCAGGTCTGTCGCAGCAGGAGACAAAAGCTTCAGACTAGCAAAAAATTAGATGAAATAAATGAGAAACAAATAATCAATACTCCCTTCCTTGGGCAAGTGCAAGAGAAAAACAAAGATTGCTGGGAAGCAAAAATTTTAGGGGAAAAAATAAAACCAACTTCAAGTTAGATACAGGAGCAGCAGTTTCTGTCCTATCTGATAAAACGCCATGGCTGAGGAAGGAAAGGCTTAGGAAAACGAACAAAAAATTATACGGGCTGGGGGGGATTCAATTGAAGGTTGTAGGATAAATGCAAACAACCATAACAAACAGGAATAACACCATTCTGGAAACCCTATATGTTATAAAGAACCAAGCCTGTTCACTACTCAGTCAGAAAGCTTGTTTAGCCTCACAGCTGTTATGCAGGGTGGAAGCAGATCATCCTGGAAAACACTTTATTAGTGGTCTGAATACTGAAACAAGTGAAAAGGCACTTGAAGCAGTGTTTGGCAAATATGGAAGAATAATAGAAGTTCTGCTGATGAAAGATCGTGAAACAAGTAAGTTGAAGGGTTTTGCTTTTGTCTCTTTTGAAAGTCCAGGAGATGCGAGGGATGCAACCAAGGATATGAATGGGAAGCCTTTGGATGGAAAGCCCTTTAAAGTAGATCAAGCTAATAGACCAACATTTGAAAATAGCGGATGACGTGGACCACCCCCCACCCCCAAGAAGCCGTGGTCCTCCTAGGGGAATTCGAGGAGGAATGAGATGTCCACCTCAAAAAGGTGAGGATAGTGAATGGATTGAGGAGATAGAACAGTGCTACCTTAAGAAGAATGTACCACCAGCTAAAAGGCCCATTCCTTCGGGGGCAATGTGAAGTGGAGAAATGGGAGGAAGAGGAAGTGGCTCAAAAGGACCTCCCTCAGATGAAAGGGACAGTTATGGTTCACCTCCATCTCGCAGAGATATGATACCATCCAGAAGAGATGATTATATGTCAAGAGAGGATTGCTACAACAGCAGAGACAGTTATTCCGACAGTTATTCCAAGTTCTAGAGATACAAGAGATTATGGTCCACCACCAAGGGACTCCTACAGTTCTTGTGACTATTCTCACTCTGGACATGATGATTATGGACCTCGAGGATACAGCGATCAAGATGGATGTACTGGAGGCTGTGATAACTACAGAAGTAATACTTACTCAAGTAGCCGTAATCATTGTGTTGGTAGGCAAGATAGAGGTTCAGCTCTTCCAATGAAAAGAGGCTACCTCCACACAACTCATACAACAGCTCGAGGTGTGGAGGAAATCGTGGATCAGGGAAGGGGGAAACTGCTATGACAGGGGCAGTGGCCGAAGCAGATAAAGAACAAAGAACAGGCCATTCGGCCCTCCAGGCCTGTGCCAATCTTGATGCCTGCCTAAACTAAAACCTTCTGCACTTCTGGGGACCATATCCCTCTATTCCCATCCTATTCATGTATTTGTCAAGATGCCTCTTAAACGTCGCTATTGTACCTGCTTCCACCACCTCCCCCGGCAGCAAGTTCCAGGCATTCACCACCCTCTGTGTAAAGAGCTTGCCTTGCACATCCCCTCTAAACTTTGCCACTCACACCTTAAACCTATGTCCCCTAGTAACTGACTCTTTCACCCTGGGAAAAAGTTTCTGACTATCCACTCTGTCGATACCACTCATAACTTTGCAAACCTCTATCATGTCGCCCCTCCACCTCCGTCGTTCCAGTGAAAACAATCCGAGTTTATCCAACCTCTCCTCATAGCTAATGCCCTCCAGATCAGGCAACATCCTGGTAAACCTCTTCTGTACCCTCTCCAAAGCCTCCACGTCGTTCTGGTAGTGTGGCGACCAGAATTGCACGCAATATTCTAAGTGTGGCCTAACTAAAGTTCTGTACAGCTGCAGCATGACTTGCCAATTTTTATACTCTATGCCCTGACCGATGAAGGCAAGTATGCCGTATGCCTTCTTGACTACCTTATCCACCTGCGTTGCCATTTTCAGTGACCTGTGGACCTGTATGCCCAGATCTCTCTGCCTGTCAATACTCCTAAGGGTTCTGCCATTTACTGTATACTTCCCACCTGTATTAGATCTTCCAAAATGCATTACCTCACATTTGTCTGGATTAAACTCAAAATACTAAAACTGAATTTGATATAACCATTGACCAAAAGAAAAAGCCCTAGCTTTTCGTGCTGTTTTTCCTTACTGAAACACAACAGACAAATTGAGGTTAAGGACATGACTACCCACACTCCCAAGAACCCTTCAGTCACAAATCAGTGCAGAAGACTGGGAAAGGGCGAGGCTGAGAGAACAGCAAGAGAGGTCAGTCCAAACAGAGAATCATGATAGACACGACAGGAAAAAGTCAAACAGACCTGGAGACTTGGTTTGGATTAAAGATCAGGGTCAATATGGGGAAATGATGGAGAAATCTCCATATCCTCAATCCTACATAGTTCAGATGGAGCAGGGTTCATAGAAAAAACAATTGGGAAAAAAATCAAGAGTATCAGCTACCAGAGAGAGCTGATGAACCGGTGATACAACCAACTATAGATCACCCAGACGACAGTGAAAGCAGAGAACCTGAGTCATCCAGTAGTTCCACTCACCCACAGGAAAGTGAGGAAGAAGAACCGAAAGACCCAATACCCCAAACAAGTGAAAAAGGAATACTGCCTATGGCAGAGTCATGAGAACCACACAGCGTTACAGACCTGATGAATGAAATCAGAGACTTGTGGGGAGATGTAGTATAATGTACACAAGCTGTTGCCAGGTAGATTATGTATATAGACCTTAAGCATCATACAGGATGTGATGTCAAGAGTCTGAACCTTGTGTTGCTCAGTTTTAATGTAGATGCCTTAGAGATACGACCCCTGTAAATAAACTCCTCTTACTTTGACACAAGTCTACTATCGTCATTTAATATTAACAGAACACTGACCAGCATAGTACATAATGGACCCAAAACAGACCCTCAGGGAGCACCACTGCAAACCACCTTCTAGTCTGAAAAACATTTATCCACCACCACCCACTGCGTCTTGCCTCTGAGCCAACTTTGTATCCAAAATGTCATGTTCGTCTTGATTAATGGGATTCCATCTTTTTAATAAACCTTCTCAGTGGCACTTTGTCTAATGCCTTCCGGAAGTCCATATATACGTCTACATTGGGGAGATCAAATGCAGACTGGGTGACCGCTTTGCGGAACACCTCCGCTCAGTCCGAAAGCATGACCCCGAGCTTCCGGTTGCTTGCCATTTCAACACTCCCCCCTGCTCTCATGCTCACATCTCTGTCCTGGGATTGCTGCAGTGTTCCAGTGAACATCAACGCAAGCTCGAGGAACAGCATCTCATTTACCGATTAGGCACGTTACAGCCTGCCGGACTGAACATTGAGTTCAATAATTTCAGAGCATGATGGGCCCCCTTTTTGTTTTTATTTTCAGTTATTTTTTATTTTTTATGTGTTTATTTTATTTTAGTTTGTTTAATTTGTTTCTACTGTGCCTACCCACTGTTTTTATCATGTCTGTGCTTGGGGTCAGGCTGCTCAGTTTTCTGTCCATTAACACCCTCTCTGTACTAACACTTTGTCTTTCAGCACACCATTAACATACCGTTTGCCTTTGCTCCATGACCTTCTGGTCAGTTATTCTCTGTGACCTTGTCCTATCAACACTTTCTCTTTTGTTATCTCTTGCCCCACCCCCCGCTTTACTGGCTTAAAACCTTTTACATTTCTAATCTCTGCCAGTTCTGATGAAGGGTCACTGACCTGAAATGTTAACTCTGCTTCTCTCTCCACAGATGCTGCCAGACTTGCTGAGTATTTCCGGCACTTCTTGTTTGTGTTTCAGATTTCCAGCATCTGCAGTATTTTGCTTTTATTCGAGCGTTTAATTCACTGCCACTTCTCTTCCAGGAATGCCTACCTTGAAGAAGTTCTGCTCTTCTCTCCAACGGAATTTTCGTTTGTCTCTTTTACCTTGTTCACCTTCATTACTTTCTATTGCCCTCTTGGTGTTCGATAAGTGTCTACCAAAACACGTTTTCACAGCCACATCTCCTTCCTCCGTGACTGTCTCCGGCTCCAACTTATTCCACGTGGATTCCAACTGCAGTTTCACCCATCATGTTTTGAATCCACCCAGGATTACAGATATCTCTGAGAAAAACACCGTTCCTTGGACTGTTGTTCTCGCCGCATCCTGAGATCCACACTCAGTGTTATGCACCGCCACATGTACACACTGGACCTCTCTCTTCAGAAGCACCACCTCACCTTACCTCAAAGCTGTTCCGCTCCGCAGTTTCATTTCATTCTTCATCTTATCCGACGCATTGACAAAAAACCTTTTTTCTTCCTTTCAGGTGTTAAGGAACGCAAGATCCAGCAGCTGATGGGGAATAATACCCCTCCAGGTCTTTCTTCCCCTTCACTTCCCTCTGACCCCACCCCTTCTGATCTGACCTCTTGCCGTGTATTCACGATAACCTCTGACCTTCCCCTCCCTGACACTGAACATTCTGTACTCAGCAAAGGACTCAGTTTTCTCCCCTTACGCCCGCACCTCAATGAATTTCGTGCTCGGCATGACGTTGAACTCTTCTTCCATCACCTCTGCCTCTGGACTCACTTCTTTGACCAGGAGTCCTCCCCCAAACCAGCAGACCCATTCACCTGCCTCCAGCATTCTCCCTCTACCTGGACCCCACCCTCTGGCCTCTTACCCACTCATGATCTTTTCATTGAAAACTGTCGGCGAGACATCGGCCATCTCAACTTCTCTGCCCCCCTCACTCATTCTAACCTGTCTCCCTCTGAACTTGCTGCACTCCGTTCTCTCAGGTCTAACCCTGACATTGTCATCAACCCTGCAGACAAGGGTGGTGCTGTTGTTGTCTGGCGTACCGACCTCTACCTTGCAGAGGCTCAGCGCCAACTCTCAGACACTTCTTCCTACCTCCCCCGGACCATGACCCCACCACCGAACATCAAGCTACTGTCCACAGGACTGTCACTGGCCTCATCTCCTTTGAAGATCTTCCCTCTACAGCTTCCAACCTCATAGACCCGCAACCCCAGACAGCCCACTTCTACCTCCTTCCCAAAATCCACAAACAGGACTGTCCCGGCAGACCCATTGTTTCAGCCTGTTCCTACCCCACTGAACTTATTTCTTCCTATCTTGACTCTATCTTTTCTCCCCTGCTCCAGTCTCTTCCCACCTACATTTGTGACTCTTCTGACGCCCTACACCATTTTGACAATTTCCAGTTTCCTGGCCCCAATCGCCTCCTCTTCACTATGGATATCCAATCTCTCAACACCTCCATCCCCCACCAGGATGGTTTGAGGGCTCTCTGCTTCTTCCTTGAACAGAGGTCCAACCAGTCCCCATCTACCACCACCCTCCTCCGCCTGGCTGAACTTGTTCTCACATTGAACAACTTCTCCTTCTACTCCACTCACTTCCTTCAAGTAAAAGATGTTGCTATGGGTACCCGCGTGGGTCCTAGTTATGCCTGTCTTTTTGTGGGATATGTCGAACATTCCTTGTTCCAGTCCTGCTCAGGTCCCCTCCCCCAACTCTTTTTCCAGAACATTGATGACTGTATTGGTGCCATTTCCTGTTCCCGCCCGGAACTGGAAAACGTTATCAACTTTGCTTCTAATCTCTACCCTCTCTCACCTTTACATGGTCCATCTCCGACAGTTCCCTTCCCTTCCTCGACTTCTCTGTCTCCATCTCTGGCGATAGGCTGTCTACTAATATTCATTATAAGCCCACCGAGTCCCACAGCTAACTTGACTACATTTCTTTACACCCTGCCTCCTGTAAGGACTCCATTCTGTTCTCCCAGTTTCTCTGTCTCTGACGCATCTGCTCTGATGATGCTACCTTCCATGACAGCGCTTTTGATATGCCTTCCTTTTTCCTCAACCGAGGATTCCCCCCCACTGTTGTTGACAGGGCCCTCAACCGTGTCCTGCCCATTTCCCGCACCTCTACCCTCATCCCTTCCCCTCCCTCCCAGAACCGTGACAGGGTTCCCCTTGTCCTCACTTTCCACCCCACCAGCCTCCACATCCAAAGGATCATCCTCCACCATTTCCGTAACCTACAGCGTGATGCCACTGCCAAATGCATCTTCCCTTCCCCTCCCCTGTCAGTATTCCGAAGGGATTTTTGCCTCCGCGACACCCTGCTCCACTCCTCCATTACCCCCACCACCTTGTCCCCGTCCCACAGCACCTACCCCTGCAATCGCAGGAGGTGTAATACCTGCCCATTTACCTCCTCTCTCCTCACTATCCCAGGCCCTAAACACTCCTTTCAGGTGAAGCAACGATTTACTTGTACTTCTTTCAATTTAGTATATTGTATTTGCTGCTCACAATGTGGTCTCCTCTACACTGGGGAGACCAAATGCAGACTGGGTGACTGCTTTGCGGAACACCGCTGCTTAGTCCAAAAGCATGATCTGAGCTTCCGGTTGCTTGCCATTTCAACACTCCCCCCTGCTCTCATGCTCACATCTCAGTCCTGGGATTGCTGCAGTCTTCCAGTGAACATCAACGCAAGCTCGAGGAACAGCATCTCATTTACCGATTAGGCACGTTACAGCCTACCGGACTGAACATTGAATTCAATCATTTCAGAGCATGACGGGTCCCCTTTTTGTTTTTATTTTCAGTTATTTTTTATTTTTTATGTGTTTATTTTATTTTAGTTTGTTTCTACTGTGCCTACCCACTGTTTTTTTCATGTTTGTGCTTGGGGCCAGGCTATTCAGTTTTCTGTCAATTAACACCCTCTCTGCACTAATGCTTTGTCTTTCAGCACATCATTAATATACCATTTGCCTTTGCTCCATGACCTTCTGGTCAGTTATTCTCTGTGACCTTGCCCGATCAACACTTTCTCTTTTATTATCTCTTGCCCCACCCCCGCTTTACTGGCTTAAAACCTTTTACATTTCTAATCTCTGCCAGTTCTGATGAAGGGTCACTGACCTGAAATGTTATCTCTGCTTCTCTCTCCACAGGTGCTGCCAGACCTGCTGAGTATTCCCAGCATTTCTTGTTTGTGCATACATCTACTGCACTACCTTCTATGTTACCTATTACGACCGAGGTTGGAAGAATCCACCGTCTTTCTCTAGTTCCACGATTCCACTGGTCACAACATACTTCACCTCAGATGCATCTGTCCATGACAGTATTGGTAGGAGTGACCACCGCACAGTTCTTGTGATGAAGTCCCATCTTCACATTGAGGATACCCTCCATCGTGTTGTGTGGCACTGCCACCGTGCTAAATGGGATAGACTTTGAACAGATCTAGTAACTCATAACTGGGCATCCATGAGGCGCTGTGGGCCATCAGCAGCAGCAGAAATGTACTCAATCACAATCTGTAACCTCATGGCTTGGCATAATCCCGACTCTACCATTATCATCAAGCCGGGGGATCAACCCAGGTTCAATGAGGAGTGCAGGAGATAATGCCAGAAGCAGCACCAGGCATACCTGGCATGTCAACCTGGTGAAGCTACAGCACTACAGCTACAGCTACTTGTGTGCCAAACAGCATAAGCAGCATGCGATAGACAGGGCTAAGCGATCCCACAACCAACGGATTAGCTCTAAGCTCTGCAGTCCTGCCACATCCAACCATGAATGATGGTGGACAATTAAACAACTAACTGGAGGAGGTGGCTCCACAAATATCCCCATCCTCAATGATGGGGCAGCCCAGCACATCAGTGCAAAAGATAAGGCTGAAGCATTTGCAACGATCTTCAGCCAGAAATGCCAAGTGGATGATCCACCTTGGCCTCCTCCTGAAGTCTCCAGCATCACAGATGCCAGACCTCAGCCAATTAGATTACTGCACGTAATACCAAGAAACGACTGAAGGCACTGGATACTGCAAAGGCTATGTGCCCTGACAACATTCTCAGTAGTACTTGTCATGATCCTATCTTTTTATTTTCCGAGAAATAGGCAGTATGTCTTTACGACAGCAAAGGATCAGTACTCTTTTAAGAACAAGCAAGCCTCAGGAGTTACCGAGAAGGTGCATTTTGGTTGCCATTGGATACAACCATACAGAGAGGGAACCAACTAGTTTCAGAAGGTGCATCCTGGTTGCCTTGGATACAGCCACTCAGAGACTGAGGATCGATGTACAATATTACAATTAACTTTTAAACTGGCTTTTTATCTGAGATAGACTGTTCTAACAGACAGACAGCTAGGCCAACATGAACTGAACAGAGATCTCTGTCAATTTAAACTGAAGGAAGTGAATTTAAACTATTATTTATTATACTCTCAGAATTCTGAAAAGTCAAGCCCGATTAATTCTTTAAAAACAAAATTGTTGATTGGTGTTCATCACTGGAGAAGAAGAGCAACACTTCAACTGCTGAACCAGACTACTGACTGTCCGACTGTTGAAGAACCTTTTTTTCCTCCATCGGTTAACTACGAAGACTGTAAGCAACCTTGGACCGTTTCTACATTGGGTAGATTCCATTTCGGTAGGAGTGTAAATCTGCCAGGCCTTTGTCACTTCTATTTTTAACTTGTTTTATCTTAGTAGTGTTTAAAAATTTAGTGTTTTCTAATAAACAGTTAATTTGTTGATCTAAAGATACATGGTTTGGTTCGCTTCATTTGGGGGGCTAATAGATGGTTCAATTCGGCTGTGGCTTTCTTTAATTTGGAAAGTTTAAAGTGATATGTTATGCGATCTGTAGAGTGACTGGACTGAACTGACCGCAATCAGAATTATATATTTTGATTGGGGGCTTTGTCTTGAGCGGTCGTGTCTTAACAGTACTGAAGACCTGTGCTCCAGAACTCGCTGCACCCCGAGACAAGCTGTTCCAGTCCATCTACCTGACAATGTGGAAAATTGCCCAGGTATGTCCTGTACATAGAAAGCAGGACAAATCCAACCTGGCCAATTACCGCCCCATCAGTCTCCTCTCAATTATCAGTAAAGTGATGGAAGATGTTGTCAACAGTGCTATCAAACGGCACTTGCTTAGCAATAAACTGTTCAGTGACGCTCAGTTTGGGTTCCGCCAGGGCCACTCAGCTCCTGACCTCATTACAGCCTTGGTTCAAACATGGACAAAAGAGCTGAACTCAAGAGGTGAGGTGAGAGTGACTGCCCTTGACATCAAGGCAGCATTTGACTGAGTATGGCATCAAGGAGCCTTAGCAAAACTGGAGTCAATGGCAATCAGGGGGAAAATACTCTGCTGGTTGGAGTTATACCTAGCACAAAGAAAGATGGTTGTGGTTGTTGGAGGTCAATCATCTCAGCCCCAGGACATCACCGCAGGATTTTCTCAGGGTAGTGTCCTAGGCCCAACCATCTTCAGCTGCTTCATCAATGACCTTCCTTCAATCATAAGGTCAGAAGTGGGGATGTTTGCTGATGATTGAACAATGTTCAGCACCATTTGCAACTCCTCAGATACTGAAGCAATCCATTTAGAAATGCAGCAAGACCTGGACAATATCCAGGCTTGGGCTGATAAGTGGCAAGTAACATTCGCGCCACACAAATGCCAGGCAATGACCATCTCCAACAAGAGAGAATCTAACTATCGCCCCTTGATGTTCAATGGCATTATGATCGCTGAATCCCCCACGATCAACATCCTGGGGGTTACTGTTGACCAGAAGCTGAACTGGAGTAGCCATATAAATACCGTGGCTACAAGAGCAGGTCAGAGGCTAGGAATCCTGTGGTGATTAACTCACCGCCTGACTCCCCAAAGCCTGTCCACCATCTACAAGGCACAAGTCAGGAGTGTGATGGAATACTCTCCACTTATCTAGATGGGTGCAGCTTCAACTACACTCAGGAAGCTCGATACCATCCAGGACAAAGCAGCCTGCTTGATTGACACCCCATCCACAAACATTCACTCCCTCTACTACCAAAGCGCAGTGGCAGCAGTGTGTACCATCTACAAGATGCACTGCAGCAACGCACCAAGTCTCCTTTGACAGCACCTTCCAAGCCCCATGACCTCTACCACCTAGAACGACAAGGGCAACAGATACATGGGAACATCACCACTTGTAAGTTCTCTTTCAAACACACACCATCCTGACTTGGAACGATATCGCCGTTCCTTCACTGTTGCTGGGTCAAAATCCTGGAACTCCCTTCCTAACAGCACTGTGGGTGTACCTGCACCAGATGGACTGCAACGGTTCAAGAAGGCGGCTCATCACCACCTTCCCAAGGGCAATTAGGGATGGGCAATAAATGTGGCCTAGCCAGCGATGCCCATTTAGAACCATAAAAAAATTACGGCACAGAAGGAGGCCATTCAGCCCGTCATGTCCGTGCCAGCCAAAATATCTAGCCGCTATCTAATCCCACCTTTCAGCACCTGGTCCATAGCCTTGCAGGTTACAGCACTTCAGGTGCATGTCCAGGTACCTTTTACAAGAATTGAGGGTTTCTGCCTCCACCACTGTTCCTGGCAGTGAATTCCAGACACCCACCACCCTCTGGGTGAAAAAGATTTTCCTCATGTCCCCTCTAATCCTTCTACCAATCACCTTAAATCTGTGCCCCCTGGTAATTGACCTCTCCGCTTGGGGAAATAGGTCCTTCCTGTCTATTCTATCTGGGCCCCTCATAATTTTGTACACATCAATTAAGTCATTAATTACATTAATTAATTAATTACATCCCATGAATGAATAAATAACAGTAAAAGAGTTTGGGTGCCTCCTGTATCCCTAAGTATAACTATAGGTTTACCTGCTTCACTTGAGGAATAGAGAGTTACTTTTCCTTTTGACAAGAATTCCCTGTAGGTCTCAAGTTTCTTGTTCACGTCCCCCACACTCACAGCGGCTTTTTTACTTGGCCTTACAGCTGCAGTCAGAGCTATAGCTTGTTCTGTCGTAATCTCGGTCAGGACCCCTTTCTCTGCAGTAGTCTTGTCTACCCTATAAGTCCCATGGGGTTTACCCCATAACTTCCAACAATCCTCATGAATGTGTCCCACCTTATGGCAATGGAAACACTGAGGCCTCTGGATCTCACTTCTACTATCAACACCTTCCTTTCTGGCCTGAGGAGGATATTCTTGGGCATTCCCAGATGTCCCTTCTCATGCCTGGCTACTTGTCTTCCTTTCACCCTTCCAAGTTCTATCCTTGGGTTTGTGGGGGTGACAGAAAAAGGGTTTGGGCTTGTGAACCAGCTCGTAATCATCAGCCATCTCAGCTGCCTGTCTGGCTGTTTAAACCTTCTGGTTCTCTACATGGGTTCTTACTAATTACTATTTCCCTAAGGGTCTCATCCGTGGCCTCTACCTTTAGTGCCCATGTTGAACGTCCAAAGTTAATTTGCTTTACCCTCTCAAATTCTATATAAGTCTGTCCAGGCTGTTTCCGGAGGTTCCAAAATTTATCCCTGTTATCTTCAGGGACCTACTCATAAGTAGCGTGGATAGCCTTTTTAGCCATCTCATAATCTGCAGAAGCCTCCTCAGAAAGCATAGCATAAACTTCATGAGTTCTGCCTATCAACCTGCTTTGCATGAGCAATATCCAGTTTTCTTTCGGCAACTTCATCTGTTTAGCTAGCTTTTCAAAAGAAATGAAAAATGCCTCTACGTCCCTTTCCACTTGTACAAATTTAAACAGCTCTCCACTGGGTCCTGGTTTGGAGACAGATTCTTCCTCATCAGAACTTTCCGTGGAGCCAAGGTCACCCTTTTGTTTTAGTTCCAGTCTTTTTAATTGAAATACCCTTTCTCGCTCCCTTTCTTTTCTTTCTTTTTTCCTTTCTCTCTCCTGCCTCTTCTTTTTCCTTTTCTCTTTCCCTTTGCGATTCTAGTTCCAGCTTCTGAACTGCTCTTTCATTTTCCATTTCTTCTCTCTGAAGTGCTTCTCTTTCAAGTTCAAGTTTTGTCAGTTCTTTTTCCTGTTTCAGCTGCAGCTGAATTCTAGCTTATTCAACTGAATTACCATCTGGATTGCCTTGTCTTTCTTCCACTTTCAAATGCTGTGCTATTACCTCAATTATATCTGCTTTCTTAGCCCCTGCTTTTAACTCTAACTCCAACTTTCCTGCCAATGCCATTGGCCTAGCCTTGGTTAAGTTATGCAAATCACTCAAGGATAAATCCTCCCTCTCCAGAAAGGTTTTAGCAACTGACAAAGCCATTTTGGTTTTCAATACGTATAGTAAAATTCACCATAAGATCTTTAACAGCCTTAACTGCAGCATGTCCCAGCACTCGTATTTGTCTCTGGATTTCAAATCCTGCACAGCCCCAATTATATGTTATGACTGAGGTTGGAGGAATGCACTGTCTTTCTCAAGTTCCACGATTCCACTGGTCACAACATATATTTAAATATTTTACCCAGTTACCGATACAGCCAGTTATATACTTTATTTATATTAGTTTCAGAATAAAAATCTGCCAACCAGGTTTCTTTAATAAACAACAAATTATTAATTTATTATAAAAAAAGACTTATTCAACAAAGATGCAAAGCTTATTAACTCACAGGTTGAAATATGAAAGTATAAATGCATTCCCTTCTGAATAACCCAACACACATGCACATACACACACCGATTGAAAAAAAAATAAAGAAGCTTTCTCTGCAGAGATCAGCTTTACAAAAGCAAAAATATTTTGGCCAAATACTTGTAAATTCTTGTAGAAATAAAGGATAAGATATGAAATGTTCCAGGTGACTTTTGGTTTTGCATCTGGGTACATGTAGACAGCTGTCACTGGGATCTTTCTGGAGCAGTTCTGTTCAGGAGACACCAAGGAGTAGCCTTGCAGGCATTTTGGGAGAATTACTGCATCAGTGAGTTCAGCTATCACACCGGATTCTCAAAATATTTTTCAGCACAGGTGGAAAAGGATGAGTTGGGTGGCTTCTCTCTTAGCAGGATACACATCAACTGCACTCCAAACTCTCTCCAAAAATGAAACCAAAACTCCTGAGCCATAAATCAAACATGTGACTTCTCGGTAAACAACTCCAAATAGTTCCATTGTCCATAAGGCGCTGGCTGTTTACTTTGCTTAAGACATGTGACTTCCAGTAAGTGTTAGTTTTTAAACAAAGCCCCAAGTGTCCTTCCAGTGACCCTTTTAAAAAAAACAAGTCCAGCATCTCCTCAGGTATTTTCCACAGTTGTTTAAACACAAGTCCTCAAAAAAATATTAATAATGGAAGCACGTTCATGTCATACCTCATCAAAGAATTCAATTAAATTAGTCAGAAATGATTCGCCTTTCACAAATCCATGCTGGGTTTCCTTCATTAACCCATGCCTTTCCAAATGAAAGTTTTTTTGTCCCTGACAAATGTTAGGCTGACTGGTTTATCCCTCTCCCCTTTCCTGAACAGTGGTATAACATTAGCAACCCTCCAGTCCTCTGGTATTGATGTTGTATCCAATGAGGATTGAAAGATTGTGACCAATGTCTGTTCTATTTCCATCTTTGCTTCCTTAAACAACCGAGGATGCATTCCATCTGGACCAGGTGATTTACCAACTTTCAGTAATGCTAATCTTTTTAGTATATCTTCTCTGTTTATTGCTGTCTTGTCCATAACTTCCCTCTCGTTTCTTAGTGTAGCCTTCATATCAGCCACTTCTTTTATGAAGGCAGATGCAAAATATTCATTTAATATTTCTACCATGTCCTGTGACTCTACATGAAGATTTCTTTTTGGATTTTTAATAGGCCCAGCCATTTCCCTAGCTAACTGTTTACACTTTATGGATGCAAAATTGGGCTCCATAGCACCTGTAGTTTCAATGCTCCAGCTACTGTTTTAGTACCAAGATTACATAAGTGCCACACACACCGAACGCCATATTGATGAGGGTGTTAGCATGAGCATGCATCAGAAGTATGCAGAATAGGCAGATTGTAATGTCAGTTAGCAGGTAATGCTGATTTGACACCAGCACTGCTTTAGCTAATGCCCTCTCTTAGCCTTGCACAGCCGAACATGTGTTCAACAGCAGGAAGGACTCCCTGCCCCCGACCAGCACTATTTAAAAGAATCATCAATGACTTGCAGGTAAGCTGATGATTATCTTCCTTCCAGTGGTGGGTGCGATAGTTGTAATTCTCCTTGGGCTGCAGGATGAGGGGAAGATGGAGCAGAGACAGCAAAGATGAGGACAAGCTGCTCACAAAGGAAGGAGGAGGAAGGGAAGAAGTGCTCTTAATAGGGACCTAGGCTCTTCTGGGAGCACTTCTCTTACCAGCACCTTAAGCCAGAAGCTGTGTGTGCGCATCTGCGCTTTATGAAGGAGCTGCTGACAGAACTCTGCCACTGCTTGGAACCAGACCTACAGCCTCACATACAGGACATCCTTCTTGAAGTGCAGACATCTTAAATATTGTTCCTCGCTGAGGTTCAGGCAGGAGAATTGCTCCCTGAACACTCTGGGCAGATATGGCCTGCTGAGGATGAGGACAGCACCGCCAGTGGCTGTGAAGGTGACTGTGGCGCTGAATTTCTTCACGTCAGGATTCTTCCAGGTTGGAGCAGGAAACAAATCTAACATCTCCCAGTTTTCCATCCACTGCTACATCAAAGAGTTGACAGGCAGTCTTTATGCCAGGAGAGGGGAGCTTATTGTGCTCTTTCAGAACAGAGAGAAGCAGGCGGAGCATGCACATGGCTTTGCCAGGATAACCAGCTTCCGCATGGTGCAAGGTGCCATCAACAGCATTGATGTGGCTTTACGGGTGCCAGAACTCAATTCTGAGATGTACCGCAACTGCAATGGGTGCCACTTACTGAATGTGCAGTGGGTGTGTGACCACGCTCAGCACATTATACTGTTGAATGCTTCCAGGATAGTGGACAGTTATGATGGTTTCATTCTGCGCTAGTCTGCTTTTCTCTCAGTATTTGAGCCACCACACTTACCCAGAGGGCTGCTGCTGGGTGACAAGAGCTAACTGCTCTACACCTGGGTCTTGACGCTGCTCCACAACCTAAGCATACATGGCTATCACGCATACAATGAGAGCCATGCTGCCACGAGAAACATCACCACGCAGGCTAATGAAGGAATGTTTCCACTGCCTAGAATGCTCTGGAGGAGCCCTCCGGTACTCGTCTGAATATGTGTCCTGATTCGTGATGGTTTGCTGCATCTTCCACAACCTGATCATCACAAGGACACAGCCCTTGTCACAGGGAATTCAATGAGCATCGTGTCTCAGGTGGAAGATGAGGAAGAAGGGAGCAGATAGCCAGCACATCCGAGTTCTAGTTGGGTTGACCTTGAGTGCCTCATTCAACTGCGGTTCCCGTGAACACAACCCCAGATCCCCATTGTACAACAGTCCCACACCTTACCATCCCTCCGTTATGGATCATCACAGCGCCCTCTTGGCCAAAATGCTGAAATAAAAATCAGCAAAAAAAAAACTGCCATCGCAAAGGGAAGTCCTTGCCATCGGAGAATATGACACAACATTTAAACTGCTATTAGGAAGGGGAAATCTGCACTACAGAGATCACTAGATCTTTATGGGCAGCTTTCTTCAAGGTCAGTGGCAAGCTCCGTTGCCTCACTTTTGACTGTGAAGTCTAGCCCATCCTTCTATTCCTTTCTCTTTCATGTTCTTAGTCAGCTTCCCCTTAAATGCATCTATGCTATTTGCCTTAAACACTCCATGTAGTAGCAAGTTTCACATTTTCACCATTCTCTGGGTAAAGAATTTTCTCCTGAATTCCTTATTAGATTTATTAGTGTCTATCTAATATTTATGGCCCCTAGATTTAGACTCACTAATGGTTCACTAATGTCCTTTAGGGAAGGAAATCTGCTGTCCTTACCTGGTCTGGCCTACATGTGACTCCAGACCCACAGCAATGTGGTTAACTCTTACATGCCCTCTGAAATGGCTGAGCAAGCCACTCAGTTGTACCTAACCGCTACGAAGTCAATAAAAAGGAATGAAACCGGACGGACCACCCAGCATCGACCGAGGCACTGGAAACGACAACGGCAAACCCAGTCCTGTCGACCCTGCAATGTCCCCCTTACTAACATTTGGGGGCAAAGTTGGGAGAGCTGTCCCACAGACTAGTCAAGCAACAGCCTAACATAGTCATACTCACGGAATCATACCTTACAGACAATGTCCCAGACACTGCAATCCCTATCCCTGGGTATGTCCTGTCCCATTGGCAGGACAGACCCAACAGAGGTGGCAGGACAGTGGTCTACAGTAGGGAGGGAGTTGCCCTGGGAATCCTCAACATCGACTCTGGACCCCATGAAGTCTCATGGCATTGGGTCAAACATGGGCAAGATAACCTCCTACTGATTATTACCTACCGCCCTCCCTCAGCTGATGAGTCAGTACTCCTCCATGTTGAACACAATTTGGAGGAAGTACTGAGGGTGGCAATGGTGCAAAATGTACTCTGGGTTGGGGACTTCAATGTCCATCACCAAGAGTGGCTCGGTAGCACCACGACTGACCGAGCTGGCCAAATACTAAAGGACATAGCTGCGAGACTGGGTCTGCAGCAGGTGGTGGGGGAACAACACGAGGGAAAAACATACTTGACCTTGTCCTCACCAATCTGCCTGCCGCAGATGCTTCTGTTCATGACTGTATTGGTAGGAGTGACCACCGCACAGTCCTTGTGGAGACGAAGACCCACCTTCACATTGAGATACCGTCCATCGTGTTGTGTGGCTTTATCACTGTGCTAAATGGGATAGATTTCGAACAGATCTAGCAATGCAAAACTGGGCATCCATGAGGCGCTGTGGGCCATCAGCGGCAGCAGAATTGTACTCAACCACAATCTGTAATCTCATGGCCCGACATATTCCCCACTCTACCATTACCATCAAGCCAGGAGACCAACCCTGTTTCAATGAAGAGTGAAGGAGGGCATGCCAGGAGCAGCACCAGGTATACCTCAAAATGAGGTGTCAACCTAGTGAAGCTACAACCCAGGACAACTTACATGCCAAACTGCATAAGCAGCATGCAATAGACAGAGCTAAGCGATCCCATAACCAACGGATCAGATCTAAGCTTTGCAGTCTTGCCACATCCAGTCGTGAATGGTGGTGGACAATTAAACAATTAACTGGAGGAGGTGGCTCCACAAATATCCCCATCCTCAATGATGGGGGAGCCCAGCACATCAGTGCGAAAGATAAGGCTGAAGCATTTGCAACAATCTTCAGCCAGAAGTGCCAAGTTGATGATCCATCTCGGCCTCCTCCTGAAGTCCCCAGCATTACAGATGCCAGACTTCAGCCAATTCAATTCACACTGCATGATATCAAGAAATGACTGAAGGCACTGGATACTGCAAAGGCTATGGGTTCTGACAATATTCCGGCGATAGTACTGAAGACCTGTTCTCCAGAACTTGCCGCACCCCTAGCCAAGCTGTTCCAGTATAGCTACAACACTGGCATCTACCCGCCAATGTGGAAAATTGCCCAGGTGTGTCCTGTACGCAAAAAGCAGGACAAGTCCAACCAAGCCAATTACCGTTCCATCAGTCTACTCTCAATCATCAATAAAGTGATGGAATGTGCCATCAACAGTGCCATCAAGCAGCACTTACTTAGCAATAACCTGCTCAGTGACGTTCAGTTTGGGTTCCGCCAGAGCCACTCAGCTCCTGACCTCATTACAGCCTTGGTTCAAACATGGACAAAAGAGCTGAACTCAAGAGGTGAGGTGAGAGTGACTGCCCTTGACATCAAAGCAGCATTTGACTGAGTATGGCATCAAGGAGCCTTAGCAAAACTGGAGTCAATGGGAATCAGGGGGAAAATATTCTGCTGGTTGGAGTCATACCTAGTGCAAAGGAAGATGGCTGTGGTTGTTGGAGGTCAATCATCTCAGCTCCAGGACATCACTGCAGGAGTTCCTCAGGGTATTGTCCTAGGCCCAACCATCTTCAGCTGCTTCATCAATGACCTTTCTTCAATCACAAGGTCAGAAGTGGGGATGATTGCTGATGATTGCACAATGTTCAGCACCATTTGCAACTCCTCAAATACTGAAGCAGTCCGTGTAGAAATGCAGCAAGACCTGGGCAATATCCAGGCTTGGGCTGATAAGTAGCAAGTAACACAAGTGCCAGGCAATGACCATCTCCAACAAGAAAGAAACTAACCATCTCCCCTTGACATTCAATGGCATTACCATCGCTGAATCCCCCACAATCCTAGGAGCTACCATTGACCAGAAACTGAACTGAAGTAGTCATATAAATACCGTGGCTACAAGAGCAGGTCAGAGGCTAGGAATCCTGCGGCGAGTAACTCACCTCCTGACTCCCCAAAGCCTGTCCACCATCTACAAGGCACAAGTCAGGAGTGTGATGGAATACTCTCCACTTGCCTGGATGGGTGCAGCTCCAACAACACTCAAGAAGCTCGACACCATCCAGAACAAAGCAGCCACTTGATTGGCACCCCATCCACAAACATTCACTCCCTCCACCACCGACGCACAGTGGCAGCAGTGTGTACCATCTACAAGATGCACTGCAGCAATGTACCAAGTCTCCTTAGACAGCACCTTCCAAACCCGCGACTTCTACCACCTCGAAGGACAAGAGCAGCAGATGCATGGGAACATCACCACATGCAAGTTGCCGTCCCAGTCACACACCATCCTGACTTGGAACTATATCGCTGTTCCTTCACTGTCGCTTGTCAAAATCCTGGAACTCCCTTCCTAACAGCACTGTGGGTGTAGCTACCTCACATGGACTGCAGCGGTTCAAGAAGGCAGCTCACAACCACCTTCTCAAGGGCCATTAGGGATGGGCAATAAATGCTGACATAGCCAGTGATGCCCACGTCCCATGAATGAATAAAAAAAACCTCTCCCATTTTTGTACTCCTATCTCTCCCTCCCCTGCTGTTCCTCTCTAAAACATTTTGTTGATAAATCCAATTCCTAAATCTTTTGATTGATGTGAAACATTCCCGCCTGGAGAATGAACTCTTTTTCTATTTACTCCTCCTGTTCCTTAGCTGATCAGTGTCTAGCCTTATTGACACGTGCCATGGCCATACAATATAGCAGAGGAGATTTGAGGTGCTGTACTTACAAACGGCACCAATTCCACATTGGATTGTTATTGAGATCCATTATGGTAACATGGCTGATTTGTTTGGTGTGGTGTTGTCCAACACATTAGCCATTGGCAATTCAGATGTGGCCATGTACATTTCTGATTAGTAAATAAAAAATGAGTATTAGACACCTTCCTTGGACATGTGCTTTCAATACACAAAGCACAGACATGTGAACTTTAACTGTTTTGCACACTTTGGGATGTCCTGAGATCATAAAAACCTTTATGTAATGCAAATCCTTCCTTTTTTTCTTTTATTAAAGTTCAGCAAACAAATCAGACTATGTCACATCCATCAATGTCTCCTTCACGACTCCCATGGTTACAGATGTTATGATTTTACAGCCAATTAATACTTTGTGAAGTTTAGTAACAGTTGTAATGTAGGAAATATAGCAGCCAATTTAGGCACAGCAAGGCCCCACAAACAACAATGCGATAATGGGTGGAATTTTATGGGCCCTGCAAAGGTGGAATGTATGGTGTGCAGTGTGATTTAATTAGGCGGGAGGTGTTCTTTTGGATTCCCGACGGCAAGTTTTTTTCTGAAATTAAGTCAACAGCTTGTTTGCGGCTGTCTGGAGTTCCCCCGCATGGTGGCGGATTGCACTTTGCATTCATTTACATGCCATGAAGACTCATTACCATACACTTAGTTTCAATTAAGTCCTACCTGGCAGATTAAGTGAACGGCGGGTGCTATTCCCATGCCACCAGGTTCACGCTTGTTTGAACATGCTGTGCAACAGTCGGCTTTGTGCAGTTGAGACTGAGGTCAGTGTTTCTCATTCTGGAACTCATCGACAAAACGAACGCGAGAATTGGAATGGATGTTTACCTCCAGGCTCGCCACCATCCAGGGCAATTCTTCTTAGGAGATGGCTGTGAAGGCATGGGTGGGTCCACATGGAGGAGCAGGGGAGGTTGCTTGGGGCGAACAGGTGGCTTTACTGGGTGCATGGAGGAGCAGGGGAGGTTATGGGGCGAACAGGGAGGAGTTACAGGACTTACATGGAGCAGCAAAGGAGGGAGGAAGAGAGCGCCAAGGGTGGTGTTACCATATCTACATGTAGGAGCAGGAGAAGGAGGAAGGTGGGGTTGCTGGGTCTACATATAGGAGCAGGGGAGGGAGGAGGGGAGAACAAAGGATGGATTTATCGGGAGCATGGAGGAGCAGGGGAGGGAGGAGGGGAGAAGAGGGCAGGTTGATTGGGTGCATGGAATATCAGGGGAGGGAGGCAGAGAGCAGCTAGGGTTTGTAATAGCTGCTTTTGCTCCTGAAACTAGCTTTGGGCGGCAGCCAAGTTGTTGGGTGGATTTGAGTATTACAGTCATCAGAAGAACATGAAGAACCCGAAGGGAGAGATGAGTGCTGTCAACGTCGGGGACCTGTGAGGTGAATTCAGGGTATTGGCTGGCAGAGGGAATGATCACAGTCACTGGGGGTAAATGGATTCTGTAGGGGGTGGGGAAGGCTGAGACTTAGGGTTGGGTACTCTACAGTATCATAGGGAGGGGAAGGGGATTCGGCAGTAATATTCAGCTTGATTTCAGGAGGATCAAGGGTCAGAGTGGGCATTTCAATTGTAACGGGAGTAGCAACGGAGGGAGGGATGACATGAATAAATTGATTGTGACACCGTGCACGGTAATGGGGGAGGTTCAATAGTAACAGAGGGAAGGTTTAAGGTTACATTGGGTGGGTCGAGGGTAATGAGTTCAGGCTGAAAGGTGGCAGGAGGAAGTTGGAAGGTGGGGAGATTTGCTTTATATTGTACCTATACCATTTTCTCGATTGATAATGAAAACCACCTGGCCACTCAAGGATTGCAAGGTGAGTGGGAGGAGACAGTTGATTGTGGGTGAGTATTCAACCTGGCTGCATCTCTAAGGCACAATAAAAAAGAATGCACATTGCCTGGATGTTTCCGCTGACTGACATCAGAAGGCTGCATTGGTACGTTAAGCCCACTTCATTATTTACAAAACTGCAGCGATATGGGTGTCAGACCATCAATTTTTCTAATACTATGGGAAGAGGAGCACATGGAGTGAATAAGGATGCATCTATTCCCTCAACGCATGATGGCTGAATGCCAGCAACAGGCAGAACAGGAAGGTGAGGATGCTGCAACTGACAACATGCAGGAATGGCATTCTCGAAGATGGGTGCTGGCACATCATCACATCCTCAGAACAAGGAAAAATGACCTTCAAATGTCAGAGGGGCAATGCCAGAGACGCATAAGGATGTATCTTGAAATGGTCACAGAAAAATATACAATCCTGCAGCATGACCTGCAACTGCTTGGTTTTTGTGGGACACCCATGCCACTTTCCCTCAAGGTTAATGCTGCATTCAATTGATTGCATACTGGCATCTTTCAGGGCTGAACGGGCAACATATGTGGCATATTACAGTCTGTGACACATAGTTGTATGGAAGAGGTGACCAATGCCCTATTCCTTCATACCAATGACTTCATCTACTTACTTGTAGACGAGGACAGCCATACAGCATGGTCTGTGAACTTCACCGCCATTGCTGGGTTCCCCAGAGTGCAAGGGGTTATCAACTGCAGTCTTGGAGCCATAAGGGCTCCCTGGGAGACAACTGCTGCATTTGTGAATCCCAAAGGTTTCCAATATTTCAACGTTCAACTGTTTTGCAATGACAGGAGAAAATAACTGCAGATTTGCAAACGTTTCCAAAAGATCTGTCTTCTGCAGGTGGTAGAACAGGAGGAGGAACAGTTCTACGCAGATGAGGATTACTTTGAAGAGGGTGAGGAGGTGAACAACAATGCAAACATTGCCGTAATAGATGTAAGGCCATGGAGGGACATGCAAGGGACATCAGGGAGCATCTCATATTTGCACATCGCTGATAACAGTAACCCAATGTAAGAAGTGACATTGAGAAGAGAAAACATACATTCTCCAATCATGTTCACAAACGCCTGAAGTCTTAATCATTGCTGCAATCAAAAAGAAGGACTCTTCAGACACCATCACATAAACCTGCAGTGGAGATGTTGCAAATGGCCTTTATGCTAGCGATTTCATTGAAAGCGACATGCATCTACATTGAAAAGTTTGAAATGCATCAAGGCATTAAGCTGCACACATAGGAAGCTGCAACTTTGCAGGACTTTGATTTGCCCAGCAGATCTAATGTTCTGTGGGTGACGATTCAACAGGGAACACAACAATGCTAGGAAAGTAAGGTTTTGAGCACAGATCCACGAATGGAAGGCATGTTTGTACTTTGAGCATTAACAAATATGCAGATGTGATACAGCCATCATTGAGGACTGAAGGCTAACATAAAATTAATAAATGGACACTGGATATGTTCTGAAAGGCATTGCAAGCAACAATGTGTTCATGCCATATGCCTCCAGTAAACATTTTCTTTTTCAAATGAAACCAAGCAAATGTGTTAAGAGAGCAGATTAAAAATAAATATGAATTGAAAATTGAACAATATGTGCAGATTATTTACAATATTGGTGCCACCTTCGTGCTTATAAGTTTTTCATCTTACGTTTCCTAAAACTTCGTCTAAGTGCCACCCCGACATTAGCACCTAAGGTGGAGGCAGTCTGCTCAGTGCGTTGCTCCATTGCTGTGGATGACCATGGCGGGCATCCTCTGGAGGAACGGGGCCTTGATGGCTCCATCCTACTGGGGGTCTGCAGCACTGGTGTTTGAGTACCCCCACGTGCTCATCTGCTGGAGGTAAGGGGATCAATGTCGGGAGGGAGGACAAGACGCCGCTTACCCTGGGGGTGTGCTGAGGGGAAGGAGGGCCCTGGGCAGCTGGCACGTGCTCCTCCTCCATCTGGGTGACTGATGCCTTTCTTCCTGAGGGGAAGGAGCACCTGTAGAGAGGTCTAGGTTCCTTGTACCCCTCTTGCTCAGACTGTGCTGCATGGAACCTATGGCAACAGCGATGGAGTGCAGGTCAGATCACATATGGCTTGAGTGCTCAACCAGACTCGCCACAGAGCTCAACAAACCCTCGACTGAGGAAGCCATTCCCTCATATGCCTGGGATATGGCAGACTTCATGGCTTGCATGGACTCCTCCATGGCACACGCAAAGCCACAGATGACTTCAGGCATCTCCGACATATTTTCCACATGGCTTTGTTGCACATCCACAGACTTCTTGTTGCAACAGAGGATCATCATGAGCTTGGGGCTGAGCACGGGCCTGGTCTCCAGCAGTCTTCCAATTGTCAGGAGACCTGGCTGGCACATGCTCCCTCAGCTGCTGGGGCATCTTTGTGTCGTGGACACCATACTTGTGACCCAGATTTTAATCTTAAACCCCCCCCGCGGACCATGTGGATGTATCTGCGCTGGCGGAGGTGGAAGAAGAGGCAGATGACGGTGCACCCTGGGGCATTGGTTTCTTCTTCCTCCCCAGAGGAGGAGTCTTGGGTCACGTGGCGTTCTGTGACTCGAGTGCGGGCACCCACAGTGGAGACACAAACAATTTAAGTATCAGCTGAACATGAGTTCACACACTTTCCTTTGGTGTCCATGTATGGCTGCAAGAGTGGAGATGACACTTCATCTGTATGCCTTGTGGATCCTGCTTCGCCAGGATCACCCTGCCTCCCTCCTCTATCGCAACCTCCGATGCCTCCTTCTCAGCTGTGGTTAGCATCCTGATGTCAGGGGACACCTCCTCCCATTTTGGCACGGTGGCACTGGTCGTGGGGGTGTTTATCCTGAAGGAGACAGTACAGATTTAATGATATTCAAAAGATGCCTCACAACCATTGGATACATGCATCAACATCACGTATTCTGCAATGGCTTTCAGGCAACACATCCAAGCACACGAACAATGCCAATCATCATCTTGGCGCACAATCATTTAGTGAATGGTACCAAGGCTGCGCAGGCAGTTCAATGCCTTGTCTACCATCTGTGTTAAAGTCATGGAGCCAGGGAGGAAAACAATGGAATTGCTTCACAAAGATCACTCACCCTCACCGATCAGAGCAGATCATTGGTCTGTTTCCGACACTGAACCCACTTTCTGCATGTCACCCCACGGTTCGAGATCTCCTCTGCTACCTCCATCCAGGCTGCCTCGGTCAGGTCTTCGCACTCCAGCTGCAGGTAAGAGGGCCTCCCACCTTCCCCTGATGGCCTGGAAGAGAACCTGCAGGGAGGCATCACTGAACTGTGGGGCAGGACGCTGCCTGCTGGCTGCTATCTGCTTCAATTTGGCAGCAGGAAAAATAAATGATGAGAAGTTGTTGCTGGCTTTCACAAAGTAAGGGAGGCAAAAGCATTTTGATTTAAGTAGAAGCTTTCCTTTAAGTTACTCTGAAGAGACTTATATGACAAGAAGGCTGCAAGTACAGAATGTTTAATACCTGTGGTGATCATGGTGCTTGGCCCAGTGATGGCGGGTTCCACCAATGAAAAGCCGTCCCCGCCGATTGATCCCACGTGTCTCCCATTCCCGTCGCTGCATTGTTCATTTAAATATAAAATCATGTGTGGAACAGGAAAACCAGTGGAAGTGAAATTACGTCCAGTCCTGCCATCGGAAACGCTGCAGGGCTCATAAAATCCCAGTCAATCTGTTTTTTTAGTAATGTTGGTTGAGGGATAAATATTGGCCAGGCGAGCACTCCCATGCTCTACTTTGAAATAGTGTCATGGGACCTTTAATGTTCAACTGAGAGGGCCAATGGGGCCTTGGTTTAATGTCTCATCTGAAAGACAATCCTTCCAACAGTGCAGCTTTCCTTCATTACTACATTGAAGTGTCAGACTAGACTTGGCGCTCAGGTTACTGGCACAGGTGTAGAAACCACAACATTCTGACTCAAGATGAACGTCTGGAGGAATGCAGCCTGATTTCAGTTGAGCCTTGCAGACAGTCCGCAAAACTTCTTTTTAATAGAAATTTCCCAGAGACAACTTCAAAAAACAAACTGCAGAAGCTTTTTTCGGAAGCTCTGAGCAACGGCACAACAGACATTTGTAAGTCAAAAATTGCATGATATCAGTCTCAGTCAATATGATAAAGTTTTCAATTATCTTTTAGCTAGGGATACATTAACTAATTTACTGCACAATTAGGAAAGCCTTGGGTCTACAGCTCTGGCCATTAGCAACAATTACCTCACATGTCTAACTAATAGATTTACACACATATAGACTAGAAACTTTAAAACTCTGTCCCTTGAACACCAACAATATGCTAGTTGGAGAACACATTATTCTAGAAATTACATTTAATTGCCAGTGTGAGAGCCCTGCTTCTTTTAACAGTGCTCTATGCATGTATGAATTGTGAAAATATTTCAATAACACCTTCATTTTAATTCAGAAGGTCACAAAGGATGCCATACTTAGTACTTTCAATGATTAGCACTTATGACCTCTTTATTGAATCGACTGAGCTGGACATTTTCTTCAGTTTAATATGGCAAATACCTTACAATTATATAGCACCTTTAACCTAGGAAGATGCCTCAGGTTGCTTTAAGAATAATGAATACAGAGTGAAAGATGGAGAGATGAGAAAGGGTGACTAAAAGCTTGAGACAAAGAGATAGGTTTTAAGAAGAGTCTTAAAGCAGGAGAGAGGTGAAGGAGAGGGAATTCTCAAGAGTGAGACAAGCAGCTGAAGGCATGGCCATCAATGGTGGTGTGAAAAGAGGGGAGGGGGAGCTACACAAAGAGCGAGAGTCAGAGGAATGACGATAATGGGATGGGGGAGGGTCTACTGTGGCGCTTCAGGAAGTCACAGAGATAAGGAAAGGACAAGGACATAGAGGGAATATAAACACCTGGCTGAAAATTAAGGAAAAAGCTAATAAATTGCCACAGTGTTTATTTTTCTTTGTAATTTTCAGTATTACAATTTGATAAGAAATAATTTCTCTAAGTGTGATATCTTGGAAGCTGGAGGAGTTAACACTATGTAGTGCAAAGATTCTGCAAAGTATAAATAACTAAAAAAAATACTTTGCTTAAATTAAGGACCTTAACCTTTCCTCGGCACATGAATTATGTATCGCATGAGCTAATATAATGGCATTCGATTAATGACCGCTGGAAGGAGCTGAATACAGATTGTACTTTCCCTTCATCCTAAAGATATGTTTTAATTCCTGACGCTTCCTAGACAGCTGCCGTTAAAGCCATGGGTGTACAGTTACTGAAATGAATGGCACTGGCTCTGTCTGCAGACAGCAAAGAAAACAAGCTGGGCCTGATTGTCTGCCATATTATCTGCAGGAATATTGGGATTCATCTGATACCCTGTTTACGTGTCAGCTGTTAACATAGTTTTGCTTTGCATTTGTATCTGTTTCAAATTAGGGCCCACTCCATAAGAACTTTTCGTGATATTTCTTCAATTTCTAAAATGATTCTTGAGATGTGTGAGTTGCTCACAAGGCCAGCATTTATTGTCTTTGAGAAGGTGGTGGTGAGCCTTCTTCTTGAACTGCTGCAGTCCATGTGGTGAAGATACATTCACAGTGTTGTTATGTTGGGAGTTCCAGGATTTTGACCTGGCAACAATAAAGGAACGGTGATATATGTCCAAGTCGGGATTGCATGTGACTTGAAAGGGAATTTGGAGCCTTTTGAAAACATTTGTTCGTGGGATGTAAGCATTGCTGAAGATGTCTTTGACAACAGTTCTAATGAAAGGTCACAGACCTGAAACATTAACTATTTCTCTCTCCACAGATGCTGCCTGACCTGCTGAGTATTTCCAGCACTTTGTTTTTATTTTGGATTTCCAGCATCCGCAGTATTTTGCTTTCATCCTTCCCAAATTGTGTTTTGTAATGCATAAAATCAGCCACATGCCTATATTTTGCTGCATTTAAAGTTTTAAAACATTCTATTGGGTCACAACATGTCACACATGAAAGTTCTATGTATCTTTAAAGTACTGGTGCATTAACTTGATTAAAATTTGTAGACTGTGGTTATGGAGAAAAGAACGTGATTGGAAATTTAATGATGACGGATTAGGCTTTCTTGACAATTAGAACAAGACGTATTGCAACCAACATTTTGGATAAACCCATTTTGGGTTGTCTCAAGTAGACTGCAGTGGAATTTGGAAGAAAATCGCTGCCGAACTCAGTGTGGTCTTCCAATGTGAGTTATGCCATTAGGCAAAATTACAGAACACGACAGAGAAAGTACCTTGGCATCTCAGAGTAACTACAGAGAAGAGTTATCCATTACTGGAGAGCTCATCGCAGAGGAGCAGAGGGCATATGAAGCCTTAAATCTCAGCCTCATAGGGTTTACCAACAAAAGCTGTTACATAAGACTCTGGAATGTAAGGTCCATCAATTAGGGTGCTTTGATGAGATTCTGGAATGTAATTTCCTGATTTATGAGGAGTTAATCTAACTCTGGAATGTAACATCCACTATTTAGAATGGGTTGATATGATCTGAAATGTGTAACGTGTACAATTTAGACTAAGTTAATCAGACTGTAGATTGTAAGGTCTATTATTTAAGGTAGTTGATCTGATCTTGAATGTATGGTCCATCAGTTAGGGTGGGTTGATCTGGCTCTGGGTGTTGCTAACATTGAAGTGTAAGTAAAAGGGATGATTCCTCAATCAGGTGCTCATAGAATCATAGAATGGCTACAGCACAGAAGGAGGCCATTTGGCCTTTCAAGTCCATGCTGGCTCTCTGCAAGAGCAATTTAACTAGTTCCACTCCCCCACCCTTTCCCCATAGCCCTGCAAATTGTTTGGTCTTCAGGTGCTTATCCAATTCCCCTTTGAAAGCCATGATTGAATCTGCCTCCACCACATTCTTAGGCTGTGCATTCCAGATCCTAACCATTCATCTTTGGTTCTTTTGGCAATTATCTTAAATCTGTTTTTTGACCCTTCTGTCAATGGAGCAACTTCTTTCTATCTACTCTGTCCAGACCCCTCATGATTTTGAACATCTTTACCAAACCTCCTCTCAACCTTCTCTTCTCTAGGTAGAACAACCCCAGCTTCACCAGTCAATCCATGTAATTGAAGTCCCTTATCCCTGGATTCATTCCTGTAAATCCTTACTGCACCCTCTCTAAAGCCTTCACATTCTTTCTAAAGTCTGGTGCCCAGAATAGGACACAAGACTCCAGTTGAGGCTGAACCAGAATTTTATACAGGTTCATCATAACTTCCTTGCTCTTGTACTCTATACCTCTACTGATAAGCCCAGGATCCCCAATGAATTTTAACCACTTTCTCAATCTGTCCTGCCACCTTCAACGATTTTGGTTTTCTGAGAGAGGCATGTGCCAGATGGCCAAAAATGCCAGAATACTTCTCTATTCTTCTCAAAACAGAACCCTGGTATCTTTACTGCACAACTGAATAGGTAGATGGTGCCACTCTCAGTGCTGCGCTAGACTGTTGGATGATGTAATTCTGGAGGTTATCACCTTCTAACTCAGATGCAAGAGTGCAACCAAATGAGCAAAGTTGACACTTGGAAAATGTAATCAATATTACAAAATTGTTGCATATTATCTTCTGAGCATGATGAAGGAGCATCACCTCTGAGTCCTTACACTCTCTTGGATCTATCTTTCCATCAGCCTATTGCTTGCCTCTTCCAAAAATGTACTAGATCCATTGCCCAACAGAATTTGACAGACAGCAGCCAGCAGTTTAAGAATCTTTGCTTAGGGAACCTTGGGATGGTTTCCTGCAATCAATGTTGAGAGATATTCAGATGACCAAAGATGTGCTTAGAACACCTAAAAGGTGGTATGCATGGTAATGTGACTGAGATGTGGGAGCTGACTTGCTATTAAAGTGATATTCCCATCGGGCTGTAAGTAACATCTCCAAGTACTTTGTGGGAAACCTGGCACTCAATATTATATGGCCAGTTCACATGACAATTCAAACGTCCATATCCCTCAGGTGAGAAGAATGGGTCTACTGGATCACAGCAGCTAGACATCTGTATAACACATGAGAAGAGGAATCTGCCATGAGCAATGAAGATCAAGGATGGCCAATATAACTGTGCTTACTCATACTTTCTTTTTAATATTGAAAGCCTGTGGATTTTCTGTTTTATTATGATTTGAGTTTGAGGGGTAAATCAATACCACTTTATGAGCACAATCCACTAACCACAATGAAACAATGAAATACAATGCTGTACTGCTGATTCTGTTCCAGTTCATTTAAGCTAGGTATGGTCTCTAGATATGTATTTTCTCTACAAAAGGTATTGTTAGCTTCAAATACGTGCATCTCATGAATTGGGACCTCAATTGTTTGAAGTAAATGCCAAAAGAGTAAATATGAACACATACAAGCTTATGACAATGACAGGAAAAGACCCTCTGTCTCATCCAGACTGTCCCACAAAATTGCGATGTCTTGTACATCACAAAACATACACTCCCCACCCCACTCAAAAGCCAGGTAATCTTTTGAAGAGCAGTAAAAAAAACAAATAACAAGGCCAATTGGGGAAAAGAATCTGGAAAATTCATTTCCAGACCCCTGAGATGATCAGAATGAGTCCAGGAGACCATTCTGTCTTTAATTAATGTTATGCAGTACCTCTTTGTTGTACAAGGTGATCTCCATCCCAGCAGAAAAAGATTCAGTTCCCAATAAGCATCCCAAGGCACTTCACAGGAGCTTTATAAAGCAAGATTTGACGCCAATCCACATAAGGAACTATTAGGACAGATGGCCATAAGCTTGGTCAAAGAGGTAGATTTTAAAGAGAGTCTTAAAGGAGGACAGAGAGCAATGTGAGCTGGCAGCCTGTTCCACAGGTCCACTATTGTCTGGGAAAAGAACCACCACCTCATATCTAACATAGTACTGGCCTTGTATAACTTGAGATTGTGACCTTTAGGCTCATCAAGCTCCCCCATCCAGTCAATGCTGCATAGCCCATGGTCTCTTCTCTCAGGAACTTGCCAAGTTCCCTTTACTGGGTCTGTCATGACTCCACTGCAGATTTTGGCACTTTGTTTCAGTGTGTGATGATACTTTGAAAAGAAATACTATTGGAATCTAATCTAACTCTTTGCCTATGGATTTTATAAGCATAGCCTGTAGCCCTACCTTCCCTATCAATTTCAAATAACCTGACAAACTGGGCGACGTCCAATCCCTTCATCTTTTTAATAATGTCAGTCATATCCCTCTAAGCCTGTGCTTCTCTGAAGTAAATAACCCCTTAACGCTTGCAGCCAATTTGGATAACTAAGACCTCGAAGGCTTGGTCACATTCTGGTGACCTTAAACTGCATGTTATCCAGAGTCTTGTTATCTCTCACCACGTCTAGGGGCTTAAGTTTGATACAACTCCAAATGCGGACGTACCAGAGCTTTAGACGGCCTGAATATAGTACCGTGCATTCCATAGAGTCATAGACATACAGCAAAGAAACAGGCCCTTTGGCTCACCGCGTCCATGTCGACCATAATGCCTATCTATACTAATCCCACCTGCCTGCATTAATTCCATATCCCTCTATGCCTTGCTCATTCAAGTACCTGTACAGATGCCTCTTAAATGTTGCTACTGTTCCTGCCTCCACCACCTCCTAAGGCAGCTCATTCCAGATTCCCACGATTCCTTATGTGAAAAATTTACCCCTTTGATCCCCTTTAAACCTCCTCCCTCTCACCTTAAATCTATGCCCTCTAGTTTTAGTCACCCCTATTATGGGAAACAGAATCTGGCTATCTACCCTATCTATGCCTCTCATAATTTTATATACCTCTATCATGTTCCCTCTCAGCCTCCTTCGCTCCAGGGAAAACAGACCCAGCCTATCCAATCTCTCTTTGTAACTCAAACCCTCCAAACCAGGCAACATCCTTGTGAATCTTTTCTGCACCCTCTCTAGTTTAATCACATCTTTCCTGTAGTGCGGCGACCAGAACTGTACACAGTACTCCAAATGCAGCCTAACCAACGTTATGTACAACTATAACATGACGTCCCAACTCTTGTATTCAATGCCTCGGCCGATGAAGGCAAGCATGCCATATGCTTTATTCACCACCCTGTCTACCTGTGTTGCCACTTTCAAGGAACAATGTACTTGCACCCCAAGGTCTCTCTGCTCAACAACACTCCCCAGGGCCCTGCCATTCACTGTATATGTCCTGCCCTGGGTTTAACTTCCCAAAATGCATCACTTCACACTTGTCTGCATTAAATTCCATTTGCCATTCCCTTGCCCACTTTACCAGTTGATCGATATCCTATTGTAACCTTAGATAACCTTCTTCACTGTCCACTATACCACCAATTTTGGTGTCATCTGCAAACTTACTAATCATGCCCTTTACATTCACATCCAAGTCATTAATATTTATGACAAACAACAGAGGGCCCAGCACTGATCCCTGCGGCACACCACTGGTCACCGGCCTCCAATCTGAAAAACAACCCTCCACTACCAGCCTCTGCCTCCTATCACCAAGCCAATTTTGTATCCAATTTGCTAGCTCACCCTGGATCCCATGTGTTCGAACCTTCCGGACCAGCCTACCATGCAGGACCTTGTCAAAGGCCTTGCTAAAGTCCATGTAGACAACGTCCATCGCCCTGCCCTTGTCAATCCTCTTGGTCACCTCCTCAAAAAACTCAATCAAATTCGTGAGACATGATTTCCCACGCACAAAGCCATGCTGACTATCCCTAATCAGACCTTGCCTTTCCAAATGCATATAAATCCTGTCTCTCAGAATCCCTTCCAATAACTTTCCCATCACTGATGTAAGGCTCACCGGCCTGCAGTTCCCTGGCTTATCCCTGCTGCCTTTCTGAAATAAAGGCACAACATTAACTATCCTCCAGTCTTCCAGTACCTCACCCATGACTAACGATGATACAAAAATCTCTGCCAGGGCCCCAGCAATCTCCTCCCTTGCTTCCCATAGCATCCTAGGATACACCTGGTCAGGCCCTGGGGATTTATCCATGTCAATGCACTTCAAAACCTCCAACACCTCCTCCTTTGTAATGTTGATATGCTCCAGGATATCGCTGTTCCCTCCCTTGAACTCACTAGCTTCCATGACCTTCTCCACGGTAAATACGGACGAGAAATATTCATTTAAGACCTCGCCCATTTCCCCAGCTCCACACATAGATTGCCACACTGATACTTAAGGGGACCTACTCTCTCTCTAGCTACCCTTTTACTCTTAATATACTTATATAATCTTTTAGGATTCTCCTTTATCTTTTCTGCCAGGGAAATCTCATGGCCCCTTTTCGCCCTCCTAATTTCCTTCGTAAGTGTAGTCCTACATCCCCTATACTCCTCGAGGGACTCGCTCGATCCCAGCTGCCTATACCTGACATATGCTCCCTTCTTTGTCCTGACCAGACCCTCAATATCCCATGTCAACCAAGGTTCCCTAAACTTACCAGCCTTGCCCTTCAATCTAACAGGAACATGCCAGTCCTGAACTCTTCCGATCTCACTTTTAAGAGCCTCCCACTTGCCAGACGTCCCTTTACCTGTAAACAGCCTCTCCCATTCAACATTTGAGAGTTCCTGTCTGATGCCATTGAAATTAGCCTTCCCCCAATTTAGGATTTCAACCTGAGGACGAGTCCTTTCCTTATCCATAACTATCTTGAAGCTAATAGAGTTATGGTCACTGGTCCCAAAGTGCTCCCTCACTGACACATCAACTACCTGCCCATCCTCATTTCCTAAGAGGAGGTTGAGTGTAGCCCTTTCTCTAGTAGGGCCATTCACATACTGTTTCAGAAAACTATCCTGGACACACTTAACAAATTCTTCCCCATCTGATCCCTTGGCACTAAATCAGTCCCAGTCAATATTAGGGAAATTAAAATCACCTACTATTACAACCCTATAATTCCTACATATATGCTCCTCCATTTCCCTCTGACTATTAGGGGGCCTATCGTATAATCCCATCAAAGTGATCACCCCTTTCGTATTTCTAAGTTCTACCTATATGGCCACGCTTGACATTCCCCCCCAGATATCTTTTCTAAGTACTGCTGTGATGTCCTCCCTAATCAATAGTGCAACTCCCCCTCCTCTCTTACCTCCACCTCTGTCACACTGGAAGCATCGGTACCCCGGAACATTGAGCTGCCAGTCCTGCCCATCCCTCAACCACGTTTCCATAATAGCTATAATATCACAATCCCATGTACCGATCCATGCTCTGAGTTCATCTGCCTTACCTGTAAGGCTTCTTACATTAAAGTAAATGCAGTTTAGCCTACCAGACCTTCCACGCTCCCTGTCCTGCCCCTGCCTGGCCTGCCTACTGGACTTGCTTGCTTTAACCTCTACATTTGCTTCAACTATCTCATCTGAGAGACTACTACTTTGGGTCCCACCACCCCCTGCAAGACTAGTTTAAACCCTCCTGAGTAGTACTAGCAAACCTCCCCGCAAGGATATTGGTCCCCCTCCAGTTTAGATGCAACCCGTCCTTCTTGTAAAGGTCACCTCTGCACCAGAAGAGATCCCAATGATCCAAGTAGCTGAAGCCCTCCCGCCTACACCAGCTCTTCAACCATGCATTCATTTTCCTAATTCTCCTATTCCTACTCTCACTAGCACGTGGCACAGGGAGTAATCCTGAGATTACAACCCTAGAGGTCCTGCTTTTTAACCTTCTGCCTAACTCGCTATATGCACTTTGCAGGGACCTCATCTCTTTTCCTGCCTATGTCGTTAGTACCAATATGGACCATGACCTCTGGCTGCTCACCCTCCCTTTTCAGAATGTCCTGCAGCCACTCCGAGACATCCTTGACCCTAGCACCAAAGAGGCAAAATACCATCCTGGAGTCTCGTTTGTGGCCACAGAAACGATAGAATCCCCTATCACTATAGCTCTTCCAACCCTTTTCCTCCCCTGCTGTGCAGCAGAGCCCTGGAGGATCATATATTTGAAAGTCCTAGGATCTTATTTGTTTCTCCTAAAGTCACCTCAGATTACTTGTGCACCTTTAAAAAGAAATCAGCTGTTAGCCCAAAGTCTTTCTCTGTCTCTTGATTTTTCACTGTTAATAGCATTAGGTAAGGCAGTGTAATAGTAAAATTGTAATAATCTAGAAAATGCGAGTTCAAATCCCACTGTGGCAGTTTGAGAATTTGAATTCAGTTTTTAAAATGCTGGAAATAAAAGCCTGGTATCAGTAAAACAAATGACCGTGAAACTATTGGATTGTCGTAAAAACCCAAATGGTTCATTAATGTGTGGTTCGCTAAGGGTGGCACAGTGGCGCAGTGGTTAGCACCGCAGCCTCTCAGCTCCAGGGACACGGGTTCAATTCTGGGTACTGCCTGTGTGGAGTTTGCAAGTTCTCCCTGTGTCTGTGTGGGTTTTCCCCGGGTGCTCCGGTTTCCTCCCACAGCCAAAAGACTTGCAGGTGATAGGTAAATTGGCCGTTGTAAATTGCCCCTAGTGTAGGTAGGTGATAGGGAGTATGGGATTACTGTAGGGTTAGTATAAATGGGTGGTTGTTGGACGGCACAGACTCAGTGGGCCGAAGGGCCTGTTTCAGTGCTGTATCTCTAAATAAAATAAATAAAAAACGCCCTTTAGGGAAGGAAACCTACAATCCTTATCCAGTCTGAGCTATAGGTGGCTCCTGCCCCATACCGATCTGGTTAACTTTCAACTGCTGTCTGAAGTGGCCTACCAAACCAACTTCGCCTGTGGTTCAAGAAGTTGGCTGACTGCCTTCTGAGGGTGCCTTGCAATGGGTGATAAATGCTGGCCTTGTCAGAGATTTTTTTTTTTTTTTTTTATTTCCAAAATATACTTTATTCATAAAAATCTGTAAAAATTACATTGCCAAACAGTTTCCAAACAGCACCAAAAAATACAAACATTGCAAGGGAGATCAGTTTCCTTCAATACTGTCATGAGTTTCTTCCCAACCCTTCCGTTTCACAATTGTCATGTCAATTACAGTTTTACATTTACAGCAATTGAGAATATTAACGATACAGTTCGAGGGGTTTCCCATGGATCCAGCCCCTCAGTCCAGCTTGGTGGGGGAACCTTACACTGTGGTCTTTCCCCATTGAGCCTTTGCTGCGGCTGCCCCAAGCTTTAGTGCGTCCCTCAGCACGTAGTCCTGGATCTTGGAATGTGCCAGTCTGCAACATTCGGTGGTGGACAACTCTTTGCGCTGGAAGACCAGCAAGTTTCGGGCAGACCAAAGGGCGTCTTTCACCGAATTGTTCACATCTGGATAATGAATAGATGCAGATCTTGTGCATAGTGTTTCAACAAAAATGGAGAAAATCTTCATAACCCACAAGGCCCCTGCAAGTCATAAGAACTCCTACGGAAAGACAAAAGAATTTAGCATGATACTGTGAAAAAAGATGTAATGAGAATCCTTTAAAACAAGCCTATGAAATGACATCTAAAACTAGTTGTAGTCACAGTAAAAATAGAGAGTGGACTGTTCATCACTAAACGACTAACAGAAAGGAATTTGCATATTATGTTTTGCTTTATATATCAAGTACAAAAAAGAACTTGCATTTATTATAGTATTTTTCATAACCTCAGCACATCCCAAAGTGCTTTTAAAGTATGGTCACTATTATAATGTAGGAAACATAGCAGACAATTTATGCCCAGCAAGGTCCCACAAACAGCAATGAGATGCATGAACCTACAATCTGTTTTTTAGTGATGTTGAGTGAGGGATCAATATTGGCCAGGACACTGGGAATAATTTCCCAGCTCTCTTTTAAAACAGCGCCGTGGGATCTTTTACATCCACCTGGGCGGATAGACAAGGCCTCAGTTTAATGTCTCAACTGTAAGGCAGCACCTCCGACAGTGCAGTACTCCCTCTGTACTGCACCAGAGTGTTAAGATTATGGGCTGGATTTTGTTCTGAAGACAGGGGTCCTGGTAGTGGGATGAAAGGTAGGGGGACACCTCTCCTCGGCCCTCCATTGGACCTCCTTTGCAATTACAGCAGGCAGGTCGGGGGCACTGTGCCTATAATTTGGATGTGGGGACCAAATGTAGTATTTCCAAGTTCGCGGATGACACAAAACTAGGTGGGAATGTATGTAGTGAGGAAGATGCAAAGCGGCTTCAAGGGGATTTGGACAGACTAAGTGAGTGGGCAAGAATGTGGCAGATGGAATATAACGTGTAAAAATGTGAGGTTATTCACTTGAAGTGGATGATCAGCCATGATCATATTGAATGGCAGGGCATGCCCGATGGGCTGAATGTCCTACTCCTGCTCCTATGTTCCTACGCCTCCAGAGCTGCTGCCCAATTGGAAGGCCAGCATCTCGGCAGTACTGGCAGTGCCACTGGGAGCAGCACTACTGCTGATATTGCAAGAGGCCATGATCGGGGAGAGAGAAGACCCCAGTAGAGGTGAGTTCGAGTTGGGGTCACCAGGACCATTCAAGCAGGCCCCGGCGATGGGGTGGGGGTTTGGGTTTGTGAAGGTGGGGTTTTTTCCCAGGAGGGCTGCGATTGCTATCGGGGCAGCCCTCCAAGGGCCCTAGATTGCCCCCAAAAGAGGGACCCCCCCCCCTTGACCCCACTAGGAGGCCATCAGGTTTTACCTGGCAGTGTCTCCCTGTGGCGGCAGGCCCCTTAAAGGCCTCAATTGGCCTAGGGCAGAAAGGCCGTCCCTGGCCTTCCCCACCCCAGACTAAATTGGAAGACGTCAGGAAGGCGATGGGAAATCCGCTTCCTGCATTCCCATGCAATTCTATGGCCCCACCCCTACATCTGTTCCTGTCCCAAGAGGGCCCATAAAATTCAGTCCTATGTGTTCAAGCTCTGGAGTGGGACTTAAGCCCACAACCTTATTGACTCAGAGTCAAGAGTGCTACCACTGAGCTAAGGGTGTTTGCTGTGGATAACAGACTACGCGATGGAGCTATATTCATGTGTTCGTGTGATAGAAGCTCCAAATCTATTTCTCTCAAAGGACTAAAGCAACATCTTGAACTGGTTCCTGAGGTGATAGCAGCTCAACAAAAATTACTGTGGCACCTTCCAAGAGCAAGATCTTATGAAACTTTGAGAAGTCTGCATTTCTTCACTTCCGGCCTCGAGTGCATCCCCAATTTCCTTCAGCCGAGCATTTACAGCTGTGTCTTCAGCTACCTATACCCTAAGTTCTGGAATTCCTTCCCGAAATCTTTCTGCCTCTCTCTCCTCCTTAAAACTCTTTGACCAAGCTTTTTGTCAGCTGTTCTAATATTTCATGTAGTTTGATGCCAAAATTTGGTCTGATGATACTCCTATGAAGCACCTTGGGATGTTTTGCTACATTGGAGGCCCTACATGAATACAAGTTGTTGTTGTCATTGAAACAAGAGCATAATCAGTTTATTCTCAAGAATCTTTGAAATGTTTTATTATTTCAACACTAATTCAGACCTGACTTTTCAGTCTTATTCATCGGGAAAGAGTTAAAATTCTAAGTACTCAATGCTAAATCCTTGGAGAATGTGTGAAAGCTGTTTCACATAGTCATTTGCCAACATTTTTGATGCTCTATGTCTGCAGCTGTGGAAACATCTGGCATAAAACTGATCCCAAATTCCTCAACCATTCCTCTGAGTCCTATCAGAATCGGAGGGGGTTCCACGGATGCCTCTTCGAACTTTAGTCAGATATGCAAGGGGACATTCCCCAGTCGACAAATGACAAGCAGCAGTTCTGAATCCAATCGACCACATCTCAAAACCTTTCTGTCCATCTGCTCCCATTACTATTGCCAAGGATTTATGGGATTGTTCATTCCAACTGTCTATGTAAAACAGATTCTTACAGGCAGAGGTACTATAAGAAACAAAGAAAGATTTGAACTTATATAATACCTTTCACAACTTCAGGATGTCCAAAATAAAGGCCTGCTCGAGTGACAAACAAAAACCCGACCCGAACCCGACGGAACCACACAGGATCCGAGCCCGACCCAGCCCGAGTCCCTCCATTCCCCCCCCGAGCCCAACCCGCCCCTCCCTGACCCCAACCCAACCTCCGCAATGTTCCCTTTACTTACCTTCCGACTCCCAATCTACCGGAAGCTGCAGCATGAGCGTGATTATGTCTTAGAGACGCTCAGCAGACTCAGAGTTTCCCCACTTGACGTCCCGGACTCGAAGCTCATGTAAGTTTTAAATTTTTAACACTTACTTTGCTGTGTGTGTCCGACATGAACCCGGCCCGGCCTGGACTCGGCCCGACTCTGACCCGGTCTGACCTGACCCGAGCCCAAAGGCCGGACCCATGTCGTCGGGTCCCATCGGGTTCGGGTCGGGTAGCAGACCTTCAGTCCGAAAGGAGTTTACAACCAATGAAGTACTTTTGAATTGTAATCACTGTTGTAACGTACGAAACAGCAGCCAACTTGCACACTTGGGCTGGGATTTTATCCGAGTGATGGGGGTCTCGACCTCCGGCAAAAGCGTTGCAGAGAATCCTGCATCGCCCCTTCTGTGGGAGACGTGCCGAATGAAGTGCAAATTAGGCACTTAACTGGACAGTGGCGGGCCTTCCACGGGATCAAGAACCTCGGCGATGGAAGTCCCACCTGCTGAGAGGTAGATAGCAGATGCTGGGCGAAAGGATCTTCTTCTTCTGGAGAAGTATATTGATCCAAATTGTAGCTCCAGGAGGCGAATAACCAATAGGGAAAGTGCATTGCAGCTCCGCAGTCTGTCTGTAGTAGGAACATAAGAACAGGGGAAGGCCATTCAGCAACACTAGCCTTTTAGTTAGATCATGGCTGATCTATACCTCAACTCCATTTACCTGCCACAGTTCCATATCCCTTCATTATTGTTCAGTATCGTCTAAAGATACTGAACAATAATCTATCAATCCCAGTTTTGGAATTTGAATTAACCCAGCATCCACAGCTTTTCTGGGGGGGGGATGAGTTCCACATTTTCACTTCCCTTTGTGTGAAGAAGTGCTTCCTGACATCACCTCTGAACAGCCTAGCTCTAATTTTAAGGTTATGTTCCTTTTTTCTGGACTCCCTTACCAGAGGAAATAGTTTCTTTCAATCTACCATATTCAATCCTTTCATCATCCTATTTAAAGGACTCCAGTAGCAGTGGATTTTGTTTAGTCGATACTGGCGCTATTCTAAAATGACACTCTCCAATCTTTATCTTAACTGAACCGAGAAGGCCCCACTTAACTATTACCACTTAAGATGACCCAAACGACAATAGTAGAAAAAGGTTGGCATATTCTGCAAACCTGTCTTAAAGAGAATGATCTCAGTTTAGTTATTGATATCAGCTCCAACCATAGAAGAAACAACAATAACTTGTACTTGTATAACGTCTTTAACATAGAAAAACATCCTATGGCACTTCACAGGAGCATTACCAGACAAAATTTGACAGAAAACCTTGTAAGGAGACATTAGAACAGGTGAACAAAAGCTTGATCAAAGAGAGGGGTATTAAGGAGCATTTCAGAGGAGGAGAGCGGTAGAGGCGAGGAGAGGTTTAGGAGGTGAATTCCAAAGCTTTGAGGCTAGGCAGCTGAAGAAATATCTGCCAATGGTAGGGTGAAAGAAATTGGGAATGAACAAGAGGCCAGAATTGAAGGATTGTAGTTTTTGGAGGGTTGTAGGGCTGGAGGAGGTTACAGAGATAAGGAGTGGTGAGCCATGGAGGGATTTGAAAACAAGGATGAGAATATGATGAAAACAGCAGAAGAAGTGGGAAATAGGCTTTAGTGTTCCTCTTCCCCACAATAATTGGTAGTCAGTGATTTGAAAAGATTTCCCATTTGAACTTGTATACTTGGTTATGTGATAAATGTCCCTTGTTAGGGTTATTCCAAATTAATTGTACTTACCCAGTAACAGAACCATCACTATGATAAAGATGTCACCAGCTAATGTCCCATTGCTGGTATTTGCCTGAATCTGACAGGCAGATTGATAAAAGGGAAGGCTGCCATTTTAATTTAAACATTTCATTTCTTTACAAAAGATTATCTGGAATGAAATCGCATTGGACGAAATATAGTTATGAATCTGATCAAGAGTTTTATTGCTCAGTGTCAGCTCAGTTTGGCTGAGTGCTGCTGTATTGAAACCCAGCCATGACCTCACTCCTAAGAATTTAATATAACTCAGTAATGTTATCAGCTTTCTGGGGGAATTTTCAATTTTGTTTAAGTGTGCTTTCCTATAAAATATATTAAAATAAATACAATGCCTGAGGTCTCAGCTGTGGCTCAGTTGGGAGGATTCTTGCCTCTGAATCAAAAGATTGTTGGTTTACGTCCCACTCAAGAAACTTGACCACGTAATCTAAGCCAGTAGTATTGCTAGAATGCCACATTGTCAAAGGTGTCTTTTAGACAAGACATTAGACAATGGTCCTGCCTGCCCTTGTAGGTGGGCATTAAAAAATCCCATGACACTATCTTGAAGAAGAACAGGGGAGTTCTCCACAGTGTCCTGGCCAATATTTATCCTGCTACCAACATCAATAAAACAACTAATCTGGCTATTACCACCTTGCTGTTTGTGGGACCAAGGGGGGAATTTTATGCTCTCCCCCGTGATGGGTTTGGAGGCAGGGAGAGCATGTAATTGGGTGGGATGGTGGCGGGAGGACCCTATTACCTTCGCACCTCCGCCGAAATTAAGTCTGGGCAGGAAGGCCTGTGAACTGCCTTCCCGCCTCGTCACCAATTGATGCCTAGGTGGGTAATTAATGCCCAATTAAGGGCCTCATCCCTAGGCAGCTAGTTGCTGCCAAAATTAGCCTAGCAGCTGGCAGACCTGTTGCTGCATGGGGAAGGAAAACCGTGCAGGTTGCTTGCTGGCTCCAGGGGCAGATCCCTCATAAAAAGGCACTTAGTGCCTGACTGAAGGACCCGGCATCGGGAAGGCGGAGCCTGCTGAAAGCCACTCCCTGCCCTTGCTGCTAACCGCCCTACACTCCCCTCCCCCGTGAGACCCTTCCCGCCCTGACTTCACTGTGTCCTGGGTCCAGCACTGCTCCTCGGCCTCAGGTGGGTGCTCCACCGGCAGCAACCACCGCCTCCGCAATGACAGTGATCAGTTAAACAGCTGATGGCCAATCTACCTATCAAATACCATCAGAAAATGTTGACAATCTTCTTGACCAGTGGCTTCAGCTGTCAGCATGAAGATTGGACATTTAATGGTATGCTGCAGCATTAAATTGGATGTTTAAGGCTGAGTCAGAGATAGAGAAGCAGCCCTTGACATTTGTAGAGTTATTAATCCCAGCCTCATTGACATATTCTGTGCCACATCAGCAAGCTTCAGGCACTGTCTCATGGTAAATCAATATCTGTCTGGTGAAAAGGGAAAGTCTAATCAGAGGAGGCAGAAATCAGTAAATTTGGCAGAACAGAGACAGCTGAGATTTAATGCAGAGAGTGTAAGGTATTTCACATTGGAAACAAAAAAAAAGGCAACATACATACTGTGAATGGTGCAGAAATTGTGACGATGTTAGCCTTGGTTTAGTGGTAGCACTCTTACCTCGGAGTAAGAAGGTTGTGGATTCAAATCTCATTCCAGAGACTTGAGCACTAAGTCTAAGTTAACAATCCCAGTGGAGTACTGTGCTGTCAGTGGCACCATCTTTCATGAGACTTTAAACAGAGACCCCCATCTGACTCCTTATGTGGATGTAAAAGATTCCATGGCAATATTTCAAAGAGCTGGGAAGTTTTACTTGCTATCCTGATGGATACTATATCCCTCAAGCAACATCACGAAAAACAGATTATCTGGTCATTATCTCAGTGCTGTTTATGGCACCTTATTGCATGCAAATTGGCTGCTCTGTTTACTGCATTACAACAGTGAGTGCACTTTAAAGGGCGGCACAGTGGCGCAGTGGTTAGCACCGCAGCCTCACAGCTCCAGCGACCCGGGTTCAATTCTGGGTACTGCCTGTGTGGAGTTTAGTTTGCAAGTTCTCCCTGTGTCTGCGTGGGTTTTCTCCGGGTGCTCCGATTTCCTCCCACATGCCAAAGACTTGCAGGTTGATAGGTAAATTGGCCATTATAAATTGCCCCTAGTATAGGTAGGTGGTAGGGAAATATAGGGACAGGTGGGGATGTGGTAGGAATATGGAATTAGTGTAGGATTAGTATAAATGGGTGGTTGATGGTCGGCACAGACTCGGTGGGCCGAAGGGCCTGTTTCAGTGCTGTATCTCTAAATAAAATATGAAAAAAAAAGTAGTTTTTGACTGTAAAGTGCTTTCGGATGCCCTGGGGTTGTGAAAGGTATGCTGTAAATACAAGCTCTTTCTTACACAGAGAGAGCTCTGTTATCAGCAGCCTGAAGGTAGAGGGTGGACACCTGCCTCATCGGCTTGGACCAGGAGAAGACTTTTGACAGGATATCACACACCTACATGATGGACGTGCTTTCCAAAATGGGGTTTGGGGAGGAAATCTGCAATTGGATCCAACTGCTCTACACAAACATCAGTAGCGCAGTCTCAATCAATGGGTGGGAATCGGAAAGTTTCCCGATCAAATCTGGAGTCAGACAGGGCTGTCCTCCCTCCCCGGTCTTGTTTGTTTGCTGTATTGAACCCTTTGCTGAGTCTATTAGGAAGGATGCGAGCATAAGAGGGGTGACAATCCCAGGCAGTGGAGGCACTCAGGTTAAAACCTCCCTGTTCATGGACGATGTCGCCGTCTTCTGCTCGGACCCGCTGTCTGTGCGCAGACTGATGAGCATCTGAGACCAGTTCGAACTGGCCTTGGGAGCCAAAGTTAACCACGGCAAGAGCGAGGCCATGTTCTGTGCTGTACTGTTCTTTGTTCTTTGTTGTTCTTTGGGAACTGGGCTGACCGATCCTTTGTCCCCTTCACCATCAGGTCAGACTTCCTGAAGGTGCTGGGGATATGGTTTGGAAGGGCCGGGGTGTGCACCAAAACCTGGGAGGAGCGAGTAGCCAAGGTACAACACAAGCTGAGCATGTGGGGGCAGCGATCTCTGTTGGTGTACATGGCGCAGGTCTGGCCCATACCCCACTCCTGCACTGTAGTGGTCACCCGAGCCATTTTCCGCTTCATCTGGGGATCCAAAATGGACCGGGTCCGGAGGGACACGATGTTCAAACCTCTGGATAAGGGCGGGAGAAATGTACCCAACGTGGCCCTCATCCTGATGACTACCTTCGTGTGCGGCTGCATCAAGCTGTGTGTAGACCTCCAGTACGCAAACTCCAAGTGTCACTACGTGCTGAGGTTCCATCTGTCCCTGGTGTTGCGAAGGATGGGCCTGGTCTCATTGCCGCGGAATACTCCATCCAGTTGGACTGTGCCATACCACCTATCCTTCGTGGAACAGTTTCTGCGGGAAAACACCTTTGACCACCAATCCATCAGGCAGTGGTCTGCACGGAATGTCCTCAAGGCCCTACGGGAGAAGGAGATGGTGGATAATGTCGGCTGGTTCCCCGAGCAGACTGCCAAAGTCATTTGGCGGAATGCCTCATCATCAGAACTTTCAAACAAGCACCAAGATGTAGCTTGGCTGGTGGTGAGAAAAGCCCTCCCCGTCAGATCCTTCCTGCACGCCCAAAGTCTCACCCCCTCCACACAATTCCCCCGCGGTGGCTGTGGTGGGGAAGAGACAGTTGCCCACCTCCTTCTGGAATGTGTCTTTGCAAAGCAGGTGTGGAAAGAGATGCAGTGGTTTTTGTCTAGGTTCATCCCAAGCAGCTCGGTAACACAGGAGTCTGTGCTGTACGGGCTGTTCTCAGGGACGCACACCGAGATGAACATCAACTGCTGCTGGAGGACTATCAATTCGGTGAAAGACGCCCTTTGGTCTGCCCGAAACTTGCTGGTCTTCCAGCGCAAAGAGTTGACCACGACTGAATGTTGCAGACTGGCACATTCCAAGGTCCAGGACTACGTGCTGAGGGACGCATTAAAGCTTGGGGCAGCCACAGCAAAGGCTCAATGGGGAAAGACCATTGTGTAAGGTCCCCCCACCAAGCTGAACTGAGGGGCTGGATCCATGGGAAACTCCTCGAACAGTATCGGGAAAATTTTTGTTTGCTGTAAAATGTGTATGGCATGGAAAATGAAATGGAAGGGTTGTGAGGCAACTCACTCCTGTATTGAAGGAAACTGACCTCCTTTGCACTCTTTGTATTTTATTGACTTGGTGCTGTTTGGAACTGTTTTGTCATGTATTTTTAACAGATTGTTATGAATAAAGTATATTTTGGAAATAAAAAAAAAGTGCCAGGGAGTGCTGGAAATTGAAGAAATGCTGAAGAAATACTCAGCAGATCTGGCAGCATCTGTGGAGAAACCATCACTTCTCGGCCTTTTGGCTAAGATCAAGTATAGTATTTGTTCTTATCAGTGCTTACTTGGCAGAGCAGAAACCATGATCAGTGGCTTTTGATCCTGGGTAGGCTTTGAGTAAAATTGCCATAACCAATCTTCGAGCTTCTGGCCAGGGAGTGCAGAACACCATTCGCGTGGTGGTGAAGGACAAGGAAGGAGATGCACTGGTCATCAAGAAAATCCTCATCGATTGCTGTGGATTTCAAGCTGTGGACATCTGCCTGCAGGATTTCCCCAGCAGTGGATATTTCGACGTGATGTTCAAGAATGTGGTGGGATCCATCAAGTTCCTGAAGGCGTTCAAGGAGAAAGGGGACTGGGCGCCACTGTCCATCCTCACAGTGGAGCCGCTCTTCACGCTTCCGGCACAACGGGACCGGGTGGTGACGATTCACCTCTACAACCCCCATGTTCCGGTGGTGGATGTACTCACCTTTCTCGCCAGGTACGTCGAGGTGGCCGGCAGCAGCACTGATGTCAAGGACCCCTTTGGGATTTGGACCAGCAAGCGGCAGGTCAAGGTGACCTTGAAGGTCGATGCCAATGGAGCCATTATCCACCCTCCCTCCAGGTTCGCGATTGGGGGAAGTCGAGGCTTCTTGGCCTACGCTGGGCAGCCCAGAGTATGTCGCACCTGTGGCAAATCTGGTCACGTGGCAGCCAACTGCAGCACAGTCGTCTGCAAGAACTGCAAGAAGGAAGGCCGTCAGACCAAGGACTGTAAGCAGACTAAGTCTTGCAACTTGTGCGGTGCGGCAGGCCATCTCTACAAAACTTGCCCCAAACGCTGCCTCAGTTATGCTCAGGCGGCAAGGTCCAAGGAAAGGCCGGGAGAAGGAACGACGAAAGAGTCCGGTGCTGGAAAGGAGACCAGCAACCTTCTCCGCAGTGAGGAACTTCAACCTGAGAAGGAGAAGAAAGGGGAGGCAGCTGAAACCAGCGACCCAGCACCTACCCACAGACAGAATCAATGGAGGAGGAGGCAGCAGATGGACAAGCAGGTCAGTGCCAAGAGGTACAAAGGAAAACCACAAAGAAAAAACCTCCAAAAGTGGAACAGGCCACCACCCAAACCAGTGGCAAGAGGAGGCTACCGTCTGAGACAGACAACAGCAGCTCCTCTTCACTGGACGAGGAAGTACTGGAACGACGGTACCTTCAAAAGAGGCGGCAGAACTCCAAGGAGATGGAAGAAAAGGCCCCCCAGCCCCCAGGCACTGGAAGCTGTGATGGGCCCGGCGTGCCCCAACCCCAAAGCGCCACATCTAGCGACAAGTCCAGCACATCCCAGCTCCGGGACACCGAGAGCAAAGACACGTCTGGCGCACCTCAGCTCCGGGAAGCCGGGAGCAGTGATGTTTTCGAGGAGGAACAGAGGGGAACAGCAGAGGACAACCCAATCCTTGCTGCCTACAAGGCCCCCCCGATGTCACCCCAGCGGAACAAACGCTGCATGAAAAACCAGGAGGGGTTGCTGAGCCCAACCAACGTGAAACTGCTTGCGTACATGATGGGTATGCAGGAACATCCCGAAGGACTGGGACTAGCAAGGACAATTGGTATGGGAAGCAACAACTAACTTTAAAAAAATGGGTATAAGGATTGCTTCAATTAATGTGCGTAGCATTAAATCCACTACGCGATGTGTTTCAACCTTGGATTACCTCGTCAAGGTCAAAGCCGACCTACTGTTTCTGCAGGAGTGTGGAATACCACACCTCAGCACCTACAGGCTGTGGTCACGATGGTGGTCCCACGGGCCATCGATCTGGTCAGGGGGTAATGATTGCCGTTCCTCCGACCTGGGTATTCTGCTGCGGGGAGGTAACTTCACCATCTCCGAAGTTAAGGAGGTGGTGGGCGGTCGCCTCCTCGTAGCAGATGTAATGTACAACAATGCTCCGCTCCGGTTGATCAACGTGTACGCCCCGGTACAATGCAGCGAGCGGCTGACCGTCTTCCAGCAGATCCCACTGCTGCTGGTGATGTCCAAGCCGGTCATTCTAGGCAGTGACTTCAACTGCATCATCAATGCAGCTGGACGATCCAGCAGAGACGACAGCAAACTGGACGCTATATTCAGATTCCTAATAGAAACAGTAAAAGATGCCAACCTGCACGACGTCTTCAGCAAACCTGCAGACGGAGCGCAGCGTAGATACACATGGTCAAGATCGGACGGGTCTGCCCGTTCCAGGATTGACTTCCTGTTTGTGTCCTGTGCTGTCGTGGTCAGATCCACCGACGTCAAGTCGGTGTTCTTCTCCGACCATTGCCTCTTACTGGCTGACTGTCACTTACAGGACGACCCGCGGGTTGGCAGGGGGATATGGAAGCTCAATGTGACACTGCTAACCCCAGAGAACGTTGAGGAACTCAAAAGGGATTACAAAGGTCGGAGGACCGTGTAACCCCTCTTTGAGTCTCCAGTTCACTGTGGGAAGTGATCAAGGTGAACATCAAGAGGTTCTTTATCGTCAAAGGTGTTCAGAGGGTGAGAGAGAGACAGAGGGAAATGTCCCGACTCCAGAAAAGAATGCAAAATCTGCTCCGGCTGCAGTCGATGGGGGTCGAGGTCAAGGAGGAGCTCCATGAAGTGAAGAGCCAGCAGGCCTCGCTCTTTACCACGGAGGCCTCCAAGATCATCTTCCGGTTCAGAGTCCACTCCATTGAGCAGGATGAGACGTGCTCGTGTAACTTCTTCCAAAAGGTACACAGAGAGAGCTTTGTGATCAGCAGCCTGAAGGAAGAGGATGGCTCGGTAACGTCTTCGCAGTCTGACATACTAAGGATCAGCAAATCCTTTTATGCTGGGCTGTATGACGCGAAGCCCACGGACAGTACGGCCTCCCAGTCCTTCCTGTCATCTATCACAGAGTTCTTAGATGACAGCATGAGGGAGAGACAGGACAAGCCGCTAACTCTGGACGACCTGACAAAGGCAGTCAAGTCTTTTGAGATGAGTAAAACTCCTGGAAGCGATAGCTTACCGGTTGAGTTGTATTCAACTCTGTGGGACTGGGTTGGCCCAGACCTGCTGGAAGTATACAAGAGTATGCTCCTGGCTGGCAGCATGTCAGAATCCATGAGGAAAGGCATCATCACCCTCATCTACAAGCGGAAGGGGGAGAGGGCAGAAATCAGAAAATGGTGGCCCATCTCACTGCTTAATGTTGACTACAAGATTCTGTCAAAAGTCATAGCCAGTCGAGTCAAATCTGCTCTGGAGTTGGTGATCCACCCCGATCAGACCTGTACTGTACCCGGCAGGAAGATCTCTGACAGTCTCGCGGTACTCAGGGATACGATCGCCTATGTACGGGACAGGAGGGTGGACACCTGTCTCATCAGCTTGGACCAGGAGAAGGCTTTTGACAGGATATCGCACACTTACGTGATGGACGTGCTTTCCAAAATGGGGTTTGGGGATGGAATCTGCAATTGGATCAAACTGCTCTACACAAACATCAGTAGCGCAGTCTGAATCAATGGGTGGGTATCGAAAAGTTTCCCGATCCAATCTGGAGTCAGACAGGGCTGTCCTCTCTCCCCTGTCTTGTTTGTTTCCTGTATTGAACCCTTGCTGAGTCTATTAGGAAGGATGCGAGCATAAGAGGGGTGACAGTCCCAGGCAGTGGAGGCACTCAGGTTAAAACCTCCCTGTACATGGATGATGTCGCTGTCTTCTGTTCGGACCCGCTGTCTGTGCGGCGACTGATGAGCATCTGCGACCAGTTCGAACTGGCCTTGGGAGCCAAAGTTAACCACGGCAAGAGCGAGGCCATGTTCTTTGGGAACTGGGCTGACCGATCCTTTGTCCCCTTCACCGTTAGGTCAGACTACCTGAAGGTGCTGGGGATATGGTTCGGAAGGGCCGGGGCATGCACCAAAACCTGGAAGGAGTGAGTAGCCAAGGTACCACATAAGCTGAGCATGTGGGAGCAGCAATCTTTCTCCATTGTGGGTAGGAACCTGGTCATCAGGTGCGAAGCGCTCACGTTGTTGCTGTACATGGTGCAGGTGTGGCCTATACCACACTCCTGTGCTGTGGCGGTCACCCGAGCCATTTTCCGCTTCATCTGGGGATCCAAAATGGACCGGGTCCAGAGGGACACGATGTTCAAACCTCTGGATAAGGGAGGGAAAAATGTCCCCAACATCGCCCTCATCCTGCTGACTACCTTTGTGTGCGGCTGCATCAAGCTGTCTTTAGATCCCCAGTATGCAAACACCAAGTGTCACTACATGCTGAGGTTCTATCTGTCCCCGGTGTTGAGAAAGATAGGCCTGGTCACATTGCCGCGGAACGCTCCATCCAGTTGGACCTACCACCTTTCCTTCGTGGGAATATTTCTGTGGAAAAACACCTTTGACCACCAATCCATCAGGCAGTGGTCTGCATGGAATGTCCTCAAGGCCCTATGGGAAAAGGAGATGGTGGATCCTGTCGATGGTTCCCCGAGCAGACCGCCAAAGTCAATGCCCTCGAGGTGGCTGCGGTGGGGAACAGATGGTTGCCCACCTCCTTTGCAAAGCAGGTTTGGAAAGAGATGCAGTGGTTTTTGTCGAGGTTCATCCCAAGCAGCTCTGTGACACAGGAGTCTGTGCTCTATGGGCTGTTGCCAGGGACGGAAACCGAGATAAACATCAACTGCTGCTGGAGGACCATCAATTCGGTGAAAGACGCCCTTTGGTCTGCCCGAAACTTGCTGGTCTTTCAGCGCAAAGAGTTGTCCACGACCGAATGTCGCAGACTGGCACATTCCAAGGTCCAGGACTACCTGCTGAGGGACGCACTAAAGCTTGGGAAAGGTGCTGCAAAGGCTCAATGCGGAAAGACCGCTGTGTAAGGTCCTCCTGCCATAGTGAACTGAGGGGCTGGACCCATGGGAAACCCCTTGGGCTGTATACACCAAATATGGGTTTGCTGTAAAATGTACATGACATATAAAATGGAATGAAAGGGTTGTGAGACAACTCACTCCTGTATCGAAGAAAACTGATTTCCTGCATTTTTTGGAATGTCAACTTGGTGTTGTTTTGAACTGTTTTCTAATGCATTTTTTTTAAACAGATTTTTATGAATAAAGTATATTTTTGGGAAATAAAAGTGCCATCTTCTGCTTTACCTGGAGATGTAAAATGGACCGGGTCTGGAGGGACACGATGTTCAAACTCTGGATAAAGGCGGGAAAACATACCCAACGTTTCCCTCATCCTGATGACCACCTTCGTGTGTGGCTGCATCAAGCTGTGTGTAGAACTCCAATACGCAAACACCAAGTGTCACGGCGTGCTGAGGTTCTATCTGTCCCCAGTGTTGTTAAGGATGGCGCTGGTCAGATTGCAGCGGAACCCTCCATCCAGTTGGACCGTGCCGTACCACCTATCCTTCGTGGAAAGGTTTGTGCAGAAAAACACCTTGGACCACCAATCTATCAGGTAGTGGTCTGCGCGGAATGTCCTCAAGGCCCTATGGGAAAAGGAGATGGTGGATCCTGTCGGTTGGTTCCCTGAGCAGACTGCCAAAGTCATTTGGCAGAATGCCTCATCACCAGAACTTTCAAACAAGTGCCAAGTCATAACTTGGCTGGTGATGAGAAGGGCCCTCCCCGTCAGATCCTTCCTGCACGCCCGCAATCTCACCGCCTCCGCACGCAGCCCTTGAGGTGCCTGTGGTGGGGAAGAGACTGTTGCCCACCTCCTTCTAGAATGTGCCTTAGCAAAGCAGGTTTGGAAAGTGATGCAGTGGTTTTTGTCGAGCTTCATCCCGAGCAGCTCTGTAACACAGGACTCTGTGCTCTATGGGCTGTTCCCAGGGACGCACACCGAAATTATCATCAGCTGCTGCTGGAGGACCATCAACTCGGTGAAAGACGCTCTTTGATCTGCCCGAAACTTGCTGGTCTTCCGGTCCAAAGAGTTGTCCACGACCGAGTGTTGCAGACTGGCACATTTCCAGGTCCAGGACTACGTGCTGAGGGAACGCACTAAAGCTTGGGGCAGCTGCCACAAAGGCTCAATGGGAAAAGGCCACTGTGTAAGGCCCACCCGCCGTAGTGAACCGAAGGCTGGAATCTGTGTAAAACCCCTTGGGCTGTATGCACCAAAATATGGTTTTGCTGTGTAATGCAAACGTACATTGCATGTAAAATGGAATGGAAGGGTTGTGAGGCAACTCACATTCTGTATTGAAGAAAACTGATTTCTTTTGCACTTTCTGGAATGTCAACTTGGAACTGTTTTGTAATTTTCTTTTACAGATTTTTATGAATAAAGTATATTTTTGAAAAAGAAAAGCTGCTGTCAACTGCTCAGGAGATTGGTTTCCTTCCCATTGCCTGTCGAGCTAAGACCACCTGAACATGGCAGGGGAGAGATGATCCTTTGATCCTGCAGGTGTTGTTTTTGTGTTTTTTTGGGTATTTTCGGGGGGGTTTCATCGCCAATTTTACTGCATTTTGCCCTTTGGGATTGTAGCTCTACCATGGTTGTTGTTTTCCTGTTGGTTGTGGTTTTAATACCTGTCCCAGGAAAGCTTTAAGCAAAAAATGGCTGCAACCAACAGCAGATCTCCAGGCCAGATAGTGCGTAACACAATTACGGTGGCGGTGAAAGATAGCGAAGGAGGTGCATCCATCGACCGTGCCTTCTTCATTAAGAAAATCCTGGTCGATTGCTATGGATTCCAAGCTGCGGACATCTTCTGCCTGCAGGACTTCCCCAGCAGTGGATATTTCAAGAATGTGGCGGGATGCATCAAGTTCCTGAAGGTGTTCAAGGAGAAGGGAAACCAGGCACCACTGTCGATCCTCACTGTGGAGCCGCTCTTCACGCTGCCGTTGCAACGCGACCGGGTGGTGACAATCCACCTCTACAACCCCCATGTCCCTGTTTTCGATGTGCTCACCTTCCTCGCCAAGTACGTCGAGGTGGCTGGCAGCAGCACTGACATCAAGAACCCCTTTGGGATTTGGACCAGCAAGCGGCAGGTCAAGGTCACCTTGAAGGTCGATGCCAATGGAGCCATCATCCATCCTCCCTCCAGCTTTGACACAGGGGAGGTCCAGGCTTCTTGGTTTATACGGGGCAGCCCAGACTTTGTCTATTCTATGGCAAATCTGGTCATGTGGCAGCCAATGCAGCACAGTCGTCAGCAAGAACTGCAAGCAGGAAGGCCATCACACAAAGGACTGTAAGCAGAGTAAGTGCTGCGACCTGTGTGGTGGGGCAGGCCACCTCTACAAGACCTGTCCCAACTGCTGCCTCAGTTACGCACAGGCAGCAAGGTCCAAGCAAAGGCTGGACAAAGGAATGGTGAATGCACCTCGTGTTGCAAAGGAGACCAGCAACCCTCCCCACAGCAATGAAAATCCGTCTGAGAATGAAAGGAAAGAGGAGGCAGCTGCAACCAGCGACCCAACACCTACCCCGTGCCCAGAAACTCCTCCTCAACACACAGAATCCATGGAGGAGGAGGCAGCAGTGGGACAATCGGATGAATGACAAGTGGTCAAAAGGAAAACCACAAAGAAGCCCCCAAAAAAGGAACAGGTCACGACCCAAACCAGTGGCAAGAGGAGGCTACCATCTGAGATGAACTACAGCAGCTGCTCCTCACCGGATGAGGAAGGGCCAGAAAGACGGCACGTGCAAAAGAAGCGGCAGAACACAAAGGAGCTGGAAGAGAAAGCCCCCCAGCTCTGTGGCACTGGAAGCAGCGATGGGCCCAGTGCACTCCAACCCCAAAGCGCTTAACCCAGCGAGATGCCCAGCGCACCCCAGCTCTGGGAGACCGAGGGCAGCGAAGCATCCAGCACACTCCAACTCCACGAAGTCGGGAGCAGAAACGTCTTCGAGGAGAAACAAAGTAGAAAGACAACATCAGCAGAGGACAGTCCAAACCTTGCTGCCTACAAGGTCACCCCAGTGGAACAAAAGCCCCGTGAGTAACCAGAAGGGTTTTCTGAGCCCAATGCAACGCAACAGCTTGTGCACACTATGGGTATGCAGGTAAATACCCAAGGACTGGGACTAGGAAGGACACCTGGTGTGGCAAGGAACATCCAGTTTTAAATGGGTATAAAGATTGCTTCTATTGACGTGCGTAGCATTAAATCCACTAAGCGATGTGTTTCTTTTATTATTATTTTTTTATTATTTTAAGATACAGCACTGAAACAGGCCCTTCGGCCCACCGAGTCTGTGCCGTCCAACAACCACCCATTTATACTAACCCTACAGTAATCCCATACTCCCTACGATCTACCTACACTAGAGGCAATTTACAATGGCCAATTTACCTATCACCTGCAAGTCTTTGGCTGTGGGAGGAAACTGGAGCACCCGGCGAAAACCCACGCAGTCACAGGGAGAACTTGCAAACTCCGCACAGGTAGTACCCAGAATCGAACCCGGGTCCCTGGAGCTGTGAGGCTGCAGTGCTAACCACTGCACCACTGTTTCGACCTTGGGTTACCTAGCCAAGGTGAAAGCTGACCTACTGTTTCTGCAGGAATGTGGGATATCGCACCTCAGCACCTACAGACAATGGTCGCGATGGTGGTCAGGGGAAAATGATTCCTGTTCCTCTGGCCTGGGTGTTCTGCTGCGGGGAGGTAACTTCACCATCTCCAAAGTTAAGGAGGTGGTGGGCAGTTGCCTCCTCGTAGCAGACGTGATGTACAACAATGCTCCGCTCCAGTTGATCAACGTGTACGCCCCGGTTCAATGCAGCGAGCGGCTGACCATCCTCCAGCAGCTCCCACTGCTGCTGGCGACGTCCAGGCCGGTCATTCTAGGTGGTGACTTCAATTGCATTATTGATGCAGCTGGACGATCTGGCAGTGAAGACAGCAAACTGGATGCTTCGTCCACATTCCTAATGGAAACAGTAAAAGATGCCAAGCTGCACGATGTCTTCAACAGCCCTGCAGAAGGAGTGCAGTGTAGATACACCTGGTTAAGAGCAGACGGGTCTGCCCATTCCAGGATTGACCTCCTGTTTGTATCCTGTGCTTTCACGGTCAGATCCACCAATGTATATCCGGTGTTCCTCTCTGACCACTGCCTCCTGCTGGACGACTGTCACCTACAGGATGACCAGTGGGTTGGCAGGGGGACGTGGAAGTTGAATGTAACACTGCTGACCCAAGAGAACATTGAGGAAGTCAAAAGGGATTACAAAGGTTGGAGAACCGTGAAACCCCTCCTTGATTCTCCAGTGCACTGGTGGGAAGCAATCAAGGAGAACATCAAGAGGTTCTTTATCCTCAAAGGTGTTCAGAAGGTGACAGAGAGAGACAGAGGGAAATGTCCTGACTCCAGAAAAGTATGCAAAATCTGCTCCAACTGCAGTCGATGGGGGTCAAGGTCAAGGAGGATCTCCAAGAGGTGAAGAGCCAGATGGCCTCACACTTTGCCGTGGAGGCCTCAAAGATCATCTTTTTTTTAAAGAGATACAGCACTGAAACAGGCCCTTCGGCCCACCGAGTCTGTGCTGATCATCAATCACCCATTTATACTAATCCTATACTAATTCCATATTCCAACCACATCCCCACCAGTCCCTATATTTCCCTACCACCTACCTATCCTAGGGGTAATTTATAATGGCCAATTTACCTATCAACCTGCAAGTCTTTGGCATGTGGGAGGAAACCGGAGCACCCGCAGGAAACCCACGCAGACACAGGGAGAACTTGCAAACTCCACACAGGCAGTACCCGGAATTGAACCCGGGTCGCTGGAGCTGTGAGGCTGCGGTGCTAACCACTGCGCCACTGTACCGCCCCTTCTGGTCCAGAGTCCAGCTCTATTGAGCAGGATGAGAGGTGCTCGCGTTTCCTCTTCCAAAAGTTACACAGAGAGAGCTCTGTGATCAGCAGCCTGAAGGAAGAGGATGGCTCAGTAATGTCATCACAGTCTGACATACTAAGGATCAGCAAATCCTTTTATGCTGGGCTGTATGATGTGAAGCCCATGGACAGCACGGCCTCCCTGTCTTTCCTGTCATCTATCATGGAGGTCTTAGATGACAGCACATGGGAGAGTCTGGACAAACCGCTAAGTCTGGACAAGCTGACAAAGGCCATCAGGTCCTTTGAGACAAGTAAAACTGCCAGAATTGACGGCTTACTGGTTGAGTTGTATTAGACTCCGTGGGACTGGGTCAGCGCATACCTGCTGGAAGTGTACGTGAGTATGCTCCTGGTTGCCAGCACGTCATGAGGAAAGGCTTCATCATCCTCATCTGCAAGTGGAAGGGGGAGAGGGTGGAAATCAGAAAGTGGCAGCCCATCTCACTGCTTAATGTAGACTACAAGATTCTGTCCAAAGTCATCGCCAATCGGGTCAAGTCTGCTCTGGAGTTGGTGATTCACCCTGATCAGACCTGTACTGTACCTGGCAGGAAGATCTCTGATATCCTGTGCTACTTCGGGATACGATCGATGTACCAGACAGGGGGGTGGACACCTGCTTGGACCAGGAGAAGGCTTTTGACAGGATATCGCACACCTACATGATGGACGTGCTCTCCAAAATGGGGTTTGGGGAGGGAATCCGCAACTGGATCAGACTGCTCTACACAAACACCAATAGTACAGTCTCAATCAATGGGTGGGAATCAGAAAGTTTCCCGATCCAATCTGGAGTTCGACAGGGCTGTCCTCTCTCCTCCATGTTGTTTGTTTGCTGTATTGAACCCTTTTGCTGAGTACATTAGGAAGGATGCGGGCATAATAGGGATGACAATCCCAGACAGCAGAGGCACTCAGGACAAAGTACATGGGCAACGTTGCTATCTTCTGCTCAGATCCGCTGTTCATGCGCAGGCTGATGAGCATCTGCGACCAGTTCGAACTGGCCTCGGGAGCCAATGTAAATCACGGCAAGAGGTAGGCCCCCACCTGCCAAGAATGAGGCACGTTCATTTTGTCATGTACTTTGATTTTAAACTGTTACTGGAATGAGGGGAGAACTTGTTGAACAGATCAGCCGTGGCTGAAAGGGGCGTTTGCATATTGGCAGATGGTATTTGGAAGGCCAAAGCAGCCATTCCCTGACATTCAACCCACAATGGACTTTTGATCACCAGACGTTGAAGGTGGGGGAGCTCGTATTCCAGGTTGACTGCTAAGATGGCCGAATACACAAACGGACATGGTCAAACCAGCTAGTCACATGACTAACCTGCTGGGCAACCTGAGTTTTTTGAATTTGTATAGACAGTTTGAACGGAGAGTGTGTGTTTGCTCCTGGACTGAGAACATCATCTCTCCTGTCTGCTCCCATCTCTTTCTCACAAGTCTCTGAATTCACTGAAGACACATGAACCCCAAGAGAGAAAAGTCTCCTACAGCAAACAAGGTTTAAGAAGTATACTGGGCCCCAACGAAAAGCAAGAGCTACCACAATCATGGACTCTACATTGAGCTCGAAGAACCGTAACAACAACTCTTCAGATATTGCCTAAAACCTTTCCATTTTATTTTTCTTCAGCTCTTTTCTATCCCGAATTGCATGTGTGTATCGCATATGCATGCTAGTGTGGGGCGTGGCATTACCTGAATCAGAGTTTAAGTTCAAGTTTAATAAATGCCAACTTTTCTTCTTGATACCTAAGAAAGCTTGTTTGTGCTGGTTTATTTGCCTTAGAATTGGAAAGTGGTGAACAAGGATTCACCAAGGGGGAGCTAAAAACAGGGTGTGTTTAAAATTAAACTCTGTTACGGCAAGATCAGGTGAAGGCTGAAAGGAAACCCTAGACCTCTTTCTCACCTGGTCATAACAACATGTTCTTTGGGAACTGGATTGACCGATCCTTGGTCCCCTTCACCATCAGGTCAGACTACCTGAAGGTTCTGGGAATATGGTATGGAGGGGCCTGGGCGTGCGGCAAAACCTTGAGGGAGCAAGTAGCCATGATAAGCTATAAACTGAGCACGTGGGAGCAGCGTTCTCTCTCCATTACGGGTAAGAACCTGGTCATCAGGTGCAAGGCTCTCACATTGTTACTGTACGTGGCGCAGATCTGGCCCATACCCCAGTCTTGCACTGTGGCGGTGACCCAAGCCATCTTCTGCTTTATCTGGAGATCCAAAATGGACTGTGTCTGGAGGGACACAATGTTCAAACCTCTAGATCAAGGGGGAAAAAAGTACCCAACATTGCCCTCATCCTGATGGCCACCTTTGTGTGCTGCTGCATCAAGCTGTGCGTAGAACCCCAGTACACAACACCAAGTGTCACTACGTGCTGAGGTTCTATCTGTCTCCAGTGTTGCAAAGGATGTGTCTGGCCATATTGCCGCAGAATGCTCCATCCAGTTGGACTGTGCCGTACCACCTATCTTTCATGGAAAAGTTTGTGCAGAAAAACACCTTGGACCACTCATCCATCAGGCAGCGGTCTGCACAGAATGTCCTCAAGGCCCTACGGGAAAAGGAGATGGTGGATCCTGTCGTATGGTTCCCCAAGAAGACTGCAAAGTCATTTGGCAGAATGCCTCATCACCAGAACTTTCAAACAAACATCAAGACGTAGCTTGGCTGGTGGTGAGAAGGTCCCTCCCCGTCAGATCCTTCCTGCACGCCCGGAATCTCACCACCTCCGCATGCTGCCCTCAAGGTGACTGTGGTGGGGAAGAAACTGTTGCCCACCTTCTCCTGGAATGTGCCTTTGAAAAGCAGGTGTGGAAAGAGATGCAGTGGTTTTGTCGAGGTTCATCCCGAGCAGCTTTGTAACACAGGAGTCTGTGCCCTATGGGCTGTTCCCAGGGATGTATACTGAGATAAACATCAACTGCTGCTGGAGGACCATCAACTCAGTGAAAGATGCTCTTTGGTCTGCCTGAAACCTGCTGGTCTTCCACTGCAAAGAGTTGTCCATGACCAAGTGTTGCAGACTGGCACATTCCAAGGTCCAGGACTACGTGCTGAGTGATGCACTAAAGCTTGGGGCAGACGGCGCAAAGGCTCAATGGGGAAAGGCCACTGTGTAATATCCTCCTGCCATAGTGAACCGAGGGGCTGGAACCTGTGTAATACCCCTTGGGCTCTATGCACCCAAATATGGTTTTGCTGTGTAATGCAAATGTACATTGCATGTGAAATGGAATGAAAGGGTTGTGAGGCAACTCACATTCTGTATTGAAGGAAACTGATTTCTTTTGCATTTTTTAGAATATCAACTTGAAACTGTTTCGTAATGTATTTTTTTTTACAGATTTTTCTGAATAATGTATATTTTTGGTTTAAAAAATGCTGTATACTTCACTGATTGGTAGATGGCATCCTGGAGCTACAAGAGAGGATGAACCTTTTGGTTGCAGTTTACTGCCCAACATCTATAATACTACTTGTCCCTTGGTATGTGATCTGTTGTTGAGTCACAGGACTATAAGTCATATTCAAAATAAATCTGGGGTTTTATGATAACTGAATTGGAACATATATAGATAAAAAGTTACTGCACGAGCACATCTGAATATGTCTTACTATCTCAGGCTCCACCTCCAACTGCCTGGTCATGTGTGACTCGACATTACTTCCTCTGATGATCTGCACTTGCAGTCCTTAAGGTGATCTGGTCTTAAGGTGGTCCCTTCTTAAGGTAGTCCCACAACAACATCTGGTCGGGGAAAAAAGTATGTATCAAATATCATTAAAGGTATTTGACAATCTTTCCTACTAGTGCCTCCAGTTGGGACCATGAAGATCACAGCTCTCATTCCATTTAATTGCATGCTGCAACATTAGCTTGGATGTTTGGGTCTGAGTCAGAGATAGAAAAGCATTTGTAAAGTTATTGGGCTGAATTTTTACTTACCTGATGCGCCGGGAGCAGGTGAGCCAGAAAGTCATGGAGAATTGAAAGCTGGTCTAGATCTCAAGGATAGACAATCTCGAAGGTACAGCATGTTGGAAATCGCCCAGAAAAGATCTAAGACATGAGAGGCACAATAATCTAGAATAAAGAAGTTGTCAGGCAAGCCCCCCCCCCCCCACCTATCAAGGCTGAGGCATACATTATTTCACCACACGAACATTAAAACTTAAAACTGCAAACCCCTGACTGGAAAGACATTTGCATAGTGGCAGACAGTGTTGGAACAATGAGGAACCAGTCCCTGCCCCAATACACAGAAGAGACCTGGTCAAACCAGTCAGTCAGTCACGTGACCACCTGCTGGCCAACTAGGGGAGTTTTAAATTGGAAAAACAGAATTTGAACTCAGAATGCTGTGTGCTCCTGGTTGGAACAGAACCTGCAGTCCTGCCTGCCTTAATCTCTTTCCCACGGAACTGAATCTTGTGAAAACACTGGGAAAGATGCAAAGAACAGCAAAGGGTGGAAAAACAGATAATTAGAGCTACAAAAATGGACTACTGAAAGAAATTTGAATGGGATTTCAAAATCAGCACAAAAAAATTCTACAATTAGATGAGGAAAAACAATGTGGGCCCCTTGAAAACTGATAATGGTGATATTGTCAATGAAAATAAGGAAATGCTGGACATGCTGATTAATTACCTTACATCAGTATTTACAGTAGAGGAGGTCAGCGTACCGAACATCCCAAGGAAACTAATATAGCATCAGGGACAGGGACTCACCAAATTAACATAAGCAAATTAACAGTAATGAAGAAAATAATGACACTAAAGAGTGACAAATTCCCAGGATGAGATGGTTTCCATCCCAGGGTTTTTAAGGAAGTAGGTGAGAAAATTGTAGATGCCCTAACTGAAATCTTCCAAAGTCCTCTTGATTTGGGAAAAGTTCATTTAGATTAGAAAATTGTGCACATCACTCTGCTATTTAAGAAAGATGACAAAAGGAAAACCGGGGAATTATAGACCAGTTAGCATAACGCCTGTTGTCAGGAAATTGCTAGAGTCTATAATTCTCTCTTCTCTTCTCTTAGGCAGTCCCTCAGGAACGAGGATGACTTTCTTCCACTCCAGGGTTGTGGATCCTTAGGTGACTGAATAGTTCAATTCTGAATCTGCACACTTTGTCACAGTTTGTGTTTGATGAGGCGAGTGGATGGGATGCTCGAATTTCTGAACGCTCCTTCTGCTGTTTGCATTTGGTCACTATCTGGGCATGCCGACGGTGTTTGAACTGGCTGGCACCTTTGTAGATGTTTCTTCTCCATTTTGGGTGGTTATTGCAAGAGATTCCTACGAATCAGTGGAGATGTCACATTTTTTCAGGGAGGCTTTGTAGCGATTCCTGTGCCCTCCTGGTAACCTCTTGCTGTGATGCAGCTCTGAGTAGAAAGCTTGCTTTGGGTGTCTTGTGTCAGGCATGCGGCTGATGTGGCCCACCCCACATAACTGACTAGTCATGACCAATGTCTCAATACTGGGAGTGTTGGTTGAGAGAGGACACTGATATTGGAGCGCCTGTCCTGCCACTGAATTTGCAGGATCATGCGGAGGCACCGCTGGTGATATCTCTCCAGGGCTTTGAGATGTCTGCTGTACAGTGTCCATGTTTCCGATGCATACAGGAGGGCAGGTACCACTGCGGCCCTGTAGACCATGAGCTTGGTGCCAGGTTTGAGGTCTTTGTTGTCAAACACTCTTTCCCTCAGATGACCGAAGGCTGCGCTGGCACACTGGAGGCGATGCTGAGTTTCATCGTCGATGTCTGCCCTTGGTGAGACGAGGTTCCCAAGCTATGAGAAGTGATCCACATTGTCCAGTGGTTTCCTGTGGATCTTGATAATCGGGGGGCTGTGTTGTGTTGTGGGAGCAGACTGGTAGAGGACCTTTGTCTTCCGGATGTTTAGCTAAAGGCCCATTCTTTCGTACGCCTCCGTGAATGCATCAACAGGGGTTTGAAGCTTGGCCTCTGAGTGTGCGCATATGCAAGCATTGTCAGCATACTGCAGCTCGATGACAGATGTTGGGGTGACCTTGGTTCTGGACTGGATGTGATGTACGTTAAATGGTTTCCCGCTCGTCCTGTAGAGTAGATCTACTCCGGCAAGGAACTTCAAGGAGATGAGGTGAAGTGTTGCAGCGAGGAAGATGGGAGTGTTGGTGCGATGACACAGCTTTGCTTGACCCCAGTTTGCACTTGGATTGGGTCAGTGCAGATCCGTTGGCAAGGATTAGTGCTTGTTTGTCGTCGTGCAGCAGATGGAGGATGGTGACAAGTTTTTCCGGGCAGCCAAATTTGAGGAGTCTATAATTAAAGATAGGGTGACTGAACACCTTGAAAATTCTCAGCTGATCAGAGAGAGTCAGCATGAATTTGTAAAGGGTATGTCCTGTCTGAAGAATCTGATTGAATTTTTTGAAGGGGTGACTAAAGTAGTGGACAGGGGAATGTCTATGGATGTTATTTATACTGACTTCCAGAAAGCATTTGGTAAAGTCCATCGTAGAGAATGTTAGTTAAAGTTGAAGCTCAAGGAATTGAAGGCAAATTATTGAGCTGTTTGGAAATTATCTGAGTGGCAGGAGACAGAGAGTAGGTATAATGGGCAGATACTCTAATTGCCAGGATGTGACTAATGGTGTCCCACAAGGATCTGTGTTGAGGCCTCAACTATTCACATTATTTATTAATGACTTAGATGATGGGAAAAAAGACACATATCCAAATCTGACATAAAGATAGGTGGCATTGTAAGAATTGTAGATGGAAGCATAACGTTACAAAGAGAGCTCGACAGATTAAGTGAAAGGGCAAAACCGCGGCAAATGGAGTTCAATGTAGGCAAATGTGAGGTCACCCATTTTAGAACTAAAAAGGATAGAACAGGGTACTTTCTAAATGGTGAAAAACTAGAAGCAGTGGAGGTCCAAAGAGACTTGGTGGTCCAGGTACATAGATCATTAAAATGTCATGACCAGGTACAGAAAATAATCAAAAAGACTAATGGAATGCTGACCTTTATGTCTAAAGGAATTTTATAAAAGAGGGTAGAAGTCATGCTTGAGCCAAACAAAGCCCTAGTTAGACCACATCTGGAGTACTGTGAGCAGTTCTGGGCACCACACATGAGGAAGGATATATTGGTCTTACAGGGAGTGCAGAGTAGATTTACCAGAATGACACCTGGACTCCAAGGGTTAAGTTACGACAAGAGATTACACAAACTAGAGTAGTATTCCCTGGAGTTTAGAAGATTATGGGGTGATTTGATTGATGTTTTCAAGACATTAAGGGGAACAGATAGCGTAGATAAAGTGAAACTATTTTTGCTGGTTGGAGATATAGGGCTGGGGGGCATAGTTCAGAAATTAGAGCCAGACCTTTCAGATGTGAAATTAGGGATACGGTCCCCGGAAGTGCAGAAGGTTTTAGTTTAGGCAGGCATCAAGATCGGCGCAGGCTTGGAGGGCTGAATGGCCTGTTCCTGTGCTGTACTGTTCTTTGTTCTTAGGAAAAACCTCTACACGCAAATAGTGGTAAAAGTTTGGAATTCTCTTCCGGTGAATGGCAATTAATACTCAATCAATTGTTAACTTTAAATTGGAGATTTATGAGCTTTGTGTTAACCAAAGATATTAAGGGATAAAGGGCAAAGGGAGGTAAGTGGAGTTAGATCACAGATCAACCCTGATCTCATTGAATGGCACCAATGGCTCAGGGTGGGGGGGTGGGGCTGCTGAATGGCTTACCCCTATTCCTATGTTCCTATGCTGCTATGTTCCCACACACAAGCCTGACTTGGACATTTATCACCACTCCTTCATCGTTGCTGGGTCAAAATCCTGGCACTCCCGTTTGAACAGCATTGTGGGTGTACCTTCACCACATGGACAGTGGAAGTTGAAGAAGGCAGCTCACCACCACCTTCTCAAGGGCAGTTAGGGATACAGTGTGTACCATCTACAAGATGCACTGCAACAACTCACCAAGGTTCCTGTGACAGCACCTTCCAAACTCGCGACCTCTACCAACTAGAAGGACAAAGGCAGCAGATGCCTGGGAACACCATCACCTGCAAGTTCCCCTCCAAGCCACACACCATCCTGACTTGGAACTATATCACCGTTCCTTCACTGTCGCTGGGTCAAAATCTTGGAACTCCCTTCCCAACAGCAGTATGTGTGTACCTACACCCCAAGGACTGCAGCGGTTCAAGAAGGCAGCTCACCATCACTTTCTCAAGGGCAATTAGGGATGGGCAGCAAATGCTGGCCTGCGACACCCACATCACATGAAAGAATTAAAAAAAAAACTAGGGATAGGCAAAAACCATATTGTTAGCAATGACCATATCCCAAGAATGAATTAAAAAAACATTGGTTTTCCCACCAACTGGCCAAAATGTTTTAAAAGCACTAGAAGTAAAGCTCCACACAGACACATGAAGGGACTGGTGATGAAACTGTTACAGTGTGCAAACTTTAGTATGTATGTATTCTGGGCAATCAAATTGGAAGATAAATTGCACGATTATAAAAGATTTCTTTCCCTGGAAAAACAAATTTAAAGGCAATAGGTGACCAATTGCTCTTGGCTATCCTATATTCTACCTATTAGTTTGTATTTCCCAGCATGAATGTCTATGTGTTTTCAAAATATAATTTACTTCATGGTGTATCCAGTTATCCTGACTGCACAGAGTGTAGAACTTTTGACTGACTTCTGCATTGCAGTGCCATTTTTGAATTAATTAAAAAAGACTTTTGTGACCTCTGAATATCCTAATGCACTTCATGCCAAATGAAATACTTTTGGAGTGTAATCACTGTTGCAGTGTAAGAAGTGTGGTAGCACAGCAAGCTCCCACAACCAGCAAACAAACAACCAGATAAACAACGCAAGATCGAGGAACAGCACCTCATTTACCAATTAGGCATGCTACAGCCTGCCAGACTGAACATTGAGTTCAATAATTTCAGAGCATGACGGGCCCCGCTTTTTAGTTTTACTTCTCTTTTTTTGTGTTTATTTTATTTTAGTTTGTTTCTACTGTGCCCACCCACTGTTTTTTTCATGTCTGTGCTTGGGGCAGGCTGCTCAGTTTTCTGTCAATTAACACCCTCTCTGTACTAATGTTTTGTCTTTCAGCACACCATTAACATACTGCTTGCCTTTGCTCCATGACCTCTGGTCAGTTATTCTCTGTGACCTTGTCCTATCAACACCTCTTTTATCTCTTGCCCCACCCCCACTTTACTTGCTTAAAACCTTTTACATTTCTAATATCTGTCAGTTCTGATGAAGGGTCACTGACCTGAAACGTTAACTCTGCTTCTCTCTCTACAGATGCTGCCAGACCTGCTGAGTATTTCCAGCATTTCTTGTTTGTGAACCAGATAATCTGTTTCAGTGATGTCAGTCGAAGGATAAAATTTGGCCAGGACAGTGGGGACAACACCTCCGCTCTTCTTTGAATAGTGCCAAGCCATTTTTTATGGAAAATTGATGTAAAATTGTCCTTTGTGCGAACTGCAGGAGTATTTTTGAGGTAACTGCAATTTAATGAAGCGTAATTGCTGCTGAACTATAAAAATACCATTATCTTGCATGGTAATGTACCAGCAATGGGAAACCAGTTGTTATGACCAGGTGAGAAAAGTGTCTAGGGGTCTTTTACTGTCTTCACCTGGTCTTATATAACAGGGTTTAATTTTAAACACACTGTGTTTTGAGCTTCCCCTTTGTGAATCCTTGTTCACAGCTTTCCAATTATAAGGTAAAGAAATGAGCACACCAGGTTATCTTTAGGTTTGAAGAAGAGAAGTGAAATTTACTAAACCTTAAACTTAAACTCTAATATGGTTAATGTCTACGGATATATGATGCTCCCACACTAGCATGCACATGTGATACACACATGCCGAAAAGAGAAGAAAAATAAAAGGTAGAGGTTTGAGGCAGTCTCTAAAAGGGGGTTTCTTGTTACTGTTTCTGTGATTCCAGCTCGCCGTAGAGTCCTTGATTGTAGACAGCTCTTACTTTTCGTTGGGGCCCAGTATTCTTCTTAAACCTTGTTCACTATAGGAGACTTTTCTCTCTTGGTGTTCATATGTCTTCAATGGTTTCCAAAGTTGGTGAGGGTGAGATGAGAGCAAACAGGAGAGATGTGTTCTCAGTCCAGTTCAAATTCCCTGTTGGAAGCTCAAATTCAAAAAATTCCAAGTCAGTCAGTCATGTGACCAAACTGGCCCAACCATGTCTGTTTGTGTTTTCGACCATCTTCGTAGTTAACCTGGAATGCTTCAACATCTGGTAATCAAAAGTCCATTGTGGATTAAATTGGAGCAGGGAATAGTTCCTTTGTCCTTTGAAGTACTTGTCTGTTGATATGCTAATGTCTCTCATCAGCCAAAGTCTCCAATTTTTAAAGCAAGTTCTTTCTTCACCATCAGCAGTTTAAAATCAATGTTCATGTGGCAAAATTAATCTTCCTCATTCTTGACAGGTGGGGGCTTACCTGACACGGTCAATAAAATGTTCAATGGAATCGTACAAATCAAACAGATAACCTCCTCATCATTGTATAGCTTATACTATAATACAGAATCAGATTATTTCTGAGCATCACACTTCTGCCTTCATGGCTGGTTACCAATGCAAAACAATCCTAATAATGAGAACCAGGGATTTTAGTCTAGGGCCTTCTGACCTGGACATTGACATTTACAAATGATTCAGCTCAAGAATTGATAAGATGGAACAATTGCCTGCATTGTCACAGGGAGAACAGGAGCAATGGCCTTAAAGATATAGACTAGGAGAACACCTAAACATCACGACCATGCACCACAGCATGAGACTACCCACAAATAATGCCATAGGAGGCCTGTCAGCCTATAGTAGAAGTGGTTCCTTGATATTATGAGGCACTCCCACTGCTGAATTGGCCCATTTAAGCTGGAGGTGAGGGTGAGTTTAAAACGGAGCGATGATTCACAGTTCCTCAGAGGTCTTGCACCTAACTTTTCCATTTTGGTTGGAAGGTTTGGAGGAGGTCAGTTCATGTTATCAGTCATGAACATACATTGGTGTACTGTACTGGTGGGCTGAGACCAACCTTTAAACAAAGACAAGATGGCAGAACCCAATATTAATTTTCCTTTATTGTTGAAGATTTGCTAAATAAAACATTGTTCCATTTTTGCTTGTAATCCATTTTATTTGCTATTGGAAAATTGGTTACTATTTGAGTTAAAAAAGTATAAATAATCATGGGCCAGCACTATGTCAGTACTTCGAATTTCTAGAATATGAGAAAGTTACAGGTGAGGAAGGCCATTTAGAAAATCTTAATTGATCCATCCAGAGATCCAATTGCATCTTAAATGATTTCAGTTTTTTTTTTCTCTCCACTACACTTCTAGAAAGTCTAGTCCATGTCTTGGCCACTCTGTGTAAAGAATGTCCTCACATCAATCCTAACTTTACCCTTTACCAGTTTTATCCCATGACTCCTTGTACTTCACTTGCTGCAGACTTGCCTCAGTGGTAGCACTCTCTCCTTTAAGTCAGAATATTGTGGGTTCAAGTCCCACTCAAAAGACGTGGCCGCACAACCCAGGCTGACACACCAATGCAGTACTGAAGGAGTGCTATACTGTTGGAGGTACCAACTTTTGAATGAAATGTTCACTTCTCAAGTGGGCATAAGATAACCCATGGTGCTATTTTGAAGAAGAGCAGGGGAGTTCTTCCAGCTGTCCTGCCCAATATTTATCCCTCAACCAGCATCCCTTAATCAGATTTACCCGCTGTTACGACTTTGCTGTTTGTGGGATCTTGCTGTGCATATATTGGTATCCACGATTCCTACATTACAACAGTGACTATACTTCAAATGTTCTTCGTTGGCTGTAAAGTGCTTTGGGATGTCCTGAAGTCATGAAAGGCACTATATAAATGAAAGTCTTTCTCGGTTTCTTTAAAAAAATAATATTCTAGATATATATTTTTCATTCCTTTAACTATCTGATAAGCTTCCTATAAAAATACCTCTTTTCCAGGATGAAGAGCACCTGTCTCTTCTAATAACTCAGGTCCCCTAGGCATCAGCCTCTTGACTCTTTAGTGACCTGAGCAGAACTGAACAAGCTGGATCTGACAAGGCCACGGTACAACTTCTACTGCCTTGTATTCTATTGTTCTAACTATATGGAGCACACCTTTATTCTCCAGCTTCTCATTACCTTACTGTGTACAGTGCCAGCAGGTGTCTTGACTTGTGCTTGGGAATTCATTCAAGTAGTTGTATAGAGAGACATTTCTACTGTCACTGGAGGTCTGTTCTGTGGTGCAATATAATTGAAGGCATTTTTAAATATTGCACATTGGAATGGCTGTTGGCAATAACTCCCTCTAATTGTATAATTCACAGCAGTAGCAACATATTTATATATATATACATGGCAGATGTGTGACCAATGATTAGCCAGATAGCATAAATGTTGTTATTACTGTGCTACAAATACTTGCTCTGTAGTACACATCGATGTAGAAAATGGCAGCTTGCCTATTTAAGTCAGGTTTATTTCTTAATTAGCGGTTTATCGGATGCTTTAGTTATTGCTCAGTAATCCATTACAGCTGGGTTGAATATCATGCAATAATTTGCAGTAATTATGTTAAGAGTGGGATTACCACTCTACATAACCAGCAGTAACATCATGGCAGAGCAGAGAATTCAGGCTGATGGTTCATTAGTGACATCACCATGACAAGGTTGTAGGAATAATGGATTGGAACTTTAGGCTGTTGCAAGGATCTCATGTGCAATGCCTAATTGGGTTCTTGAGTCATCTCGTATTAACAATCAAAAACATCCAGCACATAGGTCAGCAACCAGCAGGAACCAATTAATGTGTCGACTAAATACATTTAACTCTCTCTTCACCTCCATAAATAGCAGGGCCCCAACAATGTACTAATAATAACTACTTTATTAACAGGACTTCTATTAGTCACAGATAATGCAATTGTCAATGTAATTGTTGATTTGGGAATTACAATATTACAGTATTAGCTGGAGTGGAAAATTGCCTTTTAGATCATGGATAATGTTAACATAAAGATACAGCTTCTGTTATCAGGAAGTTTAATTGTTTTTTATACAGTTCTGACTTTCCCTGCAGTCTGCTGGTTCCAATCTCTGGACTACATCTTGAGTAAGTCAACAGCTGGTTCATCAGTAATCTTCTCATTTCCAGCTAACACCTCCCACTTATATATAAAACTACAATATACTTTTCATACTTCAAACTTAAGTTAATGAATTAATCATTAGAATACACCATCAGTCCTATTAAAAATCAGTGCACATTTTGGATTAGTCTCTGGTCTCAACTTGAACACATCAACACTTCAAACATTTGTTTAGCTACAAACCTAATTTTTTACAGCATTTTTCTTTTGGGTTTCTCACGATGTTTGAAATCTAAAGGATTCCCCCTTCAAGTACCATATTTTATCCAGATTAAAACATTACTTTAGGCAATTTGGCTCACCGATCACTCCTTGGCATCATTGGGTTTTGGATTAAAACTGGTCATGTGTCAGATATCAAGTCAGTTTAACCCATACAGATATTTACCATATCACATAGATAGCCACACTTTACTTATTTTATTGTATGTTTTAAATGTATACTTCAAAACTTTGATCTTGAAAATTCATATCGCTTTTCACATATTTAGTTGTATTAAAATGATAGGAGATATTCTAGTTATATTTTGCATAACTCTATTTACATTCTGAATTCCATTCTAGTTGGGTTCACAGAATGAAACCAGCCCTGTAATCGCCAATGTCAGTACAACTGCAGGCCCAGTAAAGAACGACAGTTTATTCTTAATCTGCACTACCTGTCTCTAGGCAACCAAGCACATTGTTATGGTGACGTGACATCACTCCTTTGCGACTGAATTGTCAGTTTGCGTGATGTACAAGATTTTGGCTGTTATCTCAGTAAATCTCAGACTCACGCCACGGGCAGTTGGACCTTGTTAGCCGCGCAAGTAATTTCACAAGAAATGTTGTGCTTGTATCAGGTTGCTGGTGAAACTAAATGAAAACACTTGATAATGCTGAAAATAGGAGATTTTTTTTGTTGGAAGCTTCCATGTGCAACAGAGACAAAGTATAATGTGCTTTGCAAGGAAGACAAGGACAACCAAAGACATTCCCTCTTGTATCAGGATTCTACATTTAATAATTTGTGCTGCTGTACTTCTGGCAGCTGGTTTATATCAGTATCTCTGTAAAGAAGCCCCGCCAAAGTACAGTTTGTCATTCCTGATATCATTGTGAATTAGTAAATCAGGCATAGAAATAAGGTTAAATTTAAGGTACCTTCTCACAGAAGACTAAGGATTTGATGCACATAGTATATCTGCACGCAAGTGCACCCAAATACTGTTTATACGTCCCTGGGGGCCACATGTAAATCATTCCAGAAATTGAGTGAAATGAGCATTAGGAAGCTCCCAACAGCTGAATTTTTAAAATGAAAATATATCTTTTTTCCATGTTTATAAGCTATAACTGTATGGTAACTCTCTGTATGAATAAATAGACAACATAGATTTAACGCTATCTCAAATCTTACTGTGAGAAACGTAGCCCACTTAATAATAATTTACACCAAGTCAAACTCTGAAGAAGTAAGTTTATTTAACGTTCTTGCAAGATCGGGTGTCCAACAAGCAGGCACACCGATCAACATATTCAATTCATGTTTATACAATACAAATCCATTTGTCCACGCCTTTATTTTACATTATTGGTTATAACATATTATGACACTAACCTATCCTATGGTTGCTACAGTCTCCTCCTCTGTTTACTTCTCCCCCTACTCTAACTTTCTAGCCCCTAACTCTTGTTTTTGTTTTACCTTATTTGGCTCTCCATTGTGTGTTTTAACTTGCAGCTGTCAGCCTTTATCTTAGTGGGGCAGTTTCTTATTCACTACATCCTTTGTTCTAACTCTTGCTGTTTCTCTTTTATCTGCCTAAGCACAATTTTTAAGTGATGTACTGTCCCAAGGTCTGTACTTACATACCCTTATCAATTCTCTTTTTCAGTGATGTACTGTCTTAAGGTCTCCACTTACAGACCCTTATCAGTTCTCTTTGTCAGTGATGTACTGTCTTAAGGTCTCCACTTACAGACCCCTATCAGTTCTCTTTGTCAGTGATGTACTGTCTTAAGGTCTCCACTTACAGACCCTTATCAGTTCTCTTTTTCAGTGATTTCATTATGTTGTGTACAAATGACTTCTTGGTAATTTTCCACAAGCTGTAGAAACAACATTTCAGTATTTCTTATTCTCACATTACGAAGTACACAGCCTCAGCTCAACACATGAACAAGTAAATGCTGTCCAGCATTGGGAAACTCCAATGAGCAGTTTTGGGCTGAAGCACTGCCTTGGTTACCAGCCCCACTGCAGGGTTTGAACTTGAGGGTAGATTTGCAAGGCTCTGCATCAGCAATAGAGATTGTAAAATTGAGTGTGGGAACTCATGTGCCAATCCTGTCTGTGCCCGGTTTTCAAAGTGTAGTTTAGGGTGGTTTACAAAGTAAACTGAACAGTAGTCTGGTCATACAAGACCAGTTGTAAATAACAAGCTGGTTTGTTTTATATAGCCTACATGGATGAACAGAACATAGCTTTCCAGTGAGATATCTCTATTTCCTACTTCTCATTCCATATAAAAACAATAAAATATCCAACTTTGCCACTTTCTAAACAGAACCCACTTATAAACCAGTTGGCCCAGACTATCTGGCCACTGAACTTCCTGTGTTACAGGCCTTCCATATTTACACCTTTGCCTGGAGTATTTTTCTCTCTGGCAGACTCAAGGGATCTGACTGTTCCATACTGTCCAGACTAGTGAGCCAGATCTCCCTTCCTCTCTCTATGTAGGAACATGGGAACACAGGTGTCCTGGAGATTACTGTTTAATTCATGGAAACTCCAAGCCAATCTAGGAGGATTTTTTATTATTTGCTTGTAGGATATGGACATTAATGGATCGGCCAGCATTTGTTGCTCATCCGTAATTGCCCTTGAGAAGGTGGTGGTGAGCTGCCTTCTTGAACCGCTGCAGTTGTTGGGGTGTAGGTACACCAACAGTGCTGTTAGGAAGGGAGTTCCAGGATTTTGACCCAGCAACAGTGAAGCAATGGTGATATTGTTCCAAGTCAGGATGGTGGGTGGCTTGGAGGGGAACTTGCAGGTGGTTGTGTTCCCATGCATCTGCTGCCCTTGTCCTTCTAGGTGGTAGAGGTTGTGGGTTTGGAAGGTGCTGTCGAAGGAGCCTTGGTGAGTTGCTACGGTGCATCTTGTAGATGGTACACACTGCTACCACTGTGCATTGGTGGTGAAGGGAGTGAATGTTGAAAATGCCGGATGGAGGGCCAATCAAGCGGGCTGCTTTGTCCTGGAGCTTCTTGAGTGTTGTTGGAGCTGCACCCATCCAGGCAAGTGGAGAGTATTCCATCGCATTTCTAACTTGTGCCTTTTAGATGGTGGACAGGCATCGGGGAGACAGGAGGTGAGATACTCGCCACAGAATTCCTAGCCTCGGATCTGCTCTTGTAGCCACAGCATTTATGTGGCTGGTCCAGTTCAGTTTCTGGTCAATGGTAATCCCCAGGATGTTGATAGTTGGGGATTCAGTGATAGTAATACTGTTAAATATCAAGGGGAGATGGTTGGATTCTCTCTTGTTGGAGATGGTCATTGCCTGGCACTTGTTTGGTGCGAATGTAACTTGTGTTATGAAAATACTTCCATTTTTTAATATTTTGTGAGAACTCGTATTTTAAAATTGTGGAAATGGATTCCTTTGGAGGACTGAAGATATTACATGGATACTGGACTTGTTTTTTTTAATAAAGGTCACTGGAGGGACTTTGGCACTTGGTTTAGAAACACACTTACTGGAAGTCACATGTCTTCAGCTATATAAACAACAGGAACCTTGGTGACTAGGGGGAGTTGTTTACAGAGAAATGACATGTCAAGATTTATGGTGGTCAAGAGTTGGTTTCGATTTGGATATTGCTTTGGGGGTCAGCCTGCTACGAGAAAAGATACCAGTGCACCCTTTCTTCACCTCTCTGAGAAACCCTGAGAATCCAGTGTGATAGCTGAAACCCCTGATGCCACATTTCTCCTGGAAAGCCTGCCAGACTAATCCTCAATGTCGTCTGAAGAGAACTACTCCAAAAAGATCCCAGTGACAGCCATCTACGTGTATTTGGGATGCCAGAAACAGGACCACTGATATCATTCCATATCTTATCCTTTTCCTTCAAGAATTAACAAGTATTTGGCCAAAGTATTTTTTTTTGTCTTTTTTTGTAACGAGCTCTCTGCAGAGAAAACTTTTTTTGTGTGAGTGTGTGGGCTAATTTATGGGAACTTTCATATTTCAACCTGTGTGTTAATGCTTTGCATCTTTACTACATATGTCTTGTTTTAGAATAAATTGATAATTTTGTTGTTTATTAAAGAAACCTGGTTGGTGGATTTTATTCTGAGTATATAATTGGCCGTATTGGTAACTGGGTAAACATTTAAATATATGTTTTTACCCATGGAGAAGTGGAACTAGAAAAAGACAGTGCATTGGTCGTATCACTTGCCACTTATCAGCCCAAGCTTGTATATTGTCCAAGTCTTGTGGCATATGGACACAGACTGTTTCAGTATCTAAGGGGCCGCGAATGGTGCTGAACATTGTGCAATCATCAGCAAACATCCCCACTTCCTACCTTATGATGGAGGGAAGGTCATTGATGGTTGGGCCTAGGCCACTACCCTGAGGAACTCCTGCAGTGATGTCCTGGGACTGAGATGATTGACCTCCAACAACCACAACCATCTTCCTTTGTGCTAGGTATGACTCCAACCAGCGGAGAGTTTTCCCCCTGATTGCCATTGACTCCAGTTTTGCTGGGGCTCCTTGATGCCATGCTCAGTCAAATGCTGTCTTGATGTCAAGGGCAGTCACTCTCACCTCACCTCCGGAGTTCAACTCTTTTGTCCATGTTTAGACAAAGACTGTAATGAGGTCAGGAGCTGAGTGGCCCTTGCGGAACCCAAACTGAGGGTCAGTGAGCAGGTTATTGATGATTGGCAACCCTAACTGTCAGTGTGCCATAGCCTGTCATCAGTAACACCAACAATTTATATTTATATAGTGCCTTTAACATAATAAAACCTCCCAAGGTGCTTCAAAGGAGTGTTATGGAACAGAATTGGACACCAAGCCACATAAGATGATAATAGGGCAGTCGGCTAAAAGCTTGATCAAAGAAGTAGGTTTTAAGAAGCGTCTTAAAGGAGAAAAGAAAGGCAGAGAAGTTTAGGGAGGGAATTCCAAAGTTTAGGACCATGGCAGCTGAAGGCATGGCCACCAATGGTGGAGTGATGACAATTGGGGATGCTCAAGAGGCCAGAATTAGATGAACACTGATATCTTGCAGGGTTGTGGAGCTGGAGGAGGCTACAGAGATAGGGAGAGGGGAGGCCATGGAGGGATTTGAAAACAAGAATGAGAATTTTAAAATCAAGGTGTTGCTTGACCAGGAGCCAATATAGATCAGAGAACACAGGGGTGATGGGTGAATGGGACTTGCCACAGTAAAGATAAGGACAGCAGAGTTTTAGATCAGCTCAAGTTTATGGAGGATAGAGTGAGGTAAGCCAGCCAGGAGTACATTGGAATAGTCAAGTCTGGAGCTAACAAAGGCACGATGGAAGGTTCCAGGAACAGATGAGCTGATGCAAGAACAGAGTCATGAGATGTTATAGAGGTGGAAATAGGTAGTGTTAGTGATGGCGGAGATATGTTGTTGAAGAAGAAATTGGTTGAGATCAGTCTGGTTCAACCTCAGACAGTTGGCAGGGAGTGGGGTGGAGTCAGTAGCTAGGGAATTGGGAACTGAAAACAATGGCTTGTCATGAACACATGCTATGCCAAATGATTTTTTAAAATCCATCGGTAGGAAACCTAAATTAAACTTTAAAAAGAAAGCAGGAAACAATGAACTTGAATTAAACTTTGAAAAAGAAAGCAACTAAAATGGCCACCGCAATTTGCATTGAAATACCATCTCAATACCTTGGTATGTTAATCTCCGACCAGAACAATGGCTTATGAATTTTGAATGAGCTATCTGCCTCACCTCCATTAACAAGACATTCAAAGCCATCTTGGAATATTAGCACTGGTGGAGACAAACCTCAAAGGGTAGACAATGGGACCCGAGAGAGATTGGAATTCTTAGACTTGAATTAATTAAGATGCAAACGAGGAAATACACTGGACAATCATATGACAGTCTCTCCACCTGTGTGAAAACTTGCAGTTTCTTTTCGCTACAACAGACAAGCACCTGCTTTTGACTAGTGCAGACCTAAGTGGGGATCTGTCTGTCTGTCTGTCTGTCTCTCTCCAGGCAATGTTGCAAGTTTGAACCCTGCTTGCGGACTGCAAAACATCCAAGTCTATCATTGCTGCAGACAGTGCCCCTAGGGAGAAAACCATCTACATCACGTTCTCCAAGAAAACTCTGAACCAGGTGGCCACCTCTACTGGCTATAAACCTCAGGACCATGAGTTCATCCGGAAGACCACTGAATTACCACACCCCAAAGACTGTATATTCTTTTATTTGTTCTGGACTCTAATCCAACCAATCTGTTCTTCTTCACTCTATAACCTATTTGTGTTTGTGTGTGCGTGAAAGTTGGAGCATAGTTTATTATTTTACTTAGATCGGGTTTTAATTTTAAGTACAATAAACTAACCTCTTTCTTGTTTAAAGAGAAGAAAACCTGTCCAATTGGTTCTTTTTATGATCATAGCACATAAAGAGTTAAACACTCACTGAATTGGTAAGCACATCCATTGTTTAAAAGAAATAAACCCTGTTGTGGTCAAACAAGGAGCGGGACAAGAGGCGAGCCTTTTGACCCTGCCTCACCTGATCATAACAGAAATTTGGAGTCTCGCTTTTGGGTTCAAAACCCAAAGATAAATGTGAAATTGGAAGCGGGAAACCAAATTGATCCCAAGCAAAATTTAAAACTTTCAATACAGGTTTTCTTGTGGTTTTCAGTGCTAGAGTACTAAAATGTCCACATTCGAGGCCAATACCTTCCTAGACCAGAGTGAAGTAACTTGGGACAGGCTAAAAGCCCTATTTATGAAACAGTTGAGGAATGTAGCTGGGTAGTTACGGATTACTACCTGTCCAAAAGCTAGGAAACCTGAAATCCTAAAACCTGTGGCCAACCATTTTGCACTTGGAACTGAAGAATTGGAAACAGGTTTAGAGTCAGAAACAGAAAAAGTAAATGAGTTCCGATGAAGGGTCACTGACCCGAAACATTAACTCTGCTTCTCTTTCCACGGATGCTGCCAGATCTGCTGAGTGGTTCCAGCATTTCTTGTTTTTATAACAGAAAATGTAACATTAGCTAAGGTACAGCTAGAACAGAGGAGACTAGAATTAGAATTCCAGAAGGAGAAAGAGCAGAGAGGGTTTCAGGAAAGAGAAAAAGAAAGAGATTTCCAAAGGGAGTTAAGGCAGCTCAAACTAACTAGTCTCAAGTGAAGACACCACTTGTGAGGGAACTATCCCTAGCTCAGGACTGAGTGCTGAGCTCTTAAAGTTCTCCCAGTTGATACCAAAGTTTAATAAGGGGGATGTGGAAGCATTTTTCATCTCTTGTGAAAAGTTTGCAAAACTGCTGAAGTGACCGGCAGAGCGCTGGACCTTGTTATTACAAAACAAACTAAGAGGAAAAGCCCATGAGCTTTATTCACTGTTGCCAGATGAGAGTTCATCAGACTATGGTATGACCAAAAATGCTATCCTGAGTGTATATGAGCTCGTACCGGAGGCATACCGCCAAAATTCTGAACTCTCCAAAAGAAGTGTGAACAAATTACCTTGAGTTTGAAAGAGTTAAGCAACTCACTTTTGACCAATGGATACAAGCACTCAAAATACAGCCCACATGTGAAAACCTCAGAGGGGTGATCCTTCTTGAGGAGTTCAAAAACTTGCTTCCATTTTCCATTAAAACTCACGTGGAGGAACAAAAGGTTCCAAGAGCCAGACAGGCGGCAACCCTGGCCGATGAATTTATGCTTGTCCACAAGCTCTTACCTCTTCCCTACTCACCTCCAAAAACCCGAAAAGGATAAAAGAGAGGGTGATAGGAGCCTGAACAGCCATGGGTGCGAAGGGAATGCTGGACATACATGGGGCCCTCCTTAGGCCAAAACAGGTGGTGCTGAGAGCAGGAGTAATGTCCAAAAGCCTGTGTGTTTCCATTGTAACAAGACAGGTCACCTTTGAGCTGACTGCTGGAAGTTATGGTGAAAACCAGTAGGATTAATCCAGGCACACCAGCCCAGTGCAGGAAAAGGGGACCTGCAGAAAACACAGCAGACCAGACTGTGGCTTTAACTGCGGCAGTAAGACCCAGTAAACATACCACTGTGTGCGGGAAAACGTAACGAAATCCTTGAGAGTTACCAGGATTTTGTGTCTCAAGGAAAAGTAACCCCATACCCTTTGAGTGAGGCAAGCAAGCCCATAGTCATACTTAGGGATACAGGGGCCACCCAATCCCTTCTGCTGAGAAAAGGCATGACCTTTCTCCCAGAGAGTGCACTGAATACTAGAGTGTTAGTAAACGTATCGGAGGAAGGAATATGCCCACACCTTTATATCAAGTGCACGTGGAGTGTAACCTTGTTTCAGGACCGGTAACCATGGGGATTGCCCCTAGTTTACCTGTGGATGGTGCCGACCTGCTTCTGGGTAATGACCTAGCGGGGGCAAAGGTGGGAGCTTCCCCAGTGGTTTTAGAGGCCTAAAGCCATAAGGGAGACAGAGCAGTTGCAGGAGAAGGTCCCCGGCATTTTCCCTGACTCTGTGGTGACCCAGCCCGTGGCCAAACAAGCGCCGTCAAAGGAGGCTGAACTGGCACTACTGATGACCCTACTGTCTGGTTATCTGAAATCTTCTTTGGGAGGTTAGAGGACCCAGAGGATGGGTCAAACAGGTCTTCTTTGTTGAGGCTCAGCAAGCCAACCCTGTGTTTAAAAAGTTAGTACAGACCGCCCATACTGAAGCTGAAGCAGTGGGAGTCCCAGAGTGCTACTATATAAAGAATGAGGTGCTGATAAAGAAATGGAGACATCTTGCAAACCTGCAGATGAAGAATGGACAGTGGTTCACCAGGTAGTGGTGCTGCCGAGGTACCATAAGGAAATATTAAAAATAGCCCACGAGCTTCCAATGGCTGAGCATGTCGATATGTGAAAATCCTAGGCTCGCATAAGACAACACTTTGACTGGCCACAAATCCACGAAGATTAGATTAGATTAGATTAGAGATACAGCACTGAAACAGGCCCTTCGACCCACCGAGTCTGTGCCGACCATCAGCCACCCATTTATACGAATCCTACACTAATCCCATATTCCTACCAAACATCCCCACCTGTCCCTATATTTCCCTACCACCTACCTATACTAGTGACAATTTATAATGGCCAATTTACCTACCAAGCTGCAAGTCTTTTGGCTTGTGGGAGGAAACCGGAGCACCCGGAGAAAACCCACGCAGACACAGGGAGAACTTGCAAACTCCACACAGGCATTACCCAGAATCGAACCCGGGTCCCTGGAGCTGTGGTGGAGTTCTGTAAAACTTACCACACGTGCCAGGTTGTGGGGAAGCCCCAACTTGCACTAAAATCTGCACCCCTAATTCCCATACTGGCTTTTTGGGAACCCTTCAGCAGTGTGCTGATGGATTGTGTGGGACCCCTGCTGAAAACAAAAGGGGCTACCAATATCTTCTCACCATTATGGATGAGTCTACCCAATTTCCAGAGGCTATCCTTCAAAGAACTATCTCTGCCAAGGTAGTGGTGGAGGGGCTAACCCAATTCTTTACCTGAGATGGGCTACCTGCTGAGATCCAGTTGGATCAGGGCACAAATTTCATGTCTGGTATCTTTCAAAAAATCATAGGTAGATCTGGGCATAACCCAGCTAAAATCCTCAGCCTATCACCCACATTCACAAGGGTCTATGGAACGGCACCACCAGACCCTAAAGGCAATGATCAGGGCATTTGCTATGAGTACCCCCCTGACTGGAACAAAGGGCTGGGATTTCTCCTGTTTGCCACCAGGAACTCACCCATTGAGTCCACTGGCTTTAGTCCTTTGAATTAGTTTATGAACATGAGGTAAGAGATCCTCTTAAACTAATCAAGGAGAGGTTTTTGGGACACCAGGATGAACCTTCAATGTTAGACTACATCTCCATGTTCTGGGAGTGGCTAACGAGAGCCTGTGCAGTGGCTCAGGAGCTCCTAAAATCCACCCAGACAGCTATGAAAAGGCAGGCAGATAAACATGCCAAGGCCAGAACATTTGGGCCCAGAGGCCATGTGTTAGTACTACTCCCAATACAGGGTGAACCCTTGAAAGCCCGGTTCAGTGGCCCCTATAGAGTAGTAAAGAGGATTGGCAGGGTGAACAATTTAAGTGACACCCCAGACCGTAGGAAAAAACAAAGGCTGTGCCACATTGTTACATTCAAATGAGGAGGGATTGAAGGGCTTCCCTCTTTTCCCTCTCCTTTTTTGACCACAACAGGTCTAATTCTTTCTTAACGTGGATGTACTGGCCAATTCAGTAGACGTTTGATTGGTTCTTGTTGTGATCATAGCAAGTAAGTAATCAGACAGGTTTTCTTGAGTTAGCAAAGAAAAAGGTTATCTTTATTGTACCTAAACCGAAATAATAAAAATCATAAACAATGCACCAACTTTCACTCACACACACACACTAGAGGTTTACACACACAAATACGTTACAGAGTGGGGAAAGGTTGAGTTAGAATCCATAGAAAAAAGGTATACAGTCTGTGGAGTTTGGTGATTCAACTGGTTTCCAGCTGAATTCAGTGGTCCTGAGGATTTTAGATTGAAGAGCTAGATGACTGGTTCAGTGAGTCTCTTGGAGATAGCTATGCAGATGATTTCCTCCAATTAGGTTTCGGATTGTAGCCGGTATATGCAAAGGTGGTCAGTCAACAAGCAGGATCTGAAAACTTTCAAGCTGGAATGGAGGGAGAGAGAGAGGACCTCCGCACCCCCCCCCCCCCGCCTCACCCCCACCTAGGGACTGCTCATGTCAGAGTCCAATTTCTGCTCCTCTGCGGCAGAGAAGAACACCAGCTTAAAAACCACGGATGGGGACGGGCTTGTCACATGACAGTCACTCAGTGATTCAAAACATAACAGTTAGCAGTATCTCTCTCTTGCAAAAAAGAACAAGTAGTTCCTTTAAACTTCCTTGTCTCTTGGTTCTTTCTGGGGAATTAGCAGACATTTCGTCTCCTTCCTCACAAGCATTGCAGTGTAGGATACAGCGTTGCAAATTAGGTAGCCAACTTAAGCTGCCAGCAAAACCATCCTTTTAGCTAGTCTTTTAAAAAATGTCTTTTTAAAAAAAATATAAATTCAGATCTCCAGTCAGTGGATTAAAGAAAATTATCATTCAACAAAGCACATTGGCGTAACACACATTAATATGTTAAAGCAGTATCACAGCTGGGAAGAGGACAAACAAGCCCAGATCTGTCAGGCAGTCAGGAAAGAAGAGGATAAAAAGGACAATGAGGATGAGTTAGAGGAGTGCCTGGAGGATTCCCAAATCGAAACCCCTACTGTCCAGTTAGCTAACACTGAAATGTTCGGAAACCTAGATACTGTACGCTCCTATTTAAGTGCAGAACAGAGAGGAGCCCTAATAAGCCTGCTCACAGCATTTAAAAAAATCTGCAGTGACAAACCAGGATGCACAACCCTAACTCTACATGATGTGGATGTCGGAGAGACCCCTCACATAAACAGAACCCCTATTGCCTAGGTCCCAGGAAATTGACCCAGGTTCAGGAGGAAATTCAGTATATGCTGGAAAACAGGCTGACTGAGCCCAGCCAGAACAGCTGGTGTTCCCCAATTGTGTTGGTTCCCAAGTCCGATGGCTCAACAAGGCTCTGTATTGATTATAGGAAGGTTAATGCAGTGACCAGAGCTGACTCCTACCCAATTCCTCACCTGGATGACTGTATTGATAGAGTAGGAAATGGCACCTACATAACCAAGAAAGACTTGCTAAAAGGATACTGGCAGGTTCCCATAACACACCAAGCAAAGGAGATCTCAGCTTTTGTCATCCCAGCCGGCCTCTTCCAGTGCCAAGTGATGCCTGTTGGATTAAGGAATGCCCCAGCCATCTTCCAAAGGCTGATGAACCAGGTAGTGGCTGGCCTACCGAACTGTGTAGTGTACCTGGATGATTTGTTAGTGTATAGTGAGATCTAGAACGGCCATCTAGATCAATCAGAAGCCCTCTTCCGAAAGTTACAGACAGCTGACCTAGTGGTAAACCTTGCAAAAAGCGAATTTGCTAAAGCTCAAGTAACCTACTTAGGGCATGTTGTAGGTCAGGGGTGAGTGCTGCCCAGAGCAGCAAAAGTATAGGCGCTGATGGATTTTCCCGTCACCACGACCAAACAGGAAATAATGCAATTTTTGCGGATGTGTAGATTTTACTACAAGTTTGTCCCAAATGTCAGCACCTTAGCCGCCCCACTGCAGTAAAGAGCAAAGGTAGTGTGGTCAGAGAGGTGCCAAACAGCATTCGAGAGGCTAAGAGCCATTCTTACCAATGAAACAATGCTCGCAGTTCTGAATTTTAACACACCACTCAAAGTGGCAGTTGATGTTAATGACAGGGGTAGATACCGTCTTGCTCCAAGATGACGAGTCAGCATTGAGAGACCAGTTGGGTAATTCTCCAAAAAATTAATCCGATACCAAAAGAGGCATTCCACTGTGGAAAACAAAACACTGGGAATGTTGCTAGCTCTCCAGCACTTTGAGGTCTATGTCCAAAATGGATATAGGGAGACTATAGTCTATACCAACCATAATCCTTTAACCTTCGTGGGCAAATTCAAAAATCAAAATGCAAGGCTATTTCGATGGAGCCTGCTTTTGTAACCCTACCACTTAAAAATTATCCACATTGCAGGAAAAAAACAGTGATAGCTGATGCTTTATCCAGAGTCTAATTCAACACAGAATCATCCCAGATGAAAATTGATCCAGAGCATAACTATGGCAGTGTGAAATTGAGAAGTGAGTGTTTGAGAATGAATGTGTGTGTACAGTTGCTTTTTAAAATTTACGACCTTATAATGAAATGCTCCTGTCATCACATATCATTCTGCGTGGTGTGAAGGTGTCATGGACACATGCTATGTCGAATGATTTTTTTTTTAATCCATTGGTTGGAAACCTGAATTAAACTTAAAAAGAAAGCAGGAGACATTGAATTGAACTTTTAAAAAGAAAGTAGCTAAAAAGGCCACCATAATTTGCATTGAAGCACCTCAAATGGAGATGAATGTCTGGTTAATCTCCCACCAAAACAATGGCTTATGAACTTTGAATGAGCTACCTGCCTAACCTCCATTAACAAGACATTCAAAGCCAACTTGGAGCATTAACACTGGTGGAGACGACCCTCAAGGGTAAACAATGGAATAATGGGATCCAAGAGAGAGATTGGAATTCTTAGACTTGAACTAATTAAATGCAAAGAGAGAATACACTGGACCATCATGTGACAGTCTCATCATCTGTGTGAACTTGCAGTTTCTTTTGGCTACAGCAGACAAGCACTTGCTTTTGACCAATGCAAGCTACTTCTCCCAGCCAGAAACCTTAGGAACACGAGTTCATCCAGAAGACCACTGAATTACCAAACTCCACAGACTGTATATTCTTTTATTTGTTCGGGACTCTAATCCAACCTATCTATTCTTCACTCTGTAACCTGTGTGTGTGTGTGTGTGTTTGATTCTCATGTGTGTACATGAAAGTTAGAGTGTAGTTTATTATTTTATTTAGATCGGGTTTTGATTTGAAGTACAATAAACTAACCTCTTTCTTGCTTAAACACAAGAAAACCTGTCTGGTTGGTTCTTTTATGATCATAGCACAGAAAGGGTTAAACACACTGATTCAGTAAGCATATCCACTGTTTAAAAGAAATAAACCCTGTTGCAGTCAAAAAAGGAGAGAGACAAGAGGCGAGAGCCTATCGACCCTGACTCACCTGATCATATCATAGTTCAAGGATACGTTTAAAATGGTTGGCTAGACTTTTCACCAGTTTAGGTTTCCTTGCTTCTGTCTGAAAGTGATTCCCACCTCTGTAGCTAAGCTTTTTAAATCTTCAACACTTAATTTGTTTAACTTATCATGGGTTATCTCTCCCTGCTCTACAAACTCCTTCAGATTAAGTGTAGTCATTTATTTTGTTTCTAGCACTGTAGAGAAAAATAACAGAAGAATACAATATAACCTATTTGTTTATTTTTCCACAATTTTAGAGGTCAATCTTCCTCCCATTTTCCAACTCTCTTGTTTATCTGGCTGTTCAGATCCTGCCTTCCAGCCCACAATTTGTTATGCCACGTGGTGTGATGTGGATGGTTCCCACTATTCAATCCTCACCTGACTGCAGCAAGTGTATTTCTATTACAGTTTAGCCCCCTGGTGTTTTATTTCTGAAATAACCACACAGTGACAGGTCTCCTTGTAGGTTTGAAAAAGAAAAGTAAATTGTCTATTGATCAATATGCCTTATCCTGAAATTGTCACAACTGCATCCACTCACACATTCGCTCACACACACACACACAGGAAGAAACAACTAGTGAAGGGAAAGAGGAAGGTGGTTTTTGATGGTGGTGCTGGGGAAGGCTACGATAAACCTGTTGAATTCTCCTGAGAATCAACTTCTAAATGGATGCAGGCCTGAGATGGTTGTAGATTACTCTCTTGATTGAAGGTTCTGTTGAAGATGGTGGGCTACTTCTACCTCTCACTGCTGTGTAATGTAGATGTTGGATTTTTTCAGTAGGGCACTGTGCTTCCTGGCTTGGCTGGAACTCAAGCTGTTACAAGTAGCTTCACCTTCTGGGTCTCTCGTTCTCTCTCTCTTTCTCTGGCTGTCTTTTTTTAAGGTAAAACTGTGTCACCTCTCACCTCCTGGGAGGAGACATTCTTCCCTCTTTCCCATGGTGATTGCACAATGGCCTAGGACGTGGCTACTTCACACCTCCTTCATTCAATTCTGGAATGTTTTTAGGATAGGTGTAAGATGGGTTACATTAACATCTTTTGGCTTGGAAGATTTGTCCTTTGTCTTTGTCAGAGTGCTTGAATATGCAAAACCCTTTTTCTTCAGTGGCTATTTTGGACCATTGTTCACTTTTAAAAATAAAGGTTCATATTTTTTAAAGACAAAATCTGTTTTTCATAACTCTTCAGAGTTAGTCCATGATTGTTGTATCATCATACTTCTGGTGTGCGTGACTGTTTTTGGATGAGGTCATTGAGGAGCAGCATGTAGATGAGAAATAGAACGGGACCAAGATAGATCCGTGAGACACCAGAGGTAATGGTGCAGTAGCAGGAAGAGAAGCCATTATCAGTGATTCTGCGGCCACGATTAGATAGATAAGAATGGAACTAGACTAAAGCAGTCCCACCCAGCTGGATGACAATGAACAGGCATTGGAGGTGACACAGTTTTACCTTTAAAAAAAGACAGCCAGAGAGAGAGAGAGAAAGAAAGAAAGACCCAGAACGTGAAGCTACTTGTAACAGCTTGAGTTCCAACCAAGGCTGCAGACAGGTCGAAAAGGATTAAGGGGGATATTTTACCTCTGTCACAATCACATAGGCTGTCATTTGTGACTTTGATAAGAGCAGTTTTAGTACTGTGTTGGGGACCCACATGTGCTACTACCAAGACTGCACTGGAGTTGGAACCATATATTTTCAGCTCTTATACCTCAAAAGGAATGAAGCTGCGAACCGAACCTCTGAGAGGATATTGAGACAATCATTAGAGGATGTCTTCCTGAAAAATTGCAGGTATGAAGCAATTTAAGGTTCCGTTTCAAAACCTTGCCTGGTTGTAAAAGTAGCAAGGATGTATTGAATTTGCTTTTTTCTAAAATGTTTCTATTGCTGTACCAGTTTCTGTCAAATTGTTACATTTTCTATAAGGAATTAGTACAAAATTAATGAAAATGAGCCCAGATGTTGCTGACTGCCCTATTACCCAATTATGTTTTTAATTCATTCATGGGATGTGGGCGTCACTGGCCAGGCCAGCATTTATTGCCCATCCCTAATGGCCCTTGAGAAGGTGGTGGTGAGCTGCCTTCTTGAACCTCTGCAGTCCATGTGGGGTAGGTATGCCCACAGTGCTGTTCAGAAGGGAGTTCCAGGATTTTGACCCAGCGACAGTGAAGGAACGGCGATATAGTTCCAAGTCAGGATGGTGTGTGACTTGGAGGGGAACTTGCAGATGGTGGTGTTCCCATGTATGTGCTGCCCTTGTCCTTCTAGTTGGTAGAGGTCGCGGGTTTGGAAGGTGCTGTCTAAGGAGCCTTGGTGCATTGCTGCAGTGTATCTTGTAGATGGTACACACTGCTGCCACTGTGCGTCGGTGGTGGAGGGAGTGAATGTTTGTGGATGGGGTGCCAATCAAGCGGGCTGCTTTGTCCTGGATGGTGTCGAGCTTCTTGAGTGTTGTTGGAGCTGCACCCATCCAGACAAGTGGAGAGTATTCCATCACACTCCATACTTGTGCCTTGTAGATGGTGGACAGGCTTTGGGGAGTCAGGAGATGAGTTACTTGTCTCAGGATTCCTAGCCTCTGACCTGCTCTTGTAGCCACGGTATTTATATGGCTACTCCAGTTCAGTTTCAGGTCAATGGTAGCCCCTAGGATGTTGATAGTGGGGGATTCAGCGATGGTAATGCCGTTGAATGTCAAGGGGAGATGGTTAGATTCTCTCTTGTTGGAGATGGTCATTGCCTGGCACTTGTGTGGCGCGAATGTTCTTTGCCACTTATCAGCCCAAGCCTGGATATTGTCCAGGTCTTCTTGCTGCATTTCTACATGGACTGCTTCAATATCTGAGCAGTCATGAATGGTGCTGAACATTGTGCAATCATCAGCGAACATCCCCACTTCTGATTGAAGGAAGGTCATTGATGAAGCAGCTGAAGATAGTTGGGCCTAGGACACTACCCTGAGGAACTCCTGCAGTGATGTCCTGGAGCTCAGATGATTGACCTCCAACAACCACAACCATCTTCCTTTGTGCTAGGTATGACTCCAACCAGCGGAGGGTTTTCCCCCTGATTGCCATTGACCTCAGTTTTGCTAGGGCTCCTTGATGCCATACTCAGTCAAATGCTGCCTTGATGTCAAGGGCAGTCACTCTCACCTCACCTCTTGAGTTCAGCTCTTTTGTCCATGTTTGAACCAAGGCTCATAATGAGGTCAGGAGCTGAGTGGCCCTGGCGGAACCCAAATGGAGCGTCACTGAGCAGGTTATTGCTAAGCAAGTGCCACTTGATGGCACTGTTGATGACACCTTCCATCACTTTACATGATTGAGAGTAGGCTGATGGGGCGGTAGTTGGCCGGGTTGGACTTGTCCTGCTTTTTGTGTACAGGACATACCTGGGCAATTTTCCACATTGCAGGGTAGATGCCAGTGTTGTAACTGTACTGGAACAGCTTGGCTAGGCACACGGCAAGTTCTGGAGCACAGGTCTTCAGTACTATTGCCGGAATATTGTCAGGACCCATAGCTTTTGCAGTATCCAGTGCCTTCAGTCGTTTCTTGATATCACGCGGAGTGAATCGAATTGGCTGAAGTCTGGCATCTGTGATGCTGGGGACTTCAGGAGGAGGCTGAGATGGATCATCAACTCGGCACTTCTGGCTGAAGATTGTTGCAAATGCTTCAGCCTTATCTTTTGCACTGATGTGCTGGGCTCCCGCATCATTGAGGATGGGGATATTTGTGGAGCCACCTCCTCCAGTTAGTTGTTTAATTGTCCACCACCATTCTTGGATGGATGTGGCAGGACTGCAGAGCTTAGATCTGATCCGAAGAAGGGTCACTGACCCGAAACGTTAACTCTGCTTCTCTTTCCACAGATGCTGCCAGACCTGCTGAGTGAATCCAGCATTTCTTGTTTTTGTTTTAGATCTGATCCGTTGGTTATGGGATCGCTTAGCTCTGTCTATCGCATGTTGCAGTTTGGCATGCAAATAGTCCTGGGTTGTAGCTTCACCAGGTTGACACCTCATTTTGAGGTATGCCTGGTGCTGCTCCTGGCATGCCCTCCTGCACTCTTCATTGAACCAGGGTTGGTCCCCTGGCTTGATGGTAATAGTAGAGTGGGGGATATGCCGGGCCATGAGGTTACAGATTGTGGTTGAGTACAATTCTGCTGCTGCTGATGGCCCACAGCGCCTCATGGATGCCCAGTTTTGCATTGCTAGATCTGTTCGAAATCTATCCCATTTAGCATGGTGATAGTGCCACACAACACGATGGACGGTATCTTCAATGTGAAGGCCGGACTTCGTCTCCACAAGGACTGTGCGGTGGTCACTCCTACCAATACTGTCATGGACAGATGCATCTACGGCAGGCAGATTGGTGAGGACGAGGTCAAGTGTGTTCTTCCCTCGTGTTGGTTCCTCCACCACCTGCCGCAGACCCAGTCTAGCAGCTATGTCCTTTAGGACTTGGCCAGCTCGGTCAGTAGTGGTGCTACCGAGCCACTCTTGGTGATGGACATTGAAGTCCCGCACCCAGAGTACATTTTGTGCCCTTGCCACTCTCAGTGCTTCCTCCAAGTGCTGTTCGACATGGAGGAGTACTGAGTCATCAGCTGACGGAGGGCAGTGGTAATCAGTAGGAGGATACCTTGCCCATGTTTGACCTGATGCCATGAGACTTCATGGGGTCCGGAGTCGATGTTGAGGACTCCCAGGGCAACTTCCTCCCTACTGTATACCACTGTGCCACCACCTCTGCTGGGTCTGTCCTGCCGGTGGGACAGGACATACCCAGGGATGGTGATGGCAGTGTCTGGGACATTGTCTGTCAGGTATGATTCCGTGAGTATGACGATGTCAGGTTGTTGCTTGACTAGTCTGTGGGACAGCTCTCCCAACTTTGGCACAAGCCCCCAGATGTTAGTAAGGAGGACTTTGCAAGGTCGACAGGGCTGGGTTTGCCGTTGTCGTTTCCGGTGCCTAGATCGATGATTAAATATGTTTATATTAAATATTTTATATTAGAGGGTGACAAGAAGGTGCCAGGGCAAAATAATAAGTATACTGTTGTAAACTAGCCTTGGCTCTCAATATTTCAAGGGTATGAAATTGGTCTAAGCCAGCAGTGTGGAACAGGCTTGTAGTGAATTGGCAGCCAATTTTTCACCATGTGCGATCTTCTTTCTACTGAAGTTCAGAGAACGATAGTTCAAATCTTTTTGGAGACTTGTTTCCTTGTTTCCCTATCACTTTTACTTGGCTTGAAATTAAAAATCATGGCAATATTTTCTAAGTCAATGGAAAATAAAAACTGGCACAGTGAAAAATCAGCTGCTGATTCGCTACAAAGCTGTTTCACACTGCTGGCATAGACCAATTTCATCCCTCACCACTACAAGTGATAAATGAATGAACTAATTGTGTGCAGGTCTGTCTGGTGGCATATGTGGAGCTCCTGTTAAAATACATCAATTGGTCTAGTTTGAGGAAGTGTGAAAGACAACTCTCAGTAAATTTTGTCTCCTGTATTGTTGCCCGAGGCAAGCACACATGCTGTGTCTAATCAGACTGAAATCATACCATTTTGGCTTCTGATGAGATGGCAGTAGTAGATTGAATTATATAAAAAGTACAGCACAGAAACAAACCATACAGCCCAACTGGTCCATGCTAGTGATTATGTTCCACACAAACCTCCTTCTACCCCCTTTTTATTTAACCCTATCAGTATAATGTTCTATTCTTTTCTCCATCGTGTGTTTATCTAGCTTCCCCTTAAAAGCATCTATGTTATTTGTCTCAACTACTCGTTGTGGCAGCGAGTTCCACATTTTAACCAGTCTTTGGGTAAAGACGCTTCTCCTGAATTCTCTGTTGCATTTACGAACATACGAACATACGAATTAGGAGCAGAAGTAGACCATTCGATCCCTCTAGTCTGTTCCGCCATTCAATAAGTTCATGACTGATCAGTTTGTGTCTCGAATTTCACACTCCCACCTACCCCCAATAACCTTTGATTCCCTTGCCTAACAAGAATCTATCTACCTCGCCTTAAAAATATTCAATGACTCCTCCTCCACCACAATCTGAGTCAGAGTTCCAAAGTCACACAACCCTCTGGGAGAAAAAAATCTCCTCATTCTGTCCTAAAAGGGCGACCCCTAATTTTAAAACAGTGCCCCCTAGTTCTGGACTCACCCACAAGAGGAGACATCCTCTCCACATCCACCTTGTCAAGACTGCTCAGGATCTTATAAACTTCAATCGAGTCTCCCCTCACTCTTCTAAACTCCAGTGAAAACAAACCCAGTCTGTCCAACCTTTCCTCATAAGACAACCCGCTCATTGCAGGTATTAATCTAGTAAACCTTCTCTGAACCACCTCCAATGCATTCACATCCTTCCTTAAATAAGGAGACCAAAACTGCACACAGTGTTCGAGATGTGGTCTCACCAATGCTCTGTATAGCAGAAGTATAACATCCTTACTTTTATTTTCAATTCCTCTCCTAATAAAGGATAGCATTACGTTAGCCTTCTTTATGACTTGCTGTACCTACATACTAACTTTTTGTGACTCATGCACTAGAACACCTAGATCCTTCTGCACCTCAGAATTCGACAGTCGTTCTCTGTTTAAGTAATACACTGCTTTTTTGTTCTTCCTACCAAAATGAACAATTTCACATTTTCCCACATTATACTCCATCTGACAGATTTTTGCCCATTCACTCAATCTATCTATATCGGTCTGCAACCTCCTTATGTCCTCTTCACAACATACTTTCTTACCTACCGTTGTGTAATCTGCAAATTTAGCTACCTTGCCATTGCTCCCCTCATCTAAGTCATTGATATAAATTGTAAAAAGTTGAGGCCACAGCACAGACCCCTGCAGGACTCCACTCGTTACATCCTGCCAATCAGAAAAGGATCCTTTTATGCATACTCTCTGTTTATTGCCAGCTAACCAATCTTCTATCCATGCTGATATGTTACCCCCATACCATGAGCTCCTTTTATGACCTTTTATGTGGCACATTTATTCGTGATTATCTTATATTAATGGCCCCTAGTTTTTATCTCCCCCTGGGAAACATCGGCGGCAAATTTCGGCCAGTTGATAAATGTTGGGGCGGGGGGCAGGTGGCGGGGGCCGCACCTGACCACTCCTGATGCAGCCCATGCCGATCACAATGCTTTTGAGGGCAATAGTGCGGATGTTCTGTGCGTGCGCTGTAAGATGCAGAGCAGGCAGATTGTGATGTCAATCAACGTTTAACACTGATTTGCTGTCCAAGCTCCTATTTTACTCCTCACACACTCTCTTCTACATAGCTGTACCTGCATTCATCTGCACAAGCATCTCCCTAGCAGCTATATTTAAAGGCATCAGGATTCAACTTGCAGGTTAGCTGCTTTTGACTATCTACTTGCTGCTGCTGCTGCAGAGTTATTGGAAATACTCAGTTGTTGGAAGAGTTGTGAAAAGTTGTTTAAGTCAGTGGGGAGTTGTGCTGGATGTTGTGAAGGTTTTGTATGCTTCTGAAAGGCCTCTGAGTACATCACCTGCTCCAGTAATGAGAGCGATAGTTGCAGTTCCTCTTGGGCTGTAGCATCAGAGGGAGAGGTAGCAAAGACAAGCTGTTCGCAGAAGAAAGAGGAGGAGGAAGAGGAAGAGAAAGAACAGGAGGAAGAGGATGAGGAAGGGAGGAGGCAACTGGAAATAAAAGCCTGCTCAGGTCTGTAAATGAGACCCGACCCAAGCCCGACAGAACCCCATCCAACCCCGAGCCAGACCCGGCCCGAGTCCTTCCATTTTTTCCTGCGCCCGACCCGACCTGACCATCAGTTAACCTACCTTCCATTTTTCACTTTGTTCCTTACCTGCACAAGCTTAAAATAACTGTAACAAAACCACCTTTAAAGTCACTTACCTGAGGTGGTGATAGAGTGTGTCTGATCCAGCCCGGCCCAACCCGACCTGACCCGAGCCCGAATGCTGGATCCGGAAGTGCGACCCGACCCGAACCTGACCCATGTCGTCGGGTCCCGTCGGGTTCGGGTCGGGTAGCAGGCCTTTAGCTGGAAATGCTCCCTCTAATTTCTCTTTGCATGGCCTGTTTGTTGTGCTGCATGGTCCCTTTAAGATTGCTGTATGTCTGCACAAGCGTACATCGTAAAGTGAACATTGGTTCTGTGCAGCCTGTTTGTTCCTGTTTGTTCTCTGCACAATGCATTCCGGATTGCTGCACAACCACGTACCCACACAGCTTAGAGGGAATATTAAAAGCCAGCGCATTCCGGATGGGCCGTCCATGAGCATGTCATCAGACTCTGGTTCCCCGAATAAAATTCCAGACTCCTGTTGCTCAATACATCCCCATTTTACCATCTTTGCATTATAGATCATCACAGGTTCCGTTTGGCCACAATCCTAAAATAAGACATTACGAAACAACCATTCCATAACAACTGTAACCAACAACAAATCCATATATCCATACAATACTCAACTCATCAGCCTTGTGCATTCCCTTAGAGCTTGTCTTGCAGGTTCCTTTGCCTGTCTTAGTGCTCCTATGTAGTGCTACCCCAGTGGCTGCAGCATGGCTGGTGGAAGGCTGCTGATCTTCAATGGGGGAGACTTCAGGATGCCCTTGAGCAACTCTGAGCCTTGAAAGCCAGGCTTCCGACTGCACCAAAATAAGAGCAAAATACTGCGGATGCTGGAATTCTGAAATGAGAACAGAAAGTGCTGGAAATACTCAGCAGGTCTGGCAGCAACTGTGGAGAGAGAAACAGAGTTAATGTTTCAGGTCTGTGACCTTTCATTCAGGTCACATAGAACTGATGGGGAAAACATACTGCTTTAGGGAAATGGTGAGATTTATAGGACTCTGCAGGTGGTAAGTTCATGGCTGTACACATATACAGTTGCTGTGGTAGTGCTACAAAGCAGCACTCAGCTTCTAGACCCTTCGGCTGCCTCCTTAATCTCAAGGGAGTTATGCTAACCCATTATTAGTTTTCACCCTCCTTTCCTGCAGAACCAACGCTCCAAAGGGACTGAAGTTGATAAAGAGACGGAAGGTGACCGTGATGAGGATGAAGAGGAGCAGAAAATAAGAAAATCTTGCCTCATGGACTACGATGATGAAGTGGTGAAAGAGGATGATGAGCACAAAACTGCACTTATTTCATGGAGCCGTTTAGGCCACCAACTAACTAACTAATAAATGCTCAATCCCTTAAAACAAAACATAAACTCAGGATGCTTCCTTCCACAAATAATTGGAGCTTATAATCAGCATTCTTTTGTAATGTATTTAAGCTGCAATATTACCTAAAGGCAGAGACTCTCCTTCACCCCACTGCCCGTCCCCCCACTGTTGCCCTCATACTATTAGCATTAATTGCTTTCAATGTAAAGACACCAGACCACTCAAACATGACCTCTTTTCAAAAAATAGATAGCTTGAAGCTGCAGTACTAGATCTAATTGCTGGCTAATAATTGAATTCTGCTTCTAACTATCAGTCTACATAATTCAGACTACTTCATGTAGCGTATCAGATGTGAAGGATGGCACATTCCATCTGCAGCACAGGGAGGGAGAACAAGAAACCGGGGGGTGAAATTGATCTTCGCCAGTAGTGGGAAATGGGCTCTTGCAATAATTTTAAAGACCTTAATTAAATCATTCCTCAACCATCTATTCTCAAAGGTATGCAACCCAAGTTTGTGAAACCTCTCCTCACAATTTATTTTTTTAAGCCCTGGTATCATTTTGGTAAATGTGTTCTGTGCCCCTCCAAGATGAATATATCCTTCCTGAGGCACAGTGCCCAGACTGAACATCGTACTCCAGATGGAGTCTGACCAAGGCTCCATACAACTGAAACATAACTTCCTCTCCTTTGTATTCCAGCCCACTTGAGATTACGGGCAACATTCCATTAGCTTTTTTGATTACTTTTTGTTCCTGTCCATTAGCTTCTAGAGCTCACAACAAGGAAAATATTCCAATTTTTCTTCCTCAGATCCAAAGTGGATGATCTCACATATCTCCATAATGAACTCCCTCTATGATTGGAGGTCCCAGGCACTGAGCAAGTTTGGACATCACAAGCTGCAAGAATATGAAGGGAGTAAGAAGGATGAAACCAGAGGCCTCTCCCAAGCTTGGGCTAGTACCATCATGTTCTTGTCTTGCCCCCTAACCAGGTCATTGACAGACAAGCTTACATTAACCAACAAAACTTGCATTTGAATAGTGCCTTTAATGTACTAAAACAGCCCGAGCCACTTCACATGAGCGTTATCAAACAAAATTTGACACTAAACCACTAAGCACAGTGACGCAGTGGTTAGCACAGCAGCCTCACAGCTCCAGTGACCCGGGTTCAGTTCTGGGTACTGCCTGTGCGGAGTTTGCAAGTTCTCCCTGTGATCGTGTGGGTTTCTGCCGGGTTTCCTCCCACAGCCAAAGACTTGCAGGTTGATAGGTAAATTGGCCATTGTAAATTGCCCCTAGTGTAGGTGGTAGGAGAATGGTGGGGATGTGGTAGGGAATATGGGATTAATGTAGGATTAGTATAAATGGGTGGTTGTTGGTCGGCACAGACTCGGTGGGCCGAATGGCCTGTTTCCGTGCTGTGTCTCTAAATAAAAAAATAAATAAAAAAAATAAAGGTGATATTAGGTCAGATGATCAAACGTGTGGTCAAACAGGTAGATTTTAAGGAGCATTTTAAAGAATGAGAGAGCGGCAGAGAGGCAGCAAGGTTTGGGAAGGAGATTCTATAGCTTAGGGCCTAGGTAGCTGAATGCACAGCCAACAATGGTGGAGCAAAGAAAATTGGGGATCCACCATAGGCCAGAATTGAAGGAGCGCAGAGAGGATTGTTGGGCTGGGCAGGTTACAGAGATGGGCTCATGGAGGCATTTGAAAACCAAGATGAGAATATTAAAATTGAAATATTGCTGGACCAGGAGATGGGTGAACGGTACTTGGTGCGAGTTAGGATATAGGCAGCAGAGTTTTGGATAAGCTCAAGTTTACAGAGGGTTTAAGGTGGGAGGCCAGTGAAGAGAGCATTGGAATAGTTTAGTTTAGAAGTAACAACTGTAAAAGCATTCTTCACAGTATGTTGTGATAGAAGGGACTACTTGAAGTGCTTCTTTGAGGCAGCATTTTGACATGTGTTTCACTTTGGAAAGTGCAATGGTACCTTGAGCAAGCCAGCACCTTGCAGTCCCCGACACCAGTCTCACCACATTTTCCCAAACACCATTCCATGGCAGATGTGGACAGTGAGCTTCAGAAAGTAGCTCCAAGGTGGTTCGCAGGGACTAAGAGAGGAAAGTGGTGAGAGCAGCTTAAAGCATGCGGTGAGAAAATTGTGCAACCACCAATTGGGCACAAACCTGGCACATGCCAAGACTATAATGGAACACTCTCCACTTACCAGGATGAATGTGGCTCCGACAACACTCGAGAAGCTCGACACCATTCAGGACAAAGCAGCCCGCTTGATTGGCATCCCATCTACCACTTTCAACATTCACTCCCTTCACCACTGATGCACAGTGGAAACAGTGTGTACCATATACAACATGTACTGCAGCAATTCACCAAGGCTACTTCGGCAGCACCTTCCAAACCTCCAACCTCTATCAGCTAGAAGGACAAGGGCACAGATGTATGGGAACACAACCACCTGCAAGTTACCCTCCAAGTCACACACCATCCAGACTTGGAACTATATCACCATTCCTTTACTGTTACTGGGTCAAAAACCTGAAACTCCCTCCCTAACAGTACTGTGGGTATACCTACACCACATGGGCTGTAGTGGTTCAAGAAAGCAACTCACCACCACCACCTTCTCAAGGGCTATTAGGGATGGCCAATGAACACTGGTCCAGCCAGCGATGCCCACAACCCATAAATGAATAAAAAAATAATTTTGTGCTACATGAGCCTCCTTCCACTCAATTTACTTCATCTCACCCAATCAACATTTCTTTCTACCTTCCTCTTAAATGCATCTCTGCTATGTGCCTTAAGCACTCCATCTCGTTGTGAGTTCCATAACCCACGTTAATCAGGAAGGCTCTTAAGCCGCCTGTTAATGGGTTCCATATGAAAGTGGCAGCAGTTCAATCGTCAAGGGTTTATGGGACAGTAAGTCTATCAACCTCACTAATTCCATTAACACCAATTGTGGCAGGTTGAAAGCAGACCCTGAATCAATTGGGGGACAAGTTAATGCACCTGTACCATCAGGCCACAGCCAGAATTGAATCTTGTTGAGAAGGAAATAAATGTCTGGTGCTAATGTTACTTGTCACTTATCAGCCCAAGCCTGAATGTTGTCCAGGTCTTGCTACATATGGGCACAGACTGCTTCAGTATCTGAAAAGTCGCGAGTGATGCTGAACATTGTACAATCATCAGCGAACGTTCCCACTTCTGACCTTATGTTGGAGGGAAGGTCATTGATAAAGCAGCTGAAGATGATTGGGCCTATGACATTATCTGAGAAACTCCTGCAGTGATGGCCTGGGGATGAGATTCTTTTTATTTGTTCATGGGATGTAGGCGTTTCTGGCTAGGCCAGCATTTATTGCCCATCCCTCATTGCTCTTGAGAAGGTCATGGTGAGTTACCTTCTTGAACCACTGCAGTCCTTGGGGTGTAGGTACACCCACAGTGCTGTTAGGAAGGGAGTTTCAGGATTTGACCCAGTGACAGTGAAGGAATGGCGATTTAGTTCCAAGTCAGGATGGTGTGCGGCTTGGAGGGGAAATTGCATGTGGTTGTGTTCCTATGTTCCTTCTGCCCTTGTCCTTTTAGGTGGTGGAGGTCGTGAGTTTGGAAGCTGCTGTCTAAGGAGCCTTGGCGAGTTGCTGCAGTGCATCTTGTAGATCAGGGCTGTCCAACATTTTTGGGCGGAGGGCCGCATTACGATTTTTGCTCAGCCCAGGGGACCGGTGAGTAAATTTTGAAAGATAAAGGCATTAAAAATTGATCTTACTTATAAAAGCATTTTTGTGAAGAAGCTTTAAATGAGAAGACTAATTTATTGACTTACTTTCTCATCACTGTGTTGAAAATTAATTTAGTGACATACCTGGCATTGTTTTTACTTGCATGAGCAGTTAATCTCTGCCTTCACACTTGATGTAGTGCTGCAGAGTATTCTGGATAGATATCCATCTGTCAGGAGTGATCTTGATCTCTCTCTGTCTCTCTCTCTCTCTCTCTCTCTGTTATTCCCCCCCTCACTGTTTCATCCTCGCTCTCTGTGTTCCTCCTTCTGTCACCCCTCTCTCTGTACTCCCCTCTCTGCCCCACCCTCTCTCTGTTTCCCCCTCGCTCTTTATGCTCCCCTCTTTGCCCCACCCTCTCTTTGTTTCCCTCCTCTCTCTCTCTGTACCCCCTCTTTCTCTGTTTTCCTTCTGTCTCTGTTTACCTCTCTCTCTCTGTTTTCTCCCCTCTCTCTGTCTCTGTTCCCTCATTCTCTTTGCCTCCCTCCTCTCTCTCTCTGTTCCCCTTTCTCTCTCTGTTCCCCACTCTCTTTGTTTCCCCCGCCCCATCTCTCTCCCACTCTCTGACAGTTGCACTGAACGGGAGCACTGAGCGCAGCAGTTTTGTGGTTGGTTAGTTCGTTTACAAACATTGCACTGAGTTTCACAGCTGACAGCTGCTTAAGCAGGAACGCGTTTCCCAACATCGGACAGATTTGGGGTTTCTCGGCAGGCTTTTAAAAAAGTCAGAAAACCCCGAATCTGTCCGATGTTGGGAAGCATGTTCCTGCTTCAGCAGCTGTCAGCTGTGAAACTGACAGTGCCATGTTCTTAAAAAGGCCGCTCTGCAAGAAGAAGACAAAAGGAAATATCCCATCTCCAGTCACAGAGCCCTGGCGAGGGTGAGAAACAGCCCCGGGTACAGATTACATCGCAAGCCCGATGGGAACCTTTGGCAGGCTAGATTCTGGCCTGCGGGCCGTATGTTAGACAACCCTGTTGTAGATGGTACAGACTGCTGCCACTGTGCATCGGTGGTGAAGGTAGTGAATGTTGAAGCTGGTGGATGGAGTGCCAATCAGGTGGGCTGCTCTGTCCTGGATGGTGTCGAGCTTTTTGAGTGTTGTTAGAGCTGCACCCATCCAGGCAAGTAGGGAGTATTCCATCACACTCCTGACTTGTGCTTTGTAAATGGTGGATAGGCTTTGGGGAGTCAGGAGGTGAGTTACTCGCTGCAGAATTCCCAGCCTCTGACCTGCTCTTCTCGCCATAGTATTTATGTGGCTGGTCCAGTTCTGTTTACGGTCAATGGTAACTCCCAGGATGTTGATAGTGGGGGATTCAGTGATGGTAATGCCATTGAATATTAAGGGAGATGGTTAGATTTTCTCTTGTTTAAGTTGGTCATTGCCTGGCACTTGTGTGGTGCGAATGTTACTTGCCACTTATCATGTTACTTGCCACTTATCAGCCCAAGCCTGGATATTTTCCAGGTCTTGCTGCATCTGTACATGGGCTGCTTCAGTATCTGAGGAGTTTTGAATAGTGCGCAGCATTGTGCAATCATCAATGAACATCTCCACGTCTGACCTTATGATGGCGGAAAGGTCATTGATGAAGCAGCTGAAGATGGTTGGCCCAGGACACTACCCTGAGGAACTCCTGCAGTGATGTCCTGGGACTGAGATGATTGACCTCCAACAACCACAACCATCTTCCTTTGTGCTAGGTATGACACCAACCAGTGGAGAGTTTTCCCTCTGATTCCCATTGACTCCAGTTTTGCAAGGACTCCTTGATGCCATACTCGGTCAAATGTTGCCTTGATGTCAAGGGCAGTCACTCTCACCTCACCTCTTGAGTTCAGCTCTTTTGTCCATGTTTGGACAAAGGCTGTAATGAGGTCAAGAGCTGTGGCCCTGGCAGAACCCAAACTGAGCATCAGTGAGCAGGTTATTGCTGAGCAACTGCCACTTGATAGCACTGTCATTTGCTGATGATCGAGTGTAGACTGAAAGACAGTAATTGGCTGGGTTGGATTTGTCCTGCTTTTGGTGTACAGAACATACTTGGCAATTTTCCACATTGCTGGGTAGATGCCAGTGTTGTAACTGTACTGGAATAACTTGGCTGGGGGCGCGGCTAGGTCTGGAGCACAAGTCTTCAGTACTATTGCCGGAATGTTGTCAGGGCCCATAGCTTTTGCAGTATCCATTGCCTTCAACCATTTCTTGACATCCATCACCTGGGGCGAATCGATTGGCTGAAGACTGGCACCAGTGATGCTGGGGACCTCAGGAGGAGGTCAAAATGGATCATCCACTCGCTACTTCTGGCTGAAGATGGATGCAAATGCTTTAGCCTTGTCTTTTGCACTGATGCGCTGGGCTCCCCCGTCACTGAGGATGGGGATATTTGTGGAGCCTCTTCCTCCTGTTGGTTGTTTAGTTGGTGGAACCCAAACTGGTAACCATTCATGACTGAATGTGCAAGATTGCAGAGCTTAGATCTGATCTGTTGGTTGTGGAATCGCCTAGCCCTGTCTATCACATGCTGCTTCTGCTGTTTGGCATGCAAGTAGTCCTGTGTTGTAGCTTCACCAGGCTGACACACCATTTTTAGGTATGCCTGGTGCTGCTCCTGGCATGCCCTCCTGCACTCTTCATTGAACCAAGGTTGGCTCCCCGGCTTGATGGTAATGGTAGAGTGGGGGATATGCCAGGCCATGAGGTTACAGCTTGGGTTGAATACAATTCTGTTACTGCTGATGGTGCACAGCACCTGATGGATGCCTAGTTTTGAATTGCTAGATCTGTTTGCCTTCCGACAGCCACAATCCTCTTCCTTTGTGCTAGGTATGATGCCAACCAGAGGAGAGCTTTCCCCTGATTCCCATTGACTTCAGTTTTATTAAGGCTCTTTGATGCCACACTCGGTCAAATGCTGCCTTGATATCAAAGACAGTTATTCTCACCTCACCTCTGGAATTCAGCTCTTTGGTCCATGTTTGGACCAAGGATGCAATGAGGTCTGGAGCTGAGCGGCCCTGGTAGACCCCAAACTGAGCATCCATGAGCAGGTTATTGCTGAGGAAGAGCCACTGTCAACAACACCTTCCATCACTTTGCTGATGATCGAGTGTAGACTGATGGTGCGGGAATTAGCTGCATTGGATTTGTCCTCTTTTTGAGGACAGGACGTACCTTGGCAACTTTCCACATTGTCAGATAGATGTCAGTGTTGTAGCTGTACTGGAACAGCTTGGCTAGGAGCTCATCTAGTTCTGGAGCACTGGTCTTCAGTATTACAGCTGGGACGTTTTCAGGGCCCATAGCATTTGCTGTATCCAGTGCCTTCAGTGGTTTCTTGATCTCACATGGAGTAAATTGAATTGGCTGAAAACTGGCATCCATGATCCTGGGTACCTCCAGGAGGAGGCCAAGATGGATCATCCACTCGACACTCCTGGCTGAAGTGGTTGGAAATGCTTCAGTCTTGTCTTTTGCACTAATGTGCTGGGCTCCCTTATCATTGAGGATGGGGATGTTTGTGGAGGTTTCTCCTCTGATTAGTTGTTTAATTGTCCACCACCATTCACGACTGGATGTGGCAGGACTGCAGAGCTTTAATCTGATCCATTGGTTGTGGGATCGCTTAGCTCTATCTGTAGCATGCTGCTTTCACTGTTTAGTGTGCATGTAGTCCTGTGTTGTACCATTTTGAGGTATGCCTGGTGCTGCTCCTGACATGCCCTCCTACACTCCTCATTGAACCAGGGTTGGTCCCCTGGCTTGATGGTAATGGTCAAGTGAGGGATATGCCGGGACATGAGGTTACAGATTGTGGTTGAGTACCATTCTGCTGGTGCTGATGTCCCACAGCACCTCATGTATACCCTGTTTTGAGCTGCTAAATCTGTTCTAAATCTATCCCATTTAACATGGTGGTAGTGCCACATAACACACATGTTAAAAGTTGCAAATAACAACCAAACTGATACACTTCCCTCTGATTCAGTTCTGATTTGTGTTTTGGTTCCTATGCCAGTGTTGGTATATATTTGCTAGGGCAGAAAATATTTCAAACATAAAAAACTTGCATATGTACAGCATCTTTCACAATCTCAAAACTTCCCAAAGCACTTTACAGTAAATTAAATACTTTTTGAAGTATAGTCACTGCTGTAATGTAGGAAACAGGCAGTTAATTTACACAAAGAAAGATCCCACAAATAGCAGTATGACAATGAGATCATTTGCGTTTTCTTAAGTGTTGGTTAAGCGATAAATATTGGCCAGGGAGAACTCCCCTGCTCTTCTTCAAAACAGTGGCATGGGATCTTTTACATCCCAAGAGGGTAGAAGGGGCCTTTGTTTAACATCTCATCTGAAAGATGGAACCTCCAGCAGCGCAGCACTGAAATGTCAGCCTAGATTTTCTGCTGACACTCCAGTGCGGTACCCCATTCCAGGAACTTGAATCTACAAACCTGTGACTCAGAGGTGAGTGTGCTACCACTGAGCCAATAGTTGACACCTTGTTTAATCCATTTCCATATTTACATTCTTTGGGCAGCTACGAAGTATCGGCAGTGGAACATGTGTGAATGTGCAAGATTGAAATCACACTGTTGACTTGCAGACAGTGCAACCATCACCAACTATTAATCTTTGTCACTAACAGTGGTTTTCATTTCGAAATAGGATGAGACAACAACAACTTACATTTATATTAGACAAGCATGGTCTAATAAAGACGAGCCAGCACAGATTTGTTAAAAGCACTTGGTTGAATACAATTCTGCTGCTACTGATGGCCAACAGCGCTTCATGAATACCCAATGCCCAGAGCTGCTAGATCTGTTATGAATCAATCCCATTTAGCATGATGGTAGTGCCACACAACACACTGGAGAGTATCCTCGGTGTGAAGTCGGGTCTTCGCCTCCACAAGGACTGTGCGGTGGTCACTACCCCCAGTACTGTCATGGACAGATGCATCTGTGACAGGTAGATTGGTGAGGATGAGATCAAGTAGATTTTTCTCTCTTGTTGGTTCCCACACTATCTGCTGCAGGCCCAGTCTGGCAGATATGTCTTTAGGACCAGGTCAACTCTGTCAGTGGTGGTGCTACTGAGCCACTCTTGGTGACGAACATTGAAATCCTCCACCCAGAGTACATTCTGTGCCCTGCTACCTAAATTAATCTGAATGGCCTGTATCCAAGCTGTAAATTCTATGTAATTCTATATAAAGCTATCCAGTGTCCCATTAGACAGCTGGGCACAGAATGTGGAGATATCTATTAGCTGTCAACCACGGGTATGTGAATGGGCAACTATGGGTGAGAAGTACTATATATATTTTAATATCCATTTTGCAAAACAAATGTCTGTAAATTATTTTGTCACGGAGAATTGAATAACAGATATTAAACCAACAGCAAGTTTCAATCATCTAGAGTCATTTATGGCCAGGTAGATTTGTTTTAGATGGAAACGAGGCAGTCAATGTAAATGTGTTATGATGGTGATAGGGTTGACTCACAATACTGTCTTCTCACAGTGAAAATCGCCTGAGGAAAAATGTAATTTAGCTGACCTCTTGCTCCCCTTATATTTGTAATGAGAAAATGTGTGGAAATACAGTTTAAAATGTAAATGTGGAACAGCATGTACGTTGTGAAGATTTTTGTGTCAGTTATGACTTTCTGATGTGTACATGGTTTTATAACCCAGTGGAAGAGGATATTAATTTTTTCCCGGAGAACAATATCTTCTTGTCAGGTGAGGAGACTATTATAATCCTGCTCTCTCATCTTATACAAATCTTTCTTATGTGATGTGAGGCCACTCAGCAACTTTAATATGGGCAGTTAGCAATAATACAACTGCAGTAGAAATGGCAGATCAATCTTCAACAAGAAAACTCAAGATAAGAAAGTCTCACTAAGAGACAGGAAGATTCTCATATCTTAAGGCCAAACCTGAACCTTGAGGGTAGTTTACAGCCTTGTTTTGTGAATATGGAAATACCTCCCCTTTTTATTAGGTAATTCTGTTGCTTGTTTTTTTTTTTAACCACAGACAATATCTGAATGAACTAAGAGAAGGAAAAATGACATGCATTTTTACAGTGGCTTCCACAACCTCGGGAGACCCCAAAACACTGAACAGCCATTGGACTACTTTGGACTTGTAGCCATTTTGGAATATCAGAAAAGTGGCAATTAATTTGCATACAGCAAGCTCCCACAAACAACAATGTGATAATGACCAGATCATCTGTTTTGTTTTAGTGATGTTGGTTGAGTGATAAGTATTGGCTAAGCTACCCTGGTCTTCTCAAAATAGTGCTATGAGATCTTTTACGCCACGAGAGGGCAGAAGGGGCCCCAGTTTAAGGTTTTACGTCCGACATTGCAGTACTCCTTCAGCACTACACTATAAAGCCTGGCTCGGGTATAAAATTAAAACCTGACCCGGGCCCGACCACAGCCAACCCAAACCCGACCTGGGCCCGAGTCCTTTAATTTTTTTTCGCACCTGACCCGACACGAATATCCTTCATCCGTTCTGGTAGCAGGCTATTCCTGCAGCTGGAGATGTAGGGAATCATGGGTAAGCCTGATCCCGTGACTTCCCGGAAGCAGCACTGTCCAGCACGACCCGACCCGAGCCCGAATGCAGGACTCAAACTTTCGACCCGATCCGACCCGAACCCGACACATGTAGTCGGGTCTAGTCGGGTTCGGGTCGGGTAGCCAGGCTTTCCTGCACTGTAGTGTCAGCCTAGATTACATGCTCGAGTACCTGAATTGGGACTTGATTCCACGATCCTCTGACCCTAAAGCGAGTGTGCTACCAACTGAGCTACACCTAAAGAAATTAGTGTATCAAGCAGAAGCATCAGGAAACAACAGCTGTACATCACATTTGGAGCCATTTCCCCCAATTGTGTGCATTGGGTCGGATTTTAAAACAACAACAGCAATAAGAAAGGGACCTTAATAAAAGACTATTGTTATGCCACTAATGACATCTGTGGATGTTGGCAGAGAGCCACAAGCTAAATTATGTTTAGATGTCCTCAAATGAAAAGTGACAGTCTTCACTGAAGAAAATGGGATATCCCAGGTTTTTTTTATTCATTCATGGGATGTGGACGTCACTGGCCAGGCCAGCATTTATTGCCCATCCCTAATGGCCCTTGAAAAGGTGGTGGTGAGCTGCCTTCTTGAACAGCTGCAGTCCATGTGGGGTAGATACACCCACAGTGCTGTTAGGAAGGGAGTTCCAGGATTTTGACCCAGCGACAGTGAAGGAACAGCAATATAGCTCCAAGTCAGGATGGTGTGTGACTTGGAGGGGAACTTGTAGGTGGTGATGTTCCCATGCATCTGCTTCCCTTGTCCTTCTAGTTGGTAGAGGTCGCGGGTTTGGAAGGTGCTGTCTCAGGAGCCTTGGTGCATTGCGGCAGTGTATCTTGTAGATGGTACACACTGCTGCCACTGTGCATCGGTGGTGGAGGGAGTGAATGTTTGTGGATGGGGTGCCAATCAAGCGGGCTGCTTTGTCCTGGATGGTGTTGAGCTTCTTGAGTGTCGTTGGAGCTGCACCCATCCAGGCAAGTGGACAGTATTCTATCACACTCCTGACTTGTGCCTTGTAGTTGGTGGACAGGCTTTGGGGAGTCAGGAGATGAGTTACTCGCCGCAGGATTCCTAGCCGCTAACCTGCTCCTGTAGCCATGGTATTTATATGGTTACTCCAGTTCAGTTTCTGGTCAATGATAGCCCCTAGGATGTTGATAGTGGGGGATTCAGTGATGGTAATGCCATTGAATGTCAAGGGGAGATGGTTAGATTCTCTCTTGTTGGAGATGGTCATTGCCTGGCACTTGTGTGGCGCGAATGTTACTTGCCACTTATCAGCCCAAGCCTGGATATTGTCCAGGTCTTGCTGCATTTCTACACGTGTTTATTGTAGAACCTGGAACATGGCAGGTTGTAGCACCTCTTGTTTTCCTAAGAGAAGTGGATTGCACAACAAAATGCTTCATGGGTATTGGGCTGTTGTGCCAATCCAATTTTATGACAGAGAAAAGATTTGCATTGATATAGAGCCTTTCATGGCTTCAGGATGCCCAAAGTGCTTTATAATCAATCAAATATTTTTGAAATGTTGTAATGTGGGAAATGCAGCAGTCAATTTGTGCACAACTAGGTCCTATAAACAGCAATGTGATAATGACCAGATAATTCCAATAAGTGATGTGGATTGAGAGATAAATATTGGTGAGGACACCAGAGAGAACTCCCCTGCTGTTCTATGAAACATTGCTATGAGATCTTTTATGTTCATCTCAGAGGATTTAGTGTCTTATCCAGAAGACAGAGCCTCCAACAGTGTAGCACATCCCCAGTACTGCATTGCAGTATCAGCCTAGATTTTGTACTCCAGTCTCTGGCCTGAAACTCAAACCCACATCTTCCTGGCTAAGAAACAAGAGTACTAGCACTGAGTCACAGTTGAGACCTTTAATGTGAACTGCAGTTTTACTTCTTCTTTGGCCTCCTTGTCTTGAGAGACAATGGGTAAGCGCCTGGAGGTGGTTAGTGGTTTGTGAAGCAGCGCCTGGAGTGGCTATAAAGTTTTAATTAGGGTCAAATATTGTACATTGACTATATTATGCTTCTAATACGTGTTACACAGTCAGGACGTTCATTACAGTTAATAAGACAAAGTAATGCTGCACTCTTCCATTTGTATTTTTAGTTGCGATGTACATGCCAATTGGCTGAAGTCATATCAGTTACTGCATTTATGGAGTTTGTGGTTACAAGATTTTCCTGTTTAAAATCAACCTCTTTATTCAACTGTAACCTGCAAAGCACGTACAGAAAGGATATGTCATGGACAATAAAGTGATATAATAAATAACTGTTATGAGAATTGAATTATAGAACAGTCAAATGCTCCATCCATCAATATTGGCGACCACGCTCTGGAAGTGGTTCAAGAGTTCACCTACCTAGGCTCAACTATCACCAGTAACCTGTCTCTAGATGCAGAAATCAACAAGCGCATGGGTAAGGCTTCCACTGCTATGTTCAGACTGGCCAAGAGAGTGTGGGAAAATGGCGCACTGACACGGAACACAAAAGTCCGAGTGTATCAGGCCTGTGTCCTCAGTACCTTGCTCTATGGCAGCGAGGCCTGGACAACGTATGCCAGCCAAGAGCGACGTCTCAATTCATTCCATCTTCGCTGCCTCCGGAGAATACTTGGCATCAGGTGGCAGGACTATATCTCCAACACCGAAGTCCTTGAAGCGGCCAACACCCCCAGCTTATACACACTACTGAGTCAGCGGCGCTTGAGATGGCTTGGCCATGTGAGCCGCATGGAAGATGGCAGGATCCCCAAAGACACATTGTACAGCGAGCTCGCCACTGGTATCAGACCCACCGGCCGTCCATGTCTCCGCTATAAAGACGTCTGCAAACGCGACATGAAATCGTGTGACATTGATCACAAGTCGTGGGAGTCAGTTGCCAGCATTCGCCAGAGCTGGCGGGCAGCCATAAAGACAGGGCTAAATTGTGGCGAGTCGAAGAGACTTAGTAGTTGGCAGGAAAAAAGACAGAGGCACAAGGGGAGAGCCAACTGTGCAACAGCCCCGACAAACAAATTTCTCTGCAGCACCTGTGGAAGAGCCTGTCACTCCAGAATTGGCCTTTATAGCCACTCCAGGCGCTGCTTCACAAACCACTGACCACCTCCAGGTGTGTATCCATTGTCTCTCGAGATAAGGAGGCCCAAAAGAAAGACAGCACAGTAAGAGGCCATTCGGCCCATCAGATTTGCACCAGCTTTTTTGAAGAGCAAGCCAGTTAATCCCACTTTCCTGCTTTTCCCCATATCTTCATTTTTTCCCCTTCAAATATTTATCCAATTCCCTTTTGAAGTTAAAATGTCAGGTCTGTGACCTTTCATCAGGTCACTGACCTGAAATGTTAACTCTGCTTCTCTCTCCACAGATGCTGCCTGACCTGCTGAGTATTTCCAGCACTTTCTATTTTTATTTCAGATTTCCAGCATTGGCAGTATTTTGCTTTTATCTCTGTTTCCTTTCCTTGGCTAGATTTGTTTGCATGTTGCTACTGCCACTTTTATCTTAGGGGCTTCAATTTGCTAACAAACCTAATATGTGGTACTTTATCAAATGCTTTTTGAAAGTTCATATTGTCATGTTACAGAAAAAGAGTAATAAAAAACTAACTTTGTCTTTTAAAAATGAACCTTCATTTTAAAAAATGAACAATGGTCCAAAATGGTTGCTGAAGAAAAAATGGATTGGCCTTTGTGGATTCAAACTATCTGACAGGGACAAAGGAAAAATCTTCAAAACTAAGAGATGTCAACTGCACCCATCCTCAAACATTCCAGACTTGAATGTCTTCTTCTGAAACAAAGATGGTGTGAAGTAGCCATGTCCTGGGCCATTGTGCGATCACCATAGGGAAGAGACCAGAGTGTCTCCTACTAGGAAGTGAGAAGTAACACAATTTTACCTTAAAAAAAAAGACAACCTAGAGAGAGAGACTCCAGACAGAAAGAGAGAGAAGATAAAGCAACATCCAGCAGCTTGTTTTCCAGCAAACTGGAAGGCACGTGCCCTGCTGTAGAATCTTGCATCTACACTAGCCAGCAGTGAACGAGAAGTGATCCACCGTCTTCGACTGAACCTTCAACCAAGAGAGAAACCTACAATCGCCTCAGGCCTACAACCCATGAGAACGCAATTTCCAAGAGAATTCAACAGGTTTATCATGACCTCCCTCCATTAAAAAAAATTCATTTTCCCCTTTTCCGTGCGTGTGCGTGTGCGACAATTCCGAGATAAGGCATATTGATCAATAAACAATTCATTTTCTGTTTTTAAACCTACAAGAGAACCTTTTTCTGTCTGTTTACTTGACACATAAAACACCAAAGGGGTTAAACCCTAATAACAAAACACACTTGCTGCCGTCAGGTGGGGAGTTGAACAGTGGGAACCACCCACATTGCACCACATGGCCGTAACAATATACATGACATCAATTGCACTGCCCTCATCCACCCTCTCTGTAACCTCATCAAAAAATCAATCAAGTTAATCTAATACGATTTGTCCTTAACAAATCCATACTGGCTCTCGTTTATTTGTCCAGGCTTGTGCCTGTGATGGTTAATTTTCTCCCAGATTATTGTTTCTAAAAGTTTTCCCACCACTGATGTTAAACGGACTGGCCTGTAATGGCTAGGTTTATCCTTTTCCACTTTTTTTGAACAAGGGTTTAATATTTGCAATCTTCCAGTCCAATGCTACCACCCTTGTATCGAAGGAGGATTAGAAGATTGTGGTCAGCACCACTGCAATTTCTACCCTTACTTCCCTCAGCTCTGAAGGATGCATCCCATTCGGACCGGGAGACTTATCTACTTTAAGTAGCCAGCCTTTTCAGTAGCATCTCTTTATTTTGCCTCATCCAGTATCCCAGCAACCTCCTCATTTGCCATAGCTTTGGTAAAGTCCTCTTGATAAATATTGACGCAAAGTACTCATTTAGTATCCCAGCCACACCTTCTACCTCCACCTACACATCTCTGTTTTGGTTGCTACTCAGCCTCACTGCTCCGCTGACAACCCTTTTACTGTTAAAATTCCTCTAGAAGATTTTTGGATTTCCTTTTATGTTAAAACTCATTCATAACTTACCTCTTGTAGTTATAAAGTGTGCATCACCATAGTATATATAATATATCGTATAATATCACATGATGTCTGACTTTAAAATATTCCATTTATAATGCATGTGCATTTTTAATCATAAAAACATGTTTTATTTATTCTTGGCCATGTAATTATGTTGTGCAATTATCAGCATATGAATGCTTAACAATATTCATAGGAAAAACAGAATGAGGAGGAGGACATTCAGCCCCTCAAGCATGTGCTGCCATTCAGTTAGACCATGGCTTATCTGAATCTTGACTCAGTTTGCCTACCTTGGCTCCATATTCCTTGATACCTTTACCCAACAAAAATCTTTCAATCTCGTTCTTGAAAATTTACCCAGCAATCCCAGCCTTTTGCGGGAGTAAGTATAGAGGATACAGGAGTTAACTTAAATAGATATTGTTTGTATAATATAACATATTATATTCCAACTAATCTCAGTAATAAGAGGCAGAGAGGCAAACCTGACAAATAATGACTGGCACATTGATACAAGGAATATTAATAAAACATGCATGAATGTTAGTGCCTTCATCATAAGCTCTCAGTTGATTTGTGTTTTTGTTTTCGACCTGTCAGTCACCCTCTAGCTCCACACTCTCTCCTTCCACCGCTGTCCCCTGATGGAGTTGTTATCCATTCAGATGAGAGCAAATGTATCAAGAGGAGGCCTGTGTCTCCTCTTCTTATTCACTGCTGGTTTCTCATTCATTAGCTAAGTATCTGCACGAATGACTCTGAGGGTCAGGTTTTGTTATTTAAATGAGTAGGAGGCCTGGGCTCATCGCTGCAGCTGCCATGCAGCAACCTCTAATGTACTTTCTGCTTAATGAACATATATCAGCATGGTGCTGGAAGTGGATGGCTAACAGTTTGAGATCCTGTCATTCTCCAAACAACAAATTACATCATTTTCCTCCTTGATATGACAAGTCATAGTTTTCAGTTTCTCACAGTTTTCACTGCAACTTTGTTCAATGTTTCATTGTGGTTTAATTATGATGCAAATTTAATTAAAGTTACTGCCTAACCATCGCAAAATAAAGCACAGTCAAAAGCAAGGAAGAAATAAAGAATGACTGACCTGCATTTATATAGCGTCCTTCACAACCTGTCAGAATGCCTTAATGAAGTATACTTTGAACTGTTGTAATGTAGGAAATGCAGCAGCCAATTTGCACACAGCAAGCTGCTAGAAATAGCCATGTGACAATAACCAGATTATCTGTTTTAGTGATGTTGGTTGGGTTAAACATTGGCCTAGACACTTGGGGAGAACTAATGATAATGAAAATAGCTTCTTTGAAATACCTAAAAGATATAACACAAATAATTGCCCATGGAGTTCCTAGATATGTAGTGAATGACAGGTTTATCTTGATGGCCTTTATCTTGCTTCGATCTTTACATATTCTTTAAAATGTCACAGATGGAACCACAAAGAAATAAATCGGAAAGGAAGAGTTCAATCCCCTTTAAATTAGTTTTTACTCTCACAACAGAACAGGATATGTCTAAGAACACGCAGCAATAAAATCTCCTTTTATTTAATCACTAGTAATAAATATAATTTTATATAATATCTTCTCAGAAAAATTGGCCTCCTTTATTGGCATTCCTGGTTTCCCATGGCAAGCTGGCAGCAACCACTCTGAAGGCTAAGCTGAAAACACACTGTGAAGCGCATAAATGAAAGATAATGAACTACTGGGAGTTAGACTTTCGACATGTGCTCAAAATTCACTGTGCTGTTTAATGCACAAGTTACCCACCGACATTATAACCACGAGTCTGAGATAAACCGCTCTCTGAGTTGTGGCAGCTGATGTGATGGGAACTGTCATGCCCAGTAAAGGCATATGATATTTCTACTTTTAAGATATGCACTTTATTCAAGGTGGACTCTTTAAAAATTAAAGGTAAAACAATGCTGCGAAAGATGGCCACCGAAGGTCAGACGACCTGGCCTGTGTATTCAAACACTACCTCACTGTCTGTTAAGGACAAAAGGATACATTCCAGGCTAAGAGATGTCAATTACACTCGTCCTGAAACTATCAAGAGACATTCCTGCATTGAACTGGTTCTTCTGAAACAAAGAAGGTGTGAAGTAGCCACATCATAACAGGATTACACTCATCCAGACAGTAATGGATGGCCATGGATTCCACATCCTGATCCAAGGGGAGAAAAACTTTGGCTGGGATTGTATGTTGGTGACGGGGGACTTGATGTCCGGAAAAAGCGAAGTCGAGAACCCTGAGTCGCCTCTTCCCTGAAGGCCCACCGAATCTAGTGCCATCAGGCACTTAAGTGGATAGCAGCGGATCAAGGACCCCGTCTTCGGAAGTCCCGCCTTGAAGAGCTGCCGGCTCATCACAGGCCGGCAGCTCTTCTGCTGAGCAGTGCCACCGGAAGCCCAGGAGCGGCGCCGGACACAGGCCACGGGTAGATCAGGGTGAGAGGGGTTTCACAGTGTGGGTGTTACAGGAGTATGGGATCACTAGCAAGAGCAGGAGGGTGGCTCTCAACGGGTCCCTTCCTTCCCAATGCCGGGTCCCTCATTCAGACACTGTCTTTTAACAAGGGATCCCCCCTCCCAGAGCAAGGAAGCAGCCTGCACAGTTCTTCCTGCTGCGTTTCCTGTGTGGCGACAGAGTTGCCCGCCACATAGCTAATTGTGGCATAGGTGGGACAAGGGCTTTAATTGGGGATTACTTGCCCAATTAAGGTCCTCAATTGGTTTTTAGGGGGGGGGGGGAAGGTTGTTCACAGGCCTCCTTGCTTCACAGTAAATTTTGGCAGAGATAGGATGGTGGTGGGACCCCCTGCCCCTACCCCCCCCCCCCCCCGCCCCCGTTGCCACTATCCCACCTGATTTTATGCTCACCACACCTCGAAACCCGCCACGAGGGATAGCATAAAATTCCCCCCAATGTGTCAGGTACCAGAAATGCTAATGATGAATAGTAACCTTAAAAGGTAACCCTCTGGAGAGAGAGAGAGGGAGATCACAGCAACATCACAGAACAGCAGTCCAGCGAGAGGCTGTGGAAAGAGATCCAGCCAGGCAAGGAACGAGCCCTGCTGCTAATGCTACAACTTGCTGAAGCAGAGAACTGAACGTGACTCACCATCTCCAGTCTGAAATCTTAACCATCAGAAATCTACAACACCTCAACAAGTCGACTAAAAACACCCAGGCCTGCATCTTTAAAAGAGACTGTTCTACTTAGACGATTCATTAGGCTTACAATAAACTATGAACACAGACCACAACTTGAACCGTTTCCCTTTGCCTTCTATCTACCTTGTCATGACAGTGCATGTGAGAATGAATTGTGTGTGAGTGGTGTTGCGACCATTTCGGGAATGAATATTGTTCAATAAAGAGTTAATCTTCTGTTTTAAACCGACAAGAAAACCTGCCACTGTCTGTTTATTTGGCAAGTAAAACACTTAGGGGCCAGCTTATCACTTTAAACAAAACACGATTGTGGTCAGTTGGGAGGTGAACAGTGGGAACCACCCACACCCCTTACCACCTGTCCGCAACAGGGACACTAACATATTCTTCTGCAGGTGCGATTTTCACATCAGGGGCTGAATTGTATCAGCCTTCTAGGGACAGGCAGGGTGACAGGGAGGCCCATACAATTGTGAGGGAAGGCGGAGGTTGGAGTGCCTGAGACTGGCTTTCCTACCCAGAGGCCAATTGAGGCCCTTAAGTGACCAATTAATGGCCACTTAAGGGCCTCATCCTGTCACTGGTGGCATTTTACCAGTGGCAGGAGGCCCTCCACCTGTGGGCAGGCCACCCAGTAAAACCAGGCAGCCTCTGTGTGGGCTGGTGGTGGGGGCCCTCGTGCTTGGGCAATCTGTGGCCCATGGAGGGCCCCCAGCAGCAAAGGCCCCCCTGAGCCAACATCCCTCTCTTGCCCTCAACAAAGCAGCCACCTCTCACCGGGGTCAGTCAGGGAGTCTGCCCCCACCCATCCTCCCGCCCACCCGCCCCGCCCACGCCCGCCCCCATGGCTATTCCCAGTCCAGGGCCTTTCTGCAGTACCTGCAGTGGGCACCGCTCCCAGTGGAACTGCTGGGACTGCTGAGTTGCCGACCCTCTGATTGGCCAGCTCCTCTTGGAGGTGGGTTCCCCGTCCTTAAAGGGACAGCTGGAAGTCCCCAGAATGGCCGAGGTGGGGTTCCCTTCACCTTTCTGGCCAGGCATTGGGACCCATACTGGCAGCATAAAATTCAGCCCTAGGAGTTGAAATCTCAATGTCCCATGTAGGTGGCGGATGGCTCCACATCACCTTCCTGTCTCCTGTCTCCACAGGATTATGAGGAATTGGGGTGACAGCGAGAAAGGTTACCCATCTGGCCATGTCCCTTCAGGGCTTAATTAAGGACATTCTTCCAGTGCTGACCGGATTTTCCAGCCCAGCAGGCTGGGTCGTCATCAGAACCAGAGGCTCCATTCAAATTGGAAGGCGCCCTCCAAAACTTGGCCGTAACCGCAGCAGTTATTATTGTGGGGGGCTATCTCCCCTCTAGTCCAACGGCCCTAATGCTTCTGGCCCTCTAACTTACCCCATTTATGGCCGATCACCGGGAATGGAGGCGCCCTCACGCTTCCCTACATACATCAGCAGCGCCTGCCTCTGATGGTGGGGTTGCTGATCATTGACTGCCGGATGGCTTCCTATTGGCCCTCCAGACTCCGGAGCCCACCCGTCATCTTTAATTGGACAGGGCTCCCGGAAGCCGTCCTCCAAAATCGCTTTCTGGGTCCTGCCGCTGGCATTTGTGGGTTCCCGGCCCGTATATTATTCTGGATCTGGGAATGCAAATCCTGCCCCAGATTTCACACCAGAGGTCATTGAATGTATTTGGGTGATGCCTGTTTACTACATCATTGCTGGCAAATGAGTTTCTGCTTCCAAAAGAAGAGCTATTATTTCCAGCAGAACATTAAGATGTCTAATCAAATGCAAAATGAAATTGTGTAAGCTAGTCACATTTACACAGGACAATAGGAACAGGAGTAGGCCATTCAGCCCTTTCATACTTTTCTGCTATTCAATTAGATCATGGATCATCTGCACCTCAACTCCATTTCCGCACCTTGGTTCTGTATCAATTAATACCCTTACATAACAAAAATCTACCAATCCTAAATCTTGACATTTCTCAACTGTCTGAGTCTCTAGCCTTAACAGCTCTTTTCAGGGTCCTGGGAGAGTTATAGATTTTCACTACCCTTTGTGTGAAGAGGTGCTTCTTGACATTGCTTTTGAACAGCCTAGCTCTAATTTTAAGGTTATGCCCCTTTGTTCTGAACTCCACCACCAGAGTAAATAGTTTCTCTCAATCTGTCCTATTAAATCCTTTAATCATCTTAAACACCTCAGTTAGGATCACTCTTTAAGCTTCTATATTTAGAACAAAGATTGATCCATTTGACCTACAGCTTTAATTTGCAAAAGTATTCCTGTTCACGTCTTATTTGTCTTCACACATGACCAGTCAGCCACCTTGGCTTCTGACCACACGCCCTTTTACATTTAGGGACATGTGTGGAGTCTATGCACACTCTTAAAAACCTGCCACTGAACTGATCTTAACCAATGAAGCAGTAGGCTAATACAATCGCTTTCAGAGCCCATCGACTAGGGGGAGGAAAAATTAGTCAGGTTTCCCACAGCTGATAGGTGCTCTGTCATAAATAATGGGGAACATTTTGTTCACATAGCGCCACTTCAAGCGTGCTCCACAAGCTATGTCGATTCTCTGGGGGCAGACAGTGTAGTCAGCCGTTACCTGCGCGGCTCACATGGGTTTCTTCAATGGTGTCAATGAGGAAACCCGCACGGGTCGCACAGGTAGCAGCCTGTGGTGCTGTCTGCCCCCAGAGAATCGACGTAAGCTTCCGTGGTGCTGCTTGAAGTGGCACTATGCAAATGAATTTCTCCCTTAGTGTGTCCATGTGGACTTCAGAATTGGAGGACACTGTCTAAACCACACATGAAATGTCAGAGGGCAGTCAATAACTGGTGAAACTGTACCCCAACCTCAATAAGCACATTCAGGAGAGGGAGGGGAGAGACTAGCAAAGCGGAGCAAGCTTGAAGGGCCGAATGGCCTACTCCTGCTCCTAAGTCCTATGTAGAAACTGGATTGTTTTTACAGAAAAGAAGGTTAAGGGGAAATCTAATAGAGGTGTTCAAAATCATGAAGAGCTTTGATAGAGTAGATCGGGAGAAACTGTTTCAACTAACAGGACACAGATTTAAGATAAATACAAAAAGTGCTGGAAATACTCAGCAGGTCTGGCAGCATCTGTGGAGAAAGAAGCAGAGTTAATGTTTCAGGTCTGTGACCTTTCATGGACCTGATGAAAGGTCACATAACTGAAACGTTAACTCTGCTTCTCTCTCCGCAGATGCTGCCAGACCTGCTGAGTATTTGCACCACTTTTTGTTTTTATTTCAGATTTCCAGCATCTGCAGTATTTTGCTTTTATTACACAGATTTACGATAATTGGAAAAAGAAGGAGAAGGAACAGGTTTTTTTTGCACATCGACTTGTTACGATCTGGAATTCACTCTCTGAAAGGGTGGTGGAAGCAGATTCACTCACCACTTTCAAAAGGAAATTGAATATATACTTGAAAAAGAAAAAAAATCAGGACTATGGAGAAAGAGCAGAGAAGCGGGACGAATTGGATAGCTCTTTCAAATAGCTGTCACAGGCATGATGGGCCAAATAATCTCCTTCTGGACTGCATGAGGACTTTTAATTCTCAAGAATGTGTGGGTTGGCAGCTGATAGGGATTGAAAACTTGATGTTTTGTGTGGGGGCACAAACTGGCTCCAATGCGTCCATTTGGTTGAATGGAGGTGTAGTTGGATGTTAACGAAAGCCTACTTGCCGAACTTGGGGAATTTAAAAATTGAATGTGGGTGGATATTTATTGGTGCAACTAAATCCTTAGGAGGTGTTAATAAGGTCATTGAAAATTGTTTGCAACTTGGCTCCAGATATAACTTGTCAAGCACAGGTTTCCTGGGGTTCAGGAAACTGACCAGGGAAATGGAGACAAGTTTGAACAGCAGTTCAGGAGAGCATTTAAACATGTCATTGCCCCATCTGAATAAAAGCTCAATTATGCAGCTGGTGTTTCAGTTCCTTCTGGCATTTGTCTGCCAGAGAGTGCTTATGTGGACACAGTTTTTTTTTATGACCTTTTGAGGATTTAAATTGACAAGATTGAGATGGAAGGAGCCTTGAAATTGCTTGACAGCACATCAGAAAAGAAAGGCCATCACCATCCATGGCAGAGGTGACATGCTGTGGTGGGATCACCATGTGCACAGGAGAGAGGTCCACAGGAAAGGCTTACACAGGAGGGAGGTGCACAGGAGAGGGCCCAAGATTGCAAGAGCCATGATCTATTTGAAAGATGGAGCAGGTTTGAGGGGCTGAATGGTCTACTCCAGCTCCTATATCTTGTGTTTTTATGTTCTTAGCCATGTCACAGGGTTTACACACAGAGGCTCAGCTTCCTTGACGTCTCATAACAGCAGTTCTTCCGCAGGCTGAGGTTGTCACGTCAGGTGGTGGCAGACATCTACTGCCTCTTACAGGAAGGCCTGATTCCCACAGGACCTGGTGGCTACAGATTACCAGTGGCTGTGAAAGTGACCACCGCCTCAACTTCACTTCCTTCCAGGGAACTTCCAGAGACATAACCAGGATCTCCCAGTTGGCTGCATGTAAATGTATAAAACAGGTCACTGATGGATTGTTTGCCAGGGCTGACAATTATTTAAAATGTTCCCTGTAATGACAATAGCCAGAATGAGCGAGCGCTCAGATTTACCTCTCTGGCTGGATTTCCACAGATACATGATTCCATTGATTGCACATACGTGGCAATCCGAAAGCCAATGCAGCAACTAGGAGTGTTTATAAACCATAAGGTATGTACCTCCATTAATGCTCAGCTGGTACAACCACAAGAAGAGGTTCATGCAGTGTGCGCGAGATTCCCTGGGAGCTCTCTTGACGACTTCCTACCACGACAGTTAACATTCCAGACTTTCTTGTTCCATGAAGCAGACTTAAGGCTGGCTTGAAGGAAACAAGGCGTACCAACTTCAAACTTGGCTCATGACACCTGTGAGGAATCCCACCAATGAGGTACAAGAGTGTAAAGTCACATGACCACCAGGTGTGTCAGCGAGCAAGTCATTGGCATGTTGAAGATGCACTTCAGATTCCTCAATAGGTCTGGAGGCACCCTTCAGTACTCACCAGTGTGTACATCCATGGTGTACTGTGTCCTACATAACATTGTGTAGTGGAGAGGATTACATGTGGAGAAGGATGAAGGGGCTCATCGCTCATCTTTGGATGAAGAGAACATAGAGGAGCAAGACAATGAAGAAAAAGATGAGGCACCCATCACCAGACCAGCTGCTTACATTACTGCCAAGGGTGACCTAATATCACTAAGGTTCACTGTGTGAAACATAAGAAATGAAATCCTGCAGTCCGCTCCCACCACCTGGACCGCATCTTCCCCGCCTTTGCACTAAACAATCCTTCAGCCACTCATATACCATTGCACGTCTGTCCAATGGATTTTGTCATGTATTGATATTCATCATGAAACAAGTGAAAAGGAGAGTTGCCACTCGGATTGTAATAATGGACAAAATGTGGAAGTGATGTTAATCAATAAATTTAATGAGCCATTATAAAAAAGGAAACTTAACAACATAGCACTATCAATCAACCAAATGCATACTCTTGGTTAATTACAATTTCATCAACTTACACTTTCTACCCCTCTACATGGTGCATCCCTGTGTGGCTCACCAAATGTAGAGGCATATCCCTGTCCTGATTGCTGGGAAGCTTTTGATCTATGCCCTCTGGGTTTTGGAGCCACTGAGGTCCCTGCCAAAGGCACCTCCACATGCAGCTGTGCAGGGGCAGACAGGGCCATCACAATACGAGGCAGCATGTTGGGTATGGGCTGGGAGGGTGAGCAACAAGTAAGAAATGGGAGCGCTTTGACCACTGCCTGATGAACTTGTGATCAAAGGTGTTTTTCTGTACAAACAGTCCAACTGAATGCAGCATTCTGCAGCAACGTGGTCTGACCCATCCTTCTCAACACCGGGGACAGATAACCTCAGCACTTAGTAACATTTGGGGCTGAATTTTGTTCTGCCTTTGGAGGTGGACACAGAGGTGGGGGGGTCAAACTAAATGGCAGGGGGCACCATTCCTGATGTTGCCCGGGCCCCCTACCATTTTGTCTGGTGAGGGTAAGGCCGAGGACAGCCTTCCCACACCAGGCCAATTGAAGCCCTTAATTGAACAATTGATGGCCACTTAAGGGCTTCTTCCCATCTCCACCTCAATTTTGCTGAAGGCAGAGGAGCGGCCCGCCGCTGCGGGGAGACGCTGCCAGGTATAGCATGGCAGCCTCCTAGCAGGGTTGGTGAGGGTTCCCTCCTTTGGGTCAATCCATGGCCGCCAGAGGGTCTTCCTGATGGTGGGCAGTTAATTGGCTGCACGCCATTAACCAGCCGCGGGGGTCTGATAGAGTGCTGAGGCGGGTTCTCCAACCACCTTCCAGCTTGATGCCGGGACCCCCATCGCCAGAATAAAATCTGGCCTTTGTGTGCATATCGAGGGTCTATGCACAGCTGCTGCAGCTGCACACAAAGGTGGCCATCAGGATGAAAGCAACGTTATCTAGAGGTTTGAACATTGTATCCCTGTGGACACAGTCCATTTTCCATCTGCAGATAAAGTCGAAGATGGCTTGGTTGACTACCACAGCACAGGAGTGGCATATGGACCAGACCTGTGCCACGCACAGCAACACTGAGAGCGCCTTGTACCTGATGATCAGGTTATTACCCACAATGGAGGGGGAGCACTGCTCCTACATGACCAGTTTCTGTTTCACCATGCCTGCTCGCTCATTCCCGTTTTTGGCGCAAGCCCCGGCCCCTCCAAGCCACATCCCCAGCACCTGAAGGTAGTCTGACCTGACGGTGAAGGGGACAAAGGATCAGTCGGCCCAGTTCCCAAAGAACATGGCCTCGCTCTTGCCGCAGTTTACTTTGGCTCTCGAGGCCATTTCGAACTGGTCGCAGATGCACAACAGCCTGCGAACAGACAGCGGATCCGAGCATAAGACGGCGACGTCGTCCATGTACAGGGAGGCTTTGACCTGATTGCCACTGCTTCCTGGGATTGTCAATCCTCTTATGCCCACATCCTTCCCAATGGACACAGCAAAGGGTTCAATACAGCAAATGACCAAGTCAGGGGAGAGAGGATAGCCCTGCTTGACTGCAGATTTGATCAGAAAACCCATTGATTGAGACTGCGTTACTGATGTTTGTGTAGAGCAGTTGGATCCAATTGCGGATTCTCTCACCAAACCCCATTTTGGAGAGCACAGCCATCATGTATGTGTGTGATATCCTGTCAAAAGCCTTCTCCTGATCCAAGCTGATGAGGCAGGTGTCCACCCCCCCATCCCCCTTCCAGTACATAGGTGATCGTATCCCTGAGTAGTGCGAGGCTATCAGAGATCTTCCTGCCGGATACAGTACAGGTCTGATCGGGGTGAATCACCAACTCCAGAGCAAACTTAACCTAATTGGCAATGACTTTGGACAGAATCTTGTAGTCTACATTAAGCAGTGAGATGGGCCACCAATTTCTGATTTCCCCCTCTCCCCTGTAGACAAGGGTGATGATGCCTTTCCTCATGGATTCTGACATGCTGCCAGCCAGAAGCATACTCTTGTACACTGCCAGCAGGGCTGATCCAGTCCCACAGAACCATTTCTTCCAAGAGTTTCACTCATCTCGAAGGACCTAGCTGCTTTTGTCAGCTTGTCCAGAGTTAGCGGTCATGTCATTAAACCACTTCCTATGTTGCATGAATGACCAGGGCACAGCTGTGTGCCCACAGCTCACCTCCTCAGCTATCTCACCAATGCCTTCTTCGTGAAAGTAGCAGGTTCTTCCTCCCAATGCTGGGAAAAAGAATGACCCTCCTGTTTTTGACTGCACCCGACAGTAATTCCAGTGAGGTATCATTGAATCTGAGTCCTGCCCTTGCTCTTTGTCCATCATCCATCCTGAACACCTTCAGTTTCCATTTACGCACTGTCCTTTAAAATACAGCTGAACGCCTCTCATGTTGGTGTGCATCATGCCCACTACGCAGCTTGGAGATTCCGATCTGTTCAGTTGGCCTTCAGGTTCCTCCCACACAATTCCAACTCCACTTAGAAGCTGCCTTTGGATTAACATCAGGGCCTAGGAATCTGTGGCTGGAATTTTACAGTGGGCAGGTGGGGGCCCAGTCCACTGGCCGAAAAGTCGGTGGCGATCCCGCCTCTGCCGGACCTGGGGATCCAGACCGGATTTTACGCTCCCCAGGCTCTTAATTGGTCTTGGGTGCGACACACACCTCATTGAGGCAGGAAGTCCCATCTCATGGAACTGCCGGCCAATCCAGCGGGCCAGCAGCTCTTAGTCCCAGCAGCGCCACCGGGAGTGGTGGCCACTGCTGGGACTACAACCAGCTTCAGGATGAAGAGGAAGGGCGGCCCCGGAAAAAAGGTACGTTTGTGGGGCCTCGCCGGGGACAATCGGTTGGGCCCCGGCAAGGCAAGGGGGATCGGTTAGAGGGGCGGGGGGTGTGTTGTGGTTGGGGCTTCGGGGGCGACCCTCCGTGGGTGTCCGATCAGGAGGGCCCCTCCACCAAACCACAAGAAGGCCGCCTAGTTTCATCAGGCGTGCTTTCTGAGGCCTCAGCTGCCTGCCAGCCGTGTAAAATACCCATGGCGGTGGGTGAAGGCCCTTAAGTGGCAGTGTATTGGGCACTTAAGGGCTTTGATTGGCCTGGGGTGGGTGGGCCGTTTCTTGCCTCCACCGCCTTGTGTAAATTGGCAGTGGAGGCAGGAGCGGGTCGGGAAGGGTCCCCCCAGCCTCCCACTCCATTACAACCCACCCCCCCCCCACCACCACTACCACCAGCCTGCTCATTTGGGGGGCATACAATTCCAGCCTATGATTCTAATTGGAGAGGAAACAAATAGAAATAAAGCATCTAAAGTGACTTGAGAAGAGGAGGCGCAGAGAAAATAAACCACAAAGTCTATAAAAATAGGGGAGCCACTCAAGAAATTACAGTCAACTGCTACAAGGAAGATGGCCTCATTTTGAGGAAATGAAGCAAGCCCTCAATGACAAGTAAATCATTATATTTTGTGTCTGAATGTTTTTAAATTATGGACTGTTTTGTCATAATGAATCTATCCTCGAGATTAGTGTTGGTGATATTAGTGGATGAATACTTAATGTGCTCACATAATATTCCTCTGTCCGTTATTTTAATGCAGGCATTAATACTGCCAATCATTTCTAGGCTTGGATGTAATTTCTAACAATATGACGTGCATCGAACAGCCATTGTATTCATTCAGAAATAGTTTTGAAGCCACCTTTCACTTCACTGTTAAGCAGTACCTGCCTCAGGTAATGTTGCCAAGGGGTAAATTTCCTGATTGTCTGCCTTACCCTCTGCAATATAGCTATGTTCCAACAGTTCCTACATTTCAAAAGTATTGTATGTAAAATGCTTTGCAACATTCTAAAGTCATGAAAGGCTCTACGTAAATGTAAATCTTCTTTTGTTTCTTCTCAGTGTAGGATTGACTGTAATCTGTAAATCTAGCTTGGGGCAAATTAGCCTCCAAGTTTTCACAAAGCAATTACCCACTTTGAGGGTAATCTCAGCAGATTTCTCCCTCCAAACCTTCCAGGGTTTGATTTTTGCCTTCATGGGGGTAAAGTATCGCAGGGGTGGAGCACAGAGAGGAATGTAAGGCCACTTCAAAACAGGAGGAAAAAAACAAGAAAGGCCCCTCTTTTATATTTTGCCCAGAGCTACTTTTCATGGGTATATCAAAACACTGAGTGTTGTCAGGCTATTTGATCACCTCTGTTCAACTCAATCTTGTCCCCATCTGGGGAAGTAGAGTTTCTAACCGGTAATGTAATTGCCGCAAGTGGGATTACGTTCTGGGAAATGGGATGGTGACACAATTTGCTGGCTTCTCCCACTGTCCTCACAGTGCACTAGGTGTTCAAATCCTACTACGTTTTGCTGTTAAATGTGAACTGTTCCAATTTTCATTGCCACGCCCAAAATTGTGAACATGAGCATATGCTTCGGCATTCCTCCATTTTTTTTTGGAAGAGATTTGGATGCCTCATTGGCAGTGATTCCATGGTGGCCTCTTCAAAGGAACTCTTCCCCCTCTCCCTTTGCCCCTTGGTTTCCTGTTTCCTTTTCCTATGTGAAACCTTCTGCTGCTTGTCGAGAAATAGTGTTGGGATGTTAGAAGTGTCAGATGCATATGGCCAGCTCATTCTGTAGCCGTCTGTGGGTGTGAATACATGAAAGTGCACCGTGCAGCTAGGTGTTTGATTGGAGCACGTTTTGTGTGATGTCAGTCGTGTAAATTTTCCAACTGGGTTTCTGGTGAGGTATTAGCCAGGCAGTGTGCTACTAGCGTCTTTCGCCAAGTTATTGTGTTGATTTTTGCAGTATCAGTCTTATTTAAATAGAAAAAAAGATTTGCATTTATATAGCATCTTGGACCTCAGGATGGTCCAAAGCACTTTAGTACCAAATATGTACTTTTTCAAGTGTAGTCATTGTTGCAATATAGGAAAAGGTGGCAGTCAACTTGCACACAACAAGATCCCACAGACAGCAATGTGATAATGACCAGATGATCTGTTTTAAGTGATGTTCGTTGAGGGATAAATATTGGCCAGGACAATGATGGAGAACTTCAGTGTTCTTCTTCGAAATAGTGCCAAGCTCTTGGCCCCTATAGAGCCTGGCATTGGGAGCTTGCCAGAAAAGGGTGGGAAAGGGTGTAAACTTCTGTTAATCTTCTGTTTACAAGATAAATAATGGGTAAAAGTAAAGGGCTGAGCCGCTTGAAGGTAAGTAGCTGCATATAAAGTCAAAACATTAAATGCCTTTACAAAAGCTTCTAACATTTTTTACTGGCAAACATTGGCTGGGATTTTCCGGCTCCTTTGCAGACGGCCTTAGAGGGTGGCATCGTTATCGCATCAGGTCCAGATTTTATGAGGGGCGGACGGCAAGTCTAGTGGGAATGGCGCATAGTTCTGAAAAAAGGATTTAAGGCAACTAAAGTGGTAATTAACCGATATTTTACGGGCCCATTCCAATTTTCCAAAGTGCACAGGGGCCACGGGGCATGAGAGCCCCAGTAGGTATATCAGGGTGGCAACCAGGTGTCAGCTCAGGTCATTGCTGAATTCAGCAGCTGTCGGGTGAGGCAGCATGCCTTTACTGGAAGGCAGGGGCAGCATGGCCATAGCATGGAGGGGGAGTTCAGGTGCCAAGGCTTTGGGGTCAAGCCTCCATAGTGCCATTTGGTTGCTGGCACTGGATGCATTGAAAGGGGGCTGAGAGGGGATGGATGGGATGGCTGGACATAGAATCTAGGAGGATGGCCCTTTAGACCAGAAGTGGCGCGGAGTCAACTCCCCCTTGGCCCCTTTATTCCCTTCACCCACTTGATCCTGGCCGTCACATGGGACTAAGTCCTCTTAATTCAGGCTCAGGCTGGGTGTTTGGGATATCGGGATTACAGGAGAGCCACCCTCCAGCTAATCCACCGGCTACAGTTAATGGCTTAGTACAAAGAAGAGGAAACTCAGTCCTTTCTTTAACTATCAATTTACTTTATTCACGTTGTTGTACAATGTAAGAATGAGGCTTATACACTTTGTTAGACAAAAGAATGCAACTCAAACTGGGTTATACAGTTAATAAAGTTAATAACAAAGCTAGCTAGAATTGATAAGCACACCCACTAGGTTCCTCTGACCTTTCCCTGACCTAGTCACAGAAAACAAAGGATAATACCCGAAAAAGGGGAGAGCTGACGCTGGCCAGGCATTCCGTTCTCTCTCTCTTTTACGTCGTCGCCGCGTTGCTCACGCAGGGTCTTCCACTTCTGCGATGGTTGGTCTCCGGAGTTTCTCACTGGCTCTGTGCCTGAGATTCTCCATACTTATTCTCTTTCTTATCTCTTCAAACTTTACTGTCTCTTTCCTGTTGGCTTAGGCCTGCTCACCTCGTTCGTATCTTCTCCTTATTGGCCCAGGCCCAAAGACCCCGGTATCACACCGTGTCCAAATAAGGCTCTATTCCTGTGATCTCTCCCTTGTCTTGTCACATAAATTAATTAGTTCAAACTGGTTTTTACCAGCACAGGCCAGTGTCTGAGCCCAGGTTACTATAGTTCACAAACAATCCAACAGTGTCTGAGCTCAGGTTACTTTAGTTCATGAACTATCCAGCAGTTTGTAACAGATTCTGTACTTCTTGCAGCCCCTGGCCAACAAAAGACTCAGCTGCACTGGAAAACTTCAGTATTACAGAAGCTTCTGGTCTCCAGGGCTAGTTGTCATGATCTCTTCTTGTGTGTCCCACAGGTTCTGACAGAGAGGAGAAACAACAGAGTTCTGTGACGACACCGGGATAAGTGCTGGAAACGCAGACATCAAAGCCAGCACCGTCACATCTTACAAGTGCACCCTCCTCCAGCACTTAGCCATCTCTTCAAGGGATAATCCTTGTCTCCTAGACCCTATGCTGAGGGTATGTCCTCCGTTGCCTTCCTGCCCCTCATCCCTCTCTGCTGCCCTCCTTATGCCCAGGGCTCTGCCTCTTCTTCTGAGGATGTTGCTCCACATCGCCACTAGACCCGAAATCTGAGAACCGTGCTCCCATTACCGGCTGCTGCCTTTCCTGCACTCACCTATAACTTCTGGAATCCTTAACTCCTTCTATTATGTGCCCGCGATGCCAGGAAGGTGACGAGCGCGCACAGAACTCTCTCCCCGCAACCACTGTATACCCGATGGCACCTGTGTGCCAATGGCTGTGCCCCTCTCAGCCGTGCTTCCTTTTATGGGCCCACCTAAGTTGATGATGGGGCCATGACTGTCTCCCTGCTATGTTGCTGCCTCCATGCACCTGGTCTACCCCTGACCCAGCCTGCAATCTGTGTATCCCAACCAAAATCCCAAACTGGCCCTCAACAAGCTCTCAATAAGCTCATTAACAACTTTAATTGGCCTCATTCCTGATTCGAGTGGGTTTCCAGGACCTGCCTCCCCCCATGGTGACAGGAAACTGGCACGTCGGCTAGCGCCCGCCTGCTGCCATTCCCTCCCCGGCAGGACCTAAAACCTTGCCCAATAGGTCTAGTCATTATGTACCCTCAACCTCTCTGGCACCAAAAGTTAACTGGTGTAGTTCATTCCTTCAGCTTTTGAATACTTGGGGGAAACTTTAAAACTGTCAAAATTACATTTTTACTTTTTTTTAACTTTTCCTTTCAGTCTTTTTTCTCTCTCTTAGTCCAATCCTTCTTTCCATCTTTTTAATTCCCTTTCTGTACCTGATTTGTCATTGAATTCACCCTATTTAATTCACCCTCTGTCTCAGTCATTCCTGCATTTATTTCCCTATTTTAAACCTCATTGGTTAAGGAGATTCACTGTTGGTTGTCTTGTCCACTCAGGTCCCTGATGCCCTGTTTCCCTCACTGCACCATTATCAGCTCGCACTTTCAGCAGCTTTGTGGGCATTATTTTGAGCTGAAGTGTTCAGGGGCAAATTTAACTAACAGCAGATAACATTAGATGCTCTGTTACAGCAAACTTTAACATGCAATTAGGTGTATGCTATACGAATTTGATGCAATTAAGGAATTATAATGAAGTCATAAACCTTTGGGGTTTTTTTATGTAGGCTATGAGGGTCTCGGCCACCATCTAAAGAGCTGGTGAAAGTCCCACTTCGTCTCCTCTGGGGAAGGCCAGGTGCATTATGTGCCAATTTGGCACTTAAGTGGACAGCGGCGGGCCTTCCCCCGGATTAAGTACCCCGGTGATGGAAGTCCTGCCTGCTGAGAGCTGCCGGACAATCAGAGGTAGAGCACCCAGAGGCCTCGGATCGTTGAGGGACTGAGGCCACAGGTGAGTCATGGCAGGAGGGGTTATGTGGGGTGGAGGTCATGAGGGAAGGTGGTGTAGGGGGGGTCAGCAGCAAGGGGGTGGCTCTCAGCAGCCTCCCCTTTCCGATGCCAGGTCCTTCGATCAGGCACTAAGTGCCTTTGAATAAGGGACCCCCACCCACCCCGGAGCTGGCAAGCAACCCGCATGGGTTTGCTTGGTGTGCTCCTCGCGTGGCGACAGGCACCCCCCCAACCACCCACCCTGCCGCCGCTGGGCTCAAGGATAAGACCCTTAATTAAGAGATCACTTAAGACTCTCAGTTGGTGGCAGGGCAGGAAGGCCATCCACAGGCCTTCCCGCCATAGACTTAATTAGGATGGAGACGGGAAGGTGGCAGTCTCCCCAACCGTCACCAACCCGCCCGATTAGATGCTCTCCCCTCTTCCAAACTCACCGCAGGGGAGGGCATAAAATCCCCTCCCTTGAATCTATGTTGCCAAGATACACTTTCCAGCTGTTATATTTCACAATGTGGTATGTACAACCTTTATCACTAACTGATTAGTCTTACCTCATCAAATTTGCCCATTTGGCTGCTTTCTTCCACTAGCATGGCTCAGAGTTCAGATTTTCTAGAACAGTAATGCAACAAGCACTGGAAGAGTTAAATATGGGGCCCAAGCCTTATGCTGCTCTAACAGGAAGAGATTGTTGAAAAAGAAAAAGTTCCTGCTTTCCAGTGGTAGCACTCTTGCCTCTGAGTCAGGAAGTTGTGGGTCCAAGTCCCACTCCAGAGACTTGCACGGGCAAATTAGGCTGGAATTGCAGTCCAGTAGTGAAGGAGTGCTGCACTGTTGAAGATGCTGTCATTTGGATGAAATGTTTAACAAAGTGTTGCAACCAGGTGAGAAAAGGGTCTAGGGGTTCCCTCTCAGCCTTTGCCTGGTTTAACCGTAACAGAGTTTAATTTTTAAAAACACTGTGTTTTTAGTTCACCCTCAGTGAATCCTTGTTCACCTCTTTCCAATAGTAAGGCAAAGAAATCAATTAGACAGGTTTTCTTAGATTTAAACAAGAAAGGTGGAAGTTTATTAACCTTAAACTCTAATTCAGTTAATGACTACAAGTACGTGACGTGACCACGCCAGCATACATACACGATAAACACACACACAGATAGAGAGAAAAGTAGAAAAGAATAAAGGGGAAAGGTTTGAGGCAATAGATGGATTGTAGTTACAGTCCTTTGAGTTTGATGTTGCGTCTTTGGTTGCCGGTGAGTCTTGCTGTTTGTTAGGGCCCAGTGCAAGCTTTAACTTGTTTCGATGTAGGAGTCTTTTCTCTCTTGAGGTTTATGGGTCTTTAGAGGGTCTGGAGGCTTGTGAGAAAGTGAGAGAAAGCCAGCTAGGCTGTCTTGTTCCAGGTTCAGTTGCAATCTGTCGACGGTCTCTTCAAACTGTCCTGTGAGCACAATTCAAAACTCCAAGTTGGCCAGCAGGTTAGTCAAGTGACTAAGTTTTTTTCAACAAGCTCTTGCATTTGTGGATTCCAAAGCTGTCGGTTGGGGGGTGTAGTTCTGTCTCTTACACCGACAAGATGTGGATCACCATTGCGCAGACCAATCTCTGTAAAGTGAATCAGTGAGCAATTCTTTTGTCTCTCCAAGCACTGTCTCTTAGTATGCAAATGTTCTTCCAGCCACTGCTGGTCTCTTTAAACAAGTTATCTCTTCACTGCAGCAACAGTTTAAAATTGATGTTCATATGACGAAATTAATATGCCTCATTCTTGGCAACTGGGGGTCTTCATGACAAAAGTCTCTGTCTGCCCTCTCGGAAAGATATAAAAGAGCTCATGGCAGTAATTGAAGCAGGGAGTTCCTCCCAGTGTCCTGGCCAACATTTATCCCTCAGTCAACACCTAAAACAGATTATCTGATCATTTGTTTCATTGCATTCCGAGGGAATTTACTGTATGCAAATTGCTTGCTGTTTTCCCTACATTGCAACAGTGACTACACTTCAAAAGTACTTAATTGGCTGTAAAGTGTTTTGGGATGTCCTGAGGTCATGAAAGGCGATATGTAAATCCAAATCTTTCTTTCTTAGTTTGGCAATGAAAACATTCATCTCTTAACGTATGTAGAATACTAGGATCTAGATGTAGATTTTTCCAGATCTTTTCCACAGCTCACAGATTGGAAAAACAGTGAAAGGCAGCAGATTATAGATGGAAGCAGATCTCAACATCAAGCTTTTGCTCTGGACTACACTGGTTATAACGCAAGACCCAACTTTGTCTCTGAATTGCTGCTCTGTTATGATATTTAAAATAACTCTGGTTAGTTTACTGCCCTTCCCCCACCACTGGGGTTTGAGAGACTTCAGCCTCCTGCTGAGCCTGTGACTGGCCACTGGTTATTCTGGTTTTTCTGCTTCAGCGTAATCCTCCCTCCTCCATGAGGGGTCCTGGGGAGTCCTTGTCACAGGAGCCCTTGGAGCAGGCTTTCAACTACCCCTTCAAGAACACCCTGACGCAGATCCACATGGCCTGCATCGGGCTCACCAGCTGGACACGCTGGCCATGTGTATGTATTAGTCCCCATCTGTGTAGCGGAGCCTGGTCTCCAATTGTCTCGGCCATCCTTGCCATTGGACAAAGACTGTGCTTTGCTTGGACCGTGAGGTAGTCGGAGTGCAATGGCCACCCTACGTTAAAAGAACCCACGCACAGGCATCTTCCACCTCCGCAAAATGAACATCGGGACCTGGAGTATCAGGATTCAACTATTTGGTCATCTAAGGACCCACAACCCTGGAATGGAAAAAAGTCATCTTCATTCCCGAGGGACTGTCTAAGAGAGAGAGAGAGAGAGAGACTACTAGGCCTGCTTCTACCATGTCTTATTAATCCTCAGCTGAAAGTACTATCAGCTTGTCTTCAGCTCACTAGTGCCCTGGATGGCTGATGGGAAAAGCACACAATGAAAAATCTACAGGAGCTCTCTGCTGATTTCAACCTTTTTTAATGCAATCTTCTTCCAATTTTATCCAAGGAAATTAGATACGGTCTTTGCTTCAAGGTATATGTCTAATAAATTAAAAAGGACTTGTTTTGAACATTGAATTAAATTGTCACTGTGGCGTTTCCTAAATGCTCGCAAACAAAATTAAACCATTGGCTCCAGGGATTTTGCAATGTAATGCAAGTGCGATAAGCTGTACCAAATATTTTAATTTCCCAGTCCATTAGTTTTGTGATTTTTGTGCTCCGCTTGTACAGCATGATTTGATGGTGCTGGTGAATGGATCTTCTCATCACTTTGCATTTAGTTTCTCACTGGGGGCTTTCCGAGTTAGTGATGGATGGCTTGAGTTTAGGATTGACTCCCATTGGTGCTGCATTAGGGAATCTGGATCTGAACCAGACAGTCAAAGTGGCCTGTTAATGAGTCTATAAAGACTATAGATTTAGCCCCAGTGCAACATTCATTTCTGATCATTTGCACGGGAGCATAGCACTGGAAAAGGCTCTGAAGTCCATTTGGCCAGTTCTAGAATTCCAGAACCCAACATTCACCCACTCCCTCAAATACCCACCCAATTCTCCCTTAACTTTTCCCCATGCTACCTCCCTCCAGTGCATCCCATGTCAGTCCATTCCACACTCTCACCAAAATAAAAGCAAAATACTGCGGATGCTGGAAATCTGAAATAAAAACAGAAAGTGCTGGAAATACTCAGCAGGTCTGGCAGTATCTGTGGAGGTCTGTGACTTTCATCAGAACTGGCAAAGGTTAGAAATGTAATAGGTTTTGAGCAATGAAGGAACTGCGATATAGTTCCAAGTCAGGATGGTGTGTGACTTGGAGGGGAACTTGCAGGTGGTGGTGTTCCCATTGCAGCTGTTGCCTTTGCAATTCTAGGTGGTAGAGGTTGCGGGTTTGGAAGGTGCTGTCGAAGGAGCCTTGGTGAGTTGCTGTAGTGCATCTTGTAGATGGTACACACTGCTGCCACTGTACATCGGTGGTGAAGGGTGAACATTAAAGGTGGTGCATGGGGTGACAATCAATCGGGCTGCTTTGTCGTGGATGGTGTCGAGCTTCTTGTTGTTGGAGCTGCACTCATCCAGGCCAGTGGAGAGTATTCCATCACACTCCTGACTTGTGCCTTGTAGATAGTGGACAGGCATTGGGGAGACAGGAGGTGAGTAACCCTTCACAGAATTCCCAGCCTCTGATCTGTTCTTGTAGCCACAGCATTTATGTGGTGGGTCCAGTTCCATTTCTGGTCAATGGTAATCCCCAGGATGTTGATAGTAGGGGATTCAGCAGTGGTAATGCCATTGAGCATCAAAGGGAGATGGTTAGATTCTCTCTTGTTTGAGATGGTCATCATCAGGCACTTGTGTGTGCGAATTTAACTTGCCACTTAATAGCCCAAGCCTGTTATCCAGGTCTTGCTGCATCTGGACATGGGCTGCTTCAGTATCTGAGGAGTCGCAAATGGTGCTGAAAATTGTGCAGACAACCCCACTTCTGACCTTATGATGGAGGGAAGGTCATTGGAAGGTCACTGGAGGCAGCTGAAGATGGTTGGGCCCAGGACACTTCCCTGAGGAACTCCTGCAGTGATGTCTTGGGACTGAAATGATTGACCTCCAACAGCCACAACCATCTGAGCTAGGTACGATTCCAATCAGCGGAGAGTTTTCCCCTGATTCCCATTGACTCCAGTCTTGCTCGGGCTCCTTGATGACATACTCAGTCAAATGCTGCCTTGATGTCAAGGGCAGTCACTCTCACCTCACCTCTGGAGTTTAGCTCTTTTGTCCATGTTTGAACCAAAGCTGTAATGAGGTCAAGAGCTGAGTGGCCCTGGCGGAACCCACACTGAGCATCAGTCAGCAGGTTATTGCTGAGTAAGTGCCACTTGATAGTACCTTCCATTACTTTGCTGATGATCGAGCGTAGGGCGGTGATTGGCCGGGTTGGATTTGTCCTGCTTTTTGTGCGCAGGACATACCTGGACAATTTTCCACAATGCCGGTAGATGCCAGTGTTGTAGCTGCACTGGAACAGCTTGGCTAGGGGTGCAGCTAGTTCTGGAGCACAAGTCTTCGGTACAATTGCCAGAATGTTGTCAGGGCCCATCGCCTTTGCAGAATCCAGTGCCTTCAGCCGTTTCTTGATATTAAGTGGAGTGAATCGGATAGGCTGAAGACTGGCATCTGCGATGCTGAGAACCTCAGGAGGAGGCCGAGATGAATCATTTACTCAGCGCTTCTGGCAGAAGATGGCCGCAAATGCTTCAGTCTTGTCTTTTGCACTGATGTGCTGGGCTCCCCCATCGTTGAGGATGGAGATATTTGTGGAGCCTCCTCCTCCTGTTAGTTGTTTAATTGTCTACCACCATTCACGACTGAATGTGGCAGGACTACAGAGGTTAGATCTGATTCATTGGTTGTGGGATCGCTTCGCCCTGTCTATTGCATGCTGCTTCTGCTGTTTGGCATGCAAGTAGTCCTGTGCTGTAGCTTCACCAGGCTGATGCCTCATTTTTAGGTATGCCTAGTGCTGCTCCTGGCATGCCCTCCTACAGTCTTCATCAAACTAGAGTTGGACCCCAGCTTTAAGGATAATGGTAGTGTGGGGGATATGCCGGGCCATGAGGTTACAGATTGTGGTTGAATACAATTCTGCTGCTGCTGAATGCCCACAGCGCCTCATGGATGCTCAGTTTTGAATTGTTAGATCTGTTCAGAAACTACCCCATTTAGCACGGCGGCAGTGCCACACAACACGGTACAAGATATCCTCAACATGAAGATGGGACTTCATCTCCACAAGGACTGTGTGGTGGTCACTCCTACCAATACTGTCATGGAGAGATGCATCTGTGACAGGTAGATTGGTGAGGACGAGGTCAAGTAGGTTTTTCCCTCTTTTTGGTTCCCTCAGCACCTGCTGCAAACCCAGTGTAACAGCTATGTCCTTTTGGACTCAGCCAGTAGTGCTGCTACCGAGCCACTCTTGGTGATGGGACATTGGAGTCCCCCATCCAGAGTACATTCTTAGCCCTCAGTGCTTCTTACAATTCGTGTTCAAAGTGGAGAAGCACTGATTCATCAGCAGGAGGTTTCCTTGTCCATGTTTGGCCTGATGCCATGAGACTATATGGGGTCCAGAGTCAATGTTGAGGACTCCTAGGGCAACTCCCTCCCTGCTGCATACCACTGTGCCGCCACCTCTGGTGGGACAGGACATACCCAGGGATGGTGATGATGGTGTCTGGGACATTGTCTATAAGGTATGATTCCCTAAGTACAAATATGTTTTGCTAGTCTGTGGGACAGCTCTCCCAACTTTAGCACAACCCCCCACATATTAGTAAGGAGGACTTCGCAGGGTCAATAGGGGTTGGTTCACCTTTGTCGTTTCCAGTGGCTACGTTGATGTCAGGTGGTCTGTCCAGTTTCATTCCTTTTCTTAGGCTTTGTAGTGGTTTGATACAACTTAGTGGCTTGCTAGGCCACTTCAGAGGGCACTGGAGTCACATGTAGGTCAGACCAGGTAAGGACGACAGATTTTCTTCCCTAAACGACATTAGTCATCCAGGTGGGTTTTTAACAACAATCAACAATGGTTTCATGGTCACCATTAGACTAGCTTCTGAATTCCAGATTTTTGAATTCAAATTTCACCATCTGCCGTGGTGGGATTTGAACCCATGTCCCCTAGGCTTTTGGGTTATTAGTCCACTATGCCACCACCTCCCCATAATGTGGTAATAGTTGTAGAAAAAGAAAAAGTATTTGTCCAAAGAGAGTATTAATGGCAGAATAAAGAACAGCACTGTCCAAAAGCAATATTTATGAAAAACAAGTTTAAGACCGGCACATGGTAAAAAAAAATCAAAATGGAGTTCATGGTCTGAAATTGTTGAGCTCAATGTTGAGTCCAGAAGGCTGTAGAGTGCCTAATCAGAAGATGAGGTACTGTTCCTCGAGCTTGCATTGAGCTTCACTGGAACACTGCAGCAGGCCAAGGACAGAAATGTGGGCGTGAGAGCAGGCTGGTGAATTAAAATGGCAAGCAACCGGAAGCTCGGGGTCATGCTTGTGGACGGAACAGAGGTGTTCCATGAAGCAGTCACCCAATCTGTGTTTGATCTCCCCAATTTAGAGGAGACTGCATTGCGAGCAGCTTCCGATGTATAGATTGGAGAAGTTGAGACTGGTTTCTTTGGAGAAGAGAAGGTTGAGAGGAGATTTGATAGAGATGTTCAAAATCATGAGGGGTATGGACAGAGTAGATAAGGAAAAACTGTTCTCATTGGTGGAAGGATGGAGAACAAGAAGTCACACATTTAAGGTAATTGACAAAAAAATCCTGTTCACGCAGCGAGTGGTTAGGATCTGGAATGCACTGCTTGAAAATGTGGTGAAGGCAGGTTCAATCGAGGCATTCAAGAGGAAATTGGATTGTTATCTGAAAAGGAAGAATGTGCAGGGCTACGCAGAGAAGACGGGTGAATAGCACTAGGTAAATTGCTCTTTCAGTGACGAGCCGAATGGCCTTCTGCTGTGCTGTAACAATTCTGTAATTGGTCAACGTTAACTCTGTTTCTCTCTCCACAGATGCTGTCAAAACTGCTGAGTATTTCCAGCACTTTCTGTTTTTATTCCACATTGTCATTAGCCTCTGGGAGAACGAGTTCAACCTAAACTGGCAGTGCATCTTTCCTCTTGAGTCCAAGGGTCCTGGTTCCAGAGTCTGCAACCATCTCAAACGTTATCAGGATTCAATTTATCTCTTCCCTCAAATACTTGAATAGTCTTTCTCCCAAGCCTGACTTTTTTGTTTATTTGTGTGTGGTTAGCAAGGCAAACATTTATTGCCCATCCCTTGTTGCCCTTGAAAAGGTGGTGGTGGGTCTTAATGAACCACTGAAGTCCATGTTGTGATGGTGCTCCCACAGTGCTGTTAGGTAAGCAGTTGCAGGAGTTTAACCCAATGCCAATGAAGATATGGCAATGTTTGTCCAGTGGGACAGTGTGTGACTTGGAGGGGAAATTGGAGGTGGTGGCAATCCCATGCACATGAGGTGCTGTCAAAGAAACTTTGTGATGAATTGCTGCCTTGTATTCTGTCATAGTACAGACTGTTGTCATGGTGCACCAGTGGTGAAGAGGGTGGATGTTTAAGCAAATGGATGGGCTGCTGATCAATGCTGTCCTGGATTTTATCAGACCTCTTGAATGTTGTTGCTGCATCTGGGCAAATGGAGAGTATTCCATCACACTCCTGATTTGTGCCTAGTAGGAGGTGGAGAAGCTTTAGGGAGTCAAGAGGTGAGCCATTTGCCACAGAATGTATAGCCTCTGACCTGCTTGCATTGCTTTAGAACCATGATTTTAAATAATCTAGAGAAAGTTAGTTCAAATCTAACCAAGGTAGTCTGAGAAATTAAATTCAGATTAAAAAGAACCGCCATCTTTAAAAGTGACCATGAAGCTTCTGGATTGCTGTAAAAACCCTACTGGGTCACTAATGTCCTTTAGGAAAGGGAAACCTGCTGTCCTTATCTGATCCATGCTAACATAGTTGACTCTTAACTACCCTCAGAAGTGGCCTAGCAGACCACTCAGTTGTACAAAGCTGTTATCAATAGTTCAATAAGACAGCCCACCACCACCTTCCCAGGGTAATTAGGGGTGGGAAATAAATGCTGGCCTTGCCAACAATGTTCTGAAAATTAATTTTAAAAATGCCCTGCTTATGGGGAAGGTTTGCTGGTAGCAGAGCAAGCTCCGGAAAATCAGCCATTACCAACATCTGATGAAAACAGGTGAATAGGTACTTACAACATTCATTATCTCTTTTTGTTATCTCAGTGCTTGAACTACATCTTAAACTTGGCTGTAGCAACCTATCTCTGAGTCACCTTTCTCAGTACTGGAAATAGTGGCTGTGAAGGGTCCCTAGGGCATGTGAGGCCTCTGAACAGCAGCAACTCTGGTGGACTAGGAATGGTCAGAGGATCTTTTGTTGGGATCTCACTCCCCCTTTATCCATGGATTTGTAGGAATATTTCACAGCACAGGGGTGACTAGTGGCACATATGTGTTGGCTGGAGGGACAGCCCTCATAACAGGCATTAGTTTTTGTGGACACCAACTGATGCATGAGCTCCAGAATTCCCCTCTTCAGGGTTCTCTCTACTCTTTCGACTAAAACGGACCCTCACGAGAGGGCTGCTGTGTGAATTAGTTGCATGAATTGTACTTCTGGTCTTCGTGACAGATAATACAACTGTGTGGCCATTCACCAGCTACCAGACTAGCGGCAGGAGGACACCTGTTACATGGCAGTAGTCAACTGGGTTATGCTAATGGGTATAAAGAGAAAGAACATGCATTTATATGACACCTTTCACAACTTCAGGACGTTTCAAAGCACTTCACAGCCAATAAAGTACTTTTTGAAGTGTAGTCATTGTTATAATGTAGGCAATGCAGCAGCCAATTTGCATACAGCAAGGTCCCACAAACAGCAATGAAATAAATGACCAGATAAACTGTTACAGTGATGTTGTTTGAAGGATAAATATTGACAAGGAGAACTGCTCTGCCCTCTTTTAAATAGTGCCATGGGATCTTTTTTTTTTATTCGTTCACAGGATGTGAGCACCACTGGCTAGGACAGAATTTATTGCCCATCCCTGATTGCCCTTGAGAAGGTGGTGGTGAGCTGCCTTCTTGAACGGCTGCAATCCACATGGGGTAGGTACACCCACAGTGCTGTTAGGAAGGGAGTTCCAGGAGTTTGACCCAGCGACAGTGAAGGAACGGCGATATAGTTCCAAGTCAGAATGGTGTGTGACTTGGAGGGGAACTTGCAGGTGGTGGTGTTCTCATGTGTCTGCTGCCCTTGTCATTCTAGGTGGTAGAGGTTGCGGGTTTGGAAGGTGCTGTCTAAGGAGCCTTGGTGTGTTGCTGCAGTACATCTTGTAGATGGTACACACTGCGCATCGGTAGTGAAGGGAGTGAATGTTTGTGGATGGGGTGCCAATCAAGCGAGCTGTTTTGTCCTGGATGTTGTTGAGCTTCTTGAGTGTTGTTGGAGCAGCACCCATCCAGGCAAGTGGAGAGTATTCCATCACACTCCTGACTTGTGTCCTGTAGATGGTGGATAGGCTTTGGGAAGTCAGGGGGTGAGTTATTTGCTGCAGGATTCCTAGCCTCTGACTTGCTCTTGTAGCCATGGCATTTATATGGGTCCTCCAGTTCAGTTTCTGGTCAATGGTAATCCCCAGGATGTTGATACATCCACATGAGAGGGTAGATCAGGACTTGGTTTAACATCTCATCCAGAAATTGACATCTTTGGCAGTGTAGCACTCCGTCATGAAGTGTCAGTCTAAATTCTGTGCTCAGATGTCAATGTGGGGAAAGGAGGAGCTTGAACCCACAGCCTTCTGACTCAGAGGCAAGACTGCTACCCACTAAGCCACAGCTAACACCTGTTGAGGGTCACTCAGGTCCTTTGTCAAAGTGGAGTGTCAAATGAGGGTCTTGCACCACATGACACATCATCCTCTGCTGAAATGGGTCTGTATGGAGATCTACATCCTCACCAGTGGCAGGAGGGGTTTAGGGCAAGGTTGACCTACACATTAACCTGGTTACAAACTCCCCCCCACCCTCCCCTTATAGGTAATGATTCTATTCACCACTCCAATCATACTCTGTCACTACCTAGCTATGGAGAGGCTGAAGGGTGAAATTAAAGGTGACACAAATGGATCATGAAATCTCCCTTCCAGATCAAGCTGTTGCTTTTTCCCAATGTGTGTTCTCTTCACTTGTGCAAAGAACAGATGGCATGCCATGAGTAATTAAGTGCCAGTTAACATTCCAGCAGTGACATGTCAGCACGGGCTGCTTTTCAGCATTTACCTGCACCCTACAGACTTTTTTTCCCCCAAAATATACTTTATTCATAAAAAACTGTGAAAAAAAAATACATTACAAAACAGTTCCAAGTTGACATTCCAGAAAGTGCAAAAGAAATCAGTTTTCTTCAATAAAGAACGTGAGTTGCCTCACAACCCTTCCATTCCATTTTACATGCAATGTACATTTACATTACACAGCAAAACCATATTTTGGTGCATTCAGCCCGAGGGGTTTCACACAGGTTCCAGCCCCTCAGTTCACTACAGCGGGAGGGCCTGACACAGTGGCCTTTTCCCGTTGAGCCTTTGCAGCATCTGCCCCAAGCTTTAATGCGTCTCTCAGGACATAGTCCTGGATCTTGGAATGTGCCAGTCTACAACACTCAGTCCTGGACAACTCTTTGAACTGGAAGACCAGCAAGTTTCAGGAAGAATAAAGAGTGTCCTTCACCGAGTTGATGGTCCTCCAGCAGCAGTTGATGTTTATATAGGTATACTTCCTTGGTAACAGACAGTAGAGCACAGACTCCTGTGTTACAGAGCTGCTCGGGATGAACCTCGACAAAAACCACTGCATCTCTTTCCACACTTGCCTTGCAAAAGCACATTCTAGGAGAAGGTGGGCAACAGTCTCTGCCCCACCACAGCCACCTCGGCGGCAGCGTGTGGAGGCGGTGAGATTCCGGGCGTGTAGGAAGGATCTGATGGGGAGGGCCCTTCTCACCACAAGTCAAGCTACAGATAGGACTTCAAGGGAAGAATTCTCTTATCATCCTGGGCCACAGTGGCACACAAACCAGAACCTATTTGAGGCATTTCTACCTGCAGGTTATTAGTTCCCAGAGTATTTCAGGACCAAAGTATTCAATTAGGTGTGATTGCCATGGCAACAAGACATTCTCCCTACCAAGTCTCACACCAATATGTTTCTGTCCATGTATGTTCGGCAGTTCTTGCAACAGCATATTAGACATACATTATGGGAAACTATTTGCGGCTATTCCAGAAATAAAGGATCTCTATAAAAGTGGGTGTTGCCAAAAAGGCCACACAAGTGGTCTCAGTCTGTGATTCCTCTAGAAAGAAAGACACAATTATATAGTCACAACATCAGGACATCACAAAATCACTTCACAACCATCCAGTACTTGTGATGTGCAGGAAATGTGATAGCCAATTTTCACACAGCAAGGTCCCATAAACAACCATGGGATCGCTTAAATCCACTCAAAAGGGCAGATGGAGCCTTGGTTTAACATTTCATCGGAAAGACAGCACCTCCAACAGTGCAGAACTGCCTCAATGCTACACTGAAGTGTTAGCCTAGATTACATACTCAAGTCTCTAGAATGGGACCCAAACCCACAATCTGCTAACTCAGGGACATACTGAGCTACACCCTGTTATATATTGTTCCTGAGAATTTATCTGGGAGCCTGAGGAGTGTCTCAATAGGAACACAGTACTATCACGATGCATTGTCACTTTCAGCTCATTGCCCATGAATGAAAGGTCACTGATGCAAAATCAAAGTAACAATGATCCAAGCACAGAGCCCTGAGGAATCAGCAATCATTCCTAATGTCACATTTCTTGTGTTCAATTAAATAAATAGAAGACAAGGCCTTGATTTAATGAGACACTGTCTGCCCTCTCCAGTGAATGTAAAAGATCCCATGGCCCCATTTGAAGAAGAAAAGCTGAGTTCTGGCCCAAATTTAGCCCTCAACCAACGTCACTAAAACAGATTATCTCATTGCTGTATGTGAGAGTTTACTGTGCTCATATTGGTTGCCATGTTTCCCTATATTACAACAGTGACAGCACTTATAAAATACGTAATTGCTTGTAAAGTGTTTTGGAATGTCCTGAGGTCATGAAAAGCATTATCTGAATGCAAGTTCTTTCTCCTTAACTGACCCCGTCAGGCCTGGTTAGCCACTGTATTTACAATTTTTTGGGGGGGGGGAGCGGGGTAACAAAATCCTTATCGATTTAGGACATACCAGTAACAAGCTGAGTTTGTGAAATATTCATACGGGAAGCGCATTTAAATGTGAGCTGGAGGCCCAGGGGTAGCATCTGCCGTGTTCCTAATTGTGAAGCATTGGAGCTTGAGAGACAGCTAGCTTGCTCTGTCAGGCAAAACATGACATGGGAACAGCAGGTAGCTGGTGTTTATGAAAATGGGAAACATTTGACCATTGTTTAGGGGCATGTAGGTGAGGGGAGAGCCAGCTCAGCGGACAAGCCATTAGTCAGGGAGAACCTACTTCTCTGCTCTACCTCCTTGACTGGAGTTCAGCGTTATTAATCACTGCAGCAAAACACTGGACAGGATCACATTATTGCTTGGTTTGAATTGTAAATCCTGCTGACCCGTGGTTTGTGTATTGCTAAAAAGTGACAGTGCAATTAGACCTGGTCATTAATTGGGACAGTTTGGGGAGGTAGGGAAATGCACAGTTACTTTGCTCTTGATGCAACGTCACATTTGCTAGCATCACTGATTGAGTGCTAATTGTCAGCAGCTTTTTAATTCCGCTCGCATAGGAGGGTGAGGGAGCAGGCTGAGAAGGATCAAGGAATTAGCTCCATTCTCGCTGATACTGCAGAAGTGTTCACCCTCGCATAAAGGGGGTTTATTGAAGAATTATCACCACCCCTCTCTCCATAAAGGGGAACCTTCAGCCCTTTTCATCAATATTATTTAACTCATTGATTGCTGGCCACTCACCACTATTATATCTGCTACCATGTTCGTTCCTGAACTCACAGTGAATCCACAACACTGAGGCAGGTCATTTGGCTGAACTAGTCATGAACCTCCTCCCACTCTGATTTCCTCTTACTATCTTGTCCCCCTATTCTCTTTGTCTTACTTGTATCACGCCTCCCCTTGAATATTATCAGCTTCAACCATTCCATGTGGCAGTGAAATCCACATTCTCACCACTCTGTAAAAAAAAAACCCTCCTGAATTCTTTATTTGATCCGTTAGTAGCTATCTAATATGTATGCCCCACATATTCTGGACTCACCCATAAGTGGAAACAGCTAATTATATTTTCTTTTAACAAAATGGGTCAGCACTGGAACAGTAGATTTTTGTTAATTCTTCCCAAAGATCCAATGCAGTCATTTAAATTGAGTTGAAAATGCACAGGTATCCGCAGCCACAAATCTGGGCTTTCACCTCCCGAAGCAAGTCAAGAACACAACACTTTCAGACAATTCACGTGATGGCAGCAGAGGCTCCTAAGGCGGCACTCCTGTTTACCTCGGTTAACTGGCACGTCTTCAATGATTCAATAAGGACAAATTTGGAAATCTGTCAGATCCCTGAACAATATTTTCTGTACACTCAAATGCTTTACATTTCAGTGCAACTCAGCACCTGTCCCATTTCACCAGAGCACATCCGCAGTGCGAATACCAGACCAAAAAAGAGGTTCCTGGGCTTTATGCTTTACTCAGTTAGCTGTATAATAGACGGTCTGATACACAGAATCGTACAGAACAGGAGGCCATCGTGCCTGTTCCAGCTCTTTGAAAGAACTATCCAATTAGATCTGTGGCCATGCTCTTTCCCCATAGCGTTGCATGTTTTTTTCCTTTTCCAAGTACTGTATATATCCAATTCCCTTTCAAAAGTTACTATTGAATCTGCTTCCACCACCCTTTCAATCAATGCATTCACTGCATAAAAAATTATCTTCATCTCCCCACTGCTTCTTCTGTTGAAACCCAGGGATAAAAATTCGATTAGGCCACTTAGTGGCGCGGGGATCACTGTGCGCGATTACCTCATCCCCGATCGAGTTGAGGCAGGCAGCACGCAACTGTTGTGTTGTTCATTTTCAATCAATGTGGCATGCAGCCCAGAGTGGGACATGTTGCTGACTGGCAGCACGCTGAGCCTTTAGGGGGAGGTGTGCTCATGCTATTGCAGTTTCTGGAGTTATGTCAGAGAGTATTTGAGGGAAGGAAGGAGACTGCAAATGGAGTAACAGGCCAGAGAGAGGACTCCCAGGTTCTCTGATGTGGTACTGGAGCTGTTATTGTAGGAGATCCAGAGGAGGAGAGAGGTGATGTTTCTACAGGGGGCCAGAAGAACCTCAAGGTACAGCTTCCAAAGGGAATGTGAGCAGGTGGCCATGGAGGTAAATTCCCAGAGTCTTGGCCCCAGGTCCTAGCTGCAGTGCTGGAGAAAGTTCAATTACCTCACCTAGGTAGTCAAGGTCAGTGAATGCATCTTCAAATGCCATCTTCTACCTGCCACAGCACCAACATTACACACTGCTTAATGAACCACAGCCCCATCATTCACCCATCAGCAACCAAGACTTATGCCTAACAGTCAGATGCTCCACTTCACCCTCACATACTTACCAATGCTGCTAGCTTCATCCCCACCTCCTTTTGCTTCCACATACCTCCAGCTATTCAGCTCTGGCAAGCACACCACCCAAACACATTGCAATGCACTCACTGACATTCTTCCCTCTTTCTTGCAGGACAAAGTCACACATAACCACAGGGAGCAGCAGATAACTGGTAGGGGACAGACACGCCTGCTTCCTCCTGAGCCCTTTGGAGGAGACGGTGACCCAGATTATAGGACTGGCAGTCACTGAGGTTGTTGCATCCAACACAAGAACATTCTGGATAATTGCATGTTCCTGCATTATGCATCTTCTCAAATCCCATTTCTCAACTCGCTGTTCTCTCTCAGGATGTCAGGATTTTGGTTAAGAAGATACTGTAATGGTACATAGCAGGGCAATGGACAGATAGGGAATTGTGGAGCAGCTGTGAAGTAGAGATGAGATTTTTGGGGAATTGTAGTCTGAGTAGCCACTCATGGACAGTCCATCCGGAGTGAAGGGGCCCCAGATGCTTTCTCCCATCCTTATCCTCTTCTTTTCCTTCCTCTTCCTCTTCCTTTATCTTCTCTTCCTCCTCCTGGGGTCCCTGCCAAAGACCTGGTGGCAAGGAGTACGTCCTCATGAGGCCGAGGTTGTGGAGGATGCAGCCGATCACCGTGCATTTGGAGACCTGCTCCGGCGAGTACTGGAGGGCACCCCTCCAGCCGTCCAGGCAGCTGGACCATTGGGCAGAATTTTACCAGCCCCCAGTTGGCGGGCTGGGAGCCGGGGGAGGGCAGGTAAAATAGTGGGGAGCTACATTGGGACAGCACCCTGGTGGAAATTTCCCAGCGGCAGGCTGTGAGACAGAATGGCTGCTCACTCCAGGGAGTGAACAATTTGCATAATTAAAGGCCCTATCATGGGCTATTTTACAGGACCGCTGGCATTTTGCTGACAGTGGGGCGGCCCCCTGCATCATGGGAAGCTGCCAGCTTCATGGAGATGGCCTCCCTGTGGCAGCCCAGGGACAATTGGAGTCTGTGGCTCCAAGATCCAAAGATGGGACAATGAGCAGGGAAGGCAGCCCCTCTGGTCCCAGTGATCTCCCGGGGGTGGGGGTTCCCCTCCAACCCTCGGCCCCCAGAATTTTTTAATTTTAATTTACTTACCTGGAGGCGCCCAAGGTCTCCTGCCTGCCTCAGCAGCATCCACCTCTCCTGGTGGCACTGCTGAGTCTCAGAGCTGCCAGCCCTCTGATTCAGCTGGCAGCAATAGGAGCCTGCCCACTGTCCTTAATTGAATGTTGAGCCCACCAGTGGCCAATTAGGAGGTAAAATCGCAGAGCCGATCCCACTACCAGAAAATGCGGGCTCGGGACCTGCCTTTTGATCCAGCATCAGGGTCCCGAAGCCTGCGGTAAAATTCGGCCCATTGTTTTAGAATGCCAACGGTTCCTGGTGGCAGCATGGCTCTTATTGTCCATGCACTGTCCACTTATGTTTGGGTGGAGGAGAGGAGTCATGATCTAAGTATGGAGTGGGTAGCAGTTGTCACCAATCAGCCAGCCTCTGGTTTGTTGTGGTGACTCAAATATGGCGGGAACTGCTGACTGGCGCAAGATAAGACAGTCACAGCTTCTGCCAGGATAGTGGGCATTCACTGAAATGATGTTCTGTGCATGGTTGCACACCAACTGCATGTTCAGGGTGTGATAGCTCTTGCATTTGTGGCACATCTCCCCATGAATATGTGGAGCCTGCAAAGCAACATGCGCCATTGGGAATTCCACGAGCTTGGCAAAACCATGTGCCCGCTCCTCCTGCTTCTCTCTGGTAAGAGAGCAGACTATAAAGTTCCCTTTCCTTGTGTACAGGGTCTTTGTTACCTACTTGATGCAGCAATGCCTGGTGAACTGTTAGTTGTTGGCAATGTTGCCAGCTCCAGTCTGACAGGATCCACTGGGATAGAAATTCAGGACTACAGAGATCTTCATGGCCACTGGCTGCACCATCCTTGCTCTGCTGTGCTCTGTAGGTCCAGTTCTAGGCTATGTCACAGTTCTACAATGACTCGCTTAGTGAAATATAGCTGTCTCAGACACTGCTCCTGGCTGAGGTGATGAATACCCTTCTATTGAGAGCCCTCCTTCTCCTCCTCTTTTTGCACACAGTATCCCCTCTCTGGTGCCTGCGCTGCACGCCTCTGTCATGCTGCAGCCCAAGAGAGACTACAACCATAGACCCCCTCACGACAGGCCTTCCAACTCATCTGACCTTCTTGTCAAAGAACAGCACCACTCTCTTGTGAATTCAAAAACATTCCCAAACTCCAACAACACTAAACCCAGTGCTTCCATTCACTCTGCAACAGCAAAAGAAAGGCAAAGGGCATCACCTGAAAGGCCCATGATGATTCCTATAAATGGCGCTAGTTGGGGGCTCCTCATGCAGCCGAATGTATGTTCAGCTGGGAGTCATAGAGTGATACAGCACTGAAACAGGCCCTTCGGCCCACTGAGTCTGTGCCAACCAACAACCACCCATTTATACTAATCCTTCATTAATCCCATATCCCCTACCACATCCCCACCATTCTCCTACCACCTACCTACACTAGGGGCAATTTACAATGGCCAATTTACCTATCAACCTGCAAGTCTTTGGCTGTGGGAGGAAACCGGAGCACCCGGCGAAAACCCACGCAGTCACAGGAAGAACTTGCAAACTCTGCACAGGCAGTACCCAGAACCGAACCCGGGTCGCTGGAGCTGTGAGGCTGCGGTGCTAACCACTGCGCCACTCATAAAATTAATTGAATGTATTAATTAATTGAATTTAAATTGCACCAGCAGCCATGGTGGGATTTGAACCAGTGTTCCCAGGGCATTAGCCTGGGCCTCTTGATTATTAGTCACAGTGGTGCAGTGGTTAGCACCGCAGCCTCACAGCTCCAGCGACCCGGGTTCAATTCTGGGTACTGCCTGTGTGGAGTTTGCAAGTTTTCCCTGTGTCTGCGTGGTTTTCCTCCAGGTGCTCCGGTTTCCTCCCACAAGCCAAAGACTTGCAGATTGATAGGTTAATTGGCCATTATAAATTGCCCCTAGTATAGGTAGGTGGTAGGGAAATATAAGGACAGGGTGGGGATGTGGTAGGAATATGGAATTTGTGTAGGATTAGTATAAATGGGTGGTTGATGGTCGGCACAGACTCGGTGGGCCGAAGGGCCTGTTTCAGTGCTGTATCTCTAAACTAGAATAAACTAAACTAAACTAAGTCCAGTGACACTACCACTATGTCACCATCTCCCCTTATGTTTAAAAGAATGTTTAAGAGAGGGCATTAAAAGGACCTGTGAGATCCAAAAAGGTAGATCGGGCACCAAATTTGTGTTAGACACTGCTTGGCGTCATGATCAGCCCACTCTGCATGCTTCTGGCACATGCATGGTATATCTGCTCCCCCCTCGCCCCCTGCCCATGTTCTTACAATATGACACACTGCACAGGCCATTCCGAAAGTGGCCAGAAGCAGTACAGCTGCCATTTTACAAGCTCCGGCCTTCTGTAGCGCCTGCACAAGCGGCGTTAAGGAACAGAAATTTGTGGTCCTGGTGCAGTGTGAGACAAGAGGTATATGTATATGTACTGTCACAGTAAAAGGGAAGTGCATTGTACAGAGTTACCCTTTAATCCTAGATCTGATACTGGAAGATATTTGTAAGTTTATACTTAACCTTTATAGAGATAATAAGGAGTTAGCTGTGGCTTACTAGTAGCACTTTCACTTCTGGGTCAGGAGGTTCTGGGTTCAAGATCCACTCCAGAGGCTTGAGCACATAATCTCGGCTGACACTCCAGTGCTGGACTGATGGAGTGCTGCACTGTCAGAAGGGCCGACTTTCAGATGAAACTTTAAACTGAGCCGCAAAAAAGACATCTCAGGTGAACATAAAGGCGGGGGTGGATTTTCCAGAGGTGGGCTGGCTGGCAAATCCGAGCCAGAGGACAGCATGCTAGTTGCCAGATGTGTTGCTGCTTCCTCACAAGTTTTCCAGAGTTGGCTTCACAGAGAAGACGGCAGTGGTGGAAATGCAATCAACCCACTTAAGGAGTCACTTGATGGTGCTAATTGAAGAAGCACAGCAATTTTGCTGGCGGCACACAGGCCCCCATTGTGTCCACACCCCAGCAAGTAAAAGGAGGCAGCTGCACAGTAGGAGGCGGAGGTTACGTTACAGATAAAGGATATTTAAATAATACCAGCAAAAAATGGCAAGGATCCTGTCTTCCCATCTCACAGCCTTGCCATTGAGTATGGAATTCCTGGAGATGGATGTCTCCAGTCACAAGGGGCCTCATGGGATCACAGTCACCACTTGGCTGCCTCGTCTAAAATTCAGTCAGCAGGAGCACTAAGACATGAAGCGGGATCAAAACCTGAAAATGGTCCCGAAGTCGGGTTCCCAATGCTTATGGCAAATTCAGTCCAAAGGACCTCATGGCACTATTCAAAGAAAAGCAGTAGAGTTCTCCCTGGTGACCTGGCCAATATTTATCCCTCAACCAACATCAGTAAATCAGACGATCTGGTCGTTAACATGTGTTTGTGGGATCTTGCTGTGTGCATTTCCTACATTACAAATGAGACTACACTTCAAAAATACTGCTTTGGGATGCTCTGAGGACATAAAAGGTATATAACAAGTTCTTTCTTTAGTATTTCTATATCCAATACAATGGAAAGGGTCAACATGGACAACACTTTCAACACTGTCAGTATGATTGGTACAGTTGATTAATTGACCCCTCTTTGACCCCTGCCTTCTTTCGCTTATCCTCTTTCGGGTACTCTGCCCACCAAAATTCCTACCACAATCCTTCAGCACTCCTCGTCTTTCCTACTCTGCTGCTGCTATCCCAGGCTTGACTCCTCCATAGATAATCCTACAGCTTTCCTCTTTGTCAAACTTGACATTCTCTAAAGGCGGATCGAGCCACTTGTTGCTGTCTGCTTACGAGTAGCAACCCCATTCTACACTCTCCCTGACCTTCACACCTACCTGGGCCTAATCTTGCCAACCTCCGTCTTGCGCCACTCACCTCTCCCAGAACTGACCTCGTGCACTCTGCAAGTCCCTCCAGAATGTACATTCACTTTTGACCAAGGCCCTTGCCATCCATGAGCTTACTGTGGATGATTGCATCGACGTCATGGCCTTGATTGAGACCTGGCTGAGGGGTGATGATGCCTTCCCCCTAAATGAAGCTTCCCCTCCTGGCTGTACATTCCACCACGTGCTCCACTCAGACCATCATAGTGTCATTGTGGCTGTTATCCCCAAATCACACCTTGGCCTGACCCCTTACTCCTTTGGCCTTTCCACCTCCTTTAAGCATCTCACCTTGTTTCACTGCTCCTACCTCTCATTTAAAATCATCGTCCTGTACCACCCATCCAAGTACCAAGCCAAGTTTCTTACTGAGATATCGCCACTGCTTACCTCCTGAGCTCGTGCACTGAGTGACTTCTTATCCTTGTGGATTTCAACCTTCATCTCACCTCATCATGCTCTCTCACCTCTGAATTCATTGCCCTCCTTTCCTCCCTAAGTCTCTCCCTCCATATAAACTTACCTACTCATATTCACAGCCACCCCCTCAACCTTGCCATCTCACGTGGCCTCGCTACTCCTATCAATCACAGATAAGACCATCTTTGATCACTTCCTGTATCTCTTTCCACCCATTCCCAACCCCACTTCCTCTGTGTCCATCCCTGAAAACACTCTCCCTCATGTCTCTTGCAACTGCACTTTCAAATTCCCACTGTCTAGAACAAAGAACAAAGAACAAAGAAAATTACAGCACAGGAACAGGCCCTTCGGCCCCCCAAGCCTGCGCCAATCCATATCCTCTATCTAAACATGTCGCCTATTTTCTAAGGGTCTGTATCTCTTTGCTTCCTGCCCATTCATGTATCTGTCTAGATACATCTTAAAAGACGCTATCGTGCCCGCGTCTACCACCTCCGCTGGCAACGCGTTCCAGGCACCCACCACCCTCTGCGTAAAGAACTTTTCACGCATATCCCCCCTAAACTTTTCCCCTCTCACTTTGAACTCGTGACTCCTAGTAATTGAATCCCCCAATCTGGGAAAAAGCTTCTTGCTATCCACCCTGTCTATACCTCTCATGATTTTGTACACCTCAATCAGGAACCCCCTCAACCTCCGTCTTTCTAATGAAAATAATCCTAATCTGCTCAACCTCTCTTCATAGCTAGCGCCCTCCATGTCAGGCAACATCCTGGTGAACCTCCTCTGCACCCTCTCCAAAGCATCTACATCCTTTTGGTAATGTGGCGACCAGAACTGCACGCAGTATTCCAAATGTGGCCGAACCAAAGTCTTATACAACTGTAACATGACCTGCCAACCCTTGTACTCAATACCCCGTCCGATGAAGGAAAGCATGCCGTATGCCTTCTTGACCACTCTATTGACCTGCGTTGCCACCTTCAGGGAACAATGGACCTGAACACCCAAATCTCTCTGTACATCAATATTCCCCAGGACTTTTCCATTTACTGTATAATTCACTCTTGAATTGGATCTTCCAAAATGCATCACCTCGCATTTGCCCTGATTGAACTCCATCTGCCATTTCTCTGCCCAACTCTCCAATCTATTTATATTCTGCTGTATTCTCTGACAGTCCCCTTCACTATCTGCTACTCCACCAATCTTAGTGTCATCTGCAAACTTGCTAATCAGACCACCGATACTTTCCTCCAAATCATTTATGTATATCACAAACAACAGTGGTCCCAGCACGGATCCCTGTGGAACACCACTGGTCACACATCTCCATTTTGAGAAACTCCCTTCCACTGCTAATCTCTGTCTCCTGTTGCCCAGCCAGTTCTTTATCCATCTAGCTAGTACACCCTGGACCCCATGCGACTTCACTTTCTCCATCAGCCTACCATGGGGAACCTTATCGAACGCCTTACTGAAGTCCATGTATATGACATCGACAGCCCTTCCCTCATCAATCAACTTCGTCACTTCCTCAAAGAATTCTATTAAGTTGGTAAGACATGACCTTCCCTGCACAAAACCATGTTGCCTATCACTGATAAGCCCATTTTCTTCCAAATGGGAATAGATCCTAGCAGTTGGTCCTTCATTCATCATGATGTTTCTGTAGCTACCGATCTGCTCAATCACACATTCACCTCCAACTTTGATGCTCTAATCCCCATTAAAATCATTAATCTCCCTCTCAGCTTGTTCATTCTTCCCTATATACTCCTCATCTCTACTCACTTAAGTTTGAAGAATGAAGACTTGAACATCTATGGCAACATCATCAGATCTGGTTGGATCACATAAAGCATGATTGGGTCCTGCTCTCCTTTGCCAAACTGCTCCCTATTCAGGGATCATCCTGGAATGCAGAGATAATTCCTGATTTCTCTTCTCCATTACAACCCATCTTTTTAAACCACCCTAACCTGCCTTCTCCACTCTCACCTCCAATAGCAATGCAAGGAGCTCACCAAGATTGAGACCATCCACTCAGCTGCCTCTACCTCTTCATACCCTTCCTCAAGCCCACGGGGCCAAACTTTCCCTAAGATTTCCACCTGCCTTAGCCCTCACCTTGCATCTTTCTCAAGTTTCTCTCCTACAGAATTACAGAATTGTTACAGTACAAAAGGAGGCCATTCGGCCCGCCATGTCTGCACTGGCTCGCCGAAAGAGCAATTTGCCGAGTACCACACCTTCTCCCCATAGCACTGCACATTCTTCCTTTTCAAATGACAATCCAATTTCCTCTTGAATGCCTCGATTGAATCGACCTCCACCACACTCTCAGGTTGATCATTCAACATCCTAACCACTTGCTGCATGAAAATGATTTTCCTCATGTCACCATTGCTTCTTTTGTCAATTAACTTAGATCAATGCCCTCTTGTTCTCGATCCTTCCACCAGTGGGAACAGTTTTCTCCTTCTACTCTGTCCAGATACCTCATGATTTTTAACACCTCTATCAAATCTGCACTCAACCTTCTCTTCTCCAAGGAAAACAGTCCCAACTTCTCCAATCTATCTAAGTAATTGATGTTCCTTGTCCCTGGAACCATTCTCATGAAGCTTTTCTGTACTCTCTCTAACGCCTTCACATCTTTCCTCAAGTGTGGCACCCAGAATTGGACACAATACTCCAGTTGAGGCCCAATAAGTGTTCTATACAGGTTCAACATAACTTCCTTGCTTTTGTAATCTATATCCCTATTAATGAAGTCTAGGATGCTGCATGCTCTGTTAACTGCTCTCTCAACCTGTCGTGTCACCTTCAATGATTTGTGCATATATACACCCAGGTCCCTCTGCTCCTGCACCCTCTTTAGAAATGTACTCTTTATTTTATATTCACTCTCCACATTCTTCCTACCAAAATGAATCACTTCACACGTCTCTGCATTAAATTTCATCTGGCACATGTCCGACCATTCCACCAACTTGTCTATGTCCTTTTCAAGTTCTACACTACACAGTTCACCATGTTTCCAAGTTTCGTATCATCTGTAAATATTGAAATTATGCCCTGTACACCAACGTCTTAATTTATATCAGAAAGAGCAAGGGTCTTAACACCAACCCTTGGGGAACTTCAATATAAACCTTCCTCCAATCTGAAAAGCATCCATTAACCAGGACTCTGTTGCTACTGTCCCTTTTATTCCATGAGCTATAACTTTGCTCACAAGTCTTTTGTGCGACACTTTATCAAATGCTTATTGGAAGTGTCTGTTTGAGAACGGCGGACTAAAAATGAGCAGGCCAGTGAGGGAGCAAAGCCAGAGTGGTGGAGTTTAAAAGGGTGAGCCTGTGAGGGAGCAGAACCAGTGTGGTGGAGTTTAAAAGAGCGGGGCCTGTGATGGAGCAGAGCCAGTGTGGCGGAGTTTAAAAGAACGGAGCCTGTGAGGGCACAGAGCCAGTGTGGCAGAGTTTAAAAGAGTGAGCCTGTGAGGGAGAAGAGCCAGTGTGGTGGAGTTTAAAAGAGCGGGGCCTGTGATGGAGAAGAGCCAGTGTGGCGGAGTTTAAAAGAACGGGGCCTGTGAGGGAACAGAGCCAGTGTGGCAGAGTTTAAAAGAGCGGGGCCTGTGAGGGAGCAGTGCCAGAGTGATGCAGGTTAAAAGAGCGGGGCCTGTGAGGGAGCAGTGCCAGTGTGGTGGAGGTTAAAAGATTGGGGCCTGTGAGGGAGCAGTGCCAGTGTGGTGGAGTTTAAAAGAGTGGGGCCTGTGAGGGAGCAGTGGCAGTGTGGTGGAGTTTAAAAGAGTGAGCCTGTGAGGGAGCAGAGCCAGTGTGAACAAAGAACAAAGAACAGTACAGCACAGGAACAGACCATTCGCCCTCCAAGCCTGCGCCGATCTTGATGCCGGCCGAAACTAACACCGTCTGCAATTTCAGGGCCCATATCCCTCTATTCCCTTCCTATTCATATATTTATCCAGATGACTCTTAAACGTCGCTGTCGTATCTGCTTCCACCACCTCCCCCGGCAGCAAGTTCCAGGCACTCACCACCCTCTGTGTAAAAAACTTGCCTCGCATATTCCCTCTAAACTTTGCCCCTCGCACATTAAACCTATGTCGCCTAGTAACTGACTCTTCCACCCTGGGAAAAAGCTTCTGACTATCCACTCTGTCCATGCCACTCATAACTTTGTAAACCTCTATCATGTCGCCCGTCCACCTCCATCGTTCCAGTGAAAACAATCCGAGTTTTTCCAACCTCTCCTCATAGCTAATGCCCTCCAGACCAGGCAACATCCTGGTAAACCTCCTCTGTATCCGCTCCAAAGCCTCCATGTCCTTCTGGTGGTGTGGCGACCAGAATTGCACGCAATATTCTAAGTGTGGCCTAACTAAGGTTCTGTACAGTTGCAACATGACTTGCCAATTTTTATACTCTGTGCCCCGACTGATGAAGGCAAGCATGCCGTATGCCTTCTTAACTAACTTATCCACCTGCGTTGCCACTTTCTGTGACCTGTGGACCTGTACGCCCAGATCTCTCTGCCTGTCAATACTCTGAAGGGTTCTGCCATTTACTGTATACTTCCCACCTGCAGTATAGACCTTCCAAAATGCATTACCTCACATTTGTCCGGATTAAACTTCATCTGCCATTTCTCCGCCCAAGTCTCCAACCGATCTATATCCTGCTGTATCATCTGACAATCATCATCATTATCCGCAACTCCACCAACCTTTGTGTCGTCCGCAAACTTACTAATCAGACCAGCTACATTTTCCTCCAAATCATTTATATGGTGGAGTTTGAAACAGTGAGCCTGTGAGGGAGCAGAGCCAGTGTGGTGGAGGTTAAAAGAGTGAGCCTGTGAGGGAGCAGAGCCAGTGTGGTGGAGTTTAAAAGAGTGAGCCTGTGAGGGAGCAGTGCCAGTGTGGTGGAGTTTAAAAGAGTGAGCCTGTGAGGGAGCAGAGCCAGTGTGGTGGAGTTTAAAAGAGTGGGCATGTGAGGGAGCAGAGCCAGTGTGGTGGAGGTTAAAAGAGTGAGCCTGTGAGGGAGCAGAGCCAGTGTGGTGGAGTTTAAAAGAGTGAGCCTGTGAGGGAGCAGAGCCAGAGTGGCGGAGTTGAAAAGAGTGAGACTGTGAGGGAGCAGAGCCAGAGTGGCGGAGTTGAAAAGAGTGAGACTGTGAGGGAGCAGAGCCAGATTGGGGGAGTTTAAAAGAGTGATCCTGTGAGGGAGCAGTGCCAGAGTGGCGGAGTTAAAAGAGCAAGCATGTGAGGGAGCAGAGCCAGAGTGGCGGAGTTTAAAAGAGTGAGCCTGTGAGGGAGCAGAGCCAGATTGGGGGAGTTTAAAAGAGTGAGACTGTGAGGGAACAGAGCCAGTGTGGAGGAGTTTAAAAGATTGGGGCCTGTGAGGGAGCAGTGCCAGTGTGGTGGAGGTTAAAAGAGTGGGGCCTGTGAGGGAGCAGTGGCAGTGTGGTGGAGTTTAAAAGAGTGAGCCTGTGAGGGAGCAGAGCCAGTGTGAACAAAGAACAAAGAACAAAGAACAGTACAGCACAGGAACAGGCCATTCGGCCCTCCAAGACTGCGCCGATCTTGATGCCTGCCGAAACTAACACCGTCTGTACTTCCAGGGCCCATATCCCTCTATTCCCTTCCTATTCATATATTTATCAAGATGACTCTTAAGCGTCGCTATCGTATCTGCTTCCACCACCTCCCCTGGCAGCAGTTCCAGGCACTCACCACCCTCTGTGTAAAAGACTTGCCTCGCATAACCCCTCTAAACTTTGCCCCTCGCACATTCAACCTATGTCCCCAAGTAACTGACTCTTTCACCCTGGGAAAAAGCTTCTGACTATCCACTCTGTCCATGCCACTCATAACTTTGTAAACCTCTATCAGGTCGCCCCTCCACCTCCATCGTTCCAGTGAAAACAATCCGAGTTTTTCCAACCTCTCTTCATAGCTAATGCCCTCCAGACCAGGCAACATCCTGGTAAACCTCCTCTGTATCCGCTCCAAAGCCTCCATGTCCTTCTGGTGGTGTGGCGACCAGAATTGCACGCAGTATTCTAAGTGTGGCCTAACTAAGGTTCTGTACAGTTGCAGCATGACTTGCAAATTTTTATACTCTGTGCCCCGACCGATGAAGGCAAGCATGCCGAATGCCTTCTCGACTAACTTATCCACCTGCGTTGCCACTTTCAGTGACCTGTGGACCTGGAAGCCCAGATCTCTCTGCCTGTCAATACTCCGAAGGGCTCTGCCATTTACTGTATACCTCCCACCTGCATTAGACCTTCCAAAATGCATTACCTCACATTTGTCCGGATTAAACTCCATCTGCCATTTCTCCGCAAAAGTCTCCAACCGATCTATATCCTGCTGTATACTCTGACAATCCTCATCATTATCCGCAACACCACCAACCTTTGTGTCGTCCGCAAACTTGCTAATAAGACCAGCTACATTTTCCTCCAAATCATTTATGTGGTGGAGTTTGAAACAGTGAGCCTGTGAGGGAGCAGAGCCCGTGTGGCGGAGTTTAAAAGAGTGAGCCTGTGAGGGAGCAGTGCCAGTGTGGGGGGGTTTAAAAGAGTGAGCCTGTGAGGGAGCAGAGCCAGTGTGGTGGAGTTTAAAAGAGTGAGCCTGTGAGGGGGTAGAGTCAGAGTGAGGGAGTTTAAAAGAGTGAGCCTGTGAGGGAGCAGTGCCAGTCTGGTGGACTTTAAAAGAGTCAGCTTCTGAGGGAGCAGTGCCAGAGTGGGGGCTTTAAAAGAGTGAGCCTGTGAGGGAGCAGAGCCAGTGTGGTGGAGTTTAAAAGAGTGAGCCTGTGAGGGAGCAGAGCCAGTGTGGTGGAGTTTAAAAGAGTGAGCCTGTGAGGGAGCAGAGCCAGTGTGGTGGAGTTTAAAAGAGTGAGCCTGTGAGGGAGCAGAGCCAGTGTGGTGGAGTTTAAAAGAGTGAGCCTGTGAGGGAGCAGAGCCAGTGTGCTGGAGTTTAAAAGAGTGAGCCTGTGAGGGAGCAGAGCCAGTGTGGTGGAGTTTAAAAGAGTGAGCCTGTGAGGGAGCAGAGCCAGTGTGGTGGAGTTTAAAAGAGTGGGCCTCTGAGGGAGCAGTGCCAGTGTGGTGGAGTTTAAAATAGTGAGCCTGTGAGGGAGCAGAGCCAGTATGATGGAGTTTAAAAGTGTGAGCCTGGGAGGGAGCAGAGCCACTGTGGTGGAGTTTAATAGAGTGAGCCGGTGAGGGAGCAGTGCCAGTGTGGTGGAGTTTAAAAGAGTGAGCCTGTGAGGGAGCAGAGCCAATGTGGAGGAGTTTAAAATAGTGAACCTGTGAGGCAGCAGAGCCAGTGTGGTGGAGTTTAAAAGAGTGAGCCTGTGAGGGAGCAGAGCCAGAGTGGCGGAGTTTAAAAGAGTGAGCCTGTGAGGGAGCAGAGCCAGTCTGGTGGAGTTTAAAAGATTGAGCCTGTGAGACAGCAGAGCCACAGAGGCGGAGTTTAAAAGAGTGAGCCTGTGAGGGAGCAGAGCCAGTGTGGTGGAGTTTAAAAGAGTGAGCCTGTGAGGGAGCAGTGCCAGTCTGGTGGACTTTAAAAGAGTCAGCTTCTGAGGGAGCAGTGCCAGAGTGGGGGCTTTAAAAGAGTGAGCCTGTGAGGGAGCAGAGCCAGTGTGGTGGAGTTTAAAAGAGTGAGCCTGTGAGGGAGCAGAGCCAGTGTGGTGGAGTTTAAAAGAGTGAGCCTGTGAGGGAGCAGAGCCAGTGTGGTGGAGTTTAAAAGAGTGAGCCTGTGAGGGAGCAGAGCCAGTGTGGTGTAGTTTAAAAGAGTGAGCCTGTGAGGGAGCAGAGCCAGTGTGCTGGAGTTTAAAAGAGTGAGCCTGTGAGGGAGCAGAGCCAGTGTGGTGGAGTTTAAAAGAGTGAGCCTGTGAGGGAGCAGAGCCAGTGTGGTGGAGTTTAAAAGAGTGGGCCTCTGAGGGAGCAGTGCCAGTGTGGTGGAGTTTAAAATAGTGAGCCTGTGAGGGAGCAGAGCCAGTATGATGGAGTTTAAAAGTGTGAGCCTGGGAGGGAGCAGAGCCACTGTGGTGGAGTTTAATAGAGTGAGCCGGTGAGGGAGCAGTGCCAGTGTGGTGGAGTTTAAAAGAGTGAGCCTGTGAGGGAGCAGAGCCAATGTGGAGGAGTTTAAAATAGTGAACCTGTGAGGCAGCAGAGCCAGTGTGGTGGAGTTTAAAAGAGTGAGCCTGTGAGGGAGCAGAGCCAGAGTGGCGGAGTTTAAAAGAGTGAGCCTGTGAGGGAGCAGAGCCAGTCTGGTGGAGTTTAAAAGATTGAGCCTGTGAGACAGCAGAGCCAGAGAGGCGGAGTTTAAAAGAGTGAGCCTGTGAGGGAGCAGAGCCAGTGTGGTGGAGTTTAAAAGAGTGAGCCTGTGAGGGAGCAGAGCCAGTGTGGCGGAGTTTAAAAGAGTGAGACTGTGAGGGAGCAGAGCCAGAGTGGCGGAGTTTAAAAGAGTGAGACTGTGAGGGAGCAGAGCCAGAGTGGCGGAGTTTAAAAGAGTGAGTCTGTGAGAGAGCAGAGCCAGTGTGGCGGAGTTTGAAAGAGTGAGACTGTGAGGGAGCAGAGCCAGAGTGGCGGAGTTTAAAAGAGTGAGCCTGTGAGGGAGCAGAGCCAGTGTGGTGGAGTTTAAAAGAGTGAACCTGTGAGGGAGGAGAGCCAGAGTGGCGGAGTTTAAAAGAGTGAGACTGTGAGGGAGCAGAGACAGAGTGGCGGAGTTTAAAAGAGTGAGCCTGTGAGGGAGCAGAGCCAGTGTGGTGGAGTTTAAAAGAGTGAACCTGTGAGGGAGGAGAGCCAGAGTGGCAGAGTTTAAAAGAGTGAGACTGTGAGGGAGCAGAGCCAGAGTGGTGGAGTTTAAAAGAGTGAGACTGTGAGGGAGCAGAGCCAGAGTGGTGGAGTTTAAAAGAGTGAACCTGTGAGGGAGCAGAGACAGAATGGCGGAGTTTAAAATAGTGAACCTGTGAGGGAGCAGAGACAGAGTGGCGGAGTTTAAAAGAGTGAGCCTGTGAGGGAGCAGAGCCAGTGTGGTGGAGTTTAAAAGAGTGAACCTGTGAGGGAGGAGAGCCAGAGTGGCGGAGTTTAAAAGAGTGAGACTGTGAGGGAGCAATGCCAGAGTGGTGGACTTTAAAGAGTGAGTCTGTGAGGGAGCAGTGCCAGTGTGGTGGAGTTTAAAAGAGTGAGCCTGTGAGGGAGCAGAGCCAGTGTCATGGAGTTTAAAAGAGTGAGTCTGTGAGGGAGCAGAGCCAGAGTGGGGGCGTTCAAAAGAGTGAGCCTGTGAGGGAGCAGAGCCAGTGTGGTGGAGTTTAAAAGAGTGAGCCTGTGAGGGAGCAGAGCCAGAGTCATGGAGTTTAAAAGAGTGAGTCTGTCAGGGAGCAGAGGCAGAGTGGGGGAGTTTAAAAGAGTGAGCCTGTGAGGGAGCAGAGCCAGTGTCATGGAATTTAAAAGAGTGAGTCTGTGAGGGAGCAGAGCCAGAGTGGGGGAGTTTAAAAGAGTGAGCCTGTGAGGGAGCAGAGCCAGAGTGGAGGAGTTTAAAAGAGTGAGCCTGTGAGGGAGCAGAGCCAGTGTCATGGAGTTTAAAAGAGTGAGTCTGTGAGGGAGCAGAGCCAGTGTCATGGAGTTTAAAAGAGAGTGTCTGTGAGGGAGCAGAGCCAGTGTCATGGAGTTTAAAAGAGTGAGTCTGTGAGGGAGCAGAGCCAGTGTTTCGGAGTTTAAAAGAGTGAGTCTGTGAGGGAGCAGAGCCAGAGTGGGGGAGTTTAAAAGAGCGAGCCTGTGAGGGAGCAGAGCCAGAGTCATGGAGTTTAAAAGAGTGAGTCTGTCAGGGAGCAGAGGCAGAGTGGGGGAGTTTAAAAGAGTGAGCCTGTGAGGGAGCAGAGCCAGTGTGGTGGACTTTAAAAGAGTGAGCCTGTGAGGGAGCAGAGCCAGAGTCATGGAGTTTAAAAGATTGAGTCTGTGAGGGAGCAGAGCCAGAGTGGGGGAGTTTAAAAGAGTGAGCCTGTGAGGGAGCAGAGCCAGTGTGGTGGACTTTAAAAGAGTGAGCCTGTGAGGGAGCAGTGCCAGTGTGGTGGAGTTTAAAAGAGTGAGCCTGTGAGGGAGCAGAGCCAGAGTGGCGGAGTTTAAAAGAGTGAGCCTGTGACGGAGCAGAGCCAGTGTGGTGGAGTTTAAAAGATTGAGCCTGTGAGGGAGCAGAGCCAGAGAGGCGGAGTTTAAAAGAGTGAGCCTGTGAGGGAGCAGAGCCAGTGTGGTGGAGTTTAAAAGAGTGAGCTTGTGTGGGAGCAGAGCCAGTGTGGCGGAGTTTAAAAGAGTGAGACTGTGAGGGTTCAGAGCCAGAGTGGCGGAGTTTAAAAGAGTGAGACTGTGAGGGAGCAGAGCCAGAGTGGCGGAGTTTAAAAGAGTGAGTCTGTGAGAGAGCAGAGCCAGTGTGGCGGAGTTTGAAAGAGTGAGACTGTGAGGCAGCAGAGCCAGAGTGGCGGAGTTTAAAAGAGTGAGCCTGTGAGGGGGTAGAGTCAGAGTGAGGGAGTTTAAAAGAGTGAGCCTGTGAGGGAGCAGTGCCAGTCTGGTGGACTTTAAAAGAGTCAGCTTCTGAGGGAGCAGTGCCAGAGTGGGGGCTTTAAAAGAGTGAGCCTGTGAGGGAGCAGAGCCAGTGTGGTGGAGTTTAAAAGCGTGAGACTGTGAGGGAGCAGAGCCAGTGTGGTGGAGTTTAAAAGAGTGAGCCTGTGAGGGAGCAGAGCCAGTGTGGTGGAGTTTAAAAGAGTGAGCCTGTGAGGGAGCAGAGCCAGTGTGCTGGAGTTTAAAAGAGTGAGCATGTGAGGGAGCAGAGCCAGTGTGGTGGAGTTTAAAAGAGTGAGCCTGTGAGGGAGCAGAGCCAGTGTGGTGGAGTTTAAAAGAGTGGGCCTCTGAGGGAGCAGTGCCAGTGTGGTGGAGTTTAAAATAGTGAGCCTGTGAGGGAGCAGAGCCAGTATGATGGAGTTTAAAAGTGTGAGCCTGTGAGGGAGCAGAGCCACTGTGGTGGAGTTTAAAAGAGTGAGCCGGTGAGGGAGCAGTGCCAGTGTGGTGGAGTTTAAAAGAGTGAGCCTGTGAGGGAGCAGAGCCAATGTGGAGGAGTTTAAAATAGTGAACCTGTGAGGCAGCAGAGCCAGTGTGGTGGAGTTTAAAAGAGTGAGACTGTGAGGGAGCAGAGCCAGAGTGGCGGAGTTTAAAAGAGTGAGCCTGTGAGGGAGCAGAGCCAGTCTGGTGGAGTTTAAAAGATTGAGCCTGTGAGACAGCAGAGCCAGAGAGGCGGAGTTTAAAAGAGTGAGCCTGTGAGGGAGCAGAGCCAGTGTGGTGGAGTTTAAAAGAGTGAGCCTGTGAGGGAGCAGAGCCAGTGTGGCGGAGTTTAAAAGAGTGAGACTGTGAGGGAGCAGAGCCAGAGTGGCGGAGTTTAAAAGAGTGAGACTGTGAGGGAGCAGAGCCAGAGTGGCGGAGTTTAAAAGAGTGAGTCTGTGAGAGAGCAGAGCCAGTGTGGCGGAGTTTAAAAGAGTGAGACTGTGAGGGAGCAGAGCCAGAGTGGCGGAGTTTAAAAGAGTGAGCCTGTGAGGGAGCAGAGCCAGTGTGGTGGAGTTTAAAAGAGTGAACCTGTGAGGGAGGAGAGCCAGAGTGGCGGAGTTTAAAAGAGTGAGACTGTGAGGGAGCAGAGACAGAGTGGCGGAGTTTAAAAGAGTGAGCCTGTGAGGGAGCAGAGCCAGTGTGGTGGAGTTTAAAAGAGTGAACCTGTGAGGGAGGAGAGCCAGAGTGGCAAAGTTTAAAAGAGTGAGACTGTGAGGGAGCAGAGCCAGAGTGGTGGAGTTTAAAAGAGTGAGACTGTGAGGGAGCAGAGCCAGAGTGGTGGAGTTTAAAAGAGTGAACCTGTGAGGGAGCAGAGACAGAATGGCGGAGTTTAAAATAGTGAACCTGTGAGGGAGCAGAGACAGAGTGGCGGAGTTTAAAAGAGTGAGCCTGTGAGGGAGCAGAGCCAGTGTGGTGGAGTTTAAAAGAGTGAACCTGTGAGGGAGGAGAGCCAGAGTGGCGGAGTTTAAAAGAGTGAGACTGTGAGGGAGCAATGCCAGAGTGGTGGACTTTAAAGAGTGAGTCTGTGAGGGAGCAGTGCCAGTGTGGTGGAGTTTAAAAGAGTGAGCCTGTGAGGGAGCAGAGCCAGTGTCATGGAGTTTAAAAGAGTGAGTCTGTGAGGGAGCCGAGCCAGAGTGGGGGCGTTCAAAAGAGTGAGCCTGTGAGGGAGCAGAGCCAGTGTGGTGGAGTTTAAAAGAGTGAGCCTGTGAGGGAGCAGAGCCAGAGTCATGGAGTTTAAAAGAGTGAGTCTGTCAGGGAGCAGAGGCAGAGTGGGGGAGTTTAAAAGAGTGAGCCTGTGAGGGAGCAGAGCCAGTGTCATGGAATTTAAAAGAGTGAGTCTGTGAGGGAGCAGAGCCAGAGTGGGGGAGTTTAAAAGAGTGAGCCTGTGAGGGAGCAGAGCCAGAGTGGGGGAGTTTAAAAGAGTGAGCCTGTGAGGGAGCAGAGCCAGTGTCATGGAGTTTAAAAGAGTGAGTCTGTGAGGGAGCAGAGCCAGTGTCATGGAGTTTAAAAGAGAGTGTCTGTGAGGGAGCAGAGCCAGTGTCATGGAGTTTAAAAGGGTGAGTCTGTGAGGGAGCAGAGCCAGTGTTTCGGAGTTTAAAAGAGTGAGTCTGTGAGGGAGCAGAGCCAGAGTGGGGGAATTTAAAAGAGCGAGCCTGTGAGGGAGCAGAGCCAGAGTCATGGAGTTTAAAAGAGTGAGTCTGTCAGGGAGCAGAGGCAGAGTGGGGGAGTTTAAAAGAGTGAGCCTGTGAGGGAGCAGAGCCAGTGTGGTGGACTTTAAAAGAGTGAGCCTGTGAGGGAGCAGAGCCAGAGTCATGGAGTTTAAAAGATTGAGTCTGTGAGGGAGCAGAGCCAGAGTGGGGGAGTTTAAAAGAGTGAGCCTGTGAGGGAGCAGAGCCAGTGTGGTGGACTTTAAAAGAGTGAGCCTGTGAGGGAGCAGTGCCAGTGTGGTGGAGTTTAAAAGAGTGAGCCTGTGAGGGAGCAGAGCCAGTGTGGTGGAGTTTAAAATAGTGAACCTGCGAGGCAGCAGAGCCAGTGTGGTGGAGTTTAAAAGAGTGAGCCTGTGAGGGAGCAGAGCCAGAGTGGCGGAATTTAAAAGAGTGAGCCTGTGACGGAGCAGAGCCAGTGTGGTGGAGTTTAAAAGATTGAGCCTGTGAGGGAGCAGAGCCAGAGAGGCGGAGTTTAAAAGAGTGAGCCTGTGAGGGAGCAGAGCCAGTGTGGTGGAGTTTAAAAGAGTGAGCTTGTGAGGGAGCAGAGCCAGTGTGGCGGAGTTTAAAAGAGTGAGACTGTGAGGGAGCAGAGCCAGAGTGGCGGAGTTTAAAAGAGTGAGACTGTGAGGGAGCAGAGCCAGAGTGGCGGAGTTTAAAAGAGTGAGTCTGTGAGAGAGCAGAGCCAGTGTGGCGGAGTTTAAAAGAGTGAGACTGTGAGGCAGCAGAGCCAGAGTGGCGGAGTTTAAAAGAGTGAGCCTGTGAGGGAGCAGAGCCAGTGTGGTGGAGTTTAAAAGAGTGAACCTGTGAGGGAGATGAGCCAGAGTGGCGGAGTTTAAAAGAGTGAGACTGTGAGGGAGCAGAGACAGAGTGGCGGAGTTTAAAAGAATGAGCCTGTGAGGGAGCAGAGCCAGTGTCATGGAGTTTAAAAGAGTGAGTCTGTGAGGGAGGAGAGCCAGAGTGGCAGAGTTTAAAAGAGTGAGACTGTGAGGGAGCAGAGCCAGAGTGGTGGAGTTTAAAAGAGTGAGACTGTGAGGGAGCAGAGCCAGAGTGGTGGAGTTTAAAAGAGTGAACCTGTGAGGGAGCAGAGACAGAAAGGCGGAGTTTAAAATAGTGAACCTGTGAGGGAGCAGAGACAGAGTGGCGGAGTTTAAAAGAGTGAGCCTGTGAGGGAGCAGAGCCAGTGTGGTGGAGTTTAAAAGAGTGAACCTGTGAGGGAGGAGAGCCAGAGTGGCGGAGTTTAAAAGAGTGAGACTGTGAGGGAGCAATGCCAGAGTGGTGGACTTTAAAGAGTGAGTCTGTGAGGGAGCAGTGCTAGTGTGGTGGACTTTAAAAGAGTGAGCCTGTGAGGGAGCAGAGCCAGTGTCATGGAGTTTAAAAGAGTGAGTCTGTGAGGGAGCAGAGCCAGAGTGGGGGCGTTTAAAAGAGTGAGCCTGTGAGGGAGCAGAGCCAGTGTGGTGGAGTTTAAAAGAGTGAGCCTGTGAGGGAGCAGAGCCAGAGTCATGGAGTTTAAAAGAGTGAGTCTGTCAGGGAGCAGAGGCAGAGTGGGGGAGTTTAAAAGAGTGAGCCTGTGAGGGAGCAGAGCCAGTGTCATGGAGTTTAAAAGAGTGAGTCTGAGGGAGCAGAGCCAGTGTGGTGGAGTTTAAAAGAGTGAGCCTGTGAGGGAGCAGAGCCAGAGTCATGGAGTTTAAAAGAGTGAGTCTGTCAGGGAGCAGAGGCAGAGTGGGGGAGTTTAAAAGAGTGAACCTGTGAGGGAGCAGAGCCAGTGTCATGGAGTTTAAAAGAGTGAGTCTGTGAGGGAGCAGAGCCAGTGTCATGGAGTTTAAAAGAGAGAGTCTGTGAGGGAGCAGAGCCAGTGTCATGGAGTTTAAAAGAGTGAGTCTGTGAGGGAGCAGAGCCAGTGTCATGGAGTTTAAAAGAGTGAGTCTGTGAGGGAGCAGAGCCAGAGTGGGGGAGTTTAAAAGAGTGAGCCTGTGAGGGAGCAGAGCCAGAGACATGGAGTTTAAAAGAGTGAGTCTGTCAGGGAGCAGAGGCAGAGTGGGGGAGTTTAAAAGAGTGAGCCTGTGAGGGAGCAGAGCCAGTGTGGTGGACTTTACAAGAGTGAGCCTGTGAGGGAGCAGAGCCAGAGTCATGGAGTTTAAAAGAGTGAGTCTGTGAGGGAGCAGAGCCAGTGTGGTGGAGTTTAAAAGAATGAGCCTGTGAGGGAGCAGAGCCAGTGTGGTGGACTTTAAAAGAGTGAGCCTGTGAGGGAGCAGAGCCAGAGTGGCGGAGTTTAAAAGAGTGATCCTGTGAAGGAGCAGAGACAGTGTAGTGGAGTTTAAAAGAGTGAAACTGTGAGGGAGCAGAGCCAGAGTGGCGGAGTTTAAAAGAGTGAGACTGTGAGGGAGCAGAGCCAGTGTAGTGGAGTTTAAAAGAGTGAACCTGTGAGGGAGCAGAGCCAGAGTGGTGGACTTTAAAAGAGTGAGCCTGTGAGGGAGCAGAGTCAGAGTGGTGGAGTTTAAAAGAGTCAGCTTCTGAGGGAGCAGTGCCAGAGTGGGGGCTTTAAAAGAGTGAGCCTGAGAGGGAGTAGAGTCAGAGTGGAGGAGTTTAAAATAGTGAGCCTGTGAGGGAGCAGAGCCAGTGTGGTGGAGGTTAAAAGAGTGAGCCTGTGAGGGAGCAGAGACAGAGTGGTGGAGTTTAAAAGAGTGAGACTGTGAGGGAGCAATGCCAGAGTGGTGGACTTTAAAGAGTGAGTCTGTGAGGGAGCAGTGCTAGTGTGGTGGAGTTTAAAAGAGTGAGCCTGTGAGGGAGCAGAGCCAGTGTCATGGAGTTTAAAAGAGTGAGTCTGTGAGGGAGCAGAGCCAGAGTGGGGGCGTTTAAAAGAGTGAGCCTGTGAGGGAGCAGAGCCAGTGTGGTGGAGTTTAAAAGAGTGAGCCTGTGAGGGAGCAGAGCCAGAGTCAAGGAGTTTAAAAGAGTGAGTCTGTCAGGGAGCAGAGGCAGAGTGGGGGAGTTTAAAAGAGTGAGCCTGTGAGGGAGCAGAGCCAGTGTCATGGAGTTTAAAAGAGTGACTCTGAGGGAGCAGAGCCAGAGTGGGGGAGTTTAAAAGAGTGAGCCTGTGAGGGAGCAGAGCCAGAATGGGGGAGTTTAAAAGAGTGAGCCTATGAGGGAGCAGAGCCAGTGTCATGGAGTTTAAAAGAGTGAGTCTGTGAGGGAGCAGAGCCAGTGTCATGGAGTTTAAAAGAGAGAGTCTGTGAGGGAGCAGAGCCAGTGTCATGGAGTTTAAAAGAGTGAGTCTGTGAGGGAGCAGAGCCAGTGTCATGGAGTTTAAAAGAGTGAGTCTGTGAGGGAGCAGAGCCAGAGTGGGGGAGTTTAAAAGAGTGAGCCTGTGAGGGAGCAGAGCCAGAGTCATGGAGTTTAAAAGAGTGAGTCTGTCAGGGAGCAGAGGCAGAGTGGGGGAGTTTAAAAGAGTGAGCCTGTGAGGGAGCAGAGCCAGTGTGGTGGACTTTACAAGAGTGAGCCTGTGAGGGAGCAGAGCCAGTGTCATGGAGTTTAAAAGAGTGAGTCTGTGAGGGAGCAGAGCCAGTGTGGTGGAGTTTAAAAGAGTGAGCCTGTGAGGGAGCAGAGCCAGTGTGGTGGACTTTAAAAGAGAGAGCCTGTGAGGGAGCAGAGCCAGAGTGGCGGAGTTTAAAAGAGTGATGCTGTGAGGGAGCAGAGACAGTGTAGTGGAGTTTAAAAGAGTGAACCTGTGAGGGAGCAGAGCCAGAGTGGCGGAGTTTAAAAGAGTGAGACTGTGAGGGAGCAGAGCCAGTGTAGTGGAGTTTAAAAGAGTGAACCTGTGAGGGAGCAGAGCCAGAGTGGTGGACTTTAAAAGAGTGAGCCTGTGAGGGAGCAGAGCCAGAGTGGTGGAGTTTAAAAGAGTCAGCTTCTGAGGGAGCAGTGCCAGAGTGGGGGCTTTAAAAGAGTGAGCCTGAGAGGGAGCAGAGTCAGAGTGGGGTAGTTTAAAATAGTGAGCCTGTGAGGGAGCAGAGCCAGTGTGGTGGAGGTTAAAAGAGTGAGCCTGTGAGGGAGCAGAGACAGAGTGGTGGAGTTTAAAACAGTGAGCCTGTGAGGGAGCAGAGCCAGTGTGGTGGAGTTTCAAAGAGTGAGCCTGTGAGGGAGCAGAGCCAGTGTGGTGGAGTTTAAAAGAGTGGGCCTCTGAGGGAGCAGTGCCAGTGTGGTGGAGTTTAAAATAGTGAGCCTGTGAGGGAGCAGAGCCAGTGTGGTGGAGTTTAAAAGAGTGAGCCTGGAGGCAGCAGAGACAGAGTGGGGAGTTTAAAAGAGTGAGCGTGTGAGGGAGCAGAGCCAGTGTGGTGGAGTTTAAAAGAGTGAGCCTGTGAGGGAGCAGAGCCAGTGTGGTGGAGTTTTAAAGAGTGAACCTGTGAGGGAGCAGAGCCAGAGTGGTGGACTTTAAAAGAGTGAGCCTGTGAGGGAGCAGAGCCAGAGTGGTGGAGTTTAAAAGAGTCAGCTTCTGAGGGAGCAGTGCCAGAGTGGGGGCTTTAAAAGAGTGAGCCTGAGAGGGAGTAGAGTCAGAGTGGGAGAGTTTAAAATAGTGAGCCTGTGAGGGAGCAGAGCCAGTGTGGTGGAGTTTAAAAGAGTGAACCTGTGAGGGAGCAGAGCCAGAGTGGTGGAGTTTAAAAGAGTCAGCTTCTGAGGGAGCAGTGACAGAGTGGGGGCTTTAAAAGAGTGAGCCTGAGAGGGAGTAGAGTCAGAGTGGGGGAGTTTAAAATAGTGAGCCTGTGAGGGAGCAGAGCCAGTGTGGTGGAGTTTAAAAGAGTGAGCCTGTGAGGGAGCAGAGCCAGAGTGGCGGAGTTTAAAAGAGTGATCCTGTGAGGGAGCAGAGACAGTGTAGTGGAGTTTAAAAGAGTGAACCTGTGAGGGAGCAGAGCCAGAGTGGCGGAGTTTAAAAGAGTGAGACTGTGAGGGAGCAGAGCCAGTGTAGTGGAGTTTAATAGAGTGAACCTGTGAGGGAGCAGAGCCAGTGTGGTGGAGTTTAAAAGAGTGAACCTGTGAGGGAGCAGAGCCAGAGTGGTGGACTTTAAAAGAGTGAGCCTGTGAGGGAGCAGAGCCAGAGTGGTGGAGTTTAAAAGAGTCAGCTTCTGAGGGAGCAGTGCCAGAGTGGGGGCTTTAAAAGAGTGAGCCTGAGAGGGAGCAGAGTCAGAGTGGGAGAGTTTAAAATAGTGAGCCTGTGAGGGAGCAGAGCCAGTGTGGTGGAGTTTAAAAGAGTGAACCTGTGAGGGAGCAGAGCCAGAGTGGTGGACTTTAAAAGAGTGAGCCTGTGAGGGAGCAGAGCCAGAGTGGTGGAGTTTAAAAGAGTCAGCTTCTGACGGAGCAGTGACAGAGTGGGGGCTTTAAAAGAGTGAGCCTCAGAGGGAGTAGAGTCAGAGTGGGGGAGTTTAAAATAGTGAGCCTGTGAGGGAGCAGAGCCAGTGTGGTGGAGTTTAAAAGAGTGAGCCTGTGAGGGAGCAGAGCCAGACTGGTGGAGGTTAAAAGAGTGAGCCTGTGAGGGAGCAGAGACAGAGTGGTGGAGTTTAAAAGAGTGAGCCTGTGAGGGAGCAGAGCCAGTGTGGTGGATTTTAAAAGACTGAGTCTGTGAGGGAGCAGTGCCTGTGTGGCGGAGTTTAAAAGAGTGAACGTGTGAGTGAGCAGAGTCAGAGTGGTGGAGTTTAATAGAGTGAGCCTGTGAGGGAGCAGAGCCAGAGTGGCGGAGTTTAAAAGAGTGATCCTGTGAGGGAGCAGAGACAGTGTAGTGGAGTTTAAAAGAGTGAACCTGTGAGGGAGCAGAGCCAGAGTGGCGGAGTTTAAAAGAGTGAGACTGTGAGGGAGCAGAGCCAGTGTAGTGGAGTTTAATAGAGTGAACCTGTGAGGGAGCAGAGCCAGTGTCATGGAGTTTAAAAGAGTGAGTCTGTGAGGGAGCAGAGCCAGTGTGGTGGAGTTTAAAAGAGTGAGCCTGTGAGGGAGCAGAGCCAGTGTGGTGGACTTTAAAAGAGAGAGCCTGTGAGGGAGCAGAGCCAGAGTGGCGGAGTTTAAAAGAGTGATGCTGTGAGGGAGCAGAGACAGTGTAGTGGAGTTTAAAAGAGTGAACCTGTGAGGGAGCAGAGCCAGAGTGGCGGAGTTTAAAAGAGTGAGACTGTGAGGGAGCAGAGCCAGTGTAGTGGAGTTTAAAAGAGTGAACCTGTGAGGGAGCAGAGCCAGAGTGGTGGACTTTAAAAGAGTGAGCCTGTGAGGGAGCAGAGCCAGAGTGGTGGAGTTTAAAAGAGTCAGCTTCTGAGGGAGCAGTGCCAGAGTGGGGGCTTTAAAAGAGTGAGCCTGAGAGGGAGCAGAGTCAGAGTGGGGTAGTTTAAAATAGTGAGCCTGTGAGGGAGCAGAGCCAGTGTGGTGGAGGTTAAAAGAGTGAGCCTGTGAGGGAGCAGAGACAGAGTGGTGGAGTTTAAAACAGTGAGCCTGTGAGGGAGCAGAGCCAGTGTGGTGGAGTTTCAAAGAGTGAGCCTGTGAGGGAGCAGAGCCAGTGTGGTGGAGTTTAAAAGAGTGGGCCTCTGAGGGAGCAGTGCCAGTGTGGTGGAGTTTAAAATAGTGAGCCTGTGAGGGAGCAGAGCCAGTGTGGTGGAGTTTAAAAGAGTGAGCCTGGAGGCAGCAGAGACAGAGTGGGGAGTTTAAAAGAGTGAGCGTGTGAGGGAGCAGAGCCAGTGTGGTGGAGTTTAAAAGAGTGAGCCTGTGAGGGAGCAGAGCCAGTGTGGTGGAGTTTTAAAGAGTGAACCTGTGAGGGAGCAGAGCCAGAGTGGTGGACTTTAAAAGAGTGAGCCTGTGAGGGAGCAGAGCCAGAGTGGTGGAGTTTAAAAGAGTCAGCTTCTGAGGGAGCAGTGCCAGAGTGGGGGCTTTAAAAGAGTGAGCCTGAGAGGGAGTAGAGTCAGAGTGGGAGAGTTTAAAATAGTGAGCCTGTGAGGGAGCAGAGCCAGTGTGGTGGAGTTTAAAAGAGTGAACCTGTGAGGGAGCAGAGCCAGAGTGGTGGAGTTTAAAAGAGTCAGCTTCTGAGGGAGCAGTGACAGAGTGGGGGCTTTAAAAGAGTGAGCCTGAGAGGGAGTAGAGTCAGAGTGGGGGAGTTTAAAATAGTGAGCCTGTGAGGGAGCAGAGCCAGTGTGGTGGAGTTTAAAAGAGTGAGCCTGTGAGGGAGCAGAGCCAGAGTGGCGGAGTTTAAAAGAGTGATCCTGTGAGGGAGCAGAGACAGTGTAGTGGAGTTTAAAAGAGTGAACCTGTGAGGGAGCAGAGCCAGAGTGGCGGAGTTTAAAAGAGTGAGACTGTGAGGGAGCAGAGCCAGTGTAGTGGAGTTTAATAGAGTGAACCTGTGAGGGAGCAGAGCCAGTGTGGTGGAGTTTAAAAGAGTGAACCTGTGAGGGAGCAGAGCCAGAGTGGTGGACTTTAAAAGAGTGAGCCTGTGAGGGAGCAGAGCCAGAGTGGTGGAGTTTAAAAGAGTCAGCTTCTGAGGGAGCAGTGCCAGAGTGGGGGCTTTAAAAGAGTGAGCCTGAGAGGGAGCAGAGTCAGAGTGGGAGAGTTTAAAATAGTGAGCCTGTGAGGGAGCAGAGCCAGTGTGGTGGAGTTTAAAAGAGTGAACCTGTGAGGGAGCAGAGCCAGAGTGGTGGACTTTAAAAGAGTGAGCCTGTGAGGGAGCAGAGCCAGAGTGGTGGAGTTTAAAAGAGTCAGCTTCTGACGGAGCAGTGACAGAGTGGGGGCTTTAAAAGAGTGAGCCTCAGAGGGAGTAGAGTCAGAGTGGGGGAGTTTAAAATAGTGAGCCTGTGAGGGAGCAGAGCCAGTGTGGTGGAGTTTAAAAGAGTGAGCCTGTGAGGGAGCAGAGCCAGACTGGTGGAGGTTAAAAGAGTGAGCCTGTGAGGGAGCAGAGACAGAGTGGTGGAGTTTAAAAGAGTGAGCCTGTGAGGGAGCAGAGCCAGTGTGGTGGATTTTAAAAGACTGAGTCTGTGAGGGAGCAGTGCCTGTGTGGCGGAGTTTAAAAGAGTGAACGTGTGAGTGAGCAGAGTCAGAGTGGTGGAGTTTAATAGAGTGAGCCTGTGAGGGAGCAGAGCCAGAGTGGCGGAGTTTAAAAGAGTGATCCTGTGAGGGAGCAGAGACAGTGTAGTGGAGTTTAAAAGAGTGAACCTGTGAGGGAGCAGAGCCAGAGTGGCGGAGTTTAAAAGAGTGAGACTGTGAGGGAGCAGAGCCAGTGTAGTGGAGTTTAAAAGAGTGAACCTGTGAGGGAGCAGAGCCAGAGTGGTGGACTTTAAAAGAGTGAGCCTGTGAGGGAGCAGAGCCAGAGTGGTGGAGTTTAAAAGAGTCAGCTTCTGAGGGAGCAGTGCCTGAGTGGGGGCTTTAAAAGAGTGAGCCTGTGAGGGAGCAGAGCCAGTGTGGTGGAGTTTAAAAGAGTGAGCCTGTGAGGGAGCAGAGCCAGACTGGTGGAGGTTAAAAGAGTGAGCCTATGAGGGAGCAGAGCCAGAGTGGTGGAGTTTAAAAGAGAGAGCCTGAGAGGGAGCAGATCCAGTGTGGTGGAGTTTAAAAGAGTGAGTCTGTGAGGGAGCAGAGCCAGTGTGGTGGAGTTTAAAAGAGTGAGTCTGTATGGGAGCAGTGCCAGTGTGGTGGAGTTTAAAAGAGTGAGTCTGTGAGGGAGCAGTGCCAGTGTGGCGGAGTTTAAAAGAGTGAACGTGTGAGTGAGCAGAGTCAGAGTGGTGGAGTTTAATAGAGTGAATCTGTGAGGGAGCAGAGCCAGTGTGGTGGAGTTTAAAAGAGTGAGCCTGTGAGGGAGCAGAGCCAGAGTGGTGGAGTTTAAAAGAGTGAACCTGTGAGGGAGCAGAGCCAGAGTGGCGGAGTTTAAATGAGTGAGCCTGTGAGGGAGCAGAGCCAGAGTGGTGGAGTTTCAAAGAGTGAGTCTGTGAGGGAGCAGCGCCAGTGTGGTGGAGTTTAAAAGAGTGAACCTGTGAGGGAGCAGAGCCAGAGTGGCGGAGTTCAAATGAGTGAGCCTGTGAGGGAGCAGAGCCAGAGTGGTGGAGTTTAAAAGAGTGAGTCTGTGAGGGAGCAGAGCCAGTGTGGTGGAGTTTAATAGAGTGAACCTGTGAGGGAGCAGAGCCAGTGTGGTGGAGTTTAAAAGAGTGAACCTGTGTGGGAGCAGAGCCAGAGTGGTGGAGTTTAAAAGAGTGAGCCTTTGAGGGAGCAGAGCCAGTGTGGTGGAGTTTAAAGGAGTGAGTCTGTGAGGGAGCAGAGCCAGAGTGGCGGAGTTTGAAAGAGTGAGCCTGTGAGGGAGCAGTGCCAGTGTCATGGAGTTTAAAAGAGTGAGCCTATGAGGGAGCAGTGCCCGAGTCATGGAGTTTAAAAGAGTGAGTCTGTGAGGGAGCAGAGCCAGTGTGGTGGAGTTTAAAAGAGTGAGCCTGTGAGGGAGCAGATCCAGAGTGGTGGAGTTTAAAAGAGTGAGTCTGTGAGGGAGCAGTGCCAGTGTGGTGGACTTTAAAAGAGTGAGCCTGTGAGGGAGCAGAGCCCGAGTCATGGAGTTTAAAAGAGTGAGTCTGTGAGGGAGCAGAGCCAGAGTGGCGGAGTTTAAAAGAGTGAGCCTGTGAAGGAGCAGAGCCAGTGTGGTGGACTTTAAAAGAGTGAGCCTGTAAGGGAGCAGAGCCCGAATCATGGAGTTTAAAAGAGTGAGTCTGTGAGGGAGCAGAGTCCGAATCATGGAGTTTAAAAGAGTGATCCTGTGAGGGAGCAGAGACAGTGTAGTGGACTTTAAAAGAGTGAGCCTGTGAGGGAGCAGAGCCCGAATCATGGAGTTTAAAAGAGTGATCCTGTGAGGGAGCAGAGCCAGAGTGGGGGAGTTTAAAAGAGTGAGCCTGTGAGGGAGCAGAGCCAGTGTGGTGGACTTTAAAAGAGTGAGCCTGTGAGGGAGCAGTGCCAGTGTGGTGGAGTTTAAAAGAGTGAGCCTGTGAGGGAGCAGAGACAGTGTAGTGGAGTTTAAAAGAGTGAGACTGTGAGGGAGCAGAGCCAGTGTAGTGGAGTTTAAAAGAATGAACCTGTGAGGGAGCAGAGCCAGAGTGGTGGACTTTAAAAGAGTGAGCCTGTGAGGGAGCAGAGAAGAGTGGTGGAGTTTAAAAGAGTCAGCTTCTGAGGGAGCAGTGCCAGAGTGGGGGCTTTAAAAGAGTGACCCTGTGAGGGAGCAGAGCCAGAGTGGTGGAGTTTAAAAGAGTGAGTCTGTGAGGGAGCAGAGCCAGAGTGGCGGAGTTTAAAAGAGTGAACCTGTGAGGGAGCAGAGCCAGAGTGGTGGAGTTTAAAAGAGTGAGTCTGTGAGGGAGCAGAGCCAGTGTGGTGGAGTTTAAAAGAGTGAACCTGTGAGGGAGCAGAGCCAGATTGGCGGAGTTTAAATGAGTGAGCCTGTGAGGGAGCAGAGCCAGAGTGGTGGAGTTTAAAAGAGTGAGTCTGTGAGGGAGCAGAGCCAGTGTGGTGGAGTTTAAAAGAGTGAGCCTGTGAGGGAGCAGAGCCAGACTGGTGGAGGTTAAAAGAGTGAGCCTGTGAGGGAGCAGAGACAGAGTGGTGGAGTTTAAAAGAGTGAGCCTGTGAGGGAGCAGAGCCAGTGTGGTGGAGTTTAAAAGACTGAGTCTGTGAGGGAGCAGTGCCAGTGTGGCGGAGTTTAAAAGAGTGAATGTGTGAGTGAGCAGAGTCAGAGTGGTGGAGTTTAATAGAGTGAGGCTGTGAGGGAGCAGAGCCAGTGTGGTGGAGTTTAAAAGAGTGAACCTGTGAGGGAGCAGAGCCAGAGTGGTGGAGTTTAAAAGAGTGAGTCTGTGAGGGAGCAGAGCCAGAGTGGCGGAGTTTAAAAGAGTGAACCTGTGAGGGAGCAGAGCCAGAGTGGTGGAGTTTAAAAGAGTGAGTCTGTGAGGGAGCAGAGCCAGTGTGGTGGAGTTTAAAAGAGTGAACCTGTGAGGGAGCAGAGCCAGATTGGCGGAGTTTAAATGAGTGAGCCTGTGAGGGAGCAGAGCCAGAGTGGTGGAGTTTAAAAGAGTGAGTCTGTGAGGGAGCAGAGCCAGTGTGGTGGAGTTTAAAAGAGTGAACCTGTGAGGGAGCAGAGCCAGAGTGGTGGAGTTTAAAAGAGTGAGCCTTTGAGGGAGCAGAGCCAGTGTGGTGGAGTTTAAAAGAGTGAGTCTGTGAGGGAGCAGAGCCAGAGTGGCGGAGTTTGAAAGAGTGAGCCTGTGAGGGAGCAGTGCCAGTGTCATGGAGTTTAAAAGAGTGAGCCTATGAGGGAGCAGTGCCCGAGTCATGGAGTTTAAAAGAGTGAGTCTGTGAGGGAGCAGAGCCAGTGTGGTGAAGTTTAAAAGAGTGAGCCTGTGAGGGAGCAGAGCCAGAGTGGTGGAGTTTAAAAGAGTGAGTCTGTGAGGGAGCAGTGCCAGTGTGGTGGACTTTAAAAGGGTGAGCCTGTGAGGGAGCAGAGCCCGAGTCATGGAGTTTAAAAGAGTGAGGCTGTGAGGGAGCAGAGCCAGAGTGGCGGAGTTTAAAAGAGTGAGCCTGTGAGGGAGCAGAGCCAGTGTGGTGGACTTTAAAAGAGTGAGCCTGTGAGGGAGCAGAGCCCGAATCATGGAGTTTAAAATACTGAGCCTGTGAGGGAGCAGAGTCCGAATCATGGAGTTTAAAAGAGTGATCCTGTGAGGGAGCAGAGACAGTGTAGTGGACTTTAAAAGAGTGAGCCTGTGAGGGAGCAGAGCCCGAATCATGGAGTTTAAAAGAGTGATCCTGTGAGGGAGCAGAGACAGTGTAGTGGAGTTTCAAAGAGTGAACCTGTGAGGGAGCAGAGCCAGAGTGGCGGAGTTTAAAAGAGTGAGACTGTGAGGGAGCAGAGCCAGTGTAGTGGAGTTTAAAAGAATGAACCTGTGAGGGAGCAGAGCCAGAGTGGTGGACTTTAAAAGAGTGAGCCTGTGAGGGAGCAGAGCCAGAGTGGAGGAGTTTAAAAGAGTCAGCTTCTGAGGGAGCAGTGCCAGAGTGGGGGCTTTAAAAGAGTGAGCCTGAGAGGGAGTAGAGTCAGAGTGGGGGAATTTAAAATAGTGAGCCTGTGAGGGAGCAGAGCCAGTGTGGTGGACTTTAAAAGAGTGAGCCTGTGAGGGAGCAGAGCCAGACTGGTGGAGGTTAAAAGAGTGAGCCTGTGAGGGAGCAGAGACAGAGTGGTGGAGTTTAAAAGAGTGAGCCTGTGAGGGAGCAGAGCCAGTGTGGTGGAGTTTAAAAGACTGAGTCTGTGAGGGAGCAGTGCCAGTGTGGCGGAGTTTAAAAGAGTGAACGTGTGAGTGAGCAGAGTCAGAGTGGTGGAGTTTAATAGAGTGAGCCTGTGAGGGAGCAGAGCCAGAGTGGCGGAGTTTAAAAGAGTGATCCTGTGAGGGAGCAGAGACAGTGTAGTGGAGTTTAAAAGAGTGAACCTGTGAGGGAGCAGAGCCAGAGTGGCGGAGTTTAAAAGAGTGAGACTGTGAGGGAGCAGAGCCAGTGTGGTGGAGTTTAAAAGAGTGAACCTGTGAGGGAGCAGAGCCAGAGTGGTGGACTTTAAAAGAGTGAGCCTGTGAGGGAGCAGAGCCAGAGTGGTGGAGTTTAAAAGAGTCAGCTTCTGAGGGAGCAGTGCCTGAGTGGGGGCTTTAAAAGAGTGAGCCTGTGAGGGAGCAGAGCCAGTGTAGTGGAGTTTAAAAGAGTGAACCTGTGAGGGAGCAGAGCCAGAGTGGTGGACTTTAAAAGAGTGAGCCTGTGAGGGAGCAGAGCCAGAGTCATGGAGTTTAAAAGATTGAGCCTGTGAGGGAGCAGAGCCAGTGTCATGGAGTTTAAAAGAGTGAGTCTGTCAGGGAGCAGAGGCAGAGTGGGGGAGTTTAAAAGAGTGTGCCTGTGAGGGAGCAGAGCCAGTGTCATGGAGTTTAAAAGAGTGAGTCTGTGAGGGAGCAGAGCCAGAGTGGGGTAGTTTAAAAGAGTGAGCCTGTGAGGGAGCAGAGCCAGAGGGGGGAGTTTAAAAGACTGAGCCTGTGAGGGAGCAGAGCCAGTGTCATGGAATTTAAAAGAGTGAGTCTGTGAGGGAGCAGAGCCAGTGTCATGGAGTTTAAAAGAGTGAGTCTGTGAGGGAGCAGAGCCAGTGTCATGGAGTTTAAAAGAGTGAGTCTGTGAGGGAGCAGAGCCAGTGTCATGGAGTTTAAAAGAGTGAGTCTGTGAGGGAGCAGAGGCAGTGTCATGGAGTTTAAAAGAGTGAGCCTGTGAGGGAGCAGAGCCTGTGTGGTGGACTTTAAAAGAGTGAGCCTGTGAGGGAGCAGAGCCAGAGTGGCGGAGTTTAAAAGAGTGATCCTGTGAGGGAGCAGAGCCAGTGTGGTGGAGTTTAAAAGAGTGAGCCTGTGAGGGAGCAGAGCCAGAGTGGCGGAGTTTAAAAGAGTGATCCTGTGAGGGAGCAGAGACAGTGTAGTGGAGTTTAAAAGAGTGAACCTGTGAGGGAGCAGGGCCAGAGTGGCGGAGTTTAAAAGAGTGAGACTGTGAGGGAGCAGAGCCAGTGTAGTGGAGTTTAAAAGAGTGAACCTGTGAGGGAGCAGAGCCAGAGTGGTGGACTTTAAAAGAGTGAGCCTGTGAGGGAGCAGAGCCAGAGTGGTGGAGTTTAAAAGAGTGAGCCTGTGAGGGAGCAGAGCCAGTGTAGTGGAGTTTAAAAGAGTGAACCTGTGAGGGAGCAGAGCCAGTGTAGTGGAGTTTAAAAGAGTGAGTCTGTGAGGGAGCAGAGCCAGTGTAGTGGAGTTTAAAAGAGTGAACCTGTGAGGGAGCAGAGCCAGAGTGGCAGAGTTTAAAATAGTAAACCTGTTAGGGAGCAGTGTCAGAGTGGCGGAGTTTAAAAGAGTGAGCCTGTGAGGGAGCAGAGCCAGAGTGGTACACTTTAAAGAGTGAGTCTGTGAGGCAGCAGTGCCAGTGTGGTGGAGTTTAAAAGAGTGAGTCTGTGAGGGAGCAGAGCCAGTGTGGTGGAGTTTAAACGAGTGAGCCTGTGAGGGAGCAATGCCAGAGTGGTGGACTTTAAAGAGTGAGTCTGTGAGGGAGCAGTGCCAGTGTGGTGGAGTTTAAAAGAGTGAGCCTGTGAGGGAGCAGAGCCAGTGTCATGGAGTTTAACAGAGTGAGTCTGTGAGGGAGCAGAGCCAGAGTGGGGGCGTTTAAAAGAGTGAGCCTGTGAGGGAGCAGACCAAGTGTGGTGGAGTTTAAAAGAGTGAGCCTGTGAGGGAGCAGAGCCAGAGTCATGGAGTTTAAAAGAGTGAGTCTGTCAGGGAGCAGAGGCAGAGTGGGGGAGTTTAAAAGAGTGAGCCTGTGAGGGAGCAGAGCCAGTGTCATGGAGTTTAAAAGAGTGAGTCTGTGAGGGAGCAGAGCCAGAGTGGGGTAGTTTCAAAGAGTGAGCCTGTGAGGGAGCAGAGCCAGAGTGGGGGAGTTTAAAAGACTGAGCCTGTGAGGGAGCAGAGCCAGTGTCATGGAATTTAAAAGAGTGAGTCTGTGAGGGAGCAGAGCCAGTGTCATGGAGTTTAAAAGAGTGAGTCTGTGAGGGAGCAGAACCAGTGTGGTGGAGTTTAAACGAGTGAACCTGTGAGGGAGCAATGCCAGAGTGGTGGACTTTAAAGAGTGAGTCTGTGAGGGAGCAGTGCCAGTGTGGTGGAGTTGAAAAGAGTGAGCCTGTGAGGGAGCAGAGCCAGTGTCATGGAGTTTAAAAGAGTGAGTCTGTGAGGGAGCAGAGCCAGAGTGGGGGCGTTTAAAAGAGTGAGCCTGTGAGGGAGCAGAGCCAGAGTCATGGAGTTTAAAAGAGTGAGTCTGTCAGGGAGCAGAGGCAGAGTGGGGGAGTTTAAAAGAGTGAGCCTGTGAGGGAGCAGAGCCAGTGTCATGGAGTTTAAAAGAGTGAGTCTGTGAGGGAGCAGAGCCAGAGTGGGGTAGTTGAAAAGAGTGAGCCTGTGAGGGAGCAGAGCCAGAGTGGGGGAGTTTAAAAGACTGAGCCTGTGAGGGAGCAGAGCCAGTGTCATGGAATTTAAAAGAGTGAGTCTGTGAGGGAGCAGAGCCAGTGTCATTGAGTTTAAAAGAGTGAGTCTGTGAGGGAGCAGAGCCAGTGTCATGGAGTTTAAAAGAGTTAGTCTGTGAGGGAGCAGAGCCAGTGTCATGGAGTTTAAAAGAGTGAGTCTGTGAGGGAGCAGAGCCAGAGTGGGGGAGTTTAAAAGAGTGAGCCTGTGAGGGAGCACAGCCAGTGTCGTGGAGTTTAAAAGAGTGAGTCTGTGAGGGAGCAGAGCCAGTGTCATGGAGTTTAAAAGAGTGAGCCTGTGAGGGAGCAGAGCCAGTGTCATGGAGTTTTAAAGAGTGAGTCTGTGAGGGAGCAGAGCCAGTGTCATGGAGTTTAAAAGAGTGAGTCTATGAGGGAGCAGAGCCAGAGTCATGGAGTTTAAAAGAGTGAGTCTGTCAGGGATCAGAGGCAGAGTGGGGGAGTTTAAAAGAGTGAGCCTGTGAGGGAGCAGAGCCAGAGTCATGGAGTTTAAAAGATTGAGTCTGTGAGGGAGCAGAGCCAGAGGGGGGAGTTTAAAAGAGTGAGCCTGTGAGGGAGTAGAGCCTGTGTGGTGGACTTTAAAAGAGTGAGGCTGTGAGGGAGCAGAGCCAGAGTGGCGGAGTTTAAAAGAGTGATCCTGTAAGGGAGCAGAGCCAGTGTGGTGGAGTTTAAAAGAGTGAGCCTGTGAGGGAGCAGAGCCAGAGTGGCGGAGTTTAAAAGAGTGATCCTGTGAGGGAGCAGAGACAGTGTAGTGGAGTTTAAAAGAGTGAACCTGTGAGGGAGCAGAGACAGTGTAGTGGAGTTTAAAAGAGTGAACCTGTGAGGGAGCAGAGACAGTGTAGTGGAGTTTTAAGAGTGAACCTGTGAGGGAGCAGGGCCAGAGTGGCGGAGTTTAAAAGAGTGATCCTGTGAGGGAGCAGAGACAGTGTAGTGGAGTTTAAAAGAGTGAGACTGTGAGGGAGCAGAGCCAGTGTAGTGGAGTTTAAAAGAGTGAACCTGTGAGGGAGCAGAGCCAGAGTGGTGGAGTTTAAAAGAGTCAGCTTCTGAGGGAGCAGTGCCAGAGTGGGGGCTTTAAAAGAGTGAGCCTGTGAGGGAGTAGAGTCAGAGTGGGGGAGTTTAAAATAGTGAGCCTGTGAGGGAGCAGAGCCAGTGTCATGGAGTTTAAAAGAGTGAGTCTGTCAGGGAGCAGAGGCAGAGTGGGGGAGTTTAAAAGAGTGAGCCTGTGAGGGAGCAGAGCCAGTGTGGTGGACTTTAAAAGAGTGAGCCTGTGAGGGAGCAGAGCCAGAGTCATGGAGTTTAAAAGATTGAGTCTGTGAGGGAGCAGAGCCAGAGTGGGGGAGTTTAAAAGAGTGAGCCTGTGAGGGAGCAGAGCATGTGTGGTGGACTTTAAAACAGTGAGCCTGTGAGGGAGCAGAGCCAGAGTGGCGGAGTTTAAAAGAGTGATCCTGTGAGGGAGCAGAGCCAGTGTGGTGGAGTTTAAAAGAGTGAGCCTGTGAGGGAGCAGAGCCAGAGTGGTGGAGTTTAAAAGAGTGATCCTGTGAGGGAGCAGAGCCAGTGTGGTGGAGTTTAAAAGAGTGAACCTGTGAGGGAGCAGAGCCAGAGTGGTGGACTTTAAAAGAGTGAGCCTGTGAGGGAGCAGAGCCAGTGTAGTGGAGTTTAAAAGAGTGAGTCTGTGAGGGAGCAGAGCCAGAGTGGTGGACTTTAAAAGAGTGAGCCTGTGAGGGAGCAGAGCCAGAGTGGTGGAGTTTAAAAGAGTCAGCTTCTGAGGGAGCAGTGCCAGAGTGGGGGCTTTAAAAGAGTGAGCCTGTGAGGGAGTAGAGTCAGAGTGGGGGAGTTTAAAATAGTGAGCCTGTGAGGGAGCAGAGCCAGTGTCATGGAGTTTAAAAGAGTGAGTCTGTCAGGGAGCAGAGGCTGAGTGGGGGAGTTTAAAAGAGTGAGCCTGTGAGGGAGCAGAGCCAGTGTGGTGGACTTTAAAAGAGTGAGCCTGTGAGGGAGCAGAGCCAGAGTCATGGAGTTTAAAAGATTGAGTCTGTGAGGGAGCAGAGCCAGAGTGGGGAAGTTTAAAAGAGTGAGCCTGTGAGGGAGCAGAGCCTGTGTGGTGGACTTTAAAAGAGTGAGCCTGTGAGGGAGCAGAGCCAGAGTGGCGGAGTTTAAAAGAGTGATCCTGTGAGGGAGCAGAGCCAGTGTGGTGGAGTTTAAAAGAGTGAGCCTGTGAGGGAGCAGAGCCAGAGTGGCGGAGTTTAAAAGAGTGATCCTGTGAGGCAGCAGAGACAGTGTAGTGGAGTTTAAAAGAGTGAACCTGTGAGGGAGCAGGGCCAGAGTGGCGGAGTTTAAAAGAGTGAGACTGTGAGGGAGCAGAGCCAGTGTAGTGGAGTTCAAAAGAGTGAACCTGTGAGGGAGCAGAGCCAGAGTGGTGGACTTTAAAAGAGTGAGCCTGTGAGGGAGCAGAGCCAGTGTAGTGGAGTTTAAAAGAGTGAACCTGTGAGGGAGCAGAGCCAGAGTGGTGGACTTTAAAAGAGTGAGCCTGTGAGGGAGCAGAGCAAGTGTAGTGGAGTTTAAAAGAGTGAACCTGTGAGGGAGCAGAGCCAGTGTAGTGGAGTTTAAAAGAGTGAGTCTGTGAGGGAGCAGAGCCAGTGTAGTGGAGTTTAAAAGAGTGAACCTGTGAGGGAGCAGAGCCAGAGTGGCGGAGTTTAAAATAGTAAACCTGTTAGGGAGCCGAGTCAGAGTGGTGGACTTTAAAGAGTGAGTCTGTGAGGGAGCAGTGCCAGTGTGGTGGAGTTTAAAAGAGTGAGTCTGTGAGGGAGCAGAGCCAGTGTGGTGGAGTTCAAAAGAGTGAGCCTGTGAGGGAGCAATGCCAGAGTGGTGGACTTTAAAGAGTGAGTCTGTGAGGGAGCAGTGCCAGTGTGGTGGAGTTTAATAGAGTGAGCCTGTGAGGGAGCAGAGCCAGTGTCATGGAGTTTAAAAGAGTGAGTCTGTGAGGGAGCAGAGTCAGAGTGGGGGCGTTTAAAAGAGTGAGCCTGTGAGGGAGCAGAGCCAGTGTGGTGGAGTTTAAAAGAGTGAGCCTGTGAGGGAGCAGAGCCAGAGTCATGGAGTTTAAAAGAGTGAGTCTGTCAGGGAGCAGAGGCAGAGTGGGGGAGTTTAAAAGAGTGAGCCTGTGTGAGGGAGCAGAGCCAGTGTCATGGAGTTTAAAAGAGTGAGTCTGTGAGGGAGCAGAGCCAGAGTGGGGTAGTTTAAAAGAGTGAGCCTGTGAGGGAGCAGAGCCAGAGTGGGGGAGTTTGAAAGACTGAGCCTGTGAGGGAGCAGAGCCAGTGTCATGGAATTTAAAAGACTGAGTCTGTGAGGGAGCAGAGCCAGTGTCATGGAGTTAAAACAGTGACTCTGTGAGGGAGCAGAGCCAGTGTCATGGAGTTTAAAAGAGTGAGTCTGTGAGGGAGCAGAGCCAGTGTCATGGAGTTTAAAAGAGTGAGTCTGTGAGGGAGCAGAGCCAGAGTGGGGGAGTTTAAAAGAGTGAGCCTGTGAGGGAGCAGAGCCAGTGTGGTGGAGTTTAAAAGCGTGAGCCTGTGAGGGAGCAGAGCCAGTGTGGTCCAGTTTAAAAGAGTGATCCTGTGAGGGAGCAGAGACAGTGTAGTGGAGTTTAAAAGAGTGAACCTGTGAGGGAGCAGGGCCAGAGTGGCGGAGTTTAAAAGACTGAGTCTGTGAGGGAGCAGAGCCAGTGTAGTAGAGTTTAAAAGAGTTAACCTGTGAGGGAGCAGAGCCAGAGTGGTGGACTTTAAAAGAGTGAGCCTGTGAGGGAGCAGAGCCAGAGTGGTGGAGTTTAAAAGAGTCAGCTTCTGAGGGAGCAGTGCCAGAGTGGGGACTTTAAAAGAGTGAGCCTGTGAGGGAGTAGAGTCAGAGTGGGGGAGTTTAAAATAGTGAGCCTGTGAGCGAGCAGAGCCAGTGTGGTGGAGTTTAAAAGAGTGAGCCTGTGAGGGAGCAGAGCCAGACTGGTGGAGGTTAAAAGAGTGAGCCTGTGAGGGAGCAGAGCCAGAGTGGTGGAGTTTAGAAGAGTGAGCCTGAGAGGGAGCAGATCCAGTGTGGTGGAATTTAAAAGAGTGAGTCTGTGAGGGAGCAGTGTCAGTGTGGTGGAGTTTAAAAGAGTGAACGTGTGAGTGAGCAGAGTCAGAGTGGTGGAGTTTAATAGAGTGAATCTGTGAGGGAGCAGAGCCAGTGTGGTGGAGTTTATAAGAGTGAGCCTCTGAGGGAGCAGTGCCAGTGTGGTGGAGTTTAAATGAGTGAGCCTGTGAGTGAGCAGAGCCAGTGTGGTGGAGTTTAAAAGAGTGAGCCTGTGAGGGAGCAGAGCCAGAGTGGCGGAGTTTAAAAGAGTGAGCCTGTGAGGGAGCAGAGCCAGAGTGGTGGAGTTTAAAAGAGTGAGCCTGTGAGGGAGCAGAGCCAGAGTCATGGAGTTTAAAAGATTGAGTCTGTGAGGGAGCAGAGCCAGAGTGGGGGAGTTTAAAAGAGTGAGCCTGTGAGGGAGCAGAGTCTGTGTGGTGGACTTTAAAAGAGTGAGCCTGTGAGGGAGCAGAGCCAGAGTGGTGGAGTTTAAAAGAGTGATCCTGTGAGGGAGCAGAGCCAGTGTGGTGGAGTTTAAAAGAGTGAGCCTGTGAGGAAGCAGAGCCAGAGTGGCGGAGTTTAAAAGAGTGATCCTGTGAGGGAGCAGAGCCAGTGTAGTGGAGTTTAAAAGAGTGAACCTGTGAGGGAGCAGAGCCAGAGTGGTAGACTTTAAAAGAGTGAGCCTGTGAGGGAGCAGAGCCAGAGTGGTGGAGTTTAAAAGAGTGAGTCTGTGAGGGAGCAGAGCCAGTGTAGTGGAGTTTAAAAGAGTGAGTCTGTGAGGGAGCAGAGCCAGTGTAGTGGAGTTTAAAAGAGTGAACCTGTGAGGGAGCAGAGCCAGAGTGGCGGAGTTTAAAATAGTAAACCTGTTAGGGAGCCGAGTCAGAGTGGCGGAGTTTAAAAGAGTGAGCCTGTGAGGGAGCAGAGCCAGAGTGGTGGACTTTAAAGAGTGAGTCTGTGAGGGAGCAGTGCCAGTGTGGTGGAGTTTAAAAGAGTGAGTCTGTGAGGGAGCAGAGCCAGTGTGGTGGAGTTTAAAAGAGTGAGCCTGTGAGGGAACAATGCCAGAGTGGTGGACTTTAAAGAGTGAGTCTGTGAGGGAGCAGTGCCAGTGTGGTGGAGTTTAAAAGAGTGAGCCTGTGAGGGAGCAGAGCCAGTGTCATGGAGTTTAAAAGAGTGAGTCTGTGAGGGAGCAGAGCCAGAGTGGGGGCGTTTAAAAGAGTGAGCCTGTGAGGGAGCAGAGCCAGTGTGGTGGAGTTTAAAAGAGTGAGCCTGTGGGGGAGCAGAGCCAGAGTCATGGAGTTTAAAAGAGTGAGTCTGTCAGGGAGCAGAGGCAGAGTGGGGGAGTTTAAAAGAGTGATCCTGTGAGGGAGCAGAGCCAGTGTCATGGAGTTTAAAAGAGTGAGTCTGTGAGGGAGCAGAGCCAGAGTGGGGTAGTTTAAAAGAGTGAGCCTGTGAGGGAGCAGAGCCAGAGTGGGGGAGTTTAAAAGAGTGAGCCTGAGAGGGAGCAGAGCCAGTGTGGTGGAGTTTAAAAGAGTGAGCCTGTGAGGGAGCAGAGCCAGTGTGGTAGAGTTTAATAGAGTGAGCCTGTGAGGGAGCAGAGCCAGAGTGGCGGAGTTTAAAAGAGTGATCCTGTGAGGGAGCAGAGACAGTGTAGTGGAGTTTAAAAGAGTGAACCTGTGAGGGAGCAGGGCCAGAGTGGCGGAGTTTAAAACAGTGAGACTGTGAGGGAGCAGAGCCAGTGTAGTAGAGTTTAAAAGAGTTAACCTGTGAGGGAGCAGAGCCAGAGTGGTGGACTTTAAAAGAGTGAGCCTGTGAGGGAGCAGAGCCAGAGTGGTGGAGTTTAAAAGAGTCAGCTTCTGAGGGAGCAGTGCCAGAGTGGGGGCTTTAAAAGAGTGAGCCTGTGAGGGAGTAGAGTCAGAGTGGGGGAGTTTAAAATAGTGAGCCTGTGAGCGAGCAGAGCCAGTGTGGTGGAGTTTAAAAGCGTGAGCCTGTGAGGGAGCAGAGGCAGACTGGTGGAGGTTAAAAGAGTGAGCCTGTGAGGGAGCAGAGCCAGGATGGTGGAGTTTAAAAGAGTGAGCCTGAGAGGGAGCAGGTCCAGTGTGGTGGAGTTTAAAAGAGTGAGTCTGTGAGGGAGCAGAGCCAGTGTGGTGGAGTTTAAAAGAGTGAGCCTGTGAGGGAGCAGTGCCAGTGTGGTGGAGTTTAAAAGAGTGAGCCTGTGAGGGAGCAGAGCCAGTGTGGTGGAGTTTAAAAGAGTTAACGTGTGAGTGAGCAGAGTCAGAGTGGTGGAGTTTAATAGAGTGAATCTGTGAGGGAGCAGAGCCAGTGTGGTGGAGTCTAAAAGAGTGAGCCTGTGAGGGAGCAGAGCCAGTGTATTGGAGTTTATAAGAGTGAGCCTCTGAGGGAGCAGTGCCAGTGTGGTGGAGTTTAAATGAGTGAGCCTGTGAGTGAGCAGAGCCAGTGTGGTGGAGTTTAAAAGAGTGAGCTTGTGAGGGAGCAGTGCCAGTATGATGGAGTTTAAAAGAGTGAGCCTGTGAGGGAGCAGAGCCAGAGTGGCGGAGTTTAAAAGAGTGAGCCTGTGAGGGAGCAGAGCCAGAGTGGTGGAGTTTAAAAGAGTGAGCCTGTGAGGGAGCAGTGCCAGTGTGGTGGAGTTTAAAAGAGTGAGCCTGTGAGGGAGCAGAGCCAATATGATGGAGTTTAAAAGAGTGAGCCTGTGAGGGAGCAGTGCCAGTGTGGTGGAGTTTAAAAGAGTGAGCCTGTGAGGGAGCAGAGCCAGTGTGGTGGAGTTTAAAAGAGTGAGTCTGTGAGGGAGCAGAGCCAGTGCAGTGGAGTTTAAAAGAGTGAACCTGTGAGGGAGCAGAGCCAGAGTGGCGGAGTTTAAAATAGTAAACCTGTTAGGGAGCCGAGTCAGAGTGGCGGAGTTTAAAAGAGTGAGCCTGTGAGGGAGCAGAGCCAGAGTGGTGGACTTTAAAGAGTGAGTCTGTGAGGAAGCAGTGCCAGTGTGGTGGAGTTTAAAAGAGTGAGTCTGTGAGGGAGCAGAGCCAGTGTGGTGGAGTTTAAAAGAGTGAGCCTGTGAGGGAGCAATGCCAGAGTGGTGGACTTTAAAGAGTGAGTCTGTGAGGGAGCAGTGCCAGTGTGGTGGAGTTTAAAAGAGTGAGCCTGTGAGGGAGCAGAGCCAGTGTCATGGAGTTTAAAAGAGTGAGTCTGTGAGGGAGCAGAGCCAGAGTGGGGGCGTTTAAAAGAGTGAGCCTGTGAGGGAGCAGAGCCATTGTGGTGGAGTTTAAAAGAGTGAGCCTGTGAGGGAGCAGAGCCAGAGTCATGGAGTTTAAAAGAGTGAGTCTGTCAGGGAGCAGAGGCAGAGTGGGGGAGTTTAAAAGAGTGAGCCTGTGAGGGAGCAGAGCCAGTGTCATGGAGTTTAAAAGAGTGAGCCTGTGAGGGAGCAGAGCCAGAGTGGGGTAGTTTAAAAGAGTGAGCCTGTGAGGGAGCAGAGCCAGAGTGGGGGAGTTTAAAAGAGTGAGCCTGAGAGGGAGCAGAGCCAGTGTGGTGGAGTTTAAAAGAGTGAGCCTGTGAGGGAGCAGAGCCAGTGTGGTAGAGTTTAAAAGAGTCAGCCTGTGAGGGAGCAGAGCCAGAGTGGCGGAGTTTAAAAGAGTGATCCTGTGAGGGAGCAGAGACAGTGTAGTGGAGATTAAAAGAGTGAACCTGTGAGGGAGCAGGGCCAGAGTGGCGGAGTTTAAAAGAGTGAGACTGTGAGGGAGCAGAGCCAGTGTAGTAGAGTTTAAAAGAGTTAACCTGTGAGGGAGCAGAGCCAGAGTGGTGGAGTTTAAAAGAGTCAGCTTCTGAGGGAGCATTGCCAGAGTGGGGGCTTTAAAAGAGTGAGCCTGTGAGGGAGTAGAGTCAGAGTGGGGGAGTTTAAAATAGTGAGCCTGTGAGCGAGCAGAGCCAGTGTGGTGGAGTTTAAAAGAGTGAGCCTGTGAGGGAGCAGAGCCAGACTGGTGGAGGTTAAAAGAGTGAGCCTGTGAGGGAGCAGAGCCAGAGTGGTGGAGTTTAAAAGAGTGAGCCTGAGAGGGAGCAGGTCCAGTGTGGTGGAGTTTAAAAGAGTGAGTCTGTGAGGGAGCAGAGCCAGTGTGGTGGAGTTTAAAAGAGTGAGTCTGTGAGGGAGCAGTGCTAGTGTGGTGGAGTTTAAAAGAGTGAGCCTGTGAGGGAGCAGAGCCAGTGTGGTGGAGTTTAAAAGAGTGAACGTGTGAGTGAGCAGAGTCAGAGTGGTGGAGTTTAATAGAGTGAATCTGTGAGGGAGCAGAGCCAGTGTGATGGAGTCTAAAAGAGTGAGCCTGTGAGGGAGCAGAGCCAGTGTATTGGAGTTTATAAGAGTGAGCCTCTGAGGGAGCAGTGCCAGTGTGGTGGAGTTTAAATGAGTGAGCCTGTGAGTGAGCAGAGCCAGTGTGGTGGAGTTTAAAAGAGTGAGCCTGTGAGGGAGCAGTGCCAGTATGATGGAGTTTAAAAGAGTGAGCCTGTGTGGGAGCAGAGCCAGAGTGGCGGAGTTTAAAAGAGTGAGCCTGTGAGGGAGCAGAGCCAGAGTGGTGGAGTTTAAAAGAGTGAGCCTGTGAGGGAGCAGTGCCAGTGTGGTGGAGTTTAAAAGAGTGAGCCTGTGAGGGAGCAGAGCCAATATGATGGAGTTTAAAAGAGTGAGCCTGTGAGGGAGCAGAGCCAGAGTGGTGGTGTTTAAAAGAGTGAGCCTGTGAGGGAGCAGTGCCAGTGTGGTGGAGTTTAAAAGAGTGAGCCTGTGAGGGAGCAGAGCCAGTGTGGTGGAGTTTAAAAGAGTGGGGCCTGTGAGGGAGCAGAGCCAGTGTGGTGGAGTTTAAAAGAGTGAGTCTGTGAGGGAGCAGTGCCAGTGTGGTGGAGTTTAAAAGAGTGAACGTGTGAGTGAGCAGAGTCAGAGTGGTGGTGTTTAATAGAGTGAATCTGTGAGGGAGCAGAGCCAGTGTGGTGGAGTCTAAAAGAGTGAGCCTGTGAGGGAGCAGAGCCAGTGTATTGGAGTTTATAAGAGTGAGCCTCTGAGGGAGCAGTGCCAGTGTGGTGGAGTTTAAATGAGTGAGCCTGTGAGGGAGCAGAGCCAGTGAGGTGGAGTTTAAAAGAGTGAGCCTGTGAGGGAGCAGTGCCAGTATGATGGAGTTTAAAAGAGTGAGCCTGTGAGGGAGCAGAGCCAGAGTGGCGGAGTTTAAAAGAGTGAGCCTGTGAGGGAGCAGAGCCAGAGTGGTGGAGTTTAAAAGAGTGAGCCTGAGAGGGAGCAGGTCCAGTGTGGTGGAGTTTAAAAGAGTGAGTCTGTGAGGGAGCAGAGCCAGTGTGGTGGAGTTTAAAAGAGTGAGTCTGTGAGGGAGCAGTGCCAGTGTGGTGGAGTTTAAAAGAGTGAGCCTGTGAGGGAGCAGAGCCAGTGTGGTGGAGTTTAAAAGAGTGAACGTGTGAGTGAGCAGAGTCAGAGTGGTGGAGTTTAATAGAGTGAATCTGTGAGGGAGCAGAGCCAGTGTGGTGGAGTCTAAAAGAGTGAGCCTGTGAGGGAGCAGAGCCAGTGTATTGGAGTTTATAAGAGTGAGCCTCTGAGGGAGCAGTGCCAGTGTGGTGGAGTTTAAATGAGTGAGCCTGTGAGTGAGCAGAGCCAGTGTGGTGGAGTTTAAAAGAGTGATCCTGTGAGGGAGCAGTGCCAGTATGATGGAGTTTAAAAGAGTGAGCCTGTGAGGGAGAAGAGCCAGAGTGGCGGAGTTTAAAAGAGTGAGCCTGTGAGGGAGCAGAGCCAGAGTGGTGGAGTTTAAAAGAGTGAGCCTGTGAGGGAGCAGTGCCAGTGTGGTGGAGTTTAAAAGAGTGAGCCTGTGAGGGAGCAGAGCCAATATGCTGGAGTTTAAAAGAGTGAGCCTGTGAGGGAGCAGAGCCAGTGTGGTGGAGTTTAAAAGAGTGAGCCTGTGGGGGAGCAGAGCCAGAGTCATGGAGTTTAAAAGAGTGAGTCTGTCAGGGAGCAGAGGCAGAGTGGGGGAGTTTAAAAGAGTGATCCTGTGAGGGAGCAGAGCCAGTGTCATGGAGTTTAAAAGAGTGAGTCTGTGAGGGAGCAGAGCCAGAGTGGGGTAGTTTAAAAGAGTGAGCCTGTGAGGGAGCAGAGCCAGAGTGGGGGAGTTTAAAAGAGTGAGCCTGAGAGGGAGCAGAGCCAGTGTGGTGGAGTTTAAAAGAGTGAGCCTGTGAGGGAGCAGAGCCAGTGTGGTAGAGTTTAATAGAGTGAGCCTGTGAGGGAGCAGAGCCAGAGTGGCGGAGTTTAAAAGAGTGATCCTGTGAGGGAGCAGAGACAGTGTAGTGGAGTTTAAAAGAGTGAACCTGTGAGGGAGCAGGGCCAGAGTGGCGGAGTTTAAAACAGTGAGACTGTGAGGGAGCAGAGCCAGTGTAGTAGAGTTTAAAAGAGTTAACCTGTGAGGGAGCAGAGCCAGAGTGGTGGACTTTAAAAGAGTGAGCCTGTGAGGGAGCAGAGCCAGAGTGGTGGAGTTTAAAAGAGTCAGCTTCTGAGGGAGCAGTGCCAGAGTGGGGGCTTTAAAAGAGTGAGCCTGTGAGGGAGTAGAGTCAGAGTGGGGGAGTTTAAAATAGTGAGCCTGTGAGCGAGCAGAGCCAGTGTGGTGGAGTTTAAAAGAGTGAGCCTGTGAGGGAGCAGAGCCAGACTGGTGGAGGTTAAAAGAGTGAGCCTGTGAGGGAGCAGAGCCAGAGTGGTGGAGTTTAAAAGAGTGAGCCTGAGAGGGAGCAGGTCCAGTGTGGTGGAGTTTAAAAGAGTGAGTCTGTGAGGGAGCAGAGCCAGTGTGGTGGAGTTTAAAAGAGTGAGCCTGTGAGGGAGCAGTGCCAGTGTGGTGGAGTTTAAAAGAGTGAGCCTGTGAGGGAGCAGAGCCAGTGTGGTGGAGTTTAAAAGAGTGAACGTGTGAGTGAGCAGAGTCAGAGTGGTGGAGTTTAATAGAGTGAATCTGTGAGGGAGCAGAGCCAGTGTGGTGGAGTCTAAAAGAGTGAGCCTGTGAGGGAGCAGAGCCAGTGTATTGGAGTTTATAAGAGTGAGCCTCTGAGGGAGCAGTGCCAGTGTGGTGGAGTTTAAATGAGTGAGCCTGTGAGTGAGCAGAGCCAGTGTGGTGGAGTTTAAAAGAGTGAGCTTGTGAGGGAGCAGTGCCAGTATGATGGAGTTTAAAAGAGTGAGCCTGTGAGGGAGCAGAGCCAGAGTGGCGGAGTTTAAAAGAGTGAGCCTGTGAGGGAGCAGAGCCAGAGTGGTGGAGTTTAAAAGAGTGAGCCTGTGAGGGAGCAGTGCCAGTGTGGTGGAGTTTAAAAGAGTGAGCCTGTGAGGGAGCAGAGCCAATATGATGGAGTTTAAAAGAGTGAGCCTGTGAGGGAGCAGTGCCAGTGTGGTGGAGTTTAAAAGAGTGAGCCTGTGAGGGAGCAGAGCCAGTGTGGTGGAGTTTAAAAGAGTGGGGCCTGTGAGGGAGCAGAGCCAGTGTGGTGGAGTTTAAAAGAGTGAGTCTGTGAGGGAGCAGTGCCAGTGTGGTGGAGTTTAAAAGAGTGAACGTGTGAGTGAGCAGAGTCAGAGTGGTGGTGTTTAATGGAGTGAATCTGTGAGGGAGCAGAGCCAGTGTGGTGGAGTCTAAAAGAGTGAGCCTGTGAGGGAGCAGAGCCAGTGTATTGGAGTTTATAAGAGTGAGCCTCTGAGGGAGCAGTGCCAGTGTGGTGGAGTTTAAAAGAGTGAGTCTGTGAGGGAGCAGAGCCAGTGCAGTGGAGTTTAAAAGAGTGAACCTGTGAGGGAGCAGAGCCAGAGTGGCGGAGTTTAAAATAGTAAACCTGTTAGGGAGCCGAGTCAGAGTGGCGGAGTTTAAAAGAGTGAGCCTGTGAGGGAGCAGAGCCAGAGTGGTGGACTTTAAAGAGTGAGTCTGTGAGGAAGCAGTGCCAGTGTGGTGGAGTTTAAAAGAGTGAGTCTGTGAGGGAGCAGAGCCAGTGTGGTGGAGTTTAAAAGAGTGAGCCTGTGAGGGAGCAATGCCAGAGTGGTGGACTTTAAAGAGTGAGTCTGTGAGGGAGCAGTGCCAGTGTGGTGGAGTTTAAAAGAGTGAGCCTGTGAGGGAGCAGAGCCAGTGTCATGGAGTTTAAAAGAGTGAGTCTGTGAGGGAGCAGAGCCAGAGTGGGGGCGTTTAAAAGAGTGAGCCTGTGAGGGAGCAGAGCCATTGTGGTGGAGTTTAAAAGAGTGAGCCTGTGAGGGAGCAGAGCCAGAGTCATGGAGTTTAAAAGAGTGAGTCTGTCAGGGAGCAGAGGCAGAGTGGGGGAGTTTAAAAGAGTGAGCCTGTGAGGGAGCAGAGCCAGTGTCATGGAGTTTAAAAGAGTGAGCCTGTGAGGGAGCAGAGCCAGAGTGGGGTAGTTTAAAAGAGTGAGCCTGTGAGGGAGCAGAGCCAGAGTGGGGGAGTTTAAAAGAGTGAGCCTGAGAGGGAGCAGAGCCAGTGTGGTGGAGTTTAAAAGAGTGAGCCTGTGAGGGAGCAGAGCCAGTGTGGTAGAGTTTAAAAGAGTCAGCCTGTGAGGGAGCAGAGCCAGAGTGGCGGAGTTTAAAAGAGTGATCCTGTGAGGGAGCAGAGACAGTGTAGTGGAGTTTAAAAGAGTGAACCTGTGAGGGAGCAGGGCCAGAGTGGCGGAGTTTAAAAGAGTGAGACTGTGAGGGAGCAGAGCCAGTGTAGTAGAGTTTAAAAGAGTTAACCTGTGAGGGAGCAGAGCCAGAGTGGTGGACTTTAAAAGAGTGAGCCTGTGAGGGAGCAGAGCCAGAGTGGTGGAGTTTAAAAGAGTCAGCTTCTGAGGGAGCATTGCCAGAGTGGGGGCTTTAAAAGAGTGAGCCTGTGAGGGAGTAGAGTCAGAGTGGGGGAGTTTAAAATAGTGAGCCTGTGAGCGAGCAGAGCCAGTGTGGTGGAGTTTAAAAGAGTGAGCCTGTGAGGGAGCAGAGCCAGACTGGTGGAGGTTAAAAGAGTGAGCCTGTGAGGGAGCAGAGCCAGAGTGGTGGAGTTTAAAAGAGTGAGCCTGAGAGGGAGCAGGTCCAGTGTGGTGGAGTTTAAAAGAGTGAGTCTGTGAGGGAGCAGAGCCAGTGTGGTGGAGTTTAAAAGAGTGAGTCTGTGAGGGAGCAGTGCTAGTGTGGTGGAGTTTAAAAGAGTGAGCCTGTGAGGGAGCAGAGCCAGTGTGGTGGAGTTTAAAAGAGTGAACGTGTGAGTGAGCAGAGTCAGAGTGGTGGAGTTTAATAGAGTGAATCTGTGAGGGAGCAGAGCCAGTGTGATGGAGTCTAAAAGAGTGAGCCTGTGAGGGAGCAGAGCCAGTGTATTGGAGTTTATAAGAGTGAGCCTCTGAGGGAGCAGTGCCAGTGTGGTGGAGTTTAAATGAGTGAGCCTGTGAGTGAGCAGAGCCAGTGTGGTGGAGTTTAAAAGAGTGAGCCTGTGAGGGAGCAGTGCCAGTATGATGGAGTTTAAAAGAGTGAGCCTGTGTGGGAGCAGAGCCAGAGTGGCGGAGTTTAAAAGAGTGAGCCTGTGAGGGAGCAGAGCCAGAGTGGTGGAGTTTAAAAGAGTGAGCCTGTGAGGGAGCAGTGCCAGTGTGGTGGAGTTTAAAAGAGTGAGCCTGTGAGGGAGCAGAGCCAATATGATGGAGTTTAAAAGAGTGAGCCTGTGAGGGAGCAGAGCCAGAGTGGTGGTGTTTAAAAGAGTGAGCCTGTGAGGGAGCAGTGCCAGTGTGGTGGAGTTTAAAAGAGTGAGCCTGTGAGGGAGCAGAGCCAGTGTGGTGGAGTTTAAAAGAGTGGGGCCTGTGAGGGAGCAGAGCCAGTGTGGTGGAGTTTAAAAGAGTGAGTCTGTGAGGGAGCAGTGCCAGTGTGGTGGAGTTTAAAAGAGTGAACGTGTGAGTGAGCAGAGTCAGAGTGGTGGTGTTTAATAGAGTGAATCTGTGAGGGAGCAGAGCCAGTGTGGTGGAGTCTAAAAGAGTGAGCCTGTGAGGGAGCAGAGCCAGTGTATTGGAGTTTATAAGAGTGAGCCTCTGAGGGAGCAGTGCCAGTGTGGTGGAATTTAAATGAGTGAGCCTGTGAGGGAGCAGAGCCAGTGAGGTGGAGTTTAAAAGAGTGAGCCTGTGATGGAGCAGTGCCAGTATGATGGAGTTTAAAAGAGTGAGCCTGTGAGGGAGCAGAGCCAGAGTGGCGGAGTTTAAAAGAGTGAGCCTGTGAGGGAGCAGAGCCAGAGTGGTGGAGTTTAAAAGAGTGAGCCTGAGAGGGAGCAGGTCCAGTGTGGTGGAGTTTAAAAGAGTGAGTCTGTGAGGGAGCAGAGCCAGTGTGGTGGAGTTTAAAAGAGTGAGTCTGTGAGGGAGCAGTGCCAGTGTGGTGGAGTTTAAAAGAGTGAGCCTGTGAGGGAGCAGAGCCAGTGTGGTGGAGTTTAAAAGAGTGAACGTGTGAGTGAGCAGAGTCAGAGTGGTGGAGTTTAATAGAGTGAATCTGTGAGGGAGCAGAGCCAGTGTGGTGGAGTCTAAAAGAGTGAGCCTGTGAGGGAGCAGAGCCAGTGTATTGGAGTTTATAAGAGTGAGCCTCTGAGGGAGCAGTGCCAGTGTGGTGGAGTTTAAATGAGTGAGCCTGTGAGTGAGCAGAGCCAGTGTGGTGGAGTTTAAAAGAGTGAGCCTGTGAGGGAGCAGTGCCAGTATGATGGAGTTTAAAAGAGTGAGCCTGTGAGGGAGCAGAGCCAGAGTGGCGGAGTTTAAAAGAGTGAGCCTGTGAGGGAGCAGAGCCAGAGTGGTGGAGTTTAAAAGAGTGAGCCTGTGAGGGAGCAGTGCCAGTGTGGTGGAGTTTAAAAGAGTGAGCCTGTGAGGGAGCAGAGCCAATATGCTGGAGTTTAAAAGAGTGAGCCTGTGAGGGAGCAGAGCCAGAGTGGTGGTGTTTAAAAGAGTGAGCCTGTGAGGGAGCAGTGCCAGTGTGGTGGAGTTTAAAAGAGTGAGCCTGTGAGGGAGCAGAGCCAGTGTGGTGGAGTTTAAAAGAGTGGGGCCTGTGAGGGAGCAGAGCCAGTGTGGTGGAGTTTAAAAGAGTGAGTCTGTGAGGGAGCAGTGCCAGTGTGGTGGAGTTTTAAAGAGTGAACGTGTGAGTGAGCAGAGTCAGAGTGGTGGTGTTTAACAGAGTGAATCTGTGAGGGAGCAGAGCCAGTGTGGTGGAGTCTAAAAGAGTGAGCCTGTGAGGGAGCAGAGCCAGTGTATTGGAGTTGATAAGAGTGAGCCTCTGAGGGAGCAGTGCCAGTGTGGTGGAGTTTAAATGAGTGAGCCTGTGAGTGAGCAGAGCCAGTGTGGTGGAGTTTAAAAGAGTGAGCCTGTGAGGGAGCAGTGCCAGTATGATGGAGTTTAAAAGAGTGAGCCTGTGAGGGAGCAGAGCCAGAGTGGCGGAGTTTAAAAGAGTGAGCCGGTGAGGGAGCAGAGCCAGAGTGGTGGAGTTTAAATGAGTGAGCCTGTGAGGGAGCAGTGCCAGTGTGGTGGAGTTTAAAAGAGTGAGCCTGTGAGGGAGCAGAGCCAGACTGGTGGAGGTTAAAAGAGTGAGCCTGTGAGGGAGCAGAGCCAGAGTGGTAGAGTTTAAAAGAGTGAGCCTGAGAGGGAGCAGGGCCAGAGTGGCGGAGTTTAAAAGAGTGAGACTGTGAGGGAGCAGAGCCAGTGTAGTAGAGTTTAAAAGATTTAACCTGTGAGGGAGCAGAGCCAGAGTGGTGGACTTTAAAAGAGTGAGCCTGTGAGGGAGCAGAGCCAGAGTGGTGGAGTTTAAAAGAGTCAGCTTCTGAGGGAGCAGTGCCAGAGTGGGGGCTTTAAAAGAGTGAGCCTGTGAGGGAGTAGAGTCAGAGTGGGGGAGTTTAAAATAGTGAGCCTGAGAGCGAGCAGAGCCAGTGTGGTGGAGTTTAAAAGAGTGAGCCTGTGAGGGAGCAGAGCCAGACTGGTGGAGGTTAAAAGAATGAGCCTGTGAGGGAGCAGAGCCAGAGTTGTGGAGTTTAAAAGAGTCAGCCTGAGAGGGAGCAGGACCAGTGTGGTGGAGTTTAAAAGAGTGAGTCTGTGAGGGAGCAGAGCCAGTGTGGTGGAGTTTAAAAGAGTGAGTCTGTGAGGGAGCAGTGCCAGTGTGGTGGAGTTTAAAAGAGTGAATCTGTGAGGGAGCAGAGCCAGTGTGGTGGAGTTTAAAAGAGTGAGCCTGTGAGGGAGCAGTGCCAGTGTGGTGGAGTTTAAAAGAGTGAGCCTGTGAGGGAGCAGAGCCAATATGATGGAGTTTAAAAGAGTGAGCCTGTGAGGGAGCAGAGCCAGAGTGGTGGTGTTTAAAAGAGTGAGCCTGTGAGGGAGCAGTGCCAGTGTGGTGGAGTTTAAAAGAGTGAGCCTGTGAGGGAGCAGAGCCAGTGTGGTGGAGTTTAAAAGAGTGGGGCCTGTGAGGGAGCAGAGCCAGTGTGGTGGAGTTTAAAAGAGTGAGTCTGTGAGGGAGCAGTGCCAGTGTGGTGGAGTTTTAAAGAGTGAACGTGTGAGTGAGCAGAGTCAGAGTGGTGGTGTTTAACAGAGTGAATCTGTGAGGGAGCAGAGCCAGTGTGGTGCAGTCTAAAAGAGTGAGCCTGTGAGGGAGCAGAGCCAGTGTATTGGAGTTGATAAGAGTGAGCCTCTGAGGGAGCAGTGCCAGTGTGGTGGAGTTTAAATGAGTGAGCCTGTGAGTGAGCAGAGCCAGTGTGGTGGAGTTTAAAAGAGTGAGCCTGTGAGGGAGCAGTGCCAGTATGATGGAGTTTAAAAGAGTGAGCCTGTGAGGGAGCAGAGCCAGAGTGGCGGAGTTTAAAAGAGTGAGCCGGTGAGGGAGCAGAGCCAGAGTGGTGGAGTTTAAATGAGTGAGCCTGTGAGGGAGCAGTGCCAGTGTGGTGGAGTTTAAAAGAGTGAGCCTGTGAGGGAGCAGAGCCAGACTGGTGGAGGTTAAAAGAGTGAGCCTGTGAGGGAGCAGAGCCAGAGTGGTAGAGTTTAAAAGAGTGAGCCTGAGAGGGAGCAGGTCCAGTGTGGTGGAGTTTAAAAGAGTGAGTCTGTGAGGGAGCAGAGCCAGTGTGGTGGAGTTTAAAAGAGTGAGTCTGTGAGGGAGCAGTGCCAGTGTGGTGGAGTTTAAAAGAGTGAACGTGTGAGGGAGCAGAGACAGTGTAGTGGAGTTTAAAAGAGTGAACCTGTGAGGGAGCAGGGCCAGAGTGGCGGAGTTTAAAAGAGTGAGACTGTGAGGGAGCAGAGCCAGTGTAGTAGAGTTTAAAAGATTTAACCTGTGAGGGAGCAGAGCCAGAGTGGTGGACTTTAAAAGAGTGAGCCTGTGAGGGAGCAGAGCCAGAGTGGTGGAGTTTAAAAGAGTCAGCTTCTGAGGGAGCAGTGCCAGAGTGGGGGCTTTAAAAGAGTGAGCCTGTGAGGGAGTAGAGTCAGAGTGGGGGAGTTTAAAATAGTGAGCCTGAGAGCGAGCAGAGCCAGTGTGGTGGAGTTTAAAAGAGTGAGCCTGTGAGGGAGCAGAGCCAGACTGGTGGAGGTTAAAAGAATGAGCCTGTGAGGGAGCAGAGCCAGAGTTGTGGAGTTTAAAAGAGTCAGCCTGAGAGGGAGCAGGACCAGTGTGGTGGAGTTTAAAAGAGTGAGTCTGTGAGGGAGCAGAGCCAGTGTGGTGGAGTTTAAAAGAGTGAGTCTGTGAGGGAGCAGTGCCAGTGTGGTGGAGTTTAAAAGAGTGAATCTGTGAGGGAGCAGAGCCAGTGTGGTGGAGTTTAAAAGAGTGAGCCTGTGAGGGAGCAGTGCCAGTGTGGTGGAGTTTAAAAGAGTGAGCCTGTGAGGGAGCAGAGCCAATATGATGGAGTTTAAAAGAGTGAGCCTGTGAGGGAGCAGAGCCAGAGTGGTGGTGTTTAAAAGAGTGAGCCTGTGAGGGAGCAGTGCCAGTGTGGTGGAGTTTAAAAGAGTGAGCCTGTGAGGGAGCAGAGCCAGTGTGGTGGAGTTTAAAAGAGTGGGGCCTGTGAGGGAGCAGAGCCAGTGTGGTGGAGTTTAAAAGAGTGAGTCTGTGAGGGAGCAGTGCCAGTGTGGTGGAGTTTTAAAGAGTGAACGTGTGAGTGAGCAGAGTCAGAGTGGTGGTGTTTAACAGAGTGAATCTGTGAGGGAGCAGAGCCAGTGTGGTGCAGTCTAAAAGAGTGAGCCTGTGAGGGAGCAGAGCCAGTGTATTGGAGTTGATAAGAGTGAGCCTCTGAGGGAGCAGTGCCAGTGTGGTGGAGTTTAAATGAGTGAGCCTGTGAGTGAGCAGAGCCAGTGTGGTGGAGTTTAAAAGAGTGAGCCTGTGAGGGAGCAGTGCCAGTATGATGGAGTTTAAAAGAGTGAGCCTGTGAGGGAGCAGAGCCAGAGTGGCGGAGTTTAAAAGAGTGAGCCGGTGAGGGAGCAGAGCCAGAGTGGTGGAGTTTAAATGAGTGAGCCTGTGAGGGAGCAGTGCCAGTGTGGTGGAGTTTAAAAGAGTGAGCCTGTGAGGGAGCAGAGCCAGACTGGTGGAGGTTAAAAGAGTGAGCCTGTGAGGGAGCAGAGCCAGAGTGGTAGAGTTTAAAAGAGTGAGCCTGAGAGGGAGCAGGTCCAGTGTGGTGGAGTTTAAAAGAGTGAGTCTGTGAGGGAGCAGAGCCAGTGTGGTGGAGTTTAAAAGAGTGAGTCTGTGAGGGAGCAGTGCCAGTGTGGTGGAGTTTAAAAGAGTGAACGTGTGAGGGAGCAGAGACAGTGTAGTGGAGTTTAAAAGAGTGAACCTGTGAGGGAGCAGGGCCAGAGTGGCGGAGTTTAAAAGAGTGAGACTGTGAGGGAGCAGAGCCAGTGTAGTAGAGTTTAAAAGATTTAACCTGTGAGGGAGCAGAGCCAGAGTGGTGGACTTTAAAAGAGTGAGCCTGTGAGGGAGCAGAGCCAGAGTGGTGGAGTTTAAAAGAGTCAGCTTCTGAGGGAGCAGTGCCAGAGTGGGGGCTTTAAAAGAGTGAGCCTGTGAGGGAGTAGAGTCAGAGTGGGGGAGTTTAAAATAGTGAGCCTGAGAGCGAGCAGAGCCAGTGTGGTGGAGTTTAAAAGAGTGAGCCTGTGAGGGAGCAGAGCCAGACTGGTGGAGGTTAAAAGAATGAGCCTGTGAGGGAGCAGAGCCAGAGATGTGGAGTTTAAAAGAGTCAGCCTGAGAGGGAGCAGGACCAGTGTGGTGGAGTTTAAAAGAGTGAGTCTGTGAGGGAGCAGAGCCAGTGTGGTGGAGTTTAAAAGAGTGAGTCTGTGAGGGAGCAGTGCCAGTGTGGTGGAGTTTAAAAGAGTGAGCCTGTGAGGGAGCAGAGCCAGTGTGGTGGAGTTTAAAAGAGTGAACGTGTGAGTGAGCAGAGTCAGAGTGGTGGAGTTTAATAGAGTGAATCTGTGAGGGAGCAGAGCCAGTGTGGTGGAGTCTAAAAGAGTGAGCCTGTGAGGGAGCAGAGCCAGTGTATTGGACTTTATAAGAGTGAGCCTCTATTGTGCAGTGCCAGTGTGGTGGAGTTTAAATGAGTGAGCCTGTGAGTGAGCAGAGCCAGTGTGGTGGAGTTTAAAAGAGTGAGCCTGTGAGGGAGCAGTGCCAGTATGATGGAGTTTAAAAGAGTGAGCCTGTGAGGGAGCAGAGCCAGAGTGGCGGAGTTTTAAAGAGTGAGCCTGTGAGGGAGCAGAGCCAGAGTAGTGGAGTTTAAAAGAGTGAGCCTGAGAGGGAGCAGGTCCAGTGTGGTGGAGTTTAAAAGAGTGAGTCTGTGAGGGAGCAGAGCCAGTGTGGTGGAGTTTAAAAGAGTGAGTCTGTGAGGGAGCAGTGCTAGTGTGGTGGAGTTTAAAAGAGTGAGCCTGTGAGGGAGCAGAGCCAGTGTGGTGGAGTTTAAAAGAGTGAACGTGTGAGTGAGCAGAGTCAGAGTGGTGGAGTTTAATAGAGTGAGCCTGTGAGTGAGCAGAGCCAGTGTGGTGGAGTTTAAAAGAGTGAGCCTGTGAGGGAGCAGTGCCAGTGTGGTGGAGTTTAAAAGAGTGAGCCTGTGAGTGAGCAGAGCCAGTGTGGTGGAGTTTAAAAGAGTGAGCCTGTGAGGGAGCAGTGCCAGTATGATGGAGTTTTAAAGAGTGAGCCTGTGTGGGAGCAGAGCCAGAGTGGCGGAGTTTAAATGAGTGAGCCTGTGAGTGAGCAGAGCCAGTGTGGTGGAGTTTAAAAGAGTGAGCCTGTGAGGGAGCAGTGCCAGTATGATGGAGTTTAAAAGAGTGAGCCTGTGTGGGAGCAGAGCCAGAGTGGCGGAGTTTAAAAGAGTGAGCCTGTGAGGGAGCAGAGCCAGAGTGGTGGAGTTTAAAAGAGTGAGCCTGTGAGGGAGCAGTGCCAGTGTGGTGGAGTTTAAAAGAGTGAGCCTGTGAGGGAGCAGTGCCAGTGTGGTGGAGTTTAAATGAGTGAGCCTGTGAGTGAGCAGAGCCAGTGTGGTGGAGTTTAAAAGAGTGAGCCTGTGAGGGAGCAGTGCCAGTATGATGGAGTTTAAAAGAGTGAGCCTGTGTGGGAGCAGAGCCAGAGTGGCGGAGTTTAAAAGAGTGAGCCTGTGAGGGAGCAGAGCCAGAGTGGTGGAGTTTAAAAGAGTGAGCCTGTGAGGGAGCAGTGCCAGTGTGGTGGAGTTTAAAAGAGTGAGCCTGTGAGGGAGCAGAGCCAATATGATGGAGTTTAAAATAGTGAGCCTGTGAGGGAGCAGAGCCAGAGTGGTGGTGTTTAAAAGAGTGAGCCTGTGAGGGAGCAGTGCCAGTGTGGTGGAGTTTAAAAGAGTGAGCCTGTGAGGGAGCAGAGCCAGTGTGGTGGAGTTTAAAAGAGTGGGGCCTGTGAGGGAGCAGAGCCAGTGTGGTGGAGTTTAAAAGAGTGAGTCTGTGAGGGAGCAGTGCCAGTGTGGTGGAGTTTAAAAGAGTGAACGTGTGAGTGAGCAGAGTCAGAGTGGTGGTGTTTAATAGAGTGAATCTGTGAGGGAGCAGAGCCAGTGTGGTGGAGTCCAAAAGAGTGAGCCTGTGAGGGAGCTGAGCCAGTGTATTGGAGTTTATAAGAGTGAGCCTCTGAGGGAGCAGTGCCAGTGTGGTGGAGTTTAAATGAGTGAGCCTGTGAGGGAGCAGAGCCAGTGTGGTGGAGTTTAAAAGAGTGAGCCTGTGAGGGAGCAGTGCCAGTATGATGGAGTTTAAAAGAGTGAGCCTGTGAGGGAGCAGAGCCAGAGTGGCGGAGTTTAAAAGAGTGAGCCTCTGAGGGAGCAGAGCCAGAGTGGTGGAGTTTAAAAGAGTGAGCCTGAGAGGGAGCAGGTCCAGTGTGGTGGAGTTTAAAAGAGTGAGTCTGTGAGGGAGCAGAGCCAGTGTGGAGGACTTCAAAAGGGTGAGCCTGTGAGGGAGCAGTGCCAGTGCGGTGGAGTTTAAAACAGTGAACCTGTGAGGGAGCAGAGCCAGTGTGGTGGAGTTTAAAAGAGTGAGCCTGTGAGGGAGCAGACCCAGAGTGGGGGAGTTTGAAAGAGTGAGCCTGTGAGGGAACAGAGCCAGAGTGGGGGAGTTTAAAAGAGTGAGCCTGTGAGGGAGCAGAGCCAGAGTGGGGGAGTTTAAAGGAGTGAGCCTGTGAGGGACCAGAGCCAGAGTGGTGGAGTTTAAAAGAGTGAGCCGGTGAGGGAGCAGAGCCAGAGTGGGGGAGTTTAAATGAGTGAGCCTGTGAAGGAGCAGTGCCAGTGTGGTGGAGTTTAAAAGAGTGAGCCTGTGAGGGAGCAGTGCCAGTGTGGTGGAGTTTAAAAGAGTGAGCCTGTGAGGGAGCAGAGCCAGTGTGGTGGAGTTTAAAAGAGTGAGCCTGTGAGGGAGCAGTGCCAGAGTGGTGGAGTTTAAAAGAGTGAGCCTGTGAGGGAGCAGAGCTTGTGAGGATGCAGAGCCAGAGTGGTGGATTTTAAAAGAGTGAGTCTGTGAGGGAGCAGAGCCAGTGTGGTGGAGTTTAAAAGAGTGAGTCTGTGAGGGAGTGGAGCCAGAGTGGGCGAGTTTGGAAGAGTGAACCTGTGAGGGAGCAGAGCCAGAGTGGTGGACTTTAAAAGAGTGAGCCTGTAAGGGAGCAGAGCCAGAGTGGGGGAGTTTAAAAGAGTGAGCCTGTGTGGGAGCAGAGCCAGAGTGGGGGAGTTTGAAAGAGTGAGCCTGTGAGGGAGCAGAGCCAGAGTGGGGGAGTTTAAAAGAGTGAGCCTGTGAGGGAGCAGAGCCAGAGTGGGGGAGTTTAAAAGAGTGAGCCTGTGAGGGAGCAGAGCCAGAGTGGTGGACTTGAAAAAAGTGAGCCTGTGAGGGAGCAGTGCCAGTGTGGCGGAGTTTGAAAATTGAGCCTGAGAGGGAGCAGTGCCAGTGTGGTGGACTTTAAAAGAGTGAGCCTGTGAGGGAGCTGTGCCAGTGTGGTGGAGTTTAAAATAGAGAGCCTGTGAGAGAGCAGAGCCAGAGTTGCGGCGTTTAAAAGAGTGAACCTGTGAGGGAGCAGGGCCAGTGTGGTGGAGTTTAAAAGAGTGAGCCTGTGAGGGAGCTGTGCCAGTGTGGTGGAGTTTAAAAGAGAGAGCCTGTGAGGGAGCAGAGCCAGAGTGGCAGAGTTTAAAAGAGTGAGCCTGCGAGGGAGCAGTGCCAGTGTGGTGGAGTTTAAAAGAGTGAGCCTGTGAGGGAGCAGAGCCAGTGTGGTGGAGGTTAAAATAGTGAACCTGTGAGGGAGCAGTGCCAGTGTGGTGGAGTTTAAAAGAGTGAGCCTGTGAGGGAGCAGAGCCAGTGTGGTGGAGTTTAAAATAGTCAACCAGTGAGGGAGCAGAGCCAGTGCGGTGGAGTTTAAAATAGTGAACCTGTGAGGGAGCAGTGCCAGAGTTGTGGAGTTTAAAATAGTGAACCTGTGACGGAGCAGAGCCAATATGGTGGAGTTTAAAAGAGTGAGCCTGCGAGTGAGCAGAGCCAATGTGGTGGAGTTTAAATGAGTGAGCCTGTGAGGGAGCAGAGCCAGTGTGGTGGAGATTAAAATAGTGAGCCTGTGAGGGAGCAGAGCCAGTGTGGTGGAGTTTAATAGAGTGAGCTTGTGAGGGTGCAGAGCCAGAGTGGTGGATTTTAAAAGAGTGAGTCTGTGAGGGAGCAGTGCCAGTGTGGTGGAGTTTAAAAGAGTGAACCTGTGAGGGAGCAGAGCCAGTGTGGTGGAGTTTAAAATAGTGAACCTGTGCGGGAGCAGTGCCAGTGTGGTGGAGTTTAAAAGAATGAGCCTGTGAGGGAGCAGTGCCAGTGAGGTGGACTTTGAAAGAGTGAGCCTGTGAGGGAGCAGTGCCAGTGAGGTGGACTTTAAAAATTGAGCCTGTGAGGGAGCAGTGCCAGTTTGGTGGAGTTTAAAATAGTGAACCTGTGAGGGAGCAGTGCCAGTGTGGTGGAATTTATAAAGATTGAGCCTGTGAGGGAGCAGTGCCAGTGTGGTGGAATTTAAAAGATTGAGCCTGTGAGGGAGCATTGCCAGTGTGGTGGAGTTTAAAAGAGTGAACCTGTGAGGGAGCAGAGCCAGTGTGGTGGAGTTTAAAATAGTGAACCTGTGAGGGAGCAGAGCCAGTGTGGTGGGGTTTAAAATAGTGAACCTGTAAGGGAGCAGAGCCAGTGTGGTGGACTTTAAAAGAGTGAGCCTGTGAGGGAGCAGAGCCAGTGTGGTGGAGTTTAAAAGAGTGAACCTGTAAGGGAGCAGAGCCAGTGTGGTGGACTTTAAAATAGTGAACCTGTGAGGGAGCAGTGCCAGATTGGTGGAGTTTAAAAGAGTGAGGCTGTGAGGGAGCAGAGCCAGTGTGGTGGAGTTTAAAATAGTGAAACTGTGAGGGAGCAGAGCCAGTGTGGAGGACTTCAAAAGGGTGAGCCTGTGAGGGAGCAGTGCCAGTGCGGTGGAGTTTAAAACAGTGAACCTGTGAGGGAGCAGAGCCAGTGTGGTGGAGTTTAAAAGAGTGAGCCTGTGAGGGAGCAGACCCAGAGTGGGGGAGTTTGAAAGAGTGAGCCTGTGAGGGAACAGAGCCAGAGTGGGGGAGTTTAAAAGAGTGAGCCTGTGAGGGAGCAGAGCCAGAGTGGGGGAGTTTAAAGGAGTGAGCCTGTGAGGGACCAGAGCCAGAGTGGTGGAGTTTAAAAGAGTGAGCCTGTGAGGGAGCAGAGCCAGAGTGGGGGAGTTTAAATGAGTGAGCCTGTGAAGGAGCAGTGCCAGTGTGGTGGAGTTTAAAAGAGTGAGCCTGTGAGGGAGCAGTGCCAGTGTGGTGGAGTTTAAAAGAGTGAGCCTGTGAGGGAGCAGAGCCAGTGTGGTGGAGTTTAAAAGAGTGAGCCTGTGAGGGAGCAGTGCCAGAGTGGTGGAGTTTAAAAGAGTGAGCCTGTGAGGGAGCAGAGCCTGTGAGGGTGCAGAGCCAGAGTGGTGGATTTTAAAAGAGTGAGTCTGTGAGGGAGCAGAGCCAGTGTGGTGGAGTTTAAAAGAGTGAGTCTGTGAGGGAGTGGAGCCAGAGTGGGCGAGTTTGGAAGAGTGAACCTGTGAGGGAGCAGAGCCAGAGTGGTGGACTTTAAAAGAGTGAGCCTGTAAGGGAGCAGAGCCAGAGTGGGGGAGTTTAAAAGAGTGAGCCTGTGTGGGAGCAGAGCCAGAGTGGGGGAGTTTGAAAGAGTGAGCCTGTGAGGGAGCAGAGCCAGAGTGGGGGAGTTTAAAAGAGAGAGCCTGTGAGGGAGCAGAGCCAGAGTGGGGGAGTTTAAAAGAGTGAGCCTGTGAGGGAGCAGAGCCAGAGTGGTGGACTTGAAAAAAGTGAGCCTGTGAGGGAGCAGTGCCAGTGTGGCGGAGTTTGAAAATTGAGCCTGAGAGGGAGCAGTGCCAGTGTGGTGGACTTTAAAAGAGTGAGCCTGTGAGGGAGCTGTGCCAGTGTGGTGGAGTTTAAAATAGCGAGCCTGTGAGAGAGCAGAGCCAGAGTTGCGGCGTTTAAAAGAGTGAACCTGTGAGGGAGCAGGGCCAGTGTGGTGGAGTTTAAAAGAGTGAGCCTGTGAGGGAGCTGTGCCAGTGTGGTGGAGTTTAAAAGAGAGAGCCTGTGAGGGAGCAGAGCCAGAGTGGCAGAGTTTAAAAGAGTGAGCCTGCGAGGGAGCAGTGCCAGTGTGGTGGAGTTTAAAAGAGTGAGCCTGTGAGGGAGCAGAGCCAGTGTGGTGGAGGTTAAAATAGTGAACCTGTGAGGGAGCAGTGCCAGTGTGGTGGAGTTTAAAAGAGTGAGCCTGTGAGGGAGCAGAGCCAGTGTGGTGGAGTTTAAAATAGTCAACCAGTGAGGGAGCAGAGCCAGTGCGGTGGAGTTTAAAGTAGTGAACCTGTGAGGGAGCAGTGCCAGAGTTGTGGAGTTTAAAATAGTGAACCTGTGACGGAGCAGAGCCAATATGGTGGAGTTTAAAAGAGTGAGCCTGCGAGCGAGCAGAGCCAATGTGGTGGAGTTTAAATGAGTGAGCCTGTGAGGGAGCAGAGCCAGTGTGGTGGAGATTAAAATAGTGAGCCTGTGAGGGAGCAGAGCCAGTGTGGTGGAGTTTAATAGAGTGAGCCTGTGAGGGAGCAGTGCCAGTGTGGCGAAGTTTAAAAGAGTGAGCCTGTGAGGGAGCAGAGCCAGTATGGCTGAGTTTAAAAGAGTGAGCCTGTGAGGGAGCCAGAGTGGTGGACATTAAAAGAGTGAGCCTGTGAGGGAGCTAGAGTGGTGGACTTTAAATGAGAGAGCCTGGAAGGGAGCAGAGCCAGAGTGGGGGAGTTTAAAAGTGAGCCTGTGAGGGAGCAGAGCCAGAGAGGGGGAGTTTAAAAGAGTGAGCCTGTGAGGGAGCAGAGCCAGAGAGGGGGGTTTAAAAGAGTGAGTCTGTTAGGGAGCAGAGCCAGAGTGGAGGAGTTTAAAATAGTGAGCCTAAGAGGGAGCAGAGCCAGAGTGGGGGAGTTTAAAGGAGTGAGCCTGTGAGGGAGCAGAGCCAGAGTGGTGGAGTTTAAAAGAGTGAGCCTGTGAGGGAGCAGAGCCAGAGTGGGGGAGTTTAAAAGAGTGAGCCTGTGAAGGAGCAGTGCCAGTGTGGTGGAGTTTAAAAGAGTGAGCCTGTGAGGGAGCAGTGCCAGTGTGGTGGAGTTTAAAAGAGTGAGCCTGTGAGGGAGCAGAGCTTGTGAGGGTGCAGAGCCAGAGTGGTGGATTTTAAAAGAGTGAGTCTGTGAGGGAGCAGAGCCAGTGTGGTGGAGTTTAAAAGAGTGAGTCTGTGAGGGAGTGGAGCAGGAGTGGGCGAGTTTGGAAGAGTGAACCTGTGAGGGAGCAGAGCCAGAGTGGTGGACTTTAAAAGAGTGAGCCTGTAAGGGGCAGAGCCAGAGTGGGGGAGTTTAAAAGAGTGAGCCTGTGTGGGAGCAGAGCCAGAGTGGGGGAGTTTGAAAGAGTGAGCCTGTAAGGGAGCAGAGCCAGAGTGGGGGAGTTTAAAAGAGCGCGCCTGTGAAGGAGCAGAGCCAGAGTGGGGGAGTTTAAAAGAGTGAGCCTGTGAGGGAGCAGAGCCAGAGTGGTGGACTTGAAAAAAGTGAGCCTGTGAGGGAGCAGTGCCAGTGTGGTGGAGTTTGAAAATTGAGCCTGAGAGGGAGCAGTGCCAGTGTGGTGGACTTTAAAAGAGTGAGCCTGTGAGGGAGCTGTGCCAGTGTGGTGGAGTTTAAAATAGAGAGCCTGTGAGGGAGCAGAGCCAGTGTGGTGGAGTTTAAAATAGTGAACCTGTGAGGGAGCAGTGCCAGTGTGGTGGAGTTTAAAAGAGTCAGCCTGTGAGGGAGCAGAGCCAGTGTGGTGGAGTTTAAAATAGTCAACCTGTGAGGGAGCAGAGCCAGTGCGGTGGAGTTTAAAATAGTGAACCTGTGACGGAGCAGAGCCAATGTGGTGGAGTTTAAAAGAGTGAGCCTGCGAGCGAGCAGAGCCAATGTGGTGGAGTTTAAATGAGTGAGCCTGTGAGGGAGCAGAGCCAGTGTGGTGGAGTTTAATAGAGTGAGCCTGTGAGGGAGCAGTGCCAGTGTGGCGAAGTTTAAAAGAGTGAACCTGTGAGGGAGCAGAGCCAGTGTGGCTGAGTTTAAAAGAGTGAGCCTGTGAGGGAGCCAGAGTGGTGGACTTTAAAAGAGAGAGCCTGGAAGGGAGCAGAGCCAGAGTGGGGGAGTTTAAAAGAGTGAGTCTGTGAGGGAGCAGAGCCAGAGAGGGGGAGTTTAAAAGAGTGAGCCTGTGAGGGAGCAGAGCCAGAGAGGGGGGTTTAAAAGAGTGAGTCTGTTAGGGAGCAGAGCCAGATTGGAGGAGTTTAAAAGAGTGAGCCTGTGAGGGAGCAGAGCCAGAGAGGGGGAGTTTAAAAGAGTGAGCCTGTGAAGGAGCAGTGCCAGTGTGGTGGAGTTTAAAAGAGTGAGCCTGTGAGGGAGCAGTGCCAGTGTGGTGGAGTTTAAAAGAGTGAGCCTGTGAGGGAGCAGAGCCAGTGTGGTGGAGTTTAAAAGAGTGAGCCTGTGAGGGAGCAGTGCCAGAGTGGTGGAGTTTAAAAGAGTGAGCCTGTGAGGGAGCAGAGACAGAGTGGGGGAGTTTAAAGGAGTGAGCCTGTGAGGGACCAGAGCCAGAGTGGTGGAGTTTAAAAGAGTGAGCCTGTGAGGGAGCAGAGCCACAGTGGGGGAGTTTAAAAGAGTGAGCCTGTGAAGGAGCAGTGCCAGTGTGGTGGAGTTTAAAAGAGTGAGCCTGTGAGGGAGCAGTGCCAGTGTGGTGGAGTTTAAAAGAGTGAGCCTGTGAGGGAGCAGAGCCAGTGTGGTGGAGTTTAAAAGAGTGAGCCTGTGAGGGAACCAGTGCCAGAGTGGTGGAGTTTAAAAGAGTGAGCCTGTGAGGGAGCAGAGCTTGTGAGGGTGCAGAGCCAGAGTGGTGGATTTTAAAAGAGTGAGTCTGTGAGGGAGCAGAGCCAGTGTGGTGGAGTTTAAAAGAGTGAGTCTGTGAGGGAGTGGAGCCAGAGTGGGCGAGTTTGGAAGAGTGAACCTGTGAGGGCGCAGAGCCAGAGTGGTGGACTTTAAAAGAGTGAGCCTGGAAGGGAGCAGAGCCAGAGTGGGGGAGTTTAAAAGAGTGAGCCTGTGTGGGAGCAGAGCCAGAGTGGGGGAGTTTGAAAGAGTGAGCCTGTAAGGGAGCAGAGCCAGAGTGGGGGAGTTTAAAAGAGCGCGCCTGTGAGGGAGCAGAGCCAGAGTGGGGGAGTTTAAAAGAGTGAGCCTGTGAGGGAGCAGAGCCAGAGTGGTGGACTTGAAAAAAGTGAGCCTGTGAGGGAGCAGTGCCGGTGTGGTGGAGTTTGAAAATTGAGCCTGAGAGGGAGCAGTGCCAGTGTGGTGGACTTTAAAAGAGTGAGCCTGTGAGGGAGCTGTGCCAGTGTGGTGGAGTTTAAAATAGAGAGCCTGTGAGAGAGCAGAGCCAGAGTTGCGGCGTTTAAAAGAGTGAACCTGTGAGGGAGCAGGGCCAATGTGGTGGAGTTTAAAAGAGTGAGCCTGTGAGGGAGCTGTGCCAGTGTGGTGGAGTTTAAAAGAGAGAGCCTGTGAGGGAGCAGAGCCAGAGTGGAAGAGTTTCAAAGAGTGAGCCTGTGAGGGAGCAGTGCCAGTGTGGTGGAGTTTAAAAGAGTGAGCCTGTGAGGGAGCAGAGCCAGTGTGGTGGAGTTTAAAATAGTGAACCTGTGAGGGAGCAGTGCCAGTGTGGTGGACTTTAAAAGAGTGAGCCTGTGAGGGAGCAGAGCCAGTGTGGTGGAGTTTAAAATAGTCAACCTGTGAGGGAGCAGAGCCAGTGCGGTGGAGTTTAAAATAGTGAACCTCTGAGCGAGCAGAGCCAATGTGGTGGAGTTTAAATGAGTGAGCCTGTGAGGGAGCAGAGCCAGTGTGGTGGAGATTAAAATAGTGAGCCTGTGAGGGAGCAGAGCCAGTGTGGTGGAGTTTAATAGAGTGAGCCTGTGAGGGAGCAGTGCCAGTGTGGCGAAGTTTAAAAGAGTGAGCCTGTGAGGGAGCAGAGCCAGTGTGGCTGAGTTTAAAACAGTGAGCCTGTGAGGGAGCCAGATTGGTGGACTTTAAAAGAGTGAGCCTGTGAGGGAGCTAGAGTGGTGGTCTTTAAATGAGAGAGCCTGGAAGGGAGCAGAGCCAGAGTGGGGGAGTTTAAAAGAGTGAGCCTGTGAGGGAGCAGAGCCAGAGAGGGGGAGTTTAAAAGAGTGAGCCTGTGAGGGAGCAGAGCCAGAGAGTGGGGTTTAAAAGAGTGAGTCTGTTAGGGAGCAGAGCCAGAGTGGAGGAGTTTAAAAGAGTGAGCCTGTGAGGGAGCAGAGCCAGAGTGGGGGAGTTTAAAGGAGTGAGCCTGTGAGGGACCAGAGCCAGAGTGGTGGAGTTTACAAGAGTGAGCCTGTGAGGGAGCAGAGCCAGAGTGGTGGAGTTTAAAAGAGTGAGCCTGTGAAGGAGCAGTGCCAGTGTGGTGGAGTTTAAAAGAGTGAGCCTGTGAGGGAGCAGAGCCAGTGTGGTGGAGTTCAAAAGAGTGAGCCTGTGAGGGAGCAGTGCCAGAGTGGTGGAGTTTTAAAGAGTGAGCCTGTGAGGGAGCAGAGCTTGTGAGGGTGCAGAGCCAGAGTGGTGGATTTTAAAAGAGTGAGTCTGTGAGGGAGCAGAGCCAGTGTGGTGGAGTTTAAAAGAGTGAGTCTGTGAGGGAGTGGAGCCAGAGTGGGCGAGTTTGGAAGAGTGAACCTGTGAGGGAGCAGAGCCAGAGTGGTGGACTTTAAAAGAGTGAGCCTGTAAGGGAGCAGAGCCAGAGTGGTGGAGATTAAAATAGTGAGCCTGTGAGGGAGCAGAGCCAGTGTGGTGGAGTTTAATAGAGTGAGCCAGTGAGGGAGCAGTGCCAGTGTGGCGAAGTTTAAAAGAGTGAGCCTGTGAGGGAGCAGAGCCAGTGTGGCTGAGTTTAAAAGAGTGAGCCTGTGAGGGAGCCAGAGTGGTGGACTTTAAAAGAGAGAGCCTGTGAGGGAGCTAGAGTGGTGGTCTTTAAATGAGAGAGCCTGGAAGGGAGCAGAGCCAGAGTGGGGGAGTTTAAAAGAGTGAGCCTGTGAGGGAGCAGAGCCAGAGAGGGGGAGTTTAAAAGAGTGAGCCTGTGAGGGAGCAGAGCCAGAGAGGGGGGTTTAAAAGAGTGAGTCTGTTAGGGAGCAGAGCCAGAGTGGAGGAGTTTAAAAGAGTGAGCCTGTGAGGGAGCAGAGCCAGAGTGGGGGAGTTTAAAGGAGTGAGCCTGTGAGGGACCAGAGCCAGAGTGTTGGAGTTTAAAAGAGTGAGCCTGTGAGGGAGCAGAGCCAGAGTGGGGGAGTTTAAAAGAGTGAGCCTGTGAAGGAGCAGTGCCAGTGTGGTGGAGTTTAAAAGAGTGAGCCTGTGAGGGAGCAGTGCCAGTGTGGTGGAGTTTAAAAGATTGAGCCTGTGAGGGAGCAGAGCCAGTGTGGTGGAGTTTAAAAGAGTGAGCCTGTGAGGGAGCAGTGCCAGAGTGGTGGAGTTTAAAAGAGTGTGCCTGTGAGGGAGCAGAGCCAGAGTGGGGGATTTTAAAAGAGTGAGTCTGTGAGGGAGTGGAGCCAGAGTGGGCGAGTTTGGAAGAGTGAACCTGTGAGGGAGCAGAGCCAGAGTGGTGGACTTTAAAAGAGTGAGCCTGTAAGGGAGCAGAGCCAGAGTGGGGGATTTTAAAAGAGTGAGCCTGTGAGGGAGCAGAGCCAGAGTGGGGGAGTTTAAAAGAGTGAGACTGTGAGGGAGCAGAGCCAGAGTGGTGGACTTGAAAAAAGTGAGCCTGTGAGGGAGCAGTGCCAGTGTGGTGGAGTTTGAAAATTGAGCCTGAGAGGGAGCAGTGCCAGTGTGGTGGACTTTAAAAGAGTGAGCCTGTGAGGGAGCTGTGCCAGTGTGGTGGAGTTTAAAATAGAGAGCCTGTGAGAGAGCAGAGCCAGAGTTGCGGCGTTTAAAAGAGTGAACCTGTGAGGGAGCAGGGCCAGGGTGGTGGAGTTTAAAAGAGTGAGCCTGTGAGGGAGCTGTGCCAGTGTGGTGGAGTTTAAAAGAGAGAGCCTGTGAGGGAGCAGAGCCAGAGTGGCAGAGTTTAAAAGAGTGAGCCTGTGAGGGAGCTGTGCCAGTGTGGTGGAGTTTAAAAGAGTGAGCCTGTGAGGGAGCAGAGCCAGTGTGGTGGAGTTTAAAATAGTGAACCTGTGAGGGAGCAGTGCCAGTGTGGTGGAGTTTAAAAGAGTGAGCCTGTGAGGGAGCAGAGCCAGTGTGGTGGAGTTTAAAATAGTCAACCTGTGAGGGAGCAGAGCCAGTGCGGTGAAGTTTAAAATAGTGAACCTGTGAGGGAGCAGTGCCAGAGTGGTGGAGTTTAAAATAGTGAACCTGTGACGGAGCAGAGACAATGTGGTGGAGTTTAAAAGAGTGAGCCTGCGAGCGAGCAGAGCCAATGTGGTGGAGTTTAAATGAGTGAGCCTGTGAGGGAGCAGAGCCAGTGTGGTGGAGATTAAAATAGTGAGCCTGTGAGGGAGCAGAGCCAGTGTGGTGGAGTTTAATAGTGAGCCTGTGAGGGAGCAGTGACAGTGTGGCGAAGTTTAAAAGAGTGAGCCTGTGAGGGAGCAGAGCCAGTGTGGCTGAGTTTAAAAGAGTGAGCCTGTGAGGGAGCCAGAGTTGTGGACTTTAAAAGAGTGAGCCTGTGAGGGAGCTAGAGTGGTGGACTTTAAATGAGAGAGCCTGGAAGGGAGCAGAGCCAGAGTGGGGGAGTTTAAAAGAATGAGCCTGTGTGGGAGCAGAGCCAGAGTGGGGGAGTTTAAAAGAGTGAGCCTGTAAGGGAGCAGAGCCAGAGTGGTGGACTTGAAAAAAGTGAGCCTGTGAGGGAGCAGTGCCAGTGTGGTGGAGTTTGAAAATTGAGCCTGAGAGGGAGCAGTGCCAGTGTGGTGGACTTTAAAAGAGTGAGCCTGTGAGGGAGCTGTGCCAGTGTGGTGGAGTTTAAAATAGAGAGCCTGTGAGAGAGCAGAGCCAGAGTTGCGGCGTTTAAAAGAGTGAACCTGTGAGGGAGCAGGGCCAGTGTGGTGGAGTTTAAAAGAGTGAGCCTGTGAGGGAGCTGAGCCAGTGTGGTGGAGTTTAAAAGAGAGAGCCTGTGAGGGAGCAGAGCCAGAGTGGCAGAGTTTAAAAGAGTGAGCCTGTGAGGGAGCAGTGCCAGTGTGGTGGAGTTTAAAAGAGTGAGCCTGTGAGGGAGCAGAGCCAGTGTGGTGGAGTTTAAAATAGTGAACCTGTGAGGGAGCAGTGCCAGTGTGGTGGTGTTTAAAAGAGTGAGCCTGTGAGGGAGCAGAGCCAGTGTGGTGGAGTTTAAAATAGTCAACCTGTGAGGGAGCAGAGCCAGTGCGGTGGAGTTTAAAATAGTGAACCTGTGAGGGAGCAGTGCCAGAGTGGTGGAGTTTAAAATAGTGAACCTGTGACGGAGCAGAGCCAATGTGGTGGAGTTTAAATGAGTGAGCCTGTGAGGGAGCAGAGCCAGTGTGGTGGAGATTAAAATAGTGAGCCTGTGAGGGAGCAGAGCCAGTGTGGTGGAGTTTAATAGAGTGAGCCTGTGAGGGAGCAGTGCCAGTGTGGCGAAGTTTAAAAGAGTGAGCCTGTGAGGGAGCCAGAGTGGTGGACTTTTAAACAGTGAGCCTGTGAGGGAGCTAGAGTGGTGGACTTTAAATGAGAGAGCCTGGAAGGGAGCAGAGCCAGAGTGGGGGAGTTTAAAAGAGTGAGCCTGTGAGGGAGCAGAGCCAGAGAGGGGGAGTTTAAAAGAGTGAGCCTGTGAGGGAGCAGAGCCAGAGTGGTGGACTTGAAAAAAGTGAGCTTGTGAGGGAGCAGTGCCAGTGTGGTGGAGTTTGAAAATTGAGCCTGAGAGGGAGCAGTGCCAGTGTGGTGGACTTTAAAAGAGTGAGCATGTGAGGGAGCTGTGCCAGTGTGGTGGAGTTTAAAATAGAGAGCCTGTGAGAGAGCAGAGCCAGAGTTGCGGCGTTTAAAAGAGTGAACCTGTGAGGGAGCAGGGCCAGTGTGGTGGAGTTTAAAAGAGTGAGCCTGTGAGGGAGCTGTGCCAGTGTGGTGGAGTTTAAAAGAGAGAGCCTGTGAGGGAGCAGAGCCAGAGTGGCAGAGTTTAAAAGAGTGAGCCTGTGAGGGAGCAGTGCCAGTGTGGTGGAGTTTAAAAGAGTGAGCCTGTGAGGGAGCAGAGCCAGTGTGGTGGAGTTTAAAATAGTGAACCTGTGAGGGAGCAGTGCCAGTGTGGTGGAGTTCAAAAGAGTGAGCCTGTGAGGGAGCAGAGCCAGTGTGGTGGAGTTTAAAATAGTCAACCTGTGAGGGAGCAGAGCCAGTGCGGTGGAGTTTAAAATAGTGAACGTGTGAGGGAGCAGTGCCAGAGTGGTGGAGTTTAAAATAGTGAACCTGTGACGGAGCAGAGCCAATGTGGTGGAGTTTAAAAGAGTGAGCCTGCGAGCGAGCAGAGCCAATGTGGTGGAGTTTAAATGAGTGAGCCTGTGAGGGAGCAGAGCCAGTGTGGTGGAGATTAAAATAGTGAGCCTGTGAGGGAGCAGAGCCAGTGTGGTGGAGTTTAATAGAGTGAGCCTGTGAGGGAGCAGTGCCAGTGTGGCGAAGTTTAAAAGAGTGAGCCTGTGAGGGAGCAGAGCCAGTGTGGCTGAGTTTAAAAGAGTGAGCCTGTGAGGGAGCCAGAATGGTGGACTTTAAAAGAGTGAGCCTGTGAGGGAGCTAGAGTGGTGGACTTTAAATGAGAGAGCCTGGAAGGGAGCAGAGCCAGAGTGGGGGAGTTTAAAAGAGTGAGCCTGTGAGGGAGCAGAGCCAGAGAGGGGGAGTTTAAAAGAGTGAGCCTGTGAGGGAGCAGAGCCAGAGAGGGGGGTTTAAAAGAGTGAGTCTGTTAGGGAGCAGAGCCAGAGTGGAGGAGTTTAAAAGAGTGAGCCTGTGAGGGAGCAGAGCCAGAGTGGGGGAGTTTAAAGGAGTGAGCCTGTGAGGGACCAGAGCCAGAGTGGTGGAGTTTAAAAGAGTGAGCCTGTGAGGGAGCAGAGCCAGAGTGGGGGAGTTTAAAAGAGTGAGCCTGTGAGGGAGCAATGCCAGTGTGGTGGAGTTTTAAAGAGTGAGCCTGTGAGGGAGCAGAGCCAGTGTGGTGGAGTTTAATAGAGTGAGCCTGTGAGGGAGCAGTGCCAGTGTGGCGAAGTTTAAAAGAGTGAGCCTGTGAGGGAGCAGAGCCAGTGTGGCTGAGTTTAAAAGAGTGAGCCTGTGAGGGAGCCAGAATGGTGGACTTTAAAAGAGTGAGCCTGTGAGGGAGCTAGAGTGGTGGACTTTAAATGAGAGAGCCTGGAAGGGAGCAGAGCCAGAGTGGGGGAGTTTAAAAGAGTGAGCCTGTGAGGGAGCAGAGCCAGAGAGGGGGAGTTTAAAAGAGTGAGCCTGTGAGGGAGCAGAGCCAGAGAGGGGGGTTTAAAAGAGTGAGTCTGTTAGGGAGCAGAGCCAGAGTGGAGGAGTTTAAAAGAGTGAGCCTGTGAGGGAGCAGAGCCAGAGTGGGGGAGTTTAAAGGAGTGAGCCTGTGAGGGACCAGAGCCAGAGTGGTGGAGTTTAAAAGAGTGAGCCTGTGAGGGAGCAGAGCCAGAGTGGGGGAGTTTAAAAGAGTGAGCCTGTGAGGGAGCAATGCCAGTGTGGTGGAGTTTTAAAGAGTGAGCCTGTGAGGGAGCAGTGCCGGAGTGGTGGAGTTTAAAAGAGTGAGCCTGTGAGGGAGCAGAGCTTGTGAGGGTGCAGAGCCAGAGTGGTGGATTTTAAAAGAGTGTGTCTGTGAGGGAGCAGAGCCAGGGTGGTGGAGTTTAAAAGAGTGAGTCTGTGAGGGAGTGGAGCCAGAGTGGGCGAGTTTGGATGAGTGAACCTGTGAGGCAGCAGAGCCAGAGTGGTGGACTTTAAAAGAGTGAGCCTGTAAGGGAGCAGAACCAGAGTGGGGGAGTTTAAAAGAGTGAGCCTGTGTGGGAGCAGAGCCAGAGTGGGGGAGTTTGAAAGAGTGAGCCTGTAAGGGAGCAGAGCCAGAGTGGGGGAGTTTAAAAGAGTGAGCCTGTGAGGGAGCAGAGCCAGAGCGGTGGACTTGAAAAAAGTGAGCCTGTGAGGGAGCAGTGCCAGTGTGGTGGAGTTTGAAAATTGAGCCTGAGAGGGAGCAGTGCCAGTGTGGTGGACTTTAAAAGAGTGAGCCTGTGAGGGAGCTGTGCCAGTGTGGTGGAGTTTAAAATAGAGAGCCTGTGAGAGAGCAGAGCCAGAGTTGCGGCGTTTAAAAGAGTGAACCTGTGAGGGAGCAGGGCCAGTGTGGTGGAGTTTAAAAGAGTGAGCCTGTGAGGGAGCTGTGCCAGTGTGGTGGAGTTTAAAAGAGAGAGCCTGTGAGGGAGCAGAGCCAGAGTGGCAGAGTTTAAAAGAGTGAGCCTGTGAGGGAGCAGTGCCAGTGTGGTGGAGTTTAAAAGAGTGAGCCTGTGAGGGAGCAGAGCCAGTGTGGTGGAGTTTAAAATAGTGAACCTGTGAGGGAGCAGTGCCAGTGTGGTGGAGTTTAAAAGAGTGAGCCTGTGAGGGAGCAGAGCCAGTGTGGTGGAGTTTAAAATAGTCAACCTGTGAGGGAGCAGAGCCAGTGCGGTGGAGTTTAAAATAGTGAACCTGTGAGGGAGCAGTGCCAGAGTGGTGGAGTTTAAAATAGTGATCCTGTGACGGTGCAGAGCCAATGTGGTGGAGTTTAAAAGAGTGAGCCTGCGAGCAAGCAGAGCCAATGTGGTGGAGTTTAAATGAGTGAGCCTGTGAGGGAGCAGAGCCAGTGTGGTGGAGATTAAAATAGTGAGCCTGTGAGGGAGCAGAGCCAGTGTGGTGGAGTTTAATAGAGTGAGCCTGTGAGGGAGTAGTGCCAGTGTGGCGAAGTTTAAAAGAGTGTGCCTGTGAGGGAGCAGAGCCAGTGTGGCTGAGTTTAAAAGAGTGAGCCTGTGAGGGAGCCAGAGTGGTGGACTTTAAAAGAGTGAGCCTGTGAGGGAGCTAGAGTGGTGGACTTTAAATGAGAGAGCCTGGAAGGGAGCAGAGCCAGAGTGGGGGAGTTTAAAAGAGTGAGCCTGTGAGGGAGCAGAGCCAGAGAGGGGGAGTTTAAAAGAGTGAGCCTGGGAGGGAGCAGAGCCAGAGAGGGGGGTTTAAAAGAGTGAGTCTGTTAGGGAGCAGAGCCAGAGTGGAGGAGTTTAAAAGAGTGAGCCTGTGAGGGAGCAGAGCCAGAGTGGGGGAGTTTAAAAGAGTGAGCCTGTGAGGGTGCAGTGCCAGTGTGGAGGAATTTAAAAGAGTGAGCCTGTGAGGGAGCAGAGCCAGTGTGGTGGAGTTTAAAAGAGTGAACCTGTGAGGGAGCAGAGCCAGTGTGGTGGAGTTTAAAATAGTGAACCTGTGAGAGAGCAGAGCCAGTGTGGTGGAGTTTAAAATAGTGAACCTGTGAGGGAGCAGAGCCAGTGTGATGGAGTTTAAAATAGTGAACCTGTAAGGGAGCAGTGCCAGTGTGGTGGACTTTAAAAGAGTGAGCCTGTGAGGGAGCAGTGCCAGTGTGGTGGAGTTTAAAAGAGTGAACCTGTGAGGGAGCAGAGCCAGTGTGGTGGAGTTTAAAATCGTGAACCTGTGAGGGAGCAGAGCCAGTGTGGTGGAGTTTAAAATAGTGAACCTGTAAGGGAGCAGAGCCAGTGTGGTGGACTTTAAAAGGGTGAGCCTGTGAGGGAGCAGTGCCAGTGTCTTGGAGTTTAAAAGAGTGAACCTATGAGGGAGCAGAGCCAGTGTGGTGGAGTTTAAAATAGTGAACCTGTGAGGGAGCAGTGCCAGTGTGGTGGAGTTTAAAAGAGTGAGCCTGTGAGGGAGCAGTGCCAGTGAGGTGGACTTTAAAAGAGTGAGCCTGTGAGGGAGCAGTGCCAGTGAGGTGGTCTTTAAAAATTGAGCCTGTGAGGGAGCAGTGCCAGTTTGGTGGAGTTTAAAATAGTGAACCTGTGAGGGAGCAGTGCCAGTGTGGTGGAATTTAAAAGATTGAGCCTGTGAGGGAGCAGTGCCAGTGTGGTGGAATTTAAAAGATTGAGCCTGTGAGGGAGCAGTGCCAGTGTGGTGGAGTTTAAAAGAGTGAACCTGTGAGGGAGCAGAGCCAGTGTGGTGGACTTTAAAATAGTGAACCTGTGAGGGAGCAGAGCCAGTGTGGTGGAGTTTAAAATAGTGAAACTGTAAGGGAGCAGAGCCAGTGTGGTGGACTTTAAAAGAGTGAGCCTGTGAGGGAGCAGAGCCAGTGTGGTGGAGTTTAAAAGAGTGAACCTGTAAGGGAGCAGAGCCAGTGTGGTGGACTTTAAAATAGTGAACCTGTGAGGGAGCAGTGCCAGTGTGGTGGAGTTTAAAAGAGTGAGCCTGTGAGGGAGCAGAGCCAGTGTGGTGGAGTTTAAAATAGTGAACCTGTGAGGGAGCAGTGCCAGTGTGGTGGAGTTTAAAATAGTGAAACTGTGAGGGAGCAGAGCCAGTGTGGAGGACTTCAAAAGAGTGAGCCTGTGAGGGAGCAGTGCCAGTGCGGTGGAGTATAAAATAGTGAACCTGTGAGGGAGCAGAGCCAGTGTGGTGGAGTTTAAAAGAGTGAGCCTGTGAGGCAGCTGATCCAGTGTGGTGGAGTTTAAAATTGTGAACCTGTGAGGGAGCAGAGCCAGTGTGGTGTAGTTTAAAAGAGTGAGCCTGTGAGGGAGCAGAGCCAGTGTGGTGGAGTTTAAAATAGTGAACCTGTGAGGGAGCAGAGCCAGTGTGGTGGACTTTAAAAGAGTGAGCCTGTGAGGGAGCAGAGCCAGCGTGGTGGAGTTTAAAAGAGTGAGCCTGTGAGGGAGCAGAGCCAGTGTGGTGGAGTTTAAAAGAGTGAGCCTGTGAGGGAGCAGAGCCAGTGTGGTGGAGTTTAAAAGAGTGAGCCTGTGAGGGAGCAGAGCCAGTGTGGTGGAGTTTAAAAGTGTGAGCCTGTGAGGGAGCAGAGCCAGTGTGGTGGAGTTTAATAGAGTGAGCCTGTGAGGGAGCAGAGCCAGTGTGATGGAGTTTAATAGAGTGAGCCTGTGAGGGAGCAGAGCCAGTGTGGTGGACCTTACAAGAGTGAGCCTGTGAGGGAGCAGAGCCAGTGTGATGGAGTTTAATAGAGTGAGCCTGTGAGGTAGCAGTGCCAGTGTGGTGGAGCTTAAAAGAGTGAGCCTGTGAGGGAGCAGAGCCAGTGTGGCGGAGTTTAAAAGAGTGAGCCTGTGAGGGAGCAGACCCAGAGTGGGGGAGTTTGAAAGAGTGAGCCTGTGAGGGAGCAGAGCCAGAGTGGGGGAGTTTAAAAGAGTGAGCCTTGAGGGAGCAGAGCCAGAGTGGGGGAGTTTAAAGGAGTGAGCCTGTGAGGGACCAGAGCCAGAGTGGTGGAGTTTAAAAGAGTGAGACTGTGAGGGAACAGAGCCAGAGTGGGGGAGTTTAAAAGAGTGAGCCTGTTAGGGAGCAGAGCCAGAGAGGGGGAGTTTAAAAGAGTGAGCCTGTGAGGGAGCAGAGCCAGAGTGGGGGAGTATAAAACAGTGAGCCTGTGAAGGAGCAGTGCCAGTGTGGTGGAGTTTAAAAGAGTGAGCCTGTGAGGGAGCAGTGCCAGTGTGGTGGAGTTTAAAAGAGTGAGCCTGTGAGGGAGCAGAGCCAGTGTGGTGGAGTTTAAAAGAGTGAGCCTGTGAGGGAGCAGTGCCAGAGTGGTGGAGTTAAAAGAGTGAGCCTGTGAGGGAGCAGAGCTTGTGAGGGTGCAGAGCCAGAGTGGTGGATTTTAAAAGAGTGAGTCTGTGAGGGAGCAGAGCCAGTGTGGTGGAGTTTAAAAGAGTGAGTCTGTGAGGGAGTGGAGCCAGAGTGGGCGAGTTTGAAAGAGTGAACCTGTGAGGGAGCAGAGCCAGAGTGGTGGACTTTAAAAGAGTGAGCCTGTAAGGGAGCAGAGCCAGAGTGGGGGAGTTTAAAAGAGTGAGTCTGTGAGGGAGCAGTGCCAGTGTGGTGGCGTTTAAAAGAGTGAGTCTGTGAGGGTGCAGAGCCAGTGTGGTGGACTTTAAAAGAGTGAGTCTGTGAGGGAGCAGAGCCGGTGTGGTGGACTTTAAAATGGTTGATAGGTAAATTGGCCATTATAAATTGTCACTAGTATAGGTAGGTGTTAGGGAAATATAGGGACATGTGGGGATGTTTGGTAGGAATGTAGGATTAGTATAAATGGGTGGTTGTTGTTCGGCACAAACTCGGTGGGCCGAAGGGCCTGTTTCAGTGCTGTATCTCTAATCTAATCTAATCTAAAATAGTGAACCTGTGAGGGAGCAGTGCCAGTGTGGCGGAGTTTAGAAGAGTGAGCCTGTGAGGGAGCAGAGCCAGTGAGGTGGACTTTAAAAATTGAGCCTGTGAGGGAGCAGTGCCAGTTTGGTGGAGTTTAAAATAGTGAACCTGTGAGGGAGCAGTGCCAGTGTGGTGGAATTTAAAAGATTGAGCCTGTGAGGGAGCAGTGCCAGTGTGGTGGAATTTAAAAGATTGAGCCTGTGAGGGAGCAGTGCCAGTGTGGTGGAATTTAAAATAGTGAATCTGTGAGGGAGCAGAGCCAGTGTGGAGGACTTCAAAAGAGTGAGCCTGTGAGGGAGCAGTGCCAGTGCGGTGGAGTTTAAAATAGTGAACCTGTGAGGGAGCAGAGCCAGTGTGGTGGAGTTTAAAAGAGTGAGCCTGTGAGGCAGCAGATCCAGTGTGGTGGAGTTTAAAATAGTGAACCTGTGAGGGAGCAGAGCCAGTGTGGTGTAGTTTAAAAGAGTGAGCCTGTGAGGGAGCAGAGCCAGTGTGGTGGAGTTTAAAATAGTGAACCTGTGAGGGAGCAGAGCCAGTGTGGTGGAGTTTAAAAGAGTGAGCCTGTGAGGGAGCAGAGCCAGTGTGGTGGAGCTTAAAAGAGTGACCCTGTGAGGGAGCAGAGCCAGTGTGGTGGAGTTTAAAAGAGTGAGCCTGTGAGGGAGCAGAGCCAGTGTGGTGGAGTTTAAAAGAGTGAGCCTGTGAGGGAGCAGAGCCAGTGTGGTGGAGTTTAATAGAGTGAGCCTGTGAGGGAGCAGAGCCAGTGTGATGGAGTTTAATAGAGTGAGCCTGTGAGGGAGCAGAGCCAGTGTGGTGGACCTTACAAGAGTGAGCCTGTGAGGGAGCAGAGCCAGTGTGATGGAGTTTAATAGAGTGAGCCTGTGAGGGAGCAGTGCCAGTGTGGTGGAGCTTAAAAGAGTGAGCCTGTGAGGGAGCAGAGCCAGTGTGGCGGAGTTTAAAAGAGTGAGCCTGTGAGGGAGCAGACCCAGAGTGGGGGAGTTTGAAAGAGTGAGCCTGTGAGGGAGCAGAGCCAGAGTGGGGGAGTTTAAAAGAGTGAGCCTGTGAGGGAGCAGAGCCAGAGTGGGGGAGTTTAAAGGGGTGAGCCTGTGAGGGACCAGAGCCAGAGTGGTGGAGTTTAAAAGAGTGAGCCTGTGAGGGAGCAGAGCCAGAGTGGGGGAGTTTAAAAGAGTGAGCCTGTTAGGGAGCAGAGCCAGAGATGGGGAGTTTAAAAGAGTGAGCCTGTGAGGGAGCAGAGCCAGAGTGGGGGAGTATAAAACAGTGAGCCTGTGAAGGAGCAGTGCCAGTGTGGTGGAGTTTAAAAGAGTGAGCCTGTGAGGGAGCAGTGCCAGTGTGGTGGAGTTTAAAAGAGTGAGCCTGTGAGGGAGCAGAGCCAGTGTGGTGGAGTTTAAAAGATTGAGCCTGTGAGGGAGCAGTGCCAGAGTGGTGGAGTTTAAAAGAGTGAGCCTGTGAGGGAGCAGAGCTTGTGAGGGTGCAGAGCCAGAGGGGTGGATTTTAAAAGAGTGAGTCTGCGAGGGAGCAGAGCCAGTGTGGTGGAGTTTAAAAGAGTGAGTCTGTGAGGGAGTGGAGCCAGAGTGGGCGAGTTTGAAAGAGTGAACCTGTGAGGGAGCAGAGCCAGAGTGGTGGACTTTAAAAGAGTGAGCCTGTAAGGGAGCAGAGCCAGAGTGGGGGAGTTTAAAAGAGTGAGCCTGTGAGGGAGCAGAGCCAGAGTGGGGGAGTTTGAAAGAGTGAGCCTGTAAGGGAGCAGACCCAGAGTGGGGGAGTTTAAAAGAGTGAGCCAGTGAGGGAGCAGTGCCAGTGTGGTGGAGTTTAAAAGAGTGAGCCTGTGAGGGTGCAGAGCCAGTGTGGTGGACTTTAAAAGAGTGAGTCTGTGAGGGAGCAGAGCCGGTGTGGTGGAGTTTAAAATGGTTGATAGGTAAATTGGCCATTATAAATTGTCACTAGTATAGGTAGGTGGTAGGGAAATATAGGGACATGTGGGGATGTTTGGTAGGAATATGGGATTAGTGTAGGATTAGTATAAATGGGTGGTTGCTGTTCGGCACAAACTCGGTGGGCCGAAGGGCCTGTTTCAGTGCTGTATCTCTAATCTAATCTAATCTAAAATAGTGAACCTGTGAGGGAGCAGTGCCAGTGTGGTGGAGTTTAAAAGAGTGAGCCTGTGAGGGAGCAGTGCCAGTGAGGTGGACTTTAAAAGAGTGAGCCTGTGAGGGAGCAGTGCCAGTGAGGTGGACTTTAAAAATTGAGCCTGTGAGGGAGCAGTGCCAGTTTGGTGGAGTTTAAAATAGTGAACATGTGAGGGAGCAGTGCCAGTGTGGTGCAAATTAAAAGATTGAGCCTGTGAAGGAGCATTGCCAGTGTGGTGGAATTTAAAAGATTGAGCCTGTGATGGAGCAGTGCCAGTGTGGTGGTGTTTAAAAGAGTGAACCTGTGAAGGAGCAGAGCCAGTGTGGTGGAGTTTAAAATAGTGAACCTGTGAGGGAGCAGAGCCAGTGTGGTGGAGTTTAAAATAGTGAACCTGTAAGGGAGCAGAGCCAGTGTGGTGGACTTTAAAAGAGTGAGCCTGTGAGGGAGCAGAGCCAGTGTGGTGGAGTTTAAAGGAGTGAACCTGTAAGGGAGCAGAGCCAGTGTGGTGGACTTTAAAATAGTGAACCTGTGAGGGAGCAGTGCCAGTGTGGTGGAGTTTAAAAGAGTGAGCCTGTGAGGGAGCAGAGCCAGTGTGGTGGAGTTTAAAATAGTGAACCTGTGAGGGAGCAGTGCCAGTGTGGTGGAGTTTAAAATAGTGAAACTGTGAGGGAGCAGAGCCAGTGTGGAGGACTTCAAAAGAGTGAGCCTGTGAGGGAGCAGTGCCAGTGCGGTGGAGTTTAAAATAGTGAACCTGTGAGGGAGCAGAGCCAGTGTGGTGGAGTTTAAAAGAGTGAGCCTGTGAGGCAGCAGATCCAGTGTGGTGGAGTTTAAAATAGTGAACCTGTGCGGGAGCCGAGCCAGTGTGGTGTAGTTTAAAAGAGTGATCCTATGAGGGAGCAGAGCCAGTGTGGTGGAGTTTAAAATAGTGAACCTGTGAGGGAGCAGAGCCAGTGTGGTGGACTTTAAAAGAGTGAGCCTGTGAGGGAGCAGAGCCAGTGTGGTGGAGTTTAAAAGAGTGAGCCTGTGAGGGAGCAGAGCCAGTGTGGTGGAGCTTAAAAGAGTGAGCCTGTGAGGGAGCAGAGCCAGTGTGGTGGAGTTTAAAAGAGTGAGCCTGTGAGGGAGCAGAGCCAGTGTGGTGGAGTTTAAAAGAGTGAGCCTGTGAGGGAGCAGAGCCAGTGTGGTGGAGTTTAATAGAGTGAGTCTGTGAGGGAGAAGAGCCAGTGTGGTGGAGTTTAATAGAGTGAGCCTGTGAGGGAGCAGAGCCAGTGTGGTGGACCTTAAAAGAGTGAGCCTGTGAGGGAGCAGAGCCAGTGTGATGGAGTTTAATAGAGTGAGCCTGTGAGGGAGCAGTGCCAGTGTGGTGGAGCTTAAAAGAGTGAGCCTGTGAGGGAGCAGAACCAGTGTGGCGGAGTTTAAAAGAGTGAGCCTGTGAGGGAGCAGACCCAGAGTAGGGGAGTTTGAAAGAGTGAGCCTGTGAGGGAGCAGAGCCAGAGAGGGGGAGTTTAAAAGAGTGAGCCTGTGAGGGAGCAGAGCCAGAGTGGGGGAGTTTAAAGGAGTGAGCCTGTGAGGGACCAGAGCCAGAGTGGTGGAGTTTAAAAGAGTGAGCCTGTGAGGCAGCAGATCCAGTGTGGTGGAGTTAAAAATAGTGAGCCTGTGAGGGAGCAGAGCCAGTGTGGTGTAGATTAAAAGAGTGAGCCTCTGAGGGAGCAGAGCCAGTGTGGTGGAGTTTAAAATAGTGAACCTGTGAGGGAGCAGAGCCAGTGTGGTGTACTTTAAAAGAGTGAGCCTGTGAGGGAGCAGAGCCAGTGTGGTGGAGTTTAAAAGAGTGAGCCTGTGAGGGAGCAGAGCCAGTGTGGTGGAGCTTAAAAGAGTGAGCCTGTGAGGGAGCAGAGCCAGTGTGGTGGAGTTTAAAAGAGTGAGCCTGTGAGGGACCGGAGCCAGTGTGGTCTACTTCAAAAGAGTGAGCCTGTGAGGGAGCAGTGCCAGTGCGGTGGAGTTTAAAATAGTGAACCTGTGAGGGAGCAGAGCCAGTGTGGTGGAGTTTAAAAGAGTGAGCCTGTGAGGCAGCAGATCCAGTGTGGTGGAGTTTAAAATAGTGAACCTGTGAGGGAGCAGAGCCAGTGTGGTGTAGTTTAAAAGAGTGAGCCTGTGAGGGAGCAGAGCCAGTGTGGTGGAGTTTAAAATAGTGAACCTGTGAGGGAGCAGAGCCAGTGTGGTGGAGTTTAAAAGAGTGAGCCTGTGAGGGAGCAGAGCCAGTGTGGTGGAGCTTAAAAGAGTGACCCTGTGAGGGAGCAGAGCCAGTGTGGTGGAGTTTAAAAGAGTGAGCCTGTGAGGGAGCAGAGCCAGTGTGGTGGAGTTTAAAAGAGTGAGCCTGTGAGGGAGCAGAGCCAGTGTGGTGGAGTTTAATAGAGTGCGCCTGTGAGGGAGCAGAGCCAGTGTGATGGAGTTTAATAGAGTGAGCCTGTGAGGGAGCAGAGCCAGTGTGGTGGACCTTACAAGAGTGAGCCTGTGAGGGAGCAGAGCCAGTGTGATGGAGTTTAATAGAGTGAGCCTGTGAGGGAGAAGAGCCAGTGTGGTGGAGTTTAATAGAGTGAGCCTGTGTGGGAGCAGTGCCAGTGAGTTGGACTTTAAAAGAGTGAGCCTGTGAGGGAGCAGTGCCAGTGAGGTGGACTTTAAAAATTGAGCCTGTGAGGGAGCAGTGCCAGTTTGGTGGAGTTTAAAATAGTGAACATGTGAGGGAGCAGTGCCAGTGTGGTGGAAATTAAAAGATTGAGCCTGTGAGGGAGCATTGCCAGTGAGGTGGAATTTAAAAGATTGAGCCTGTGAGGGAGCAGTGCCAGTGTGGTGGAGTTTAAAATAGAGAACCTGTGAGGGAGCAGAGCCAGTGTGGTGGAGTTTAAAATAGTGAACCTGTAAGGGAGCAGAGCCAGTGTGGTGGACTTTAAAAGAGTGAGCCTGTGAGGGAGCAGAGCCAGTGTGGTGGAGTTTAAAGGAGTGAACCTGTAAGGGAGCAGAGCCAGTGTGGTGGACTTTAAAATAGTGAACCTGTGAGGGAGCAGTGCCAGTGTGGTGGAGTTTAAAAGAGTGAGCCTGTGAGGGAGCAGAGCCAGTGTGGTGGAGTTTAAAATAGTGAACCTGTGAGGGAGCAGTGCCAGTGTGGTGGAGTTTAAAATAGTGAAACTGTGAGGGAGCAGAGCCAGTGTGGAGGACTTCAAAAGAGTGAGCCTGTGAGGGAGCAGTGCCAGTGCGGTGGAGTTTAAAATAGTGAACCTGTGAGGGAGCAGAGCCAGTGTGGTGGAGTTTAAAAGAGTGAGCCTGTGAGGCAGCAGATCCAGTGTGGTGGAGTTTAAAATAGTGAACCTGTGCGGGAGCCGAGCCAGTGTGGTGTAGTTTAAAAGAGTGATCCTATGAGGGAGCAGAGCCAGTGTGGTGGAGTTTAAAATAGTGAACCTGTGAGGGAGCAGAGCCAGTGTGGTGGATTTTAAAAGAGTGAGCCTGTGAGGGAGCAGAGCCAGTGTGGTGGAGTTTAAAAGAGTGAGCCTGTGAGGGAGCAGAGCCAGTGTGGTGGAGCTTAAAAGAGTGAGCCTGTGAGGGAGCAGAGCCAGTGTGGTGGAGTTTAAAAGAGTGAGCCTGTGAGGGAGCAGAGCCAGTGTGGTGGAGTTTAAAAGAGTGAGCCTGTGAGGGAGCAGAGCCAGTCTGGTGGAGTTTAATAGAGTGAGCCTGTGAGGGAGAAGAGCCAGTGTGGTGGAGTTTAATAGAGTGAGCCTGTGAGGGAGCAGAGCCAGTGTGGTGGACCTTAAAAGAGTGAGCCTGTGAGGGAGCAGAGCCAGTGTGATGGAGTTGAATAGAGTGAGCCTGTGAGGGAGCAGTGCCAGTGTGGTGGAGCTTAAAAGAGTGAGCCTGTGAGGGAGCAGAGCCAGTGTGGCGGAGTTTAAAAGAGTGAGCCTGTGAGGGAGCAGACCCAGAGTGGGGGAGTTTGAAAGAGTGAGCCTGTGAGGGAGCAGAGCCAGAGTGGGGGAGTTTAAAAGAGTGAGCCTGTGAGGGAGCAGTGCCAGAGTGGGGGAGTTTAAAGGAGTGAGCCTGTGAGGGACCAGAGCCAGAGTGGTGGAGTTTAAAAGAGTGAGCCTGTGAGGCAGCAGATCCAGTGTGGTGGAGTTAAAAATAGTGAGCCTGTGAGGGAGCAGAGCCAGTGTGGTGTAGATTAAAAGAGTGAGCCTCTGAGGGAGCAGAGCCAGTGTGGTGGAGTTTAAAATAGTGAACCTGTGAGGGAGCAGAGCCAGTGTGGTGTACTTTAAAAGAGTGAGCCTGTGAGGGAGCAGAGCCAGTGTGGTGGAGTTTAAAAGAGTGACCCTGTGAGGGAGCAGAGCCAGTGTGGTGGAGCTTAAAAGAGTGAGCCTGTGAGGGAGCAGAGCCAGTGTGGTGGAGTTTAAAAGAGTGAGCCTGTGAGGGACCAGAGCCAGTGTGGTGGAGTTTAAAAGAGTGAGCCTGTGAGGGAGCAGAGCCAGTGTGGTGGAGTTTAATAGAGTGAGCCTGTGAGGGAGCAGAGCCAGTGTGGTGGAGTTTAATAGAGTGAGCCTGTGAGGGAGCAGAGCCAGTGTGGTGGACCCTAAAAGAGTGAGCCTGTGAGGGAGCAGAGACACTGTGATGGAGTTTAATAGAGTGAGCCTGTGAGGGAGCAGTGCCAGTGTGGTGGAGCTTAAAAGAGTGAGCCTGTGAGGGAGCAGACCCAGAGTGGGGGAGTTTGTAAGAGTGAGCCTGTGAGGGAGCAGAGCCAGAGTGGGGGAGTTTAAAAGAGTTAGCCTGTGAGGGAGCAGAGCCAGAGTGGGGGAGTTTAAAGGAGTGAGCCTGTGAGGGACCAGAGCCAGAGTGGTGGAGTTTAAAAGAGTGAGCCTGTGAGGGAGCAGAGCCAGAGTGGGGGAGTTTAAAAGAGTGAGCCTGTTAGGGAGCAGAGCCAGAGAGGGGGAGTTTAAAAGAGTGAGCCTGTGAGGGAGCAGAGCCAGAGTGGGGGTGTTTAAAACAGTGAGCCTGTGAGGGAGCAGTGCCAGTGTGGTGGAGTTTAAAAGAAAGAGCCTGTGAGGGTGCAGAGCCAGTGTGGTGGACTTTAAAAGAGTGAGTCTGTGAGGGAGCAGAGCCAGTGTGGTGGAGTTTAAAATAGTGAACCTGTCAGGGAGCAGAGCCAGTGTGGTGGACTTTAAAATAGGGAACCTGTGAGGGAGCTGTGCCAGTGTGGTGGAGTTTAAAAGAGTGAGCCTGTGAGGGAGCAGAACCAGTGTGGTGGAGTTTAAAATAGTGAACCTGTGAGGGAGCAGTGCCAGTGTGGTGGAGTTTAAAATAGTGAAACTGTGAGGGAGCAGAGCCAGTGTGGAGGACTTCAAAAGAGTGAGCCTGTGAGGGAGCAGTGCCAGTGCGGTGGAGTTTAAAATAGTGAACCTGTGAGGGAGCAGAGCCAGTGTGGTGGAGTTTAAAAGAGTGAGCCTGTGAGGCAGCAGATCCAGTGTGGTGGAGTTTAAAATAGTGAACCTATGAGAAAGCAGAGCCAGTGTGGTGTAGTTTAAAAGAGTGAGCCTGTGAGGGAGCAGAGCCAGTGTGGTGGAGTTTAAAATAGTGAACCTGTGAGGGAGCAGAGCCAGTGTGGTGGACTTTAAAAGAGTGAGCCTGTGAGGGAGCAGAGCCAGTGTGGTGGACCTTAAAAGAGTGAGCCTGTGAGGGAGCAGAGCCAGTGTGGTGGAGTTTAAAAGAGTGAGCCTGTGAGGGAGCAGAGCCAGTGTGGTGGAGTTTAAAATAGTGAACCTGTGAGGGAGCAGAGCCAGTGCGGTGGAGTTTAAAAGAGTGAGACTGTGAGGGAGCAGAGCCAGTGTGGTGGAGCTTAAAAGAGTGAGCCTGTGAGGGAGCAGAGCCAGTGTGGTGGAGTTTACAAGAGTGAGCCTGTGAGGGAGCAGAGCCAGTGTGGTGGAGTTTAAAAGACTGAGCCTGTGAGGGAGCAGAGCCAGTGTGGTGGACCTTAAAAGAGTGAGCCTGAGAGGGAGCAGAGCCAGTGTGGCGGAGTTCAAAAGAGTGAGCCTGTGAGGGAGCAGACCCAGAGTGGGGGAGTTTGAAAGAGTGAGCCTGTGAGGGAGCAGAGCCAGAGTGGGGGAGTTTAAAAGAGTGAGCCTGTGAGGGAGCAGAGCCAGTGTGGGGGAGTTTAAAGGAGTGAGCCTGTGAGGGACCAGAGCCAGAGTGGTGGAGTTTAAAAGAGTGAGCCTGTGAGGCAGCAGATCCAGTGTGGTGGAGTTTAAAATAGTGAACCTGTGAGGGAGCAGAGCCAGTGTGGTGTAGTTTAAAAGAGTGAGCCTGTGAGGGAGCAGAGCCAGTGTGGTGGAGTTTAAAATAGTGAACCTGTGAGGGAGCAGGGCCAGTGTGGTGGACTTTAAAAGAGTGAGCCTGTGAGGGAGCAGAGCCAGTGTGGTGGAGTTTGAAAGAGTGAGCCTGTGAGGGAGCAGAGCCAGTGTGATGGAGTTTAATAGAGTGAGCCTGTGAGGGAGCAGTGCCAGTGTGGTGGAGCTTAAAAGAGTGAGCCTGTGAGGGAGCAGAGCCAGTGTGGCGGAGTTTAAAAGAGTGAGCCTCTGAGGGAGCAGACCCAGAGTGGGGGAGTTTAAAAGAGTGAGCCTGTGAGGGAGCAGAGCCAGAGTGGGGGAGTTTAAAAGAGTGAGCCTGTGAGGGAGCAGAGCCAGTGTGGTGGAGTTTAAAAGAGTGAACCTGTCAGGGAGCAGAGCCAGTGTGATGGACTTTAAAATAGTGAACCTGTGAGGGAGCAGTGCCAGTGTGGTGGAGTTTAAAAGAGTGAGCCTGTGAGGGAGCAGAGCCAGTCGGGTGGAGTTTAAAATAGTGAACCTGTGAGGGAGCAGTGCCAGTGTGGTGGAGTTTAAAATAGTGAAACTGTGAGGGAGCAGAGCCAGTGTGGAGGACTTCAAAAGAGTGAGCCTGTGAGGGAGCAGTGCCAGTGCGGTGGAGTTTAAAATAGTGAACCTGTGAGGGAGCAGAGCCAGTGTGGTGGAGTTTAAAAGAGTGAGCCTGTGAGGCAGCAGATCCAGTGTGGTGGAGTTTAAAATAGTGAACCTGTGAGGGAGCAGAGCCAGTGTGGTGCAGTTTAAAAGAGTGAGCCTGTGAGGGAGCAGAGCCAGTGTGGTGGAGTTTAAAATAGTGAACCTGTGAGGGAGCAGAGCCAGTGTGGTGGACTTTAAAAGAGAGAGCCTGTGAGGGAGCAGAGCCAGTGTGGTGGAGTTTAAAAGCGTGAGCCTGTGAGGGAGCAGAGCCAGTGTGGTGGAGCTTAAAAGAGTGAGCCTGTGAGGGAGCAGAGCCAGTGTGGTGGAGTTTAAAAGAGTGAGCCTGTGAGGGAGCAGAGCCAGTGTGGTGGAGTTTAAAAGAGTGAGCCTGTGAGGGAGCAGAGCCAGTGTGGTGGAGTTTAATAGAGTGAGCCTGTGAGGGAGCAGAGCCAGTGTGGTGGAGTTTAATAGAGTGAGCCTGTGAGGGAGCAGAGCCAGTGTGGTGGACCTTAAAAGAGTGAGCCTGTGAGGGAGCAGAGCCAGTGTGATGGAGTTTAATAGAGTGAGCCTGTGAGGGAGCAGTGCCAGTGTGGTGGAGCTTAAAAGAGTGAGCCTGTGAGGGAGCTGAGCCAGTGTGGCGGAGTTTAAAAGAGTGAGCCTGTGAGGGAGCAGACCCAGAGTGGGGGAGTTTGAAAGAGTGAGCCTGTGAGGGAGCAGAGCCAGAGTGGGGGAGTTTAAAAGAGTGAGCCTGTGAGGGAGCAGAGCCAGAGTGGGGGAGTTTAAAGGAGTGAGCCTGTGAGGGACCAGAGCCAGAGTGGTGGAGTTTAAAAGAGTGAGCCTGTGAGGCAGCAGATCCAGTGTGGTGGACTTTAAAATAGTGAACCTGTGAGGGAGCAGAGCCAGTGTGGTGTAGTTTAAAAGAGTGAGCCTGTGAGGGAGCAGAGCCAGTGTGGTGGACTTTAAAAGAGTGAGCCTGTGAGGGAGCAGAGCCAGTGTGGTGGAGTTTAAAAGAGTGAGCCTGTGAGGGAGCAGAGCCAGTGTGGTGGAGCTTAAAAGAGTGAGCCTGTGAGGGAGCAGAGCCAGTGTGGTGGAGTTTAATGGAGTGAGCCTGTGAGGGAGCAGAGCCAGTGTGGTGGACCTTACAAGAGTGAGCCTGTGAGGGAGCAGAGCCAGTGTGATGGAGTTTAATAGAGTGAGCCTGTGAGGGAGCAGTGCCAGTGTGGTGGAGCTTAAAAGAGTGAGCCTGTGAGGGAGCAGAGCCAGTGTGGCGGAGTTTAAAAGAGTGAGCCTGTGAGGGAGCAGACCCAGAGTGGGGGAGTTTGAAAGAGTGAGCCTGTGAGGGAGCAGAGCCAGAGTGGGGGAGTTTAAAAGAGTGAGCCTGTGAGGGAGCAGAGCCAGAGTGGGGGAGTTTAAAGGAGTGAGCCTGTGAGGGACCAGAGCCAGAGTGGTGGAGTTTAAAAGAGTGAGCCTGTGAGGCAGCAGATCCAGTGTGGTGGACTTTAAAATAGTGAACCTGTGAGGGAGCAGAGCCAGTGTGGTGTAGTTTAAAAGAGTGAGCCTGTGAGGGAGCAGAGCCAGTGTGGTGGAGTTTAAAATAGTGAACCTGTGAGGGAGCAGAGCCAGTGTGGTGGAGTTTAATAGAGTGAGCCTATGAGGGAGCAGAGCCAGTGTGGTGGACCTTACAAGAGTGAGCCTGTGAGGGAGCAGAGCCAGTGTGATGGAGTTTAACAGAGTGAGCCTGTGAGGGAGCAGTGCCAGTGTGGTGGAGCTTAAAAGAGTGAGACTGTGAGGGAGCAGAGCCAGTGTGGCGGAGTTTAAAAGAGTGAGCCTGTGAGGGAGCAGACCCAGAGTGGGGGAGTTTGAAAGAGTGAGCCTGTGAGGGAGCAGAGCCAGAATGGGGGAGTTTAAAAGAGTGAGCCTGTGAGGGAGCAGAGCCAGAGTGGGGGGGTTTAAAGGAGTGAGCCTGTGAGGGACCAGAGCCAGAGTGGTGGAGTTTAAAAGAGTGAGCCTGTGAGGGAGCAGAGCCAGAGTGGGGGAGTTTAAAAGAGTGAGCCTGTTAGGGAGCAGAGCCAGAGAGGGGGAGTTTAAAAGAGTGAGCCTGTGAGGGAGCAGAGCCAGAGTGGGGGAGTTTAAAACAGTGAGCCTGTGAAGGAGCAGTGCCAGTGTGGTGGAGTTTAAAAGAGTGAGCCTGTGAGGGAGCAGTGCCAGTGTGGTGGAGTTTAAAAGAGTGAGCCTGTGAGGGAGCAGAGCCAGTGTGGTGGAGTTTAAAAGAGTGAGCCTGTGAGGGAGCAGAGCTTGTGAGGGTGCAGAGCCAGAGTGGTGGATTTTAAAAGAGTGAGTCTGTGAGGGAGCAGAGCCAATGTGGTGGAGTTTAAAAGAGTGAGTCTGTGAGGGAGTGGAGCCAGAGTGGGCTAGTTTGAAAGAGTGAACCTGTGACGGAGCAGAGCCAGAGTGGTGGACTTTAAAAGAGTGAGCCTGTGAGGGAGCAGAGCCAGAGTGGGGGAGTTTGAAAGAGTGAGCCTGTAAAGGAGCAGACCCCGAGTGGGGGAGTTTAAAAGAGTGAGCCTGTGAGGGAGCAGTGCCAGTGTGGTGGACTTTAAATGAGTGAGCCTGTGAGGGTGCAGAGCCAGTGTGGTGGACTTTAAAAGTGTGAGTCTGTGAGGGAGCAGAGCCAGTGTGGTGGAGTTTAAAATAGTGAACCTGTGAGGGAGCAGTGCCAGTGTGGTGGAGTTTAAAAGAGTGAGCCTGTGAGGGAGCAGTGCCAGTGAGGTGGACTTTAAAAGAGTGAGCCTGTGAGGGAGCAGTGCCAGTGAGGTGGACTTTAAAAATTGAGCCTGTGAGGGAGCAGTGCCAGTTTGGTGGAGTTTAAAATAGTGAACCTTTGAGGGAGCAGTGCCAGTGTGGTGGAATTTAAAAGATTGAGCCTGTGAGGGAGCAGTGCCAGTGTGGTGGAATTTAAAAGATTGAGCCTGTGAGGGAGCAGTGCCAGTGAGGTGGAGTTTAAAAGAGTGAACCTGTGAGGGAGCAGAGCCAGTGTGCTGGAGTTTAAAATAGTGAACCTGTGAGGGAGCAGAGCCAGTGTGGTGGAGTTTAAAAGAGTGAACCTGTAAGGGAGCAGCGCCAGTGTGGTGGACTTTAAAATAGTGAACCTGTGAGGGAACAGTGCCAGTGTGGTGGAGTTTAAAAGAGTGAGCCTGTGAGGGTGCAGAGCCAGTGTGGTGGAGTTTAAAACAGTGAACCTGTGAGGGAGCAGTGCCAGTGTGGTGGAGTTTAAAATAGTGAAACTGTGAGGGAGCAGAGCCAGTGTGGGGGACTTCAAAAGAGTGAGCCTGTGAGGGAGCAGTGCCAGTGCGGTGGAGTTTAAAATAGTGAACCTGTGAGGGAGCAGAGCCAGTGTGGTGGAGTTTAAAATAGTGAGCCTGTGAGGCAGCAGATCCAGTGTGGTGGAGTTTAAAATAGTGAACCTGTGAGGGAGCAGAGCCAGTGTGGTGTAGTTTAAAAGAGTGAGCCTGTGAGGGAGCAGAGCCAGTGTGGTGGAGTTTAAAATAGTGAACCTGTGAGGGAGCAGTGCCAGTGTGGTGGAGTTTAAAAGAGTGAGCCTGTAAGGGAGCAGTGCCAGTGAGGTGGACTTTAAAAGAGTGAGCCTGTGAGGGAGCAGTGCCAGTGAGGTGGACTTTAAAAATTGAGCCTGTGAGGGAGCAGTGCCAGTTTGGTGGAGTTTAAAATAGTGAACCTGTGAGGGAGCAGTGCCAGTCTGGTGGAATTTAAAAGATTGAGCCTGTGAGGGAGCAGTGCCAGTGAGGTGGAGTTTAAAAGAGTGAACCTGTGAGGGAGCAGAGCCAGTGTGGTGGACCTTAAAAGAGTGAGCCTGTGAGGGAGCAGAGCCAGTGTGATGGAGTTTAATAGAGTGAGCCTGTGAGGGACCAGTGCCAGTGTGGTGGAGCTTAAAAGAGTGAGCCTGTGAGGGAGCTGAGCCAGTGTGGCGGAGTTTAAAAGAGTGAGCCTGTGAGGGAGCAGACCCAGAGTGGGGGAGTTTGAAAGAGTGAGCCTGTGAGGGAGCAGAGCCAGAGTGGGGGAGTTTAAAAGAGTGAGCCTGTGAGGGAGCAGAGCCAGAGTGGGGGAGTTTAAAGGAGTGAGCCTGTGAGGGACCAGAGCCAGAGTGGTGGAGTTTAAAAGAGTGAGCCTGTGAGGCAGCAGATCCAGTGTGGTGGACTTTAAAATAGTGAACCTGTGAGGGAGCAGAGCCAGTGTGGTGTAGTTTAAAAGAGTGAGCCTGTGAGGGAGCAGAGCCAGTGTGGTGGACTTTAAAAGAGTGAGCCTGTGAGGGAGCAGAGCCAGTGTGGTGGAGTTTAAAAGAGTGAGCCTGTGAGGGAGCAGAGCCAGTGTGGTGGAGCTTAAAAGAGTGAGCCTGTGAGGGAGCAGAGCCAGTGTGGTGGAGTTTAATGGAGTGAGCCTGTGAGGGAGCAGAGCCAGTGTGGTGGACCTTACAAGAGTGAGCCTGTGAGGGAGCAGAGCCAGTGTGATGGAGTTTAATAGAGTGAGCCTGTGAGGGAGCAGTGCCAGTGTGGTGGAGCTTAAAAGAGTGAGCCTGTGAGGGAGCAGAGCCAGTGTGGCGGAGTTTAAAAGAGTGAGCCTGTGAGGGAGCAGACCCAGAGTGGGGGAGTTTGAAAGAGTGAGCCTGTGAGGGAGCAGAGCCAGAGTGGGGGAGTTTAAAAGAGTGAGCCTGTGAGGGAGCAGAGCCAGAGTGGGGGAGTTTAAAGGAGTGAGCCTGTGAGGGACCAGAGCCAGAGTGGTGGAGTTTAAAAGAGTGAGCCTGTGAGGCAGCAGATCCAGTGTGGTGGACTTTAAAATAGTGAACCTGTGAGGGAGCAGAGCCAGTGTGGTGTAGTTTAAAAGAGTGAGCCTGTGAGGGAGCAGAGCCAGTGTGGTGGAGTTTAAAATAGTGAACCTGTGAGGGAGCAGAGCCAGTGTGGTGGAGTTTAATAGAGTGAGCCTATGAGGGAGCAGAGCCAGTGTGGTGGACCTTACAAGAGTGAGCCTGTGAGGGAGCAGAGCCAGTGTGATGGAGTTTAACAGAGTGAGCCTGTGAGGGAGCAGTGCCAGTGTGGTGGAGCTTAAAAGAGTGAGACTGTGAGGGAGCAGAGCCAGTGTGGCGGAGTTTAAAAGAGTGAGCCTGTGAGGGACCAGACCCAGAGTGGGGGAGTTTGAAAGAGTGAGCCTGTGAGGGAGCAGAGCCAGAATGGGGGAGTTTAAAAGAGTGAGCCTGTGAGGGAGCAGAGCCAGAGTGGGGGGGTTTAAAGGAGTGAGCCTGTGAGGGACCAGAGCCAGAGTGGTGGAGTTTAAAAGAGTGAGCCTGTGAGGGAGCAGAGCCAGAGTGGGGGAGTTTAAAAGAGTGAGCCTGTTAGGGAGCAGAGCCAGAGAGGGGGAGTTTAAAAGAGTGAGCCTGTGAGGGAGCAGAGCCAGAGTGGGGGAGTTTAAAACAGTGAGCCTGTGAAGGAGCAGTGCCAGTGTGGTGGAGTTTAAAAGAGTGAGCCTGTGAGGGAGCAGTGCCAGTGTGGTGGAGTTTAAAAGAGTGAGCCTGTGAGGGAGCAGAGCCAGTGTGGTGGAGTTTAAAAGAGTGAGCCTGTGAGGGAGCAGAGCTTGTGAGGGTGCAGAGCCAGAGTGGTGGATTTTAAAAGAGTGAGTCTGTGAGGGAGCAGAGCCAATGTGGTGGAGTTTAAAAGAGTGAGTCTGTGAGGGAGTGGAGCCAGAGTGGGCTAGTTTGAAAGAGTGAACCTGTGACGGAGCAGAGCCAGAGTGGTGGACTTTAAAAGAGTGAGCCTGTGAGGGAGCAGAGCCAGAGTGGGGGAGTTTGAAAGAGTGAGCCTGTAAAGGAGCAGACCCCGAGTGGGGGAGTTTAAAAGAGTGAGCCTGTGAGGGAGCAGTGCCAGTGTGGTGGACTTTAAATGAGTGAGCCTGTGAGGGTGCAGAGCCAGTGTGGTGGACTTTAAAAGTGTGAGTCTGTGAGGGAGCAGAGCCAGTGTGGTGGAGTTTAAAATAGTGAACCTGTGAGGGAGCAGTGCCAGTGTGGTGGAGTTTAAAAGAGTGAGCCTGTGAGGGAGCAGTGCCAGTGAGGTGGACTTTAAAAGAGTGAGCCTGTGAGGGAGCAGTGCCAGTGAGGTGGACTTTAAAAATTGAGCCTGTGAGGGAGCAGTGCCAGTTTGGTGGAGTTTAAAATAGTGAACCTTTGAGGGAGCAGTGCCAGTGTGGTGGAATTTAAAAGATTGAGCCTGTGAGGGAGCAGTGCCAGTGTGGTGGAATTTAAAAGATTGAGCCTGTGAGGGAGCAGTGCCAGTGAGGTGGAGTTTAAAAGAGTGAACCTGTGAGGGAGCAGAGCCAGTGTGCTGGAGTTTAAAATAGTGAACCTGTGAGGGAGCAGAGCCAGTGTGGTGGAGTTTAAAAGAGTGAACCTGTAAGGGAGCAGCGCCAGTGTGGTGGACTTTAAAATAGTGAACCTGTGAGGGAACAGTGCCAGTGTGGTGGAGTTTAAAAGAGTGAGCCTGTGAGGGTGCAGAGCCAGTGTGGTGGAGTTTAAAACAGTGAACCTGTGAGGGAGCAGTGCCAGTGTGGTGGAGTTTAAAATAGTGAAACTGTGAGGGAGCAGAGCCAGTGTGGGGGACTTCAAAAGAGTGAGCCTGTGAGGGAGCAGTGCCAGTGCGGTGGAGTTTAAAATAGTGAACCTGTGAGGGAGCAGAGCCAGTGTGGTGGAGTTTAAAATAGTGAGCCTGTGAGGCAGCAGATCCAGTGTGGTGGAGTTTAAAATAGTGAACCTGTGAGGGAGCAGAGCCAGTGTGGTGTAGTTTAAAAGAGTGAGCCTGTGAGGGAGCAGAGCCAGTGTGGTGGAGTTTAAAATAGTGAACCTGTGAGGGAGCAGTGCCAGTGTGGTGGAGTTTAAAAGAGTGAGCCTGTAAGGGAGCAGTGCCAGTGAGGTGGACTTTAAAAGAGTGAGCCTGTGAGGGAGCAGTGCCAGTGAGGTGGACTTTAAAAATTGAGCCTGTGAGGGAGCAGTGCCAGTTTGGTGGAGTTTAAAATAGTGAACCTGTGAGGGAGCAGTGCCAGTCTGGTGGAATTTAAAAGATTGAGCCTGTGAGGGAGCAGTGCCAGTGAGGTGGAGTTTAAAAGAGTGAACCTGTGAGGGAGCAGAGCCAGTGTGGTGGAGTTTAAAATAGTGAACCTGTGAGGGAGCAGAGCCAGTGTGGTGTAGTTTAAAAGAGTGAGCCTGTGAGGGAGCAGAGCCAGTGTGGTGGAGTTTAAAATAGTGAACCTGTGAGGGAGCAGAGCCAGTGTGGTGGACTTTAAAAGAGTGACCCTGTGAGGGAGCAGAGCCAGTGTGGTGGAGTTTAAAAGAGTGAGCCTGTGAGGGAGCAGAGCCAGTGTGGTGGAGCTTAAAAGAGTGAGCCTGTGAGGGAGCAGAGCCAGTGTGGTGGAGTTTAAAAGAGTGAGCCTGTGAGGGAGCAGAGCCAGTGTGGTGGAGTTTAAAAGAGTGAGCCTGTGAGGGAGCAGAGCCAGTCTGGTGGAGTTTAATAGAGTGAGCCTGTGAGGGAGCAGAGCCAGTGTGGTGGAGTTTAATAGAGTGAGCCTGTGAGGGAGCAGAGCCAGTGTGGTGGACCTTAAAAGAGTGAGCCTGTGAGGGAGCAGAGCCAGTGTGATGGAGTTTAATAGAGTGAGCCTGTGAGGGAGCAGTGCCAGTGTGGTGGAGCTTAAAAGAGTGAGCCTGTGAGGGAGCAGACCCAGAGTGGGGGAGTTTGAAAGAGTGAGCCTGTGAGGGAGCAGAGCCAGAGTGGGGGAGTTTAAAAGAGTGAGCCTGTGAGGGAGCAGAGCCAGAGTGGGGGAGTTTAAAGGAATGAGCCTGTGAGGGAGCAGAGCCAGAGTGGTGGAGTTTAAAAGAGTGAGCCTGTGAGGGAGCAGAGCCAGAGAGGGGGAGTTTAAAAGAGTGAGCCTGTAAGGGAGCAGAGCCAGATTGGGGGAGTTTAAAAGAGTGAGCCTGTGAAGGAGCAGTGCCAGTGTGGTGGAGTTTAAAAGAGTTAGCCTGTGAGGTAGCAGTGCCAGTGTGGTGGAGTTTGAAAGAGTGAACCTGTGAGGGTGCAGAGCCAGTGTGGTGGAGTTTAAAAGAGTGAGCCTGTGAGGGAGCAGTGCCAGAGTGGTGGAGTTTAAAAGAGTGAGCCTGTGAGGGAGCAGAGCTTGTGAGGGTGCAGAGCCAGAGTGGTGGATTTTAAAAGAGTGAGTCTGTGAGGGAGCAGAGCCAGTGTGGTGTAGTTTAAAAGAGTGAGCCTGTGAGGGAGCAGAGCCAGTGTGGTGGAGTTTAAAATAGTGAACCTGTGAGGGAGCAGTGCCAGTGTGGTGGAGTTTAAAAGAGTGAGCCTGTAAGGGAGCAGTGCCAGTGAGGAGGACTTTAAAAGAGTGAGCCTGTGAGGGAGCAGTGCCAGTGAGGTGGACTTTAAAAATTGAGCCTGTGAGGGAGCAGTGCCAGTTTGGTGGAGTTTAAAATAGTGAACCTGTGAGGGAGCAGTGCCAGTCTGGTGGAATTTAAAAGATTGAGCCTGTGAGGGAGCAGTGCCAGTGAGGTGGAGTTTAAAAGAGTGAACCTGTGAGGGAGCAGAGCCAGTGTGGTGGAGTTTAAAATAGTGAACCTGTGAGGGAGCAGAGCCAGTGTGGTGTAGTTTAAAAGAGTGAGCCTGTGAGGGAGCAGAGCCAGTGTGGTGGAGTTTAAAATAGTGAACCTGTGAGGGAGCAGAGCCAGTGTGGTGGACTTTAAAAGAGTGACCCTGTGAGGGAGCAGAGCCAGTGTGGTGGAGTTTAAAAGAGTGAGCCTGTGAGGGAGCAGAGCCAGTGTGGTGGAGCTTAAAAGAGTGAGCCTGTGAGGGAGCAGAGCCAGTGTGGTGGAGTTTAAAAGAGTGAGCCTGTGAGGGAGCAGAGCCAGTGTGGTGGAGTTTAAAAGAGTGAGCCTGTGAGGGAGCAGAGCCAGTCTGGTGGAGTTTAATAGAGTGAGCCTGTGAGGGAGCAGAGCCAGTGTGGTGGAGTTTAATAGAGTGAGCCTGTGAGGGAGCAGAGCCAGTGTGGTGGACCTTAAAAGAGTGAGCCTGTGAGGGAGCAGAGCCAGTGTGATGGAGTTTAATAGAGTGAGCCTGTGAGGGAGCAGTGCCAGTGTGGTGGAGCTTAAAAGAGTGAGCCTGTGAGGGAGCAGACCCAGAGTGGGGGAGTTTGAAAGAGTGAGCCTGTGAGGGAGCAGAGCCAGAGTGGGGGAGTTTAAAAGAGTGAGCCTGTGAGGGAGCAGAGCCAGAGTGGGGGAGTTTAAAGGAGTGAGCCTGTGAGGGAGCAGAGCCAGAGTGGTGGAGTTTAAAAGAGTGAGCCTGTGAGGGAGCAGAGCCAGAGAGGGGGAGTTTAAAAGAGTGAGCCTGTAAGGGAGCAGAGCCAGATTGGGGGAGTTTAAAAGAGTGAGCCTGTGAAGGAGCAGTGCCAGTGTGGTGGAGTTTAAAAGAGTTAGCCTGTGAGGTAGCAGTGCCAGTGTGGTGGAGTTTGAAAGAGTGAACCTGTGAGGGTGCAGAGCCAGTGTGGTGGAGTTTAAAAGAGTGAGCCTGTGAGGGAGCAGTGCCAGAGTGGTGGAGTTTAAAAGAGTGAGCCTGTGAGGGAGCAGAGCTTGTGAGGGTGCAGAGCCAGAGTGGTGGATTTTAAAAGAGTGAGTCTGTGAGGGAGCAGAGCCAGTGTGGTGGAGTTTAAAAGAATTAGTCTGTGAGGGAGTGGAGCCAGAGTGGGCGAGTTTGAAAGAGTGAACCTGTGAGCGAGCAGAGCCAGAGTGGTGGACTTTAAAAGAGTGAGCCTGTAAGGGAGCAGAGCCAGAGTGGGGGAGTTTAAAAGAGTGAGCCTGTGAGGGAGCAGAGCCAGAGTGGGGGAGTTTGAAAGAGTGAGCCTGGAAGGGAGCAGACCCAGAGTGGGGGAGTTTAAAAGAGTGAACCTGTGAGGGAGCAGTGCCAGTGTGGTGGAGTTTGAAAGAGTGAGCCTGTGAGGGTGCAGAGCCAGTGTGGTGGAGTTTAAAAGAGTGAGCCTGTGAGGGAGCAGTGCCAGAGTGGTGGAGTTTAAAAGAGTGAGCCTGTGAGGGAGCAGAGCTTGTGAGGGTGCAGAGCCAGAGTGGTGGATTTTAAAAGAGTGAGTCTGTGAGGGAGCAGAGCCAGTGTGGTGGAGTTTAAAAGAATTAGTCTGTGAGGGAGTGGAGCCAGAGTGGGCGAGTTTGAAAGAGTGAACCTGTGAGCGAGCAGAGCCAGAGTGGTGGACTTTAAAAGAGTGAGCCTGTAAGGGAGCAGAGCCAGAGTGGGGGAGTTTAAAAGAGTGAGCCTGTGAGGGAGCAGAGCCAGAGTGGGGGAGTTTGAAAGAGTGAGCCTGGAAGGGAGCAGACCCAGAGTGGGGGAGTTTAAAAGAGTGAGCCTGTGAGGGAGCAGTGCCAGTGTGGTGGAGTTTAAAAGAGTGAGCCTGTGAGGGTGCAGAGCCAGTGTGGTGGACTTTAAAAGAGTGAGTCTGTGAGGGAGCAGAGCCAGTGTGGTGGACTTTAAGAGAGTGAGCCTGTGAGGGTGCAAAGCCAGTGTGGTGGACTTTAAAAGAGTGAGTCTGTGAGGGAGCAGAGCCAGTGTGGTGGACTTTAAGGGAGTGAGTCTGTGAGGGTGTAGTGCCAGTGTGGAGGAATTCAAAAGAGTGAGCCTGTGAGGGAGCAGAGCCAGAGTGGAGGAGTTTAAAAGAGTGAGCCTGTGAGGGAGCAGAGCCAGTGTGGTGGAGTTTATAAGAGTGAGCCTGTGAGGGAGTAGAGCCAGAGTGGTGGAATTTAAAAGAGTGAGTCTGTGAGGGAGCAGAGCCAGAGTGGCGGAGTTTAAAAGAGTGAGCCTGTGAGGGAGCAGAGCCAGAGTGGGGGAGTTTAAAATAGTGAACCTGTGAGGGAGCAGAGCCAGTGTGGTGGAGTTTAAAATAGTGAGCCTGTGAGGCAGCAGATCCAGTGTGGTGGAGTTTAAAATAGTGAACCTGTGAGGGAGCAGAGCCAGTGTGGTGTAGTTTAAAAGAGTGAGCCTGTGAGGGAGCAGAGCCAGTGTGGTGGAGTTTAAAATAGTGAACCTGTGAGGGAGCAGTGCCAGTGTGGTGGAGTTTAAAAGAGTGAGCCTGTAAGGGAGCAGTGCCAGTGAGGTGGACTTTAAAAGAGTGAGCCTGTGAGGGAGCAGTGCCAGTGAGGTGGACTTTAAAAATTGAGCCTGTGAGGGAGCAGTGCCAGTTTGGTGGAGTTTAAAATAGTGAACCTGTGAGGGAGCAGTGCCAGTCTGGTGGAATTTAAAAGATTGAGCCTGTGAGGGAGCAGTGCCAGTGAGGTGGAGTTTAAAAGAGTGAACCTGTGAGGGAGCAGAGCCAGTGTGGTGGAGTTTAAAATAGTGAACCTGTGAGGGAGCAGAGCCAGTGTGGTGTAGTTTAAAAGAGTGAGCCTGTGAGGGAGCAGAGCCAGTGTGGTGGAGTTTAAAATAGTGAACCTGTGAGGGAGCAGAGCCAGTGTGGTGGACTTTAAAAGAGTGACCCTGTGAGGGAGCAGAGCCAGTGTGGTGGAGTTTAAAAGAGTGAGCCTGTGAGGGAGCAGAGCCAGTGTGGTGGAGCTTAAAAGAGTGAGCCTGTGAGGGAGCAGAGCCAGTGTGGTGGAGTTTAAAAGAGTGAGCCTGTGAGGGAGCAGAGCCAGTGTGGTGGAGTTTAAAAGAGTGAGCCTGTGAGGGAGCAGAGCTTGTGAGGGTGCAGAGCCAGAGTGGTGGATTTTAAAAGAGTGAGTCTGTGAGGGAGCAGAGCCAGTGTGGTGGAGTTTAATAGAGTGAGCCTGTGAGGGAGCAGAGCCAGTGTGGTGGAGTTTAATAGAGTGAGCCTGTGAGGGAGCAGAGCCAGTGTGGTGGACCTTAAAAGAGTGAGCCTGTGAGGGAGCAGAGCCAGTGTGATGGAGTTTAATAGAGTGAGCCTGTGAGGGAGCAGTGCCAGTGTGGTGGAGCTTAAAAGAGTGAGCCTGTGAGGGAGCAGACCCAGAGTGGGGGAGTTTGAAAGAGTGAGCCTGTGAGGGAGCAGAGCCAGAGTGGGGGAGTTTAAAAGAGTGAGCCTGTGAGGGAGCAGAGCCAGAGTGGGGGAGTTTAAAGGAGTGAGCCTGTGAGGGAGCAGAGCCAGAGTGGTGGAGTTTAAAAGAGTGAGCCTGTGAGGGAGCAGAGCCAGAGAGGGGGAGTTTAAAAGAGTGAGCCTGTAAGGGAGCAGAGCCAGATTGGGGGAGTTTAAAAGAGTGAGCCTGTGAAGGAGCAGTGCCAGTGTGGTGGAGTTTAAAAGAGTTAGCCTGTGAGGTAGCAGTGCCAGTGTGGTGGAGTTTGAAAGAGTGAACCTGTGAGGGTGCAGAGCCAGTGTGGTGGAGTTTAAAAGAGTGAGCCTGTGAGGGAGCAGTGCCAGAGTGGTGGAGTTTAAAAGAGTGAGCCTGTGAGGGAGCAGAGCTTGTGAGGGTGCAGAGCCAGAGTGGTGGATTTTAAAAGAGTGAGTCTGTGAGGGAGCAGAGCCAGTGTGGTGGAGTTTAAAAGAATTAGTCTGTGAGGGAGTGGAGCCAGAGTGGGCGAGTTTGAAAGAGTGAACCTGTGAGCGAGCAGAGCCAGAGTGGTGGACTTTAAAAGAGTGAGCCTGTAAGGGAGCAGAGCCAGAGTGGGGGAGTTTAAAAGAGTGAGCCTGTGAGGGAGCAGAGCCAGAGTGGGGGAGTTTGAAAGAGTGAGCCTGGAAGGGAGCAGACCCAGAGTGGGGGAGTTTAAAAGAGTGAGCCTGTGAGGGAGCAGTGCCAGTGTGGTGGAGTTTAAAAGAGTGAGCCTGTGAGGGTGCAGAGCCAGTGTGGTGGACTTTAAAAGAGTGAGTCTGTGAGGGAGCAGAGCCAGTGTGGTGGACTTTAAGAGAGTGAGCCTGTGAGGGTGCAGAGCCAGTGTGGTGGACTTTAAAAGAGTGAGTCTGTGAGGGAGCAGAGCCAGTGTGGTGGACTTTAAGGGAGTGAGTCTGTGAGGGTGTAGTGCCAGTGTGGAGGAATTCAAAAGAGTGAGCCTGTGAGGGAGCAGAGCCAGAGTGGAGGAGTTTAAAAGAGTGAGCCTGTGAGGGAGCAGAGCCAGTGTGGTGGAGTTTATAAGAGTGAGCCTGTGAGGGAGTAGAGCCAGAGTGGTGGAATTTAAAAGAGTGAGTCTGTGAGGGAGCAGAGCCAGAGTGGCGGAGTTTAAAAGAGTGAGCCTGTGAGGGAGCAGAGCCAGAGTGGGGGAGTTTAAAAGAGTGAGCCTGTGAGGGAGCAGAGCCAGAGTGGGGGAGTTTAAAATAGTGAGCCTGTGAGGGAGCAGAGCCAGAGTGGTGGAGTTTAAAAGAGTGAGCCTGTAAGGGAGCAGAGCCAGAGTGGGGGAGTTTAAAAGAGTGAGCCTGTGAGGGTGCAGAGCCACAGTGGGGGAGTTTAAAAGAGTGAGCCTGTGAGGGAGCAGAGCCAGAGTGGGGGAGTTTAAAAGAGTGAGCCTGTGAGGGAGCAGAGCCAGTGTGGTGGAGTTTCAAAGAGAGAGCCTGTGAGGGAGCAGAGCCAGCGTGGCAGAGTTGAAAAGAGTGAACCTGTGAGGGAGCAGTGCCAGTGTGGTGGACATTAAAAGAGTGAGCCTGTGAGGGAGCAGAGCCACAGTGGAGGAGTTTAAAAGAGTGAGCCTGTGATGGAGCAGTGCCAGTGTGGTGGAGTTTAAAAGAGTGAGCCTGTGAGGGAGCAGTGCCAGTGTGGTGGAGTTTAAAATAGTGAACCTCAATGGGAGCAGAGCCAGTGTGTTGGACTTTAAAAGAGTGAGCCTGTGAGGGAGCAGTGCCAGTGTGGTGGAGTTTAAAAGAGTGAGCCTGTGAGGGAGCAGTGCCAGTGTGGTGGAGTTTAAAAGAGTGAGACTGTGAGGGAGCAGAGCCAGAGTGGGGGAGTTTAAAAGAGTGAGCCTGTGAGGGTGCAGTGCCAGTGTGGAGGAATTCAAAAGAGTGAGCCTGTGAGGGAGCAGAGCCAGAGTGGAGGAGTTTAAAAGAGTGAGCCTCTGAGGGAGCAGTGCTTGTGTGGTGGAGTTTGAAAGAGTGAGCCTGTGAGGGAGCAGAGCCAGAGTGGGGGAGTTTAAAAGAGTGAGCCTGTGAGGGAGCAGAGCCAGTGTGGTGGAGTTTCAAAGAGAGAGCCTGTGAGGGAGCAGAGCCAAAGTGGCAGAGTTGAAAAGAGTGAACCTGTGATGGAGCAGTGCCAGTGTGGTGGACATTAAAATAGTGAGCCTGTGAGGGAGCAGAGCCAGAGTGGAGGAGTTTAAAAGAGTGAGCCTGTGATGGAGCAGTGCCAGTGTGGTGGAGTTTAAAAGAGTGAGCCTGTGAGGGAGCAGTGCCAGTGTGGTGGAGTTTAAAATAGTGAACCTCAATGGGAGCAGAGTCAGTGTGGTGGACTTTAAAAGAGTGAGCCTGTGAGGGAGCAGTGCCAGTGTGGTGGAGTTTAAAAGAGTGAGCCTGTGAGGGAGCAGTGCCAGTGTGGTGGAGTTTAAAAGAGTGAGCCTGTGAGGGAGCAGAGCCAGAGTGGGGGAGTTTAAAAGAGTGAGCCTGTGAGGGTGCAGTGCCAGTGTGGAGGAATTCAAAAGAGTGAGCCTGTGAGGGAGCAGAGCCAGAGTGGAGGAGTTTAAAAGAGTGAGCCTGTGAGGGAGCAGTGCCAGTGTGGTGGAGTTTAAAAGAGTGAGCCTGTGAGGGTGCAGAGCCAGTGTGGTGGACTTTAAAAGAGTGAGTCTGTGAGGGAGCAGAGCCAGTGTGGTGGACATTAAGAGAGTGAGCCTGTGAGGGTGCAGAGCCAGTGTGGTGGACTTTAAAAGAGTGAGTCTGTGAGGGAGCAGAGCCAGTGTGGTGGACTTTAAGTGAGTGAGTCTGTGAGGGTGCAGTGCCAGTGTGGAGGAATTCAAAAGAGTGAGCCTGTGAGGGAGCAGAGCCAGAGTGGAGGAGTTTAAAAGAGTGAGCCTGTGAGGGAGCAGAGCCAGTGTGGTGGAGTTTAAAAGAGTGAGCCTGTGAGGGAGTAGAGCCAGAGTGGTGGACTTTAAGAGAGTGAGTCTGTGAGGGAGCTGGGCCAGAGTGGGGGAGTTTAAAAGAGTGAGCCTGTGAGGGAGCAGAGCCAGAGTGGGGGAGTTTAAATGAGTGAGCCTGTGAGGGAGCAGAGCCAGAGTTGGGGAGTTTCATAGAGTGAGCCTGTGAGGGAGCAGAGCCAGAGTGGTGGAGTTTAAAAGAGTGAGCCTGTCAGGGAGCAGAGCCAGAGTGGGGGAGTTTAAAAGAGTGAGCCTGTGAGGGAGCAGAGCCAGAGTGGGGGAGTTTAAAAGAGTGAGCCTGTGAGGGAGCAGAGCCAGAGTGGTGGATTTTAAAAGAGTGAGCCAGTGAGAAAGCAGTGCCATTGTGGTGGACATTAAAAGAGTGATCCTGTGAGGGAGCAGAGCCAGGGTGGTGGACATTAAAAGAGTGAGCCTGTGAGGGAGCAGTGCCAAATGTGGAGGAGTTTAAAAAATTGAGCCTGTGAGGGAGCAGTGCCTGTGTGGTGGAGTTAAAAAATTGTGCCTGTGAGGGAGCAGAGCCAGAGTGGCAGAGTTGAAAAGAGTGAACCTGTGAGGGAGCAGTGCCAGTGTGGTGGACATTAAAAGAGTGATCCTGTGAGGGAGCAGTGCCAGTGTGGTGGAGTTTAAAAAATTGAGCCTGTGAGGGAGCAGTGCCTGTGTGATGGAGTTTAAAAAATTGAGCCTGTGAGGGACCAGTGACAGTGTGGAGGACTTTAAAAGAGTGAGCCTGTGAGGGAGCAGTGCCAGAGTGGTGGAGTTTAAAAGAGTGAGCCTGTGAGGGAGCAGAGCCAGAGTGGGGAGTTTAAAAGAGTGATCCTGTAAGGGAGCAGAGCCAGAGTGGGGGAGTTTAAAAGAGTGAGCCTGTGAGGGAGCAGAGCCAGAGTGGGGGAGTTTAAAAGAGTGAGCCTGTGAGGGAGCAGAGCCAGAGTGGAGGAGTTTAAAAGAGTGAGCCTGTGAGGGAGCAGAGCCAGTGTGGTGGAGTTTAAAAGAGTTAGCCTGTGAGGTAGCAGTGCCAGTGTGGAGGAGTTTGAAAGAGTGAACCTGTGAGGGTGCAGAGCCAGTGTGGTGGAGTTTAAAAGAGTGAGCCTGTGAGGGAGCAGAGCTTGTGAGGGTGCAGAGCCAGAGTGGTGGATTTTAAAAGAGTGAGTCTGTGAGGGAGCAGAGCCAGTGTGGTGGAGTTTAAAAGAGTGAGTCTGTGAGGGAGTGGAGCCAGAGTGGGCGAGTTTGAAAGAGTGAACCTGTGAGCGAGCAGAGCCAGAGTGGTGGACTTTAAAAGAGTGAGCCTGTAAGGGAGCAGAGCCAGAGTGGGGGAGTTTAAAAGAGTGAGCCTGTGAGGGAGCAGAGCCAGAGTGGGGGAGTTTGAAAGAGTGAGCCTGGAAGGGAGCAGACCCAGAGTGGGGGAGTTTAAAAGAGTGAGCCTGTGAGGGAGCAGTGCCAGTGTGGTGGAGTTTAAAAGAGTGAGCCTGTGAGGGTGCAGAGCCAGTGTGGTGGACTTTAAAAGAGTGAGTCTGTGAGGGAGCAGAGCCAGTGTGGTGGACTTTAAGAGAGTGAGCCTGTGAGGGTGCAGAGCCAGTGTGGTGGACTTTAAAAGAGTGAGTCTGTGAGGGAGCAGAGCCAGTGTGGTGGACTTTAAGGGAGTGAGTCTGTGAGGGTGTAGTGCCAGTGTGGAGGAATTCAAAAGAGTGAGCCTGTGAGGGAGCAGAGCCAGAGTGGAGGAGTTTAAAAGAGTGAGCCTGTGAGGGAGCAGAGCCAGTGTGGTGGAGTTTATAAGAGTGAGCCTGTGAGGGAGTAGAGCCAGAGTGGTGGAATTTAAAAGAGTGAGTCTGTGAGGGAGCAGAGCCAGAGTGGGGGAGTTTAAAAGAGTGAGCCTGTGAGGGAGCAGAGCCAGAGTGGGGGAGTTTAAAAGAGTGAGCCTGTGAGGGAGCAGAGCCAGAGTGGGGGAGTTTAAAATAGTGAGCCTGTGAGGGAGCAGAGCCAGAGTGGTGGAGTTTAAAAGAGTGAGCCTGTAAGGGAGCAGAGCCAGAGTGGGGGAGTTTAAAAGAGTGAGCCTGTGAGGGTGCAGAGCCACAGTGGGGGAGTTTAAAAGAGTGAGCCTGTGAGGGAGCAGAGCCAGAGTGGGGGAGTTTAAAAGAGTGAGCCTGTGAGGGAGCAGAGCCAGTGTGGTGGAGTTTCAAAGAGAGAGCCTGTGAGGGAGCAGAGCCAGCGTGGCAGAGTTGAAAAGAGTGAACCTGTGAGGGAGCAGTGCCAGTGTGGTGGACATTAAAAGAGTGAGCCTGTGAGGGAGCAGAGCCACAGTGGAGGAGTTTAAAAGAGTGAGCCTGTGATGGAGCAGTGCCAGTGTGGTGGAGTTTAAAAGAGTGAGCCTGTGAGGGAGCAGTGCCAGTGTGGTGGAGTTTAAAATAGTGAACCTCAATGGGAGCAGAGCCAGTGTGTTGGACTTTAAAAGAGTGAGCCTGTGAGGGAGCAGTGCCAGTGTGGTGGAGTTTAAAAGAGTGAGCCTGTGAGGGAGCAGTGCCAGTGTGGTGGAGTTTAAAAGAGTGAGCCTGTGAGGGAGCAGAGCCAGAGTGGGGGAGTTTAAAAGAGTGAGCCTGTGAGGGTGCAGTGCCAGTGTGGAGGAATTCAAAAGAGTGAGCCTGTGAGGGAGCAGAGCCAGAGTGGAGGAGTTTAAAAGAGTGAGCCTCTGAGGGAGGAGTGCTTGTGTGGTGGAGTTTGAAAGAGTGAGCCTGTGAGGGAGCAGAGCCAGAGTGGGGGAGTTTAAAAGAGTGAGCCTGTGAGGGAGCAGAGCCAGTGTGGTGGAGTTTCAAAGAGAGAGCCTGTGAGGGAGCAGAGGCAAAGTGGCAGAGTTGAAAAGAGTGAACCTGTGATGGAGCAGTGCCAGTGTGGTGGACATTAAAATAGTGAGCCTGTGAGGGAGCAGAGCCAGAGTGGAGGAGTTTAAAAGAGTGAGCCTGTGATGGAGCAGTGCCAGTGTGGTGGAGTTTAAAAGAGTGAGCCTGTGAGGGAGCAGTGCCAGTGTGGTGGAGTTTAAAATAGTGAACCTCAATGGGAGCAGAGTCAGTGTGGTGGACTTTAAAAGAGTGAGCCTGTGAGGGAGCAGTGCCAGTGTGGTGGAGTTTAAAAGAGTGAACCTGTGAGGGAGCAGTGCCAGTGTGGTGGAGTTTAAAAGAGTGAGCCTGTGAGGGAGCAGAGCCAGAGTGGGGGAGTTTAAAAGAGTGAGCCTGTGAGGGTGCAGTGCCAGTGTGGAGGAATTCAAAAGAGTGAGCCTGTGAGGGAGCAGAGCCAGAGTGGAGGAGTTTAAAAGAGTGAGCCTGTGAGGGAGCAGTGCCAGTGTGGTGGAGTTTAAAAGAGTGAGCCTGTGAGGGTGCAGAGCCAGTGTGGTGGACTTTAAAAGAGTGAGTCTGTGAGGGAGCAGAGCCAGTGTGGTGGACATTAAGAGAGTGAGCCTGTGAGGGTGCAGAGCCAGTGTGGTGGACTTTAAAAGAGTGAGTCTGTGAGGGAGCAGAGCCAGTGTGGTGGACTTTAAGAGAGTGAGTCTGTGAGGGTGCAGTGCCAGTGTGGAGGAATTCAAAAGAGTGAGCCTGTGAGGGAGCAGAGCCAGAGTGGAGGAGTTTAAAAGAGTGAGCCTGTGAGGGAGCAGAGCCAGTGTGGTGGAGTTTAAAAGAGTGAGCCTGTGAGGGAGTAGAGCCAGAGTGGTGGACTTTAAGAGAGTGAGTCTGTGAGGGAGCTGGGCCAGAGTGGGGGAGTTTAAAAGAGTGAGCCTGTGAGGGAGCAGAGCCAGAGTGGGGGAGTTTAAATGAGTGAGCCTGTGAGGGAGCAGAGCCAGAGTTGGGGAGTTTCAAAGAGTGAGCCTGTGAGGGAGCAGAGCCAGAGTGGTGGAGTTTAAAAGAGTGAGCCTGTCAGGGAGCAGAGCCAGAGTGGGGGAGTTTAAAAGAGTGAGCCTGTGAGGGAGCAGAGCCAGAGTGGGGGAGTTTAAAAGAGTGAGCCTGTGAGGGAGCAGAGCCAGAGTGGTGGATTTTAAAAGAGTGAGCCAGTGAGAAAGCAGTGCCATTGTGGTGGACTTTAAAAGAGTGAGCCTGTGAGGGAGCAGAGCCAGGGTGGTGGAGTTTCAAAGAGAGAGCCTGTGAGGGAGCAGAGCCAGAGTGGCAGAGTTGAAAAGAGTGAACCTGTGAGGGAGCAGTGCCAGTGTGGTGGACATTAAAAGAGTGAGCCTGTGAGGGAGCAGTGCCAAATGTGGAGGAGTTTAAAAAATTGAGCCTGTGAGGGAGCAGTGCCTGTGTGGTGGAGTTAAAAAATTGTGCCTGTGAGGGAGCAGAGCCAGAGTGGCAGAGTTGAAAAGAGTGAACCTGTGAGGGAGCAGTGCCAGTGTGGTGGACATTAAAAGAGTGATCCTGTGAGGGAGCAGTGCCAGTGTGGTGGAGTTTAAAAAATTGAGCCTGTGAGGGAGCAGTGCCTGTGTGATGGAGTTTAAAAAATTGAGCCTGTGAGGGACCAGTGACAGTGTGGAGGACTTTAAAAGAGTGAGCCTGTGAGGGAGCAGTGCCAGAGTGGTGGAGTTTAAAAGAGTGAGCCTGTGAGGGAGCAGAGCCAGAGTGGGGAGTTTAAAAGAGTGATCCTGTAAGGGAGCAGAGCCAGAGTGGGGGAGTTTAAAAGAGTGAGCCTGTGAGGGAGCAGAGCCAGAGTGGGGGAGTTTAAAAGAGTGAGCCTGTGAGGGAGCAGAGCCAGAGTGGAGGAGTTTAAAAGAGTGAGCCTGTGAGGGAGCAGAGCCAGTGTGGTGGAGTTTAAAAGAGTTAGCCTGTGAGGTAGCAGTGCCAGTGTGGAGGAGTTTGAAAGAGTGAACCTGTGAGGGTGCAGAGCCAGTGTGGTGGAGTTTAAAAGAGTGAGCCTGTGAGGGAGCAGTGCCAGAGTGGTGGAGTTTAAAAGAGTGAGCCTGTGAGGGAGCAGAGCTTGTGAGGGTGCAGAGCCAGAGTGGTGGATTTTAAAAGAGTGAGTCTGTGAGGGAGCAGAGCCAGTGTGGTGGAGTTTAAAAGAATTAGTCTGTGAGGGAGTGGAGCCAGAGTGGGCGAGTTTGAAAGAGTGAACCTGTGAGCGAGCAGAGCCAGAGTGGTGGACTTTAAAAGAGTGAGCCTGTAAGGGAGCAGAGCCAGAGTGGGGGAGTTTAAAAGAGTGAGCCTGTGAGGGAGCAGAGCCAGAGTGGGGGAGTTTGAAAGAGTGAGCCTGGAAGGGAGCAGACCCAGAGTGGGGGAGTTTAAAAGAGTGAGCCTGTGAGGGAGCAGTGCCAGTGTGGTGGAGTTTAAAAGAGTGAGCCTGTGAGGGTGCAGAGCCAGTGTGGTGGACTTTAAAAGAGTGAGTCTGTGAGGGAGCAGAGCCAGTGTGGTGGACTTTAAGAGAGTGAGCCTGTGAGGGTGCAGAGCCAGTGTGGTGGACTTTAAAAGAGTGAGTCTGTGAGGGAGCAGAGCCAGTGTGGTGGACTTTAAGGGAGTGAGTCTGTGAGGGTGTAGTGCCAGTGTGGAGGAATTCAAAAGAGTGAGCCTGTGAGGGAGCAGAGCCAGAGTGGAGGAGTTTAAAAGAGTGAGCCTGTGAGGGAGCAGAGCCAGTGTGGTGGAGTTTATAAGAGTGAGCCTGTGAGGGAGTAGAGCCAGAGTGGTGGAATTTAAAAGAGTGAGTCTGTGAGGGAGCAGAGCCAGAGTGGGGGAGTTTAAAAGAGTGAGCCTGTGAGGGAGCAGAGCCAGAGTGGGGGAGTTTAAAAGAGTGAGCCTGTGAGGGAGCAGAGCCAGAGTGGGGGAGTTTAAAATAGTGAGCCTGTGAGGGAGCAGAGCCAGAGTGGTGGAGTTTAAAAGAGTGAGCCTGTAAGGGAGCAGAGCCAGAGTGGGGGAGTTTAAAAGAGTGAGCCTGTGAGGGTGCAGAGCCACAGTGGGGGAGTTTAAAAGAGTGAGCCTGTGAGGGAGCAGAGCCAGAGTGGGGGAGTTTAAAAGAGTGAGCCTGTGAGGGAGCAGAGCCAGTGTGGTGGAGTTTCAAAGAGAGAGCCTGTGAGGGAGCAGAGCCAGCGTGGCAGAGTTGAAAAGAGTGAACCTGTGAGGGAGCAGTGCCAGTGTGGTGGACATTAAAAGAGTGAGCCTGTGAGGGAGCAGAGCCACAGTGGAGGAGTTTAAAAGAGTGAGCCTGTGATGGAGCAGTGCCAGTGTGGTGGAGTTTAAAAGAGTGAGCCTGTGAGGGAGCAGTGCCAGTGTGGTGGAGTTTAAAATAGTGAACCTCAATGGGAGCAGAGCCAGTGTGTTGGACTTTAAAAGAGTGAGCCTGTGAGGGAGCAGTGCCAGTGTGGTGGAGTTTAAAAGAGTGAGCCTGTGAGGGAGCAGTGCCAGTGTGGTGGAGTTTAAAAGAGTGAGCCTGTGAGGGAGCAGAGCCAGAGTGGGGGAGTTTAAAAGAGTGAGCCTGTGAGGGTGCAGTGCCAGTGTGGAGGAATTCAAAAGAGTGAGCCTGTGAGGGAGCAGAGCCAGAGTGGAGGAGTTTAAAAGAGTGAGCCTCTGAGGGAGCAGTGCTTGTGTGGTGGAGTTTGAAAGAGTGAGCCTGTGAGGGAGCAGAGCCAGAGTGGGGGAGTTTAAAAGAGTGAGCCTGTGAGGGAGCAGAGCCAGTGTGGTGGAGTTTCAAAGAGAGAGCCTGTGAGGGAGCAGAGCCAAAGTGGCAGAGTTGAAAAGAGTGAACCTGTGATGGAGCAGTGCCAGTGTGGTGGACATTAAAATAGTGAGCCTGTGAGGGAGCAGAGCCAGAGTGGAGGAGTTTAAAAGAGTGAGCCTGTGATGGAGCAGTGCCAGTGTGGTGGAGTTTAAAAGAGTGAGCCTGTGAGGGAGCAGTGCCAGTGTGGTGGAGTTTAAAATAGTGAACCTCAATGGGAGCAGAGTCAGTGTGGCGGACTTTAAAAGAGTGAGCCTGTGAGGGAGCAGTGCCAGTGTGGTGGAGTTTAAAAGAGTGAACCTGTGAGGGAGCAGTGCCAGTGTGGTGGAGTTTAAAAGAGTGAGCCTGTGAGGGAGCAGAGCCAGAGTGGGGGAGTTTAAAAGAGTGAGCCTGTGAGGGTGCAGTGCCAGTGTGGAGGAATTCAAAAGAGTGAGCCTGTGAGGGAGCAGAGCCAGAGTGGAGGAGTTTAAAAGAGTGAGCCTGTGAGGGAGCAGTGCCAGTGTGGTGGAGTTTAAAAGAGTGAGCCTGTGAGGGAGCAGAGCCAGTGTGGTGGACATTAAGAGAGTGAGCCTGTGAGGGTGCAGAGCCAGTGTGGTGGACTTTAAAAGAGTGAGTCTGTGAGGGAGCAGAGCCAGTGTGGTGGACTTTAAGAGAGTGAGTCTGTGAGGGTGCAGTGCCAGTGTGGAGGAATTCAAAAGAGTGAGCCTGTGAGGGAGCAGAGCCAGAGTGGAGGAGTTTAAAAGAGTGAGCCTGTGAGGGAGCAGAGCCAGTGTGGTGGAGTTTAAAAGAGTGAGCCTGTGAGGGAGTAGAGCCAGAGTGGTGGACTTTAAGAGAGTGAGTCTGTGAGGGAGCTGGGCCAGAGTGGGGGAGTTTAAAAGAGTGAGCCTGTGAGGGAGCAGAGCCAGAGTGGGGGAGTTTAAATGAGTGAGCCTGTGAGGGAGCAGAGCCAGAGTTGGGGAGTTTCAAAGAGTGAGCCTGTGAGGGAGCAGAGCCAGAGTGGTGGAGTTTAAAAGAGTGAGCCTGTCAGGGAGCAGAGCCAGAGTGGGGGAGTTTAAAAGAGTGAGCCTGTGAGGGAGCAGAGCCAGAGTGGGGGAGTTTAAAAGAGTGAGCCTGTGAGGGAGCAGAGCCAGAGTGGTGGATTTTAAAAGAGTGAGCCAGTGAGAAAGCAGTGCCATTGTGGTGGACTTTAAAAGAGTGAGCCTGTGAGGGAGCAGAGCCAGGGTGGTGGAGTTTCAAAGAGAGAGCCTGTGAGGGAGCAGAGCCAGAGTGGCAGAGTTGAAAAGAGTGAACCTGTGAGGGAGCAGTGCCAGTGTGGTGGACATTAAAAGAGTGAGCCTGTGAGGGAGCAGTGCCAAATGTGGAGGAGTTTAAAAAATTGAGCCTGTGAGGGAGCAGTGCCTGTGTGGTGGAGTTAAAAAATTGTGCCTGTGAGGGAGCAGAGCCAGAGTGGCAGAGTTGAAAAGAGTGAACCTGTGAGGGAGCAGTGCCAGTTTGGTGGACATTAAAAGAGTGATCCTGTGAGGGAGCAGTGCCAGTGTGGTGGAGTTTAAAAAATTGAGCCTGTGAGGGAGCAGTGCCTGTGTGATGGAGTTTAAAAAATTGAGCCTGTGAGGGACCAGTGACAGTGTGGAGGACTTTAAAAGAGTGAGCCTGTGAGGGAGCAGTGCCAGAGTGGTGGAGTTTAAAAGAGTGAGCCTGTGAGGGAGCAGAGCCAGAGTGGGGAGTTTAAAAGTGTGAGCCTGTTAGGGAGCAGAGCCAGAGTGATGGAGTTTAAAATAGTGAGCCTGTGAGGGAGCAGAGCCAGAGTGGGGGAGTTTAAAAGAGTGAGCCTGTGAGGGAGCAGAGCCAGAGTGGGGGAGTTTAAAATAGTGAGCCTGTGAGGGAGCAGAGCCAGAGTGGTGGAGTTTAAAAGAGTGATCCTGTAAGGGAGCAGAGCCAGAGTGGGGGAGTTTAAAAGAGTGAGCCTGTGAGGGAGCAGAGCCAGAGTGGGGGAGTTTAAAAGAGTGAGCCTGTGAGGGAGCAGAGCCAGAGTGGGGGAGTTTAAAAGAGTGAGCCTGTGAGGGAGCAGAGCCAGTGTGGTGGAGTTTCAAAGAGAGAGCCTGTGAGGGAGCAGAGCCAGAGTGGCAGAGTTGAAAAGAGTGAACCTGTGAGGGAGCAGTGCCAGTGTGGTGGACATTAAAAGAGTGAGCCTGTGAGGGAGCAGAGCCAGAGTGGAGGAGTTTAAAAGAGTGAGCCTGTGATGGAGCAGTGACAGAGTGGTGGAGTTTAAAAGAGTGAGCCTGTGAGGGAGCAGTGCCAGTGTGGTGGAGTTTAAAAGAGTGAGCCTGTGAGGGAGCAGTGCCAGTGTGGTGGAGTTTAAAAGAGTGAGCCTGTGAGGGAGCAGAGCCAGAGTGGGGGAGTTTAAAAGAGTGAGCCTGTGAGGGTGCAGTGCCAGTGTGGAGGAATTCAAAAGAGTGAGCCTGTGAGGGAGCAGAGCCAGAGTGGAGGAGTTTAAAAGAGTGAGCCTGTGAGGGAGCAGTGCCAGTGTGGTGGAGTTTAAAAGAGTGAGCCTGTGAGGGTGCAGAGCCAGTGTGGTGGACTTTAAAAGAGTGAGTCTGTGAGGGAGCAGAGCCAGTGTGGTGGACTTTAAGAGAGTGAGCCTGTGAGGGTGCAGAGCCAGTGTGGTGGACTTTAAAAGAGTGAGTCTGTGAGGGAGCAGATCCAGTGTGGTGGACTTTAAGAGAGTGAGTCTGTGAGGGTGCCGTGCCAGTGTGGAGGAATTCAAAAGAGTGAGCCTGTGAGGGAGCAGAGCCACAGTGGAGGAGTTTAAAAGAGTGAGCCTGTGAGGGAGCAGAGCCAGTGGGGTGGAGTTTAAAAGAGTGAGCCTGTGAGGGAGTAGAGCCAGAGTGGTGGACTTTTAAAGATTGAGTCTGTGAGGGAGCTGGGCCAGAGTGGGGGAGTTTAAAAGAGTGAGCCTGTGAGGGAGCAGAGCCAGAGTGGGGGAGTTTAAATGAGTGAGCCTGTGAGGGAGCAGAGCCAGAGTGGGGGAGTTTAAAAGAGTGAGCCTGTGAGGGAGCAGAGCCAGAGTGGTGGAGTTTAAAAGAGTGAGCCTGTCAGGGAGCAGAGCCAGAGTGGGGGAGTTTAAAAGAGTGAGCCTTTGAGGGAGCAGAGCCAGAGTGGGGGAGTTTAAAAGAGTGAGCCTGTGAGGGAGCAGAGCCAGAGTGGTGGATTTTAAAAGAGTGAGCCAGTGAGAAAGCAGTGCCAGTGTGGTGGACTTTAAAAGAGTGAGCCTGTGAGGGAGCAGAGCCAGGGTGGTGGAGTTTCAAAGAGAGAGCCTGTGAGGGAGCAGAGCCAGAGTGGCAGAGTTGAAAAGAGTGAACCTGTGAGGGAGCAGTGCCAGTGTGGTTGACATTAAAAGAGTGAGCCTGTGAGGAAGCAGTGCCAGTGTGGTGGAGTTTAAAAAATTGAGCCTATGAGGGAGCAGTGCCTGTGTGGTGGAGTTTAAAAAATTGAGCCTGTGAGGGAGCAGAGCCAGAGTGGCAGAGTTGAAAAGAGTGAACCTGTGAGGGAGCAGTGCCAGTGTGCTGGACATTAAAAGAGTGATCCTGTGAGGGAGCAGTGCCAGTGTGGTGGAGTTTAAAAAATTGAGCCTGTGAGGGAGCAGTGCCTGTGTGGTGGAGTTTAAAAAATTGAGCCTGTGAGGGACCAGTGCCAGTGTGGAGGACTTTAAAAGAGTGAGCCTGTGAGGGAGCAGTGCCAGAGTGGTGGAGTTTAAAAGAGTGAGCCTGTGAGGGAGCAGAGCCAGAGTGGGGGAGTTTAAATGAGTGAGCCTGTGAGGGAGCAGAGCCTGTGAGGGTGCAGAGCCAGAGTGGTGGATTTTAAAAGAGTGAGTCTGTGAGGGAGCAGAGCCAGTGTGGTGGAGTATCAAAGAGTGAGTCTGTGAGGGAGTGGAGCCAGAGTGGGGGAGTTTGAAAGATTGAACCTGTGAGGAGCAGAGCCAGAGTGGTGGATTTAAAAGAGTGAGCCTGTAAGGGAGGAGAGCCAGAGTGGGGGAGTTTAAAAGTGTGAGCCTGTGAGGGAGCAGAGCCAGAGTGGGGGAGTTTGAAAGAGTGAACCTGTGAGGGAGCAGAGCCAGAGTGGTGGACTTTAAAAGAGTGAGCCTGTAAGGGAGCAGAGCCAGAGTGGGGGAGATTAAAAGAGTGAGCCTGTGAGGGAGCAGAGCCGGAGTGGGGGAGTTTAAAAGAGTGAGCCAGTGAGGGAGCAGAGCCAGAGTGGTGGACTTGAAAAAAGTGACCCTGTGAGGGAGCAGTGCCAGTGTGGTGGACTTTAAAAATTGAGCCTGTGAGGGAGCAGTGCCAGTGTGGTGGACTTTAAAAGAGTGAGCCTGTGAGGGAGCTGTGCCAGTGTGGTGGTGTTTAAAATAGAGAGCCTGTGAGAGAGCAGAGCCAGAGTTGCGGAGTTTAAAAGAGTGAACCTGTGAGGGAGCAGGGCCAGTGTGGTGGAGTTTAAAAGAGTGAGCCTGTGAGGGAGCTGTGCCAGTGTGGTGGAGTTTGAAAGAGAGAGCCTGTGAGGGAGCAGAGCCAGAGTGGCAGAGTTTAAAAGAGTGAACCTGTGAGGGAGCAGTGCCAGTGTTGTGGACTTTAAAAGAGTGAGCCTGTGAGGGAGCAGTGCCAGTGTGGTGGACTTTAAAAGAGTGAGCCTGTGATGGAGCAGAGCCAGTGTGGTGGAGTTTAAAATAGTGAACCTGTGAGGGAGCAGTGCCAGTGTGGTGGAGTTTAAAAGAGTGAGCCTGTGAGGGAGCAGAGCCAGTGTGGTGGAGTTTAAAATAGTGAACCTGTGAGGGAGCAGAGCCAGCGTGGTGGAGTTTAAAAGAGTGGCGCCTGTGAGGGAGCAGAGCCAGTGTGGTGGAGTTTAAAATAGTGAACCTGTGAGGGAGCCAGTGTGGTGGACTTTAAATGAGTGAGCCTGTAAGGGAGCAGAGCCCGTGTGGCGGAGTTTAAAAGAGTGAGCCTGTGAGGGAGCCAGAGTGATGGACTTTAAAAGAGTGAGCCTGTGAGGGAGCCAGTGTGGTGGACTTTAAATGAGTGAGTCTGTTAGGGAGCAGAGCCAGAGTGGGGGAGTTTAAAAGAGTGAGCCTGTGAGGGAGCTGAGCCAGAGAGGGGGAGTTTAAAAGAGTGAGCCTGTGAGGAAGCAGAGCCAGAGAGGGGGAGTTTAAAAGAGTGAGTCTGTTAGGGAGCAGAGCCAGAGAGGGGGAGTTTAAAAGAGTGAGCCTGTGAGGGAGCAGTGCCAGTGTGGTGGAGTTTAAAAGAGTGAGCCTGTGAGGGAGCAGTGCCAGTGTGGTGGAGTTTAAAATAGTGAACCTCAATGGGAGCAGAGCCAGTGTGGTGGACTTTAAAAGAGTGAGCCTGTGAGGGAGCAGTGCCAGTGTGGTGGAGTTTAAAAGAGTGAGCCTGTGAGGGAGCAGTGCCAGTGTGGGGGAGTTTAAAAGAGTGAGCCTGTGAGGGTGCAGTGCCAGTGTGGAGGAATTCAGAAGAGTGAGCCTTTGAGGGAGCAGAGCCAGAGTGGAGGAGATTAAAAGAGTGAGCCTGTGAGGGAGCAGTGCCAGTGTGGTGGAGTTTAAAAGAGTGAGCCTGTGAGGGTGCAGAGCCAGTGTGGTGTACTTTAAAATAGTGAGTCTGTGAGGGAGCAGAGCCAGTGTGGTGGACATTAAGAGAGTGAGCCTGTGAGGGTGCAGAGCGAGTGTGGTGGACTTTAAAAGAGTGAGTCTGTGAGGGAGCAGAGCCAGTGTGGTGGACTTTAAGAGAGTGAGTCTGTGAGGGTGCAGTGCCAGTGTGGAGGAATTCAAAAGAGTGAGCCTGTGAGGGAGCAGAGCCAGAGTGGAGCAGTTTAAAAGAGTGAGCCTTTGAGGGAGCAGAGCCAGTGTGGTGGAGTTTAAAAGAGTGAGCCTGTGAGGGAGTAGAGCCAGAGTGGTGGACTTTAAAAGAGTGACCCTGTGAGGGAGCAGAGCCAGAGCCAGAGTGGGGAATTTAAAAGAGTGAGCCTGTGAGGGAGCAGAGCCAGAGTGGGGGAGTTTAAAAGAGTGAGCCTGTGAGGGAACAGAGCCAGAGTGGGGGAGTTTAAAAGAGTGAGCCTGTGAGGGAGCAGTGCCAGTGTGGTGGAGTTTAAAATAGTGAACCTCAATGGGAGCAGAGCCAGTGTGGTGGACTTTAAAAGAGTGAGCCTGTGAGGGAGCAGTGCCAGTGTGGTGGAGTTTAAAAGAGTGAGCCTGTGAGGGAGCAGTGCCAGTGTGGGGGAGTTTAAAAGAGTGAGCCTGTGAGGGTGCAGTGCCAGTGTGGAGGAATTCAGAAGAGTGAGCCTTTGAGGGAGCAGAGCCAGAGTGGAGGAGTTTAAAAGAGTGAGCCTGTGAGGGAGCAGTGCCAGTGTGGTGGAGTTTAAAAGAGTGAGCCTGTGAGGGTGCAGAGCCAGTGTGGTGTACTTTAAAATAGTGAGTCTGTGAGGGAGCAGAGCCAGTGTGGTGGACATTAAGAGAGTGAGCCTGTGAGGGTGCAGAGCCAGTGTGGTGGACTTTAAAAGAGTGAGTCTGTGAGGGAGCAGAGCCAGTGTGGTGGACTTTAAGAGAGTGAGTCTGTGAGGGTGCAGTGCCAGTGTGGAGGAATTCAAAAGAGTGAGCCTGTGAGGGAGCAGAGCCAGAGTGGAGGAGTTTAAAAGAGTGAGCCTTTGAGGGAGCAGAGCCAGTGTGGTGGAGTTTAAAAGAGTGAGCCTGTGAGGGAGTAGAGCCAGAGTGGTGGACTTTAAAAGAGTGACCCTGTGAGGGAGCAGAGCCAGAGCCAGAGTGGGGAATTTAAAAGAGTGAGCCTGTGAGGGAGCAGAGCCAGAGTGGGGGAGTTTAAAAGAGTGAGCCTGTGAGGGAACAGAGCCAGAGTGGTGGAGTTTAAAAGAGTGAGCCTGTAAGGGAGCAGAGCCAGAGTGGCAGAGTTGAAAAGAGTGAACCTGTGAGGGAGCAGTGCCAGTGTGGTTGACATTAAAAGAGTGAGCCTGTGAGGGAGCAGTGCCAGTGTGGTGGAGTTTAAAAAATTGAGCCTATGAGGGAGCAGTGCCTGTGTGGTGGAGTTTAAAAAATTGAGCCTGTGAGGGAGCAGAGCCAGAGTGGCAGAGTTGAAAAGAGTGAACCTGTGAGGGAGCAGTGCCAGTGTGCTGGACATTAAAAGAGTGATCCTGTGAGGGAGCAGTGCCAGTGTGGTGGAGTTTAAAAAATTGAGCCTGTGAGGGAGCAGTGCCTGTGTGGTGGAGTTTAAAAAATTGAGCCTGTGAGGGACCAGTGCCAGTGTGGAGGACTTTAAAAGAGTGAGCCTGTGAGGGAGCAGTGCCAGAGTGGTGGAGTTTAAAAGAGTGAGCCTGTGAGGGAGCAGAGCCAGAGTGGGGGAGTTTAAATGAGTGAGCCTGTGAGGGAGCAGAGCCTGTGAGGGTGCAGAGCCAGAGTGGTGGATTTTAAAAGAGTGAGTCTGTGAGGGAGCAGAGCCAGTGTGGTGGAGTTTCAAAGAGTGAGTCTGTGAGGGAGTGGAGCCAGAGTGGGGGAGTTTGAAAGATTGAACCTGTGAGGAGCAGAGCCAGAGTGGTGGATTTAAAAGAGTGAGCCTGTAAGGGAGGAGAGCCAGAGTGGGGGAGTTTAAAAGTGTGAGCCTGTGAGGGAGCAGAGCCAGAGTGGGGGAGTTTGAAAGAGTGAACCTGTGAGGGAGCAGAGCCAGAGTGGTGGACTTTAAAAGAGTGAGCCTGTAAGGGAGCAGAGCCAGAGTGGGGGAGATTAAAAGAGTGAGCCTGTGAGGGAGCAGAGCCGGAGTGGGGGAGTTTAAAAGAGTGACCCTGTGAGGGAGCAGTGCCAGTGTGGTGGACTTTAAAAATTGAGCCTGTGAGGGAGCAGTGCCAGTGTGGTGGACTTTAAAAGAGTGAGCCTGTGAGGGAGCTGTGCCAGTGTGGTGGAGTTTAAAATAGAGAGCCTGTGAGAGAGCAGAGCCAGAGTTGCGGAGTTTAAAAGAGTGAACCTGTGAGGGAGCAGGGCCAGTGTGGTGGAGTTTAAAAGAGTGAGCCTGTGAGGGAGCTGTGCCAGTGTGGTGGAGTTTGAAAGAGAGAGCCTGTGAGGGAGCAGAGCCAGAGTGGCAGAGTTTAAAAGAGTGAACCTGTGAGGGAGCAGTGCCAGTGTTGTGGACTTTAAAAGAGTGAGCCTGTGAGGGAGCAGTGCCAGTGTGGTGGACTTTAAAAGAGTGAGCCTGTGATGGAGCAGAGCCAGTGTGGTGGAGTTTAAAATAGTGAACCTGTGAGGGAGCAGTGCCAGTGTGGTGGAGTTTAAAAGAGTGAGCCTGTGAGGGAGCAGAGCCAGTGTGGTGGAGTTTAAAATAGTGAACCTGTGAGGGAGCAGAGCCAGCGTGGTGGAGTTTAAAAGAGTGGCGCCTGTGAGGGAGCAGAGCCAGTGTGGTGGAGTTTAAAATAGTGAACCTGTGAGGGAGCCAGTGTGGTGGACTTTAAATGAGTGAGCCTGTAAGGGAGCAGAGCCCGTGTGGCGGAGTTTAAAAGAGTGAGCCTGTGAGGGAGCCAGAGTGATGGACTTTAAAAGAGTGAGCCTGTGAGGGAGCCAGTGTGGTGGACTTTAAATGAGTGAGTCTGTTAGGGAGCAGAGCCAGAGTGGGGGAGTTTAAAAGAGTGAGCCTGTGAGGGAGCTGAGCCAGAGAGGGGGAGTTTAAAAGAGTGAGCCTGTGAGGAAGCAGAGCCAGAGAGGGGGAGTTTAAAAGAGTGAGTCTGTTAGGGAGCAGAGCCAGAGAGGGGGAGTTTAAAAGAGTGAGCCTGTGAGGGAGCAGTGCCAGTGTGGTGGAGTTTAAAAGAGTGAGCCTGTGAGGGAGCAGTGCCAGTGTGGTGGAGTTTAAAATAGTGAACCTCAATGGGAGCAGAGCCAGTGTGGTGGACTTTAAAAGAGTGAGCCTGTGAGGGAGCAGTGCCAGTGTGGTGGAGTTTAAAAGAGTGAGCCTGTGAGGGAGCAGTGCCAGTGTGGGGGAGTTTAAAAGAGTGAGCCTGTGAGGGTGCAGTGCCAGTGTGGAGGAATTCAGAAGAGTGAGCCTTTGAGGGAGCAGAGCCAGAGTGGAGGAGTTTAAAAGAGTGAGCCTGTGAGGGAGCAGTGCCAGTGTGGTGGAGTTTAAAAAATTGAGCCTGTGAGGGAGCAGAGCCAGAGTGGCAGAGTTGAAAAGAGTGAACCTGTGAGGGAGCAGTGCCAGTGTGCTGGACATTAAAAGAGTGATCCTGTGAGGGAGCAGTGCCAGTGTGGTGGAGTTTAAAAAATTGAGCCTGTGAGGGAGCAGTGCCTGTGTGGTGGAGTTTAAAAAATTGAGCCTGTGAGGGACCAGTGCCAGTGTGGAGGACTTTAAAAGAGTGAGCCTGTGAGGGAGCAGTGCCAGAGTGGTGGAGTTTAAAAGAGTGAGCCTGTGAGGGAGCAGAGCCAGAGTGGGGGAGTTTAAATGAGTGAGCCTGTGAGGGAGCAGAGCCTGTGAGGGTGCAGAGCCAGAGTGGTGGATTTTAAAAGAGTGAGTCTGTGAGGGAGCAGAGCCAGTGTGGTGGAGTTTCAAAGAGTGAGTCTGTGAGGGAGTGGAGCCAGAGTGGGGGAGTTTGAAAGATTGAACCTGTGAGGAGCAGAGCCAGAGTGGTGGATTTAAAAGAGTGAGCCTGTAAGGGAGGAGAGCCAGAGTGGGGGAGTTTAAAAGTGTGAGCCTGTGAGGGAGCAGAGCCAGAGTGGGGGAGTTTGAAAGAGTGAACCTGTGAGGGAGCATAGCCAGAGTGGTGGACTTTAAAAGAGTGAGCCTGTAAGGGAGCAGAGCCAGAGTGGGGGAGATTAAAAGAGTGAGCCTGTGAGGGAGCAGAGCCGGAGTGGGGGAGTTTAAAAGAGTGAGCCAGTGAGGGAGCAGAGCCAGAGTGGTGGACTTGAAAAAAGTGACCCTGTGAGGGAGCAGTGCCAGTGTGGTGGACTTTAAAAATTGAGCCTGTGAGGGAGCAGTGCCAGTGTGGTGGACTTTAAAAGAGTGAGCCTGTGAGGGAGCTGTGCCAGTGTGGTGGAGTTTAAAATAGAGAGCCTGTGAGAGAGCAGAGCCAGAGTTGCGGAGTTTAAAAGAGTGAACCTGTGAGGGAGCAGGGCCAGTGTGGTGGAGTTTAAAAGAGTGAGCCTGTGAGGGAGCTGTGCCAGTGTGGTGGAGTTTGAAAGAGAGAGCCTGTGAGGGAGCAGAGCCAGAGTGGCAGAGTTTAAAAGAGTGAACCTGTGAGGGAGCAGTGCCAGTGTTGTGGACTTTAAAAGAGTGAGCCTGTGAGGGAGCAGTGCCAGTGTGGTGGACTTTAAAAGAGTGAGCCTGTGATGGAGCAGAGCCAGTGTGGTGGAGTTTAAAATAGTGAACCTGTGAGGGAGCAGTGCCAGTGTGGTGGAGTTTAAAAGAGTGAGCCTGTGAGGGAGCAGAGCCAGTGTGGTGGAGTTTAAAATAGTGAACCTGTGAGGGAGCAGAGCCAGCGTGGTGGGGTTTAAAAGAGTGGCGCGTGTGAGGGAGCAGAGCCAGTGTGGTGGAGTTTAAAATAGTGAACCTGTGAGGGAGCCAGTGTGGTGGACTTTAAATGAGTGAGCCTGTAAGGGAGCAGAGCCCGTGTGGCGGAGTTTAAAAGAGTGAGCCTGTGAGGGAGCCAGACTGATGGACTTTAAAAGAGTGAGCCTGTGAGGGAGCCAGTGTGGTGGACTTTAAATGAGTGAGTCTGTTAGGGAGCAGAGCCAGAGTGGGGGAGTTTAAAAGAGTGAGCCTGTGAGGGAGCTGAGCCAGAGAGGGGGAGTTTAAAAGAGTGAGCCTGTGAGGAAGCAGAGCCAGAGAGGGGGAGTTTAAAAGAGTGAGTCTGTTAGGGAGCAGAGCCAGAGAGGGGGAGTTTAAAAGAGTAAGCCTGTGAGGGAGCAGTGCCAGTGTGGTGGAGTTTAAAAGAGTGAGCCTGTGAGGGAGCAGTGCCAGTGTGGTGGAGTTTAAAATAGTGAACCTCAATGGGAGCAGAGCCAGTGTGGTGGACTTTAAAAGAGTGAGCCTGTGAGGGAGCAGTGCCAGTGTGGTGGAGTTTAAAAGAGTGAGCCTGTGAGGGAGCAGTGCCAGTGTGGGGGAGTTTAAAAGAGTGAGCCTGTGAGGGTGCAGTGCCAGTGTGGAGGAATTCAGAAGAGTGAGCCTTTGAGGGAGCAGAGCCAGAGTGGAGGAGTTTAAAAGAGTGAGCCTGTGAGGGAGCAGTGCCAGTGTGGTGGAGTTTAAAAGAGTGAGCCTGTGAGGGTGCAGAGCCAGTGTGGTGTACTTTAAAATAGTGAGTCTGTGAGGGAGCAGAGCCAGTGTGGTGGACATTAAGAGAGTGAGCCTGTGAGGGTGCAGAGCCAGTGTGGTGGACTTTAAAAGAGTGAGTCTGTGAGGGAGCAGAGCCAGTGTGGTGGACTTTAAGAGAGTGAGTCTGTGAGGGTGCAGTGCCAGTGTGGAGGAATTCAAAAGAGTGAGCCTGTGAGGGAGCAGAGCCAGTGTGGTGGAGTTTAAAAGAGTGAGCCTGTGAGGGAGTAGAGCCAGAGTGGTGGACTTTAAAAGAGTGACCCTGTGAGGGAGCAGAGCCAGAGTGGGGAATTTAAAAGAGTGAGCCTGTGAGGGAGCAGAGCCAGAGTGGGGGAGTTTAAAAGAGTGAGCCTGTGAGGGAACAGAGCCAGAGTGGGGGAGTTTAAAAGAGTGAGCCTGTGAGGGAGCAGTGCCAGTGTGGTGGAGTTTAAAATAGTGAACCTCAATGGGAGCAGAGCCAGTGTGGTGGACTTTAAAAGAGTGAGCCTGTGAGGGAGCAGTGCCAGTGTGGTGGAGTTTAAAAGAGTGAGCCTGTGAGGGAGCAGTGCCAGTGTGGGGGAGTTTAAAAGAGTGAGCCTGTGAGGGTGCAGTGCCAGTGTGGAGGAATTCAGAAGAGTGAGCCTTTGAGGGAGCAGAGCCAGAGTGGAGGAGTTTAAAAGAGTGAGCCTGTGAGGGAGCAGTGCCAGTGTGGTGGAGTTTAAAAGAGTGAGCCTGTGAGGGTGCAGAGCCAGTGTGGTGTACTTTAAAATAGTGAGTCTGTGAGGGAGCAGAGCCAGTGTGGTGGACATTAAGAGAGTGAGCCTGTGAGGGTGCAGAGCCAGTGTGGTGGACTTTAAAAGAGTGAGTCTGTGAGGGAGCAGAGCCAGTGTGGTGGACTTTAAGAGAGTGAGTCTGTGAGGGTGCAGTGCCAGTGTGGAGGAATTCAAAAGAGTGAGCCTGTGAGGGAGCAGAGCCAGAGTGGAGGAGTTTAAAAGAGTGAGCCTTTGAGGGAGCAGAGCCAGTGTGGTGGAGTTTAAAAGAGTGAGCCTGTGAGGGAGTAGAGCCAGAGTGGTGGACTTTAAAAGAGTGACCCTGTGAGGGAGCAGAGCCAGAGCCAGAGTGGGGAATTTAAAAGAGTGAGCCTGTGAGGGAGCAGAGCCAGAGTGGGGGAGTTTAAAAGAGTGAGCCTGTGAGGGAACAGAGCCAGAGTGGTGGAGTTTAAAAGAGTGAGCCTGTAAGGGAGCAGAGCCAGAGTGGGGGAATTTAAAATAGTGAGCCTGTGAGGGAGCAGAGCCAGAGTGGGGGAGTTTAAAAGAGTGAGCCTGTGAGGGAGCAGAGCCAGATTGGTGGATTTTAAAAGAGTGAGCCAGTGAGAAAGCAGTACCAGTGTGTTGGACTTTAAAAGAGTGAGCCTGTGAGGGAGCAGAGCCAGTGTGGTGGAGTTTCAAAGAGAGAGCCTGTGAGCGAGCAGAGCCAGAGTGGCAGAGTTGAAAAGAGTGAACCTGTGAGGGAGCAGTGCCAGTGTGGGGGACATTAAAAGAGTGAGCCTGTGAGGGAGCAGTGCCAGTGTGGTGGAGTTTAAAAAATTGAGCCTGTGAGGGAGCAGTGCCTGTGTGGTGGAGTTTAAAAAATTGAGCCTGTGAGGGAGCAGAGCCAGAGTGGCAGAGTTGAAAAGAGTGAACCTGTGAGGGAGCAGTGCCAGTGTGCTGGACATTAAAAGAGTGATCCTGTGAGGGAGCAGTGCCAGTGTGGTGGAGTTTAAAAAATTGAGCCTGTGAGGGAGCAGTGCCTGTGTGGTGGAGTTTAAAAAATTGAGCCTGTGAGGGACAAGTGCCAGTGTGGAGGACATTAAAAGAGTGACCCTGTGAGGGAGCAGAGCCAGAGCCAGAGTGGGGAATTTAAAAGAGTGAGCCTGTGAGGGAGCAGAGCCAGAGTGGGGGAGTTTAAAAGAGTGAGCCTGTGAGGGAACAGAGCCAGAGTGGTGGAGTTTAAAAGAGTGAGCCTGTAAGGGAGCAGAGCCAGAGTGGGGGAATTTAAAATAGTGAGCCTGTGAGGGAGCAGAGCCAGAGTGGGGGAGTTTAAAAGAGTGAGCCTGTGAGGGAGCAGAGCCAGATTGGTGGATTTTAAAAGAGTGAGCCAGTGAGAAAGCAGTACCAGTGTGTTGGACTTTAAAAGAGTGAGCCTGTGAGGGAGCAGAGCCAGTGTGGTGGAGTTTCAAAGAGAGAGCCTGTGAGCGAGCAGTGCCAGTGTGGTGGAGTTTAAAAAATTGAGCTTGTGAGGGAGCAGTGCCTGTGTGGTGGAGTTTAAAAAATTGAGCCTGTGAGGGACCAGTGCCAGTGTGGAGGACATTAAAAGAGTGAGCCTGTGAGAGAGCAGTGCCAGAGTGGTGGAGTTTAAAAGAGTGAGCCTGTGAGGGAGCAGAGCCAGAGTGGGGGAGTTTAAAAGAGTGAGCCTGTTAGGGAGCAGAGCCAGAGTGGTGGAGTTTAAAAGAGTGAGCCTGTGAGGGAGCAGAGCCAGAGTGGGGGAGTTTAAAAGAGTGAGCCTGTTGGGGAGCAGAGCCAGAGAGGGGGAGTTTAAAAGAGTGAGCCTGTGAGGGAGCAGAGCCAGAGTGGGGGAGTTTAAAAGAGTGAGCCTGTGAGGGTGCAGTGCCAGTGTGGAGGAATTCAAAAGAGTGAGCCTGTGAGGGAGCAGAGCCAGAGTGGAGGAGTTTAAAAGAGTGAGCCTGTGAGGGAGCAGAGCCAGAGTGGGGGAGTTTAAAAGAGTGAGCCTGTGAAGGAGCTGAGCCAGTGTGGTGGAGTTTAAAAGAGTGAGCCTGTGAGGGAGCAGTGCCAGTGTGGTGGAGTTTAAAAGAGTGAGCCTGTGAGGGAGCAGAGCCAGTGTGGTGGAGTTTAAAAGAGTTAGCCTGTGAGGGAGCAGAGCCAGAGTGGCGGAGTTTAAAAGAGTGAGTCTGTGATGGAGGTGAGCCAGAGAGGGGGAGTTGAAAAGAGTGAGTCTGTTAGGGAGCAGAGCCAGAGTGGGGGAGTTTAAAAGAGTGAGCCTGTGAGGGAGCTGAGACAGAGAGGGGGAGTTTAAAAGAGTGAGTCTGTTAGGGAGCAGAGCCAGAGAGGGGGAGTTTAAAAGAGTGAGCCTGTGAGGGAGCAGTGCCAGTGTGGTGGAGTTTAAAAGAGTGAGCCTGTGAGGGAGCAGTGCCAGTGTGGTGGAGTTTAGAATAGTGAACCTCAATGGGAGCAGAGCCAGTGTGGTGGACTTTAAAAGAGTGAGCCTGTGAGGGAGCAGAGCCAGTGTGGTGCAGTTTAAAAGAGTGAGCCTGTGAGGGAGCAGTGCCAGTGTGGTGGACTTTAAAAGAGTGAGCCTGTGAGGGAGCAGAGCCAGAGTGGGGGAGTTTAAAAGAGTGAGCCTGTGAGGGTGCAGTGCCAGTGTGGAGGAATTCAAAAGAGTGAGCCTGTGAGGGAGCAGAGCCAGAGTGGAGGAGTTTAAAAGAGTGAGCCTGTGAGGGAGCAGTACCAGTGTGGTGGAGTTTAAAAGAGTGAGCCTGTGAGGGTGCAGAGCCAGTGTGGTGGACTTTAAAAGAGTGAGTCTGTGAGGGAGCAGAGCCAGTGTGGTGGACTTTAAGAGAGTGAGCCTGTGAGGGTGCAGAGCCAGTGTGGTGGACTTTACAAGAGTGAGTCTGTGAGGGAGCAGAGCCAGTGTGGTGGACTTTAAGAGAGTGAGTCTGTGAGGGTGCAGTGCCAGTGTGGAGGAATTCAAGAGAGTGAGCCTGTGAGGGAGCAGAGCCACAGTGGAGGAGTTTAAATGAGTGAGCCTGTAAGGGAGCAGAGCCCGTGTGGCGGAGTTTAAAAGAGTGAGCCTGTGAGGGAGCCAGAGTGATGGACTTTAAAAGAGTGAGCCTGAGCGAGCCAGTGTGGTGGACTTTAAATGAGTGAGCCTGTAAGGGAGCAGAGCCAGAGTGGGGGAGTTTAAAAGAGTGAGCCTGTGATGGAGCAGAGCCAGAGAGGGGGAGTTTAAAAGAGTGAGTCTGTTAGGGAGCAGAGCCAGAGTGGGGGAGTTTAAAAGAGTGAGCCTGTGAGGGAGCTGAGCCAGAGAGGGGGAGTTTAAAAGAGTGAAGCTGTGAGGAAGCAGAGCCAGAGAGGGGGAGTTTAAAAGAGTGAGTCTGTTAGGGAGCAGAGCCAGAGAGGGGGAGTTTAAAAGAGTGAGGCTGTGAGGGAGCAGTGCCAGTGTGGTGGAGTTTAAAAGAGTGAGCCTGTGAGGGAGCAGTGCCAGTGTGGTGGAGTTTAAAATAGTGAACCTCAATGGGAGCAGAGCCAGTGTGGTGGACTTTAAAAGAGTGAGCCTGTGAGGGAGCAGTGCCAGTGTGGTGGAGTTTAAAAGAGTGAGCCTGTGAGGGAGCAGAGCCAGAGTGGGGGAGTTTAAAAGAGTGAGCCTGTGAGGGAACAGAGCCAGAGTGGTGGAGTTTAAAAGAGTGAGCCTGTAAGGGAGCAGAGCCAGAGTGGGGGAATTTAAAATAGTGAGCCTGTGAGGGAGCAGAGCCAGAGTGGGGGAGTTTAAAAGAGTGAGCCTGTGAGGGAGCAGAGCCAGATTGGTGGATTTTAAAAGAGTGAGCCAGTGAGAAAGCAGTACCAGTGTGTTGGACTTTAAAAGAGTGAGCCTGTGAGGGAGCAGAGCCAGTGTGGTGGAGTTTCAAAGAGAGAGCCTGTGAGCGAGCAGTGCCAGTGTGGTGGAGTTTAAAAAATTGAGCCTGTGAGGGAGCAGTGCCTGTGTGGTGGAGTTTAAAAAATTGAGCCTGTGAGGGACCAGTGCCAGTGTGGAGGACATTAAAAGAGTGAGCCTGTGAGAGAGCAGTGCCAGAGTGGTGGAGTTTAAAAGAGTGAGCCTGTGAGGGAGCAGAGCCAGAGTGGGGGAGTTTAAAAGAGTGAGCCTGTTAGGGAGCAGAGCCAGAGTGGTGGAGTTTAAAAGAGTGAGCCTGTGAGGGAGCAGAGCCAGAGTGGGGGAGTTTAAAAGAGTGAGCCTGTTGGGGAGCAGAGCCAGAGAGGGGGAGTTTAAAAGAGTGAGCCTGTGAGGGAGCAGAGCCAGAGTGGGGGAGTTTAAAAGAGTGAGCCTGTGAGGGTGCAGTGCCAGTGTGGAGGAATTCAAAAGAGTGAGCCTGTGAGGGAGCAGAGCCAGAGTGGAGGAGTTTAAAAGAGTGAGCCTGTGAGGGAGCAGAGCCAGAGTGGGGGAGTTTAAAAGACTGAGCCTGTGAAGGAGCAGAGCCAGTGTGGTGGAGTTTAAAAGAGTGAGCCTGTGAGGGAGCAGTGCCAGTGTGGTGGAGTTTAAAAGAGTGAGCCTGTGAGGGAGCAGAGCCAGTGTGGTGGAGTTTAAAAGAGTTAGCCTGTGAGGGAGCAGAGCCAGAGTGGCGGAGTTTAAAAGAGTGAGCCTGTGATGGAGGTGAGCCAGAGAGGGGGAGTTGAAAATAGTGAGTCTGTTAGGGAGCAGAGCCAGAGTGGGGGAGTTTAAAAGAGTGAGCCTGTGAGGGATCTGAGACAGAGAGGGGGAGTTTAAAAGAGTGAGTCTGTTAGGGAGCAGAGCCAGAGAGGGGGAGTTTAAAAGAGTGAGCCTGTGAGGGAGCAGTGCCAGTGTGGTGGAGTTTAAAAGAGTGAGCCTGTGAGGGAGCAGTGCCAGTGTGGTGGAGTTTAGAATAGTGAACCTCAATGGGAGCAGAGCCAGTGTGGTGGACTTTAAAAGAGTGAGCCTGTGAGGGAGCAGAGCCAGTGTGGTGCAGTTTAAAAGAGTGAGCCTGTGAGGGAGCAGTGCCAGTGTGGTGGACTTTAAAAGAGTGAGCCTGTGAGGGAGCAGAGCCAGAGTGGGGGAGTTTAAAAGAGTGAGCCTGTGAGGGTGCAGTGCCAGTGTGGAGGAATTCAAAAGAGTGAGCCTGTGAGGGAGCAGAGCCAGAGTGGAGGAGTTTAAAAGAGTGAGCCTGTGAGGGAGCAGTACCAGTGTGGTGGAGTTTAAAAGAGTGAGCCTGTGAGGGTGCAGAGCCAGTGTGGTGGACTTTAAAAGAGTGAGTCTGTGAGGGAGCAGAGCCAGTGTGGTGGACTTTAAGAGAGTGAGCCTGTGAGGGTGCAGAGCCAGTGTGGTGGACTTTACAAGAGTGAGTCTGTGAGGGAGCAGAGCCAGTGTGGTGGACTTTAAGAGAGTGAGTCTGTGAGGGTGCAGTGCCAGTGTGGAGGAATTCAAGAGAGTGAGCCTGTGAGGGAGCAGAGCCACAGTGGAGGAGTTTAAATGAGTGAGCCTGTAAGGGAGCAGAGCCCGTGTGGCGGAGTTTAAAAGAGTGAGCCTGTGAGGGAGCCAGAGTGATGGACTTTAAAAGAGTGAGCCTGTGAGCGAGCCAGTGTGGTGGACTTTAAATGAGTGAGCCTGTAAGGGAGCAGAGCCAGAGTGGGGGAGTTTAAAAGAGTGAGCCTGTGATGGAGCAGAGCCAGAGAGGGGGAGTTTAAAAGAGTGAGTCTGTTAGGGAGCAGAGCCAGAGTGGGGGAGTTTAAAAGAGTGAGCCTGTGAGGGAGCTGAGCCAGAGAGGGGGAGTTTAAAAGAGTGAAGCTGTGAGGAAGCAGAGCCAGAGAGGGGGAGTTTAAAAGAGTGAGTCTGTTAGGGAGCAGAGCCAGAGAGGGGGAGTTTAAAAGAGTGAGGCTGTGAGGGAGCAGTGCCAGTGTGGTGGAGTTTAAAAGAGTGAGCCTGTGAGGGAGCAGTGCCAGTGTGGTGGAGTTTAAAATAGTGAACCTCAATGGGAGCAGAGCCAGTGTGGTGGACTTTAAAAGAGTGAGCCTGTGAGGGAGCAGTGCCAGTGTGGTGGAGTTTCAAAGAGAGAGCCTGTGAGGGAGCAGAGCCAGAGTGGGGGAGTTTAAAAGAGTGAGCCTGTGAGGGTGCAGTGCCAGTGTGGAGGAATTCAAAAGAGTGAGCCTGTGAGGGAGCAGAGCCAGAGTGGAGGAGTTTAAAAGAGTGAGCCTGTGCGGGAGCAGTGCCAGTGTGGTGCAGTTTAAAAGAGTGAGCCTGTGAGGGTGCAGAGCCAGTGTGGTGGACTTTAAAAGAGTGAGTCTGTGAGGGAGCAGAGCCAGAGTGGAGGAGTTTAAAAGAGTGAGCCTGTGAGGGAGCAGAGCCAGTGTGGTGGAGTTTAAAAGAGTGAGCCTGTGAGGGAGTAGAGCCAGAGTGGTGGACTTTAAGAGAGTGAGTCTGTGAGGGAGCAGCGCCAGAGTGGGGGAGTTTAAAAGAGTGAGCCTGTGAGGGAGCAGAGCCAGAGCCAGAGTGGGGGAGTTTAAAAGAGTGAGCCTGTGAGGGAGCAGAGCCAGAGTGGGGGAGTTTAAAAGAGTGAGCCTGTGAGGGAACAGAGCCAGAGTGGTGGAGTTTAAAAGAGTGAGCCTGTAAGGGAGCAGAGCCAGAGTGGGGGAATTTAAAATAGTGAGCCTGTGAGGGAGCAGAGCCAGAGTGGGGGAGTTTAAAAGAGTGAGCCAGTGAGAAAGCAGTGCCAGTGTGTTGGACTTTAAAAGAGTGAGCCTGTGAGGGAGCAGAGCCAGTGTGGTGGACTTTAAAAGAGTGAGCCTGTGAGGGAGCAGAGCCAGTGTGGTGGACTTTAAGAGAGTGAGCCTGTGAGGGTGCAGAGCCAGTGTGGTGGACTTTAAAAGAGTGAGTCTGTGAGGGAGCAGAGCCAGTGTGGTGGACTTTAAGAGAGTAAGTCTGTGAGGGTGCACTGCCAGTGTGGAGGAATTCAAAAGAGTGAGCCTGTGAGGGAGCAGAGCCAGAGTGGAGGAGTTTAAAAGAGTGAGCCTGTGAGGGAGCAGAGCCAGTGTGGTGGAGTTTAAAAGAGTGAGCCTGTGAGGGAGTAGAGCCAGAGTGGTGGACTTTAAGAGAGTGAGTCTGTGAGGGAGCAGCGCCAGAGTGGGGGAGTTTAAAAGAGTGAGCCTGTGAGGGAGCAGAGCCAGAGCCAGAGTGGGGGAGTTTAAAAGAGTGAGCCTGTGAGGGAGCAGAGCCAGAGTGGGGGAGTTTAAAAGAGTGAGCCTGTGAGGGAACAGAGCCAGAGTGGTGGAGTTTAAAAGAGTGAGCCTGTAAGGGAGCAGAGCCAGAGTGGGGGAATTTAAAATAGTGAGCCTGTGAGGGAGCAGAGCCAGAGTGGGGGAGTTTGAAAGAGTGAGCCAGTGAGAAAGCAGTGCCAGTGTGTTGGACTTTAAAAGAGTGAGCCTGTGAGGGAGCAGAGCCAGTGTGGTGGACTTTAAAAGAGTGAGCCTGTGAGGGAGCAGAGCCAGTGTGGTGGAGTTTCAAAGAGAGAGCCTGTGAGCGAGCAGAGCCAGAGTGGCAGAGTTGAAAAGAGTGAACCTGTGAGGGAGCAGTGCCAGTGTGGTGGACATTAAAAGAGTGAGCCTGTGAGGGAGCAGTGCCAGAGTGGTGGAGTTTAAAAGAGTGAGCCTCAATGGGAGCAGAGCCAGTGTGGTGGACTTTAAAGGAGTGAGCCTGTGAGGGAGCAGTGCCAGAGTGGTGGAGTTTAAAAGAGTGAGCCTGTGAGGGAGCAGAGCCAGAGTGGAGGAGTTTAAAAGAGTGAGCCTGTGAGGGAGCAGAGCCAGTGTGGCAGAGTTGAAAAGAGTGAACCTGTGAGGGAGCAGTGCCAGTGTGGTGGACATTAAAAGAGTGATCCTGTGAGGGAGCAGTGCCAGTGTGGTGGAGTTTAAAAAATTGAGCCTGTGAGGGAGCAGTGCCTGTGTGGTGAAGTTTAAAAAATTGAGCCTGTGAGGGAGCAGTGCCAGTGTGGAGGACTTTAAAAGAGTGAGCCTGTGATGGAGCAGTGCCAGAGTGGTGGAGTTTAAAAGAGTGAGCCTGTGAGGGAGCAGAGCCAGAGTGGGGGAGTTTAAAAGAGTGAGCCTGTTAGGGAGCAGAGCAAGAGTGGTGGAGTTTAAAAGAGTGAGCCTGTGAGGGAGCAGAGCCAGAGTGGGGGAGTTTAAAAGAGTGAGTCTGTTAGGGAGCAGAGCCAGAGAGGGGGAGTTTAAAAGAGTGAGCCTGTGAGGGAGCAGTGCCAGTGTGGTGGAGTTTTAAAGAGTGAGCCTGTGAGGGAGCAGTGCCAGTGTGGTGTAGTTTAAAATAGTGAACCTCAATGGGAGCAGAGCCAGTGTGGTGGACTTTAAAAGAGTGAGCCTGTGAGGGAGCAGTGCCAGTGTGGTTGAGTTTCAAAGAGTGAGCCTGTGAGGGAGCAGAGCCAGAGTGGGGGAGTTTAAAAGAGTGAGCCTGTGAGGGTGCAGTGCCAGTGTGGTGCAGTTTAAAAGAGTGAGCCTGTGAGGGTGCAGAGCCAGTGTGGTGGATTTCAAAAGAGTGAGTCTGTGAGGGTGCAGAGCCAGTGTGGTGGACTTTAAGAGAGTGAGCCTGTGAGGGTGCAGAGCCAGTGTGGTGGACTTTAAAAGAGTGAGTCTGTGAGGGAGCAGAGCCAGTGTGGTGGACTTTAAGAGAGTAAGTCTGTGAGGGTGCAGTGCCACTGTGGAGGAATTCAAAAGAGTGAGCCTGTGAGGGAGCAGAGCCAGAGTGGAGGAGTTTAAAAGAGTGAGCCTGTGAGGGAGCAGAGCCAGTGTGGTGGAGTTTAAAAGAGTGAGCCTGTGAGGGAGTAGAGCCAGAGTGGTGGACTTTAAAAGAGTGAGTCTGTGAGGGAGCAGAGCCAGAGTGGGGGAGTTTAAAAGAGTGAGCCTGTGAGGGAGCAGAGCCAGAGCCAGAGTGGGGGAGTTTAAAAGAGTGAGCCTGTGAGGGAACAGAGCCAGAGTGGTGGAGTTTAAAAGAGTGAGCCTGTAAGGGAGCAGAGCCAGAGTGGGGGAATTTAAAACAGTGAGCCTGTGAGGGAGCAGAGCCAGAGTGGGGGAGTTTAAAAGAGTGAGCCTGTGAGGGAGCAGAGCCAGAGTGGTGGATTTTAAAAGAGTGAGCCAGTGAGAAAGCAGTGCCAGTGTGTTGGACTTTAAAAGAGTGAGCCTGTGAGGGAGCAGAGCCAGAGTGGGGGAGTTTAAAAGAGTGAGCCTGTGAGGGTGCAGTGCCAGTGTGGAGGAATTCAAAAGAGTGAGCCTGTGAGGGAGCAGAGCCAGAGTGGAGGAGTTTAAAAGAGTGAGCCTGTGAGGGAGCAGTGCCAGTGTGGTGGAGTTTAAAAGAGTGAGCCTGTGAGGGTGCAGAGCCAGTGTGGTGGACTTTAAAAGAGTGAGTCTGTGAGGGAGCAGAGCCAGTGTGGTGGACTTTAAGAGAGTGAGCCTGTGAGGGTGCAGAGCCAGTGTGGTGGACTTTAAAAGAGTGAGCCTGTGAGGGAGCAGTGCCAGAGTGGGGGAATTTAAAAGAGTGAGTCTGTGAGGGTGCAGTGCCAGTGTGGAGGAATTCAAAAGAGTGAGCCTGTGAGGGAGCAGAGCCAGAGTGGAGGAGTTTGAAAGAGTGAGCCTGTGAGGGATCAGAGCCAGTGTGGTGGATTTTAAAAGAGTGAGTCTGTGAGGGAGCAGAGCCAGTGTGGTGGAGTTTAAAAGAGTGAGTCTGTGAGGGAGTGGAGCCAGAGTGGGGGAGTTTGAAAGATTGAACCTCAATGGGAGCAGAGCCAGTGTGGTGGACTTTAAAAGAGTGAGCCTGTGAGGGAGCAGTGCCAGAGTGGTGGAGTTTAAAATAGTGAGCCTGTGAGGTAGCAGTGCCAGTGTGGTGGAGTTTCAAAGAGTGAGCCTGTGAGGGAGCAGAGCCAGAGTGGGGGAGTTTAAAAGAGTGAGCCTGTGAGGGTGCAGTGCCAGTGTGGAGGAATTCAAAAGAGTGAGCCTGTGAGGGAGCAGAGCCAGAGAGGAGGAGTTTGAAAGAGTGAGCCTGTGAGGGAGCAGAGCCAGTGTGGTGGATTTTAAAAGAGTGAGTCTGTGAGGGAGCAGAGCCAGTGTGGTGCAGTTTAAAAGAGTGAGTCTGTGAGGGACTGGAGCCAGAGTGGGGGAGTTTGAAAGATTGAACCTCAATGGGAGCAGAGCCAGTGTGGTGGACTTTAAAAGAGTGAGCCTGTGAGGGAGCAGTGCCAGTGTGGAGGAATTCAAAAGATTGAGCCTGTGAGGGAGCAGAGCCAGAGTGGAGGAGTTTAAAAGAGTGAGCCTGTGAGGGAGCAGTGCCAGTGTGGTGCAGTTTAAAAGAGTGAGCCTGTGAGGGTGCAGAGCCAGTGTGGAGGAATTCAAAAGAGTGAGCCTGTGAGGGAGCAGAGCCAGAGTGGAGGAGTTTAAAAGAGTGAGCCTGTGAGGGAGCAGTGCCAGTGTGGTGCAGTTTAAAAGAGTGAGCCTGTGAGGGTGCAGAGCCAGTGTGGAGGAATTCAAAAGAGTGAGCCTGTGAGGGAGCAGAGCCAGAGTGGTGGAGTTTAAAAGAGTGAGCCTGTGAGGGTGCAGAGCCAGTGTGGTGGACTTTAAAAGAGTGAGTCTGTGAGGGAGCAGAGCCAGTGTGGTGGACTTTAAGAGAGTAAGTCTGTGAGGGTGCAGTGCCAGTGTGGAGGAATTCAAAAGAGTGAGCCTGTGAGGGAGCAGAGCCAGAGTGGAGGAGTTTGAAAGAGTGAGCCTGTGAGGGAGCAGAGCCAGTGTGGTGGATTTTAAAAGAGTGAGTCTGTGAGGGAGCAGAGCCAGTGTGGTGGAGTTTAAAAGAGTGAGTCTGTGAGGGAGTGGAGCCAGAGTGGGGGAGTTTGAAAGATTGAACCTCAATGGGAGCAGAGCCAGTGTGGTGGACATTAAAAGAGTGAGCCTGTGAGGGAGCAGTGCCAGATTGGTGGAGTTTAAAAGAGTGAGCCTGTGAGGGAGCAGTGCCAGTGTGGTGGAGTTTCAAAGAGTGAGCCTGTGAGGGAGCAGAGCCAGAGTGGGGGAGTTTAAAAGAGTGAGCCTGTGAGGGTGCAGTGCCAGTGTGGAGGAATTCAAAAGAGTGAGCCTGTGAGGGAGCAGAGCCAGAGTGGAGGAGTTTGAAAGAGTGAGCCTGTGAGGGAGCAGAGCCAGTGTGGTGGATTTTAAAAGAGTGAGTCTGTGAGGGAGCAGAGCCAGTGTGGTGGAGTTTAAAAGAGTGAGTCTGTGAGGGAGTGGAGCCAGAGTGGGGGAGTTTGAAAGATTGAACCTCAATGGGAGCAGAGCCAGTGTGGTGGACTTTAAAAGAGTGAGCCTGTGATGGAGCAGTGCCAGTGTGGAGGAATTCAAAAGATTGAGCCTGTGAGGGAGCAGAGCCAGAGTGGAGGAGTTTAAAAGAGTGAGCCTGTGAGGGAGCAGTGCCAGTGTGGTGCAGTTTAAAAGAGTGAGCCTGTGAGGGTGCAGAGCCAGTGTGGAGGAATTCAAAAGAGTGAGCCTGTGAGGGAGCAGAGCCAGAGTGGAGGAGTTTAAAAGAGTGAGCCTGTGAGGGAGCAGTGCCAGTGTGGTGCAGTTTAAAAGAGTGAGCCAGTGAGGGTGCAGAGCCAGTGTGGAGGAATTCAAAAGAGCGAGCCTGTGAGGGAGCAGAGCCAGAGTGGAGGAGTTTAAAAGAGTGAGCCTGTGAGGGTGCAGAGCCAGTGTGGTGGACTTTAAAAGAGTGAGTCTGTGAGGGAGCAGAGCCAGTGTGGTGGACCTGAAGAGAGTAAGTCTGTGAGGGTGCCGTGCCAGTGTGGAGGAATTCAAAAGAGTGAGCCTGTGAGGGAGCAGAGCCAGAGTGGAGGAGTTTAAAAGAGTGAGCCTGTGAGGGAGTAGAGCCAGAGTGGTGGACTTTAAAAGAGTGAGTCTGTGAGGGAGCAGAGCCAGAGTGGGGGAGTTTAAAAGAGTGAGCCTGTGAGGGAGCAGAGCCAGAGCCAGAGTGGGGGAGTTTAAAAGAGTGAGCCTTTGAGGGAGCAGAGCCAGAGTGGGGGAGTTTAAAAGAGTGAGCCTGTGAGGGAACAGAGCCAGAGTGGTGGAGTTTAAAAGAGTGAGCCTGTAAGGGAGCAGAGCCAGAGTGGGGGAATTTAAAATAGTGAGCCTGTGAGGGAGCAGAGCCAGAGTGGTGGAGTTTCAAAGAGAGAGCCTGTGACCGAGCAGAGCCAGAGTGGCAGAGTTGAAAAGAGTGAACCTGTGAGGGAGCAGTGCCAGTGTGGTGGACATTAAAAGAGTGAGCCTGTGAGGGAGCAGTGCCAGTGTGGTGGAGTTTAAAAAATTGAGCCTGTGAGGGAGCAGTGCCTGTGTGGTGGAGTTTTAAAAATTGAGCCTGTGAGGGAGCAGAGCCAGAGTGGCAGAGTTGAAAAGAGTGAACCTGTGAGGGAGCAGTGCCAGTGTGGTGAACATTAAAAGAGTGATCCTGTGAGGGAGCAGTGCCAGTGTGGTGGATTTTAAAAAATTGAGCCTGTGAGGGAGCAGTGCCTGTGTGGTGGAGTTTAAAAAATTGAGCCTGTGAGGGACCAGTGCCAGTGTGGAGGACTTTAAAAGAGTGAGCCTGTGAGGGAGCAGTGCCAGAGTGGTGGAGTTTAAAAGAGTGAGCCTGTGAGGGTGCAGTTCCAGTGTGGAGGAATTCAAAAGAGTGAGCCTGTGAGGGAGCAGAGCCAGAGTGGAGGAGTTTGAAAGAGTGAGCCTGTGAGGGAGCAGAGCCAGTGTGGTGGAGTTTAAAAGAGTGAGCCAGTGAGGGAGTAGAGCCAGAGTGGTGGACTTTAAAAGAGTGAGTCTGTGAGGGAGCAGAGCCAGAGTGGGGGAGTTTAAAAGAGTGAGCCTGTGAGGGAGCAGAGCCAGAGCCAGAGTGGGGGAGTTTAAAAGAGTGAGCCTGTGAGGGAGCAGAGCCAGAGTGGGGGAGTTTAAAAGAGTGAGCCTGTGAGGGAGCAGAGCCAGAGTGGTGGAGTTTCAAAGAGTGAGCCTGTAAGGGAGCAGAGCCAGAGTGGGGGAATTTAAAATAGTGAGCCTGTGAGGGAGCAGAGCCAGAGTGGGGGAGTTTAAAAGAGTGAGCCTGTGAGGGAGCAGAGCCAGAGCCAGAGTGGGGGAGTTTAAAAGAGTGAGCCTGTGAGGGAACAGAGCCAGAGTGGTGGAGTTTAAATGAGTGAGCCTGTAAGGGAGCAGAGCCAGAGTGGGGGAATTTAAAATAGTGAGCCTGTGAGGGAGCAGAGCCAGAGTGGGGGAGTTTAAAAGAGTGAGCCTGTGAGGGAGCAGAGCCAGAGTGGAGGAGTTTAAAAGAGTGAGCCTGTGAGGGAGCAGTGCCAGTGTGGTGGAGTTTAAAAGAGTGAGCCTGTGAGGGTGCAGAGCCAGTGTGGTGGACTTTAAAAGAGTGAGTCTGTGAGGGAGCAGTGCCAGTGTGGTGGACTTTAAGAGAGTGAGCCTGTGAGGGTGCAGAGCCAGTGTGGTGGACTTTAAAAGAGTGAGCCTGTGAGGGAGCAGTGCCAGAGTGGGGGAATTTAAAAGAGTGAGTCTGTGAGGGTGCAGTGCCAGTGTGGAGGAATTCAAAAGAGTGAGCCTGTGAGGGAGCAGAGCCAGAGTGGAGGAGTTTGAAAGAGTGAGCCTGTGAGGGATCAGAGCCAGTGTGGTGGATTTTAAAAGAGTGAGTCTGTGAGGGAGCAGAGCCAGTGTGGTGGAGTTTAAAAGAGTGAGTCTGTGAGGGAGTGGAGCCAGAGTGGGGGAGTTTGAAAGATTGAACCTGAATGGGAGCAGAGCCAGTGTGGTGGACTTTAAAAGAGTGAGCCTGTGAGGGAGCAGTGCCAGAGTGGTGGAGTTTAAAATAGTGAGCCTGTGAGGTAGCAGTGCCAGTGTGGTGGAGTTTCAAAGAGTGAGCCTGTGAGGGAGCAGAGCCAGAGTGGGGGAGTTTAAAAGAGTGAGCCTGTGAGGGTGCAGTGCCAGTGTGGAGGAATTCAAAAGAGTGAGCCTGTGAGGGAGCAGAGCCAGAGAGGAGGAGTTTGAAAGAGTGAGCCTGTGAGGGAGCAGAGCCAGTGTGGTGGATTTTAAAAGAGTGAGTCTGTGAGGGAGCAGAGCCAGTGTGGTGGAGTTTAAAAGAGTGAGTCTGTGAGGGAGTGGAGCCAGAGTGGGGGAGTTTGAAAGATTGAACCTCAATGGGAGCAGAGCCAGTGTGGTGGACTTTAAAAGAGTGAGCCTGTGAGGGAGCAGTGCCAGTGTGGAGGAATTCAAAAGATTGAGCCTGTGAGGGAGCAGAGCCAGAGTGGAGGAGTTTAAAAGAGTTAGCCTGTGAGGGAGCAGTGCCAGTGTGGTGCAGTTTAAAAGAGTGAGCCTGTGAGGGTGCAGAGCCAGTGTGGAGGAATTCAAAAGAGTGAGCCTGTGAGGGAGCAGAGCCAGAGTGGAGGAGTTTAAAAGAGTGAGCCTGTGAGGGAGCAGTGCCAGTGTGGTGCAGTTTAAAAGAGTGAGCCTGTGAGGGTGCAGAGCCAGTGTGGAGGAATTCAAAAGAGTGAGCCTGTGAGGGAGCAGAGCCAGAGTGGTGGAGTTTAAAAGAGTGAGCCTGTGAGGGTGCAGAGCCAGTGTGGTGGACTTTAAAAGAGTGAGTCTGTGAGGGAGCAGAGCCAGTGTGGTGGACTTTAAGAGAGTAAGTCTGTGAGGGTGCAGTGCCAGTGTGGAGGAATTCAAAAGAGTGAGCCTGTGAGGGAGCAGAGCCAGAGTGGAGGAGTTTGAAAGAGTGAGCCTGTGAGGGAGCAGAGCCAGTGTGGTGGATTTTAAAAGAGTGAGTCTGTGAGGGAGCAGAGCCGGTGTGGTGGAGTTTAAAAGAGTGAGTCTGTGAGGGAGTGGAGCCAGAGTGGGGGAGTTTGAAAGATTGAACCTCAATGGGAGCAGAGCCATTGTGGTGGACATTAAAAGAGTGAGCCTGTGAGGGAGCAGTGCCAGATTGGTGGAGTTTAAAAGAGTGAGCCTGTGAGGGAGCAGTGCCAGTGTGGTGGAGTTTCAAAGAGTGAGCCTGTGAGGGAGCAGAGCCAGAGTGGGGGAGTTTAAAAGAGTGAGCCTGTGAGGGTGCAGTGCCAGTGTGGAGGAATTCAAAAGAGTGAGCCTGTGAGGGAGCAGAGCCAGAGTGGAGGAGTTTGAAAGAGTGAGCCTGTGAGGGAGCAGAGCCAGTGTGGTGGATTTTAAAAGAGTGAGTCTGTGAGGGAGCAGAGCCAGTGTGGTGGAGTTTAAAAGAGTGAGTCTGTGAGGGAGTGGAGCCAGAGTGGGGGAGTTTGAAAGATTGAACCTCAATGGGAGCAGAGCCAGTGTGGTGGACTTTAAAAGAGTGAGCCTGTGATGGAGCAGTGCCAGTGTGGAGGAATTCAAAAGATTGAGCCTGTGAGGGAGCAGAGCCAGAGTGGAGGAGTTTAAAAGAGTGAGCCTGTGAGGGAGCAGTGCCAGTGTGGTGCAGTTTAAAAGAGTGAGCCTGTGAGGGTGCAGAGCCAGTGTGGAGGAATTCAAAAGAGTGAGCCTGTGAGGGAGCAGAGCCAGAGTGGAGGAGTTTAAAAGAGTGAGCCTGTGAGGGAGCAGTGCCAGTGTGGTGCAGTTTAAAAGAGTGAGCCAGTGAGGGTGCAGAGCCAGTGTGGAGGAATTCAAAAGAGCGAGCCTGTGAGGGAGCAGAGCCAGAGTGGAGGAGTTTAAAAGAGTGAGCCTGTGAGGGAGCAGTGCCAGTGTGGTGCAGTTTAAAAGAGTGAGCCAGTGAGGGTGCAGAGCCAGTGTGGAGGAATTCAAAAGAGCGAGCCTGTGAGGGAGCAGAGCCAGAGTGGAGGAGTTTAAAAGAGTGAGCCTGTGAGGGTGCAGAGCCAGTGTGGTGGACTTTAAAAGAGTGAGTCTGTGAGGGAGCAGAGCCAGTGTGGTGGACTTGAAGAGAGTAAGTCTGTGAGGGTGCCGTGCCAGTGTGGAGGAATTCAAAAGAGTGAGCCTGTGAGGGAGCAGAGCCAGAGTGGAGGAGTTTAAAAGAGTGAGCCTGTGAGGGAGCAGAGCCAGTGTGGTGGAGTTTAAAAGAGTGAGCCTGTGAGGGAGTAGAGCCAGAGTGGTGGACTTTAAAAGAGTGAGTCTGTGAGGGAGCAGAGCCAGAGTGGGGGAGTTTAAAAGAGTGAGCCTGTGAGGGAGCAGAGCCAGAGCCAGAGTGGGGGAGTTTAAAAGAGTGAGCCTGTGAGGGAGCAGAGCCAGAGTGGGGGAGTTTAAAAGAGTGAGCCTGTGAGGGAACAGAGCCAGAGTGGTGGAGTTTAAAAGAGTGAGCCTGTAAGGGAGCAGAGCCAGAGTGGGGGAATTTAAAATAGTGAGCCTGTGAGGGAGCAGAGCCAGAGTGGTGGAGTTTCAAAGAGAGAGCCTGTGACCGAGCAGAGCCAGAGTGGCAGAGTTGAAAAGAGTGAACCTGTGAGGGAGCAGTGCCAGTGTGGTGGACATTAAAAGAGTGAGCCTGTGAGGGAGCAGTGCCAGTGTGGTGGAGTTTAAAAAATTGAGCCTGTGAGGGAGCAGTGCCTGTGTGGTGGAGTTTTAAAAATTGAGCCTGTGAGGGAGCAGAGCCAGAGTGGCAGAGTTGTAAAGAGTAAACCTGTGAGGGAGCAGTGCCAGTGTGGTGAACATTAAAAGAGTGATCCTGTGAGGGAGCAGTGCCAGTGTGGTGGATTTTAAAAAATTGAGCCTGTGAGGGAGCAGTGCCTGTGTGGTGGAGTTTAAAAAATTGAGCCTGTGAGGGACCAGTGCCAGTGTGGAGGACTTTAAAAGAGTGAGCCTGTGAGGGAGCAGTGCCAGAGTGGTGGAGTTTAAAAGAGTGAGCCTGTGAGGGTGCAGTTCCAGTGTGGAGGAATTCAAAAGAGTGAGCCTGTGAGAGAGCAGAGCCAGAGTGGAGGAGTTTGAAAGAGTGAGCCTGTGAGGGAGCAGAGCCAGTGTGGTGGAGTTTAAAAGAGTGAGCCAGTGAGGGAGTAGAGCCAGAGTGGTGGACTTTAAAAGAGTGAGTCTGTGAGGGAGCAGAGCCAGAGTGGGGGAGTTTAAAAGAGTGAGCCTGTGAGGGAGCAGAGCCAGAGCCAGAGTGGGGGAGTTTAAAAGAGTGAGCCTGTGAGGGAGCAGAGCCAGAGTGGGGGAGTTTAAAAGAGTGAGCCTGTGAGGGAGCAGAGCCAGAGTGGTGGAGTTTCAAAGAGTGAGCCTGTAAGGGAGCAGAGCCAGAGTGGGGGAATTTAAAATAGTGAGCCTGTGAGGGAGCAGAGCCAGAGTGGGGGAGTTTAAAAGAGTGAGCCTGTGAGGGAGCAGAGCCAGAGTGGTGGATTTTAAAAGAGTGAGCCAGTGAGAAAGCAGTGCCAGTGTGGTGGACATTAAAAGAGTGAGCCTGTGAGGGAGCAGAGCCAGTGTGGTGGAGTTTCAAAGAGAGAGCCTGTGAAGGAGCAGTGCCAGTGTGGTGGAGTTTAAAAGAGTGAGCCTGTGAGGGAGCAGTGCCAGTGTGGTGGAGTTTAAAAGAGTGAGCCTGTGAGGGAGCAGAGCCAGTGTGGTGGAGCTTAAAAGCGTGAGCCTGTGAGGGAGCAGAGCCAGAGTGGCGGAGTTTAAAAGAGTGAGTCTGTGAGGGAGCAGAGCCAGAGTGGTGGAGTTTAAAAAGTGAGCCTGTGAGGGAGCAGAGCCTGTGAGGGTGCAGAGCCAGAGTGGTGGATTTTAAAAGAGTGAGTCTGTGAGGGAGCAGAGCCAGTGTGGTGGAGTTTAAAAGAGTGAGTCTGTGAGGGAGTGGAGCCAGAGTGGGGGAGTTTGAAAGATTGAACCTGTGAGGGAGCAGAGCCAGAGTGGGGGAGTTTAAAAGAGTGAGCCTGTGAGGGAGCAGAGCCAGAGTTGCGGAGTTTGAAAGAGTGAACCTGTGAGGGAGCAGAGCCAGAGTGGTGGACTTTAAAAGAGTGAGCCTGTAAGGGAGCAGAGCCAGAGTGGGGGAGATTAAAAGAGTGAGCCTGTGAGGGAGCAGAGCCGGAGTGGGGGAGTTTAAAAGAGTGAGCCAGTGAGGGAGCAGAGCCAGAGTGGTGGACTTGAAAAAAGTGACCCTGTGAGGGAGCAGTGCCAGTGTGGTGGACTTTAAAAATTGAGCCTGTGAGGGAGCAGTGCCAGTGTGGTGGACTTTAAAAGAGTGAGCCTGTGAGGGAGCTGTGCCAGTGTGGTGGATTTTAAAATAGAGAGCCTGTGAGAGAGCAGAGCCAGAGTTGCGGAGTTTAAAAGAGTGAACCTGTGAGGGAGCAGGGTCAGTGTGGTGGTGTTTAAAAGAGTGAGCCTGTGAGGGAGCTGTGCCAGTGTGGTAGAGTTTAAAAGAGAGAGCCTGTGAGGGAGCAGAGCCAGAGTGGCAGAGTTTAAAAGAGTGAACCTGTGAGGGAGCAGTGCCAGTGTGGTGGACATTAAAAGAGTGAGCCTGTGAGGGAGCAGTGCCAGTGTGGTGGACTTTAAAAGAGTGAGCCTGTGAGGGAGCAGAGCCAGTGTGGTGGAGTTTAAAATAGTGAACCTGTGAGGAAGCAGTGCCAGTGTGGTGGAGTTTAAAAGAGTGAGCCTGTGAGGGAGCAGAGCCAGTGTGGTGGAGTTTAAAATAGTCAACCTGTGAGGGAGCAGTGCCAGTGTGGTGGAGTTTAAAAGAGTGAGCCTGTGAGGGAGCAGAGCCAGTGTGGCGGAGTTTAAAAGTGTGAGCCTGTGAGGGAGGCAGAGTGATGGACTTTAAAAGAGTGAGCCTGTGAGGGAGCCAGTGTGTTGGACTTTAAATGAGTGAGCCTGTCAGGGAGCAGAGCCAGAGTGGGGGAGTTTAAAAGAGTGAGCCTGTGATGGAGCAGAGCCAGAGAGGGGGTGTTTAAAAGAGTGAGTCTGTTAGGGAGCAGAGCCAGAGTGGGGGAGTTTAAAAGAGTGAGCCTGTGAGGGAGCTGAGCCAGGGAGGTGGAGTTTAAAAGAGTGAATCTGTTAGGGAGCAGAGCCAGAGTGGGGGAGTTTAAAAGAGTGAGCCTGTGAGGAAGCAGAGCCAGAGAGGGGGAGTTTAAAAGAGTGAATCTGTTAGGGAGCAGAGCCAGAGAGGGGGAGTTTAAAAGAGTGAGCCTGTGAGGGAGCAGAGCCAGAGAGGGGGAGTTTAAAAGAGTGAGCCTGTGAGGGAGCAGAGCCAGAGAGGTGGAGTTTAAAAGAGTGAGTCTGTTAGGGAGCAGAGCCAGAGTGGGGGATTTTAAAAGAGTGAGCCTGTGAGGGAACAGAGCCAGAGTGGTGGAGTTTAAAAGAGTGAGCCTGTAAGGGAGCAGAGCCAGAGTGGGGGAATTTAAAATAGTGAGCCTGTGAGGGAGCAGAGCCAGAGTGGTGGAGTTTCAAAGAGAGAGCCTGTGACCGAGCAGAGCCAGAGTGGCAGAGTTGAAAAGAGTGAACCTGTGAGGGAGCAGTGCCAGTGTGGTGGACATTAAAAGAGTGAGCCTGTGAGGGAGCAGTGCCAGTGTGGTGGAGTTTAAAAAATTGAGCCTGTGAGGGAGCAGTGCCTGTGTGGTGGAGTTTTAAAAATTGAGCCTGTGAGGGAGCAGAGCCAGAGTGGCAGAGTTGAAAAGAGTAAACCTGTGAGGGAGCAGTGCCAGTGTGGTGAACATTAAAAGAGTGATCCTGTGAGGGAGCAGTGCCAGTGTGGTGGATTTTAAAAAATTGAGCCTGTGAGGGAGCAGTGCCTGTGTGGTGGAGTTTAAAAAATTGAGCCTGTGAGGGACCAGTGCCAGTGTGGAGGACTTTAAAAGAGTGAGCCTGTGAGGGAGCAGTGCCAGAGTGGTGGAGTTTAAAAGAGTGAGCCTGTGAGGGTGCAGTTCCAGTGTGGAGGAATTCAAAAGAGTGAGCCTGTGAGGGAGCAGAGCCAGAGTGGAGGAGTTTGAAAGAGTGAGCCTGTGAGGGAGCAGAGCCAGTGTGGTGGAGTTTAAAAGAGTGAGCCAGTGAGGGAGTAGAGCCAGAGTGGTGGACTTTAAAAGAGTGAGTCTGTGAGGGAGCAGAGCCAGAGTGGGGGAGTTTAAAAGAGTGAGCCTGTGAGGGAGCAGAGCCAGAGCCAGAGTGGGGGAGTTTAAAAGAGTGAGCCTGTGAGGGAGCAGAGCCAGAGTGGGGGAGTTTAAAAGAGTGAGCCTGTGAGGGAGCAGAGCCAGAGTGGTGGAGTTTCAAAGAGTGAGCCTGTAAGGGAGCAGAGCCAGAGTGGGGGAATTTAAAATAGTGAGCCTGTGAGGGAGCAGAGCCAGAGTGGGGGAGTTTAAAAGAGTGAGCCTGTGAGGGAGCAGAGCCAGAGTGGTGGATTTTAAAAGAGTGAGCCAGTGAGAAAGCAGTGCCAGTGTGGTGGACATTAAAAGAGTGAGCCTGTGAGGGAGCAGAGCCAGTGTGGTGGAGTTTCAAAGAGAGAGCCTGTGAAGGAGCAGTGCCAGTGTGGTGGAGTTTAAAAGAGTGAGCCTGTGAGGGAGCAGTGCCAGTGTGGTGGAGTTTAAAAGAGTGAGCCTGTGAGGGAGCAGAGCCAGTGTGGTGGAGCTTAAAAGCGTGAGCCTGTGAGGGAGCAGAGCCAGAGTGGCGGAGTTTAAAAGAGTGAGTCTGTGAGGGAGCAGAGCCAGAGTGGTGGAGTTTAAAAAGTGAGCCTGTGAGGGAGCAGAGCCTGTGAGGGTGCAGAGCCAGAGTGGTGGATTTTAAAAGAGTGAGTCTGTGAGGGAGCAGAGCCAGTGTGGTGGAGTTTAAAAGAGTGAGTCTGTGAGGGAGTGGAGCCAGAGTGGGGGAGTTTGAAAGATTGAACCTGTGAGGGAGCAGAGCCAGAGTGGGGGAGTTTAAAAGAGTGAGCCTGTGAGGGAGCAGAGCCAGAGTTGCGGAGTTTGAAAGAGTGAACCTGTGAGGGAGCAGAGCCAGAGTGGTGGACTTTAAAAGAGTGAGCCTGTAAGGGAGCAGAGCCAGAGTGGGGGAGATTAAAAGAGTGAGCCTGTGAGGGAGCAGAGCCGGAGTGGGGGAGTTTAAAAGAGTGAGCCAGTGAGGGAGCAGAGCCAGAGTGGTGGACTTGAAAAAAGTGACCCTGTGAGGGAGCAGTGCCAGTGTGGTGGACTTTAAAAATTGAGCCTGTGAGGGAGCAGTGCCAGTGTGGTGGACTTTAAAAGAGTGAGCCTGTGAGGGAGCTGTGCCAGTGTGGTGGATTTTAAAATAGAGAGCCTGTGAGAGAGCAGAGCCAGAGTTGCGGAGTTTAAAAGAGTGAACCTGTGAGGGAGCAGGGTCAGTGTGGTGGTGTTTAAAAGAGTGAGCCTGTGAGGGAGCTGTGCCAGTGTGGTGGAGTTTAAAAGAGAGAGCCTGTGAGGGAGCAGAGCCAGAGTGGCAGAGTTTAAAAGAGTGAACCTGTGAGGGAGCAGTGCCAGTGTGGTGGACATTAAAAGAGTGAGCCTGTGAGGGAGCAGTGCCAGTGTGGTGGACCTTAAAAGAGTGAGCCTGTGAGGGAGCAGAGCCAGTGTGGTGGAGTTTAAAATAGTGAACCTGTGAGGAAGCAGTGCCAGTGTGGTGGAGTTTAAAAGCGTGAGCCTGTGAGGGAGCAGAGCCAGTGTGGTGGAGTTTAAAATAGTCAACCTGTGAGGGAGCAGTGCCAGTGTGGTGGAGTTTAAAAGAGTGAGCCTGTGAGGGAGCAGAGCCAGTGTGGCGGAGTTTAAAAGTGTGAGCCTGTGAGGGAGGCAGAGTGATGGACTTTAAAAGAGTGAGCCTGTGAGGGAGCCAGTGTGTTGGACTTTAAATGAGTGAGCCTGTCAGGGAGCAGAGCCAGAGTGGGGGAGTTTAAAAGAGTGAGCCTGTGATGGAGCAGAGCCAGAGAGGGGGTGTTTAAAAGAGTGAGTCTGTTAGGGAGCAGAGCCAGAGTGGGGGAGTTTAAAAGAGTGAGCCTGTGAGGGAGCTGAGCCAGGGAGGTGGAGTTTAAAAGAGTGAATCTGTTAGGGAGCAGAGCCAGAGTGGGGGAGTTTAAAAGAGTGAGCCTGTGAGGAAGCAGAGCCAGAGAGGGGGAGTTTAAAAGAGTGAATCTGTTAGGGAGCAGAGCCAGAGAGGGGGAGTTTAAAAGAGTGAGCCTGTGAGGGAGCAGAGCCAGAGAGGGGGAGTTTAAAAGAGTGAGCCTGTGAGGGAGCAGAGCCAGAGAGGTGGAGTTTAAAAGAGTGAGTCTGTTAGGGAGCAGAGCCAGAGTGGGGGAGTTTAAAAGAGTGAGCCTGTGAGGGAGCAGAGCCAGAGAGGGGGAGTTTAAAAGAGTGAGCCTGTGAGGGAGCAGAGCCAGAGAGGGGGAGTTTAAAAGAGTGAGTCTGTTACGGAGCAGAGCCAGAGTGGAGGAGTTTAAAAGAGTGAGCCTGTGAGGGAGCAGAGCCAGAGTGGTGGACTTTAAAAGAGTGAGCCTGTAAGGGAGCAGAGCCAGAGTGGGGGAGTTTAAAAGAGTGAGCCTGTGAGGGAGCAGAGCCAGAGAGTGGGAGTTTAAAAGAGTGAGCCTGTGAGGGAGCAGAGCCAGAGAGGGGGAGTTTAAAAGAGTGAGTCTTTTAGGGAGCAGAGCCAAAGTGGAGGAGTTTAAAAGAGTGAGCCTGTGAGGGAGCAGAGCCAGAGTGGGGGAGTTTAAAAGTGTGAGCCTGTGAGGGTGCTGTGCCAGTGTGGAGGAATTCAAGAGTGAGCCTGTGAGGGAGCAGAGCCAGAGTGAAGGAGTTTAAAAGAGTGAGCCTGTGAGCGAGCAGAGCCGGAGTGGGGGAGTTTAAAAGAGTGAGGCTGTGAGGGAGCAGAGCCGGAGTGGGGGAGTTTAAAAGAGTGAGGCTGTGAGGGAGCAGTGCCAGTGTGGTGGAGTTTAAAAGAATGAGCCTGTGAGGGAGCAGTGCCAGTGTGGCGGAGTTTAAAAGAGTGAGCCTGTGAGGGAGCAGAGCCAGTGTGGCGGAGTTTAAGAGAGTGAGCCTGTGAGGGAGCAGAGCCGGAGTGGGGGAGTTTAAAAGAGTGAGGCTGTGAGGGAGCAGTGCCAGTGTGGTGGAATTTAAAAGAGTGAGCCTGTGAGGGAGCAGTGCCAGTGTGGCGGAGTTTAAAAGAGTGAGCCTGTGAGGGAGCAGAGCCAGAGTGGGGGAGTTTGAAAGAGTGAACCTGTGAGGGAGCAGAGCCAGAGTGGTGGACTTTAAAAGAGTGAGCCTGTAAGGGAGCAGAGCCAGAGTGGGGGAGTTTAAAAGAGTGAGCCTGTGCCAAAGCAGAGCCAGAGAGGGAGAGTTTAAAAGAGTGAGCCTGTGAGGGAGCAGAGCCAGAGTGGCAGAGTTTAAAAGAGTGAACCTGTGAGGTAGCAGTGCCAGTGTGGTGGACTTTAAAAGAGTGAGCCTGTGAGGCAGCAGTGCCAGTGTGGTGGATTTTAAAAGAGTGAGTCTGTGAGGGAGCAGAGCCAGTGTGGTGGAGTTTAAAAGAGTGAGTCTGTGAGGGAGTGGAGCCAGAGTGGGGGAGTTTGAAAGATTGAACCTGTGAGGGGGCAGAGCCAGAGTGGTGGACTTTAAAAGAGTGAGCCTGTAAGGGAGCAGAGCCAGAGTGGGGGAGTTTAAAAGAGTGAGCCTGTGAGGGAGCAGAGCCAGAGTTGCGGAGTTTGAAAGAGTGAACCTGTGAGGGAGCAGAGCCAGAGTGGTGGACTTTAAAAGAGTGAGCCTGTAAGGGAGCAGAGCCAGAGTGGGGGAGATTAAAAGAGTGAGCCTGTGAGGGAGCAGAGCCGGAGTGGGGGAGTTTAAAAGAGTGAGCCAGTGAGGGAGCAGAGCCAGAGTGGTGGACTTGAAAAAAGTGACCCTGTGAGGGAGCAGTGCCAGTGTGGTGGACTTTAAAAATTGAGCCTGTGAGGGAGCAGTGCCAGTGTGGTGGACTTTAAAAGAGTGAGCCTGTGAGGGAGCTGTGCCAGTGTGGTGGATTTTAAAATAGAGAGCCTGTGAGAGAGCAGAGCCAGAGTTGCGGAGTTTAAAAGAGTGAACCTGTGAGGGAGCAGGGTCAGTGTGGTGGTGTTTAAAAGAGTGAGCCTGTGAGGGAGCTGTGCCAGTGTGGTGGAGTTTAAAAGAGAGAGCCTGTGAGGGAGCAGAGCCAGAGTGGCAGAGTTTAAAAGAGTGAACCTGTGAGGGAGCAGTGCCAGTGTGGTGGACATTAAAAGAGTGAGCCTGTGAGGGAGCAGTGCCAGTGTGGTGGACTTTAAAAGAGTGAGCCTGTGAGGGAGCAGAGCCAGTGTGGTGGAGTTTAAAATAGTGAACCTGTGAGGAAGCAGTGCCAGTGTGGTGGAGTTTAAAAGAGTGAGCCTGTGAGGGAGCAGAGCCAGTGTGGTGGAGTTTAAAATAGTCAACCTGTGAGGGAGCAGTGCCAGTGTGGTGGAGTTTAAAAGAGTGAGCCTGTGAGGGAGCAGAGCCAGTGTGGCGGAGTTTAAAAGTGTGAGCCTGTGAGGGAGGCAGAGTGATGGACTTTAAAAGAGTGAGCCTGTGAGGGAGCCAGTGTGTTGGACTTTAAATGAGTGAGCCTGTCAGGGAGCAGAGCCAGAGTGGGGGAGTTTAAAAGAGTGAGCCTGTGATGGAGCAGAGCCAGAGAGGGGGTGTTTAAAAGAGTGAGTCTGTTAGGGAGCAGAGCCAGAGTGGGGGAGTTTAAAAGAGTGAGCCTGTGAGGGAGCTGAGCCAGGGAGGTGGAGTTTAAAAGAGTGAATCTGTTAGGGAGCAGAGCCAGAGTGGGGGAGTTTAAAAGAGTGAGCCTGTGAGGAAGCAGAGCCAGAGAGGGGGAGTTTAAAAGAGTGAATCTGTTAGGGAGCAGAGCCAGAGAGGGGGAGTTTAAAAGAGTGAGCCTGTGAGGGAGCAGAGCCAGAGAGGGGGAGTTTAAAAGAGTGAGCCTGTGAGGGAGCAGAGCCAGAGAGGTGGAGTTTAAAAGAGTGAGTCTGTTAGGGAGCAGAGCCAGAGTGGGGGAGTTTAAAAGAGTGAGCCTGTGAGGGAGCAGAGCCAGAGAGGGGGAGTTTAAAAGAGTGAGCCTGTGAGGGAGCAGAGCCAGAGAGGGGGAGTTTAAAAGAGTGAGTCTGTTACGGAGCAGAGCCAGAGTGGAGGAGTTTAAAAGAGTGAGCCTGTGAGGGAGCAGAGCCAGAGTGGTGGACTTTAAAAGAGTGAGCCTGTAAGGGAGCAGAGCCAGAGTGGGGGAGTTTAAAAGAGTGAGCCTGTGAGGGAGCAGAGCCAGAGAGTGGGAGTTTAAAAGAGTGAGCCTGTGAGGGAGCAGAGCCAGAGAGGGGGAGTTTAAAAGAGTGAGTCTGTTAGGGAGCAGAGCCAGAGTGGAGGAGTTTAAAAGAGTGAGCCTGTGAGGGAGCAGAGCCAGAGTGGGGGAGTTTAAAAGTGTGAGCCTGTGAGGGTGCTGTGCCAGTGTGGAGGAATTCAAGAGTGAGCCTGTGAGGGAGCAGAGCCAGAGTGAAGGAGTTTAAAAGAGTGAGCCTGTGAGCGAGCAGAGCCGGAGTGGGGGAGTTTAAAAGAGTGAGGCTGTGAGGGAGCAGAGCCGGAGTGGGGGAGTTTAAAAGAGTGAGGCTGTGAGGGAGCAGTGCCAGTGTGGTGGAGTTTAAAAGAATGAGCCTGTGAGGGAGCAGTGCCAGTGTGGCGGAGTTTAAAAGAGTGAGCCTGTGAGGGAGCAGAGCCAGTGTGGCGGAGTTTAAGAGAGTGAGCCTGTGAGGGAGCAGAGCCGGAGTGGGGGAGTTTAAAAGAGTGAGGCTGTGAGGGAGCAGTGCCAGTGTGGTGGAATTTAAAAGAGTGAGCCTGTGAGGGAGCAGTGCCAGTGTGGCGGAGTTTAAAAGAGTGAGCCTGTGAGGGAGCAGAGCCAGAGTGGGGGAGTTTGAAAGAGTGAACCTGTGAGGGAGCAGAGCCAGAGTGGTGGACTTTAAAAGAGTGAGCCTGTAAGGGAGCAGAGCCAGAGTGGGGGAGTTTAAAAGAGTGAGCCTGTGCGGGAGCAGAGCCAGAGAGGGGGAGTTTAAAAGAGTGAGCCTGTGAGGGAGCAGAGCCAGAGTGGCATAGTTTAAAAGAGTGAACCTGTGAGGGAGCAGTGCCAGTGTGGTGGACTTTAAAAGAGTGAGCCTGTGAGGCAGCAGTGCCAGTGTGGTGGAATTTAAAAAATTGAGCCTGTGAGGGAGCAGTGCCAGTGTGGTGGAGTTTAAAAGAGAGAGCCTGTGAGGGAGCAGAGCCAGAGTGGCAGAGTTTAAAAGAGTGAACCTGTGAGGGAGCAGTGCCAGTGTGGTGGACATTAAAAGAGTCAGCCTGTGAGGGAGCAGTGCCAGTATGGTGGAGTTTAAAAAATTGAGCCTGTGAGGGAGCAGTGCCTGTGTGGTGGAGTTTAAAAAACTGAGCCTGTGAGGGACCAGTGCCAGTGTGGAGGACTTTAAAAGAGTGAGCCTGTGAGGGAGCAGTGCCAGAGTGGTGGACTTTAAAAAATTGAGCCTGTGAGGGAGCAGTGCCTGTGTGGTGTAGTTTAAAAGAGTGAGCCTGTGAGGGAGCAGTGCCAGTGTGGTGGAGTTTAAAAGAGTGAGCCTGTGAGGGAGCAGTGCCAGTGTGGTGGAGTTTAAAAGAGTGAGCCTGTGGGGGAGCAGTGCCAGTGTGGTGGAGTTTAAAAGAGTGAGCCTGTGAGGGTGCAGAGCCAGAGTGGGGGAGTTTAAAAGAGTGAGCCTGTGAGGATGCAGTGCCAGTGTGGAGGAATTCAAAAGAGTGAGCCTGTGAGGGAGCAGAGCCAGAGTGGAGGTGTTTAAAAGAGTGAGCCTGTGAGGGAGCAGTGCCAGTGTGTTGGAGTTTAAAAGAGTGAGCCTGTGAAGGAGCAGAGCAAGTGTGGCGGAGTTTAAAAAAGTGAGCCTGTGAGGGAGCAGAGCCTGTGAAGGTGCAGAGCCAGAGTGCTGAATTTTAAAAGAATGAGTCTGTGAGGGAGCAGAGCCAGTGTGGTGGACTTTGAAAGAGTGAGTCTGTGAGGGAGCAGAGCCAGTGTGGTGGAGTTTAAAAGAGTGAACCTGTGAGGGAGCGGAGCCAGAGTGGTGGACTTTAAAAGAGTGAGCCTGTAAGGGAGCACAGCCAGAGTGGGGGAGTTTATAAGAGTGAGCCTGTGAGGGAGCAGTGCCAGTATGATGGAGTTTAAAAGAGTGAGTCTGTGAAGGAGCAGTTCCAGAGTGGTGGAGTTTAAAAGAGTGAGCCTGTGAGGAAGCAGAGCCAGTGTGATGGAGTTTAAGAGAGTGAGCCTGTGAGGGAGCAGGGCCAGTGTGGTGGAGTTTAAAAGAGTGAGCCTGTGAGGGAGCAGTGCCAGTGTGGTGGAGTTTAAAAGAGTGAGCCTGTGAGGGAGCAGAGCCAGTGTGGTGGAGTTTAAAAGAGTAAGCCTGTGAGGGAGCAGTGCCAGTGTGGTGGATTTTAAGAGAGTGAGCCTGTGAGGGAGCAGTGCCAGTGTGGTGGAGTTTAAAAGAGCGAGCCTGTGAGGGAGCAGTGCCAGTGTGGTGGAGTTTAAAAGAGTGAGCCTGTGAGGGAGCAGTGCCAGTATGATGGAGTTTAAAAGAGTGAGCCTGTGAGGGAGCAGTGCCAGTTTGATGGAGTTTAAAAGAGTGAGTCTGTGAGGGAGCAGTGCCAGTGTGGTGGAGTTTAGAAGAGTGGGCCTGTGAGGGAGCAGTGCCAGAGTGGTGGACTTTAAGAGAGTGAGCCTGTGAGGGAGCAGTGCCTGTGTGGTGGAGTTGAAAAGAGTGAGCCTGTTAGGGAGCAGAGCAAGAGTGGTGGAGTTTAAAAGAGTGAGCCTGTGAGGGAGCAGAGCCAGAGAGGGGGAGTTTAAAAGAGTGAGCCTGTGAGGGAGCAGTGCCAGTGTGGTGGAGTTTTAAAGAGTGAGCCTGTGAGGGAGCAGTGCCAGTGTGGTGTAGTTTAAAATAGTGAACCTCAATGGGAGCAGAGCCAGTGTGGTGGACTTTAAAGGAGTGAGCCTGTGAGGGAGCAGTGCCAGAGTGGTGGAGTTTAAAAGAGTGAGCCTGTGAGGGAGCAGTGCCAGTGTGGTTGAGTTTCAAAGAGTGAGCCTGTGAGGGAGCAGAGCCAGAGTGGGGGAGTTTAAAAGAGTGAGCCTGTGAGGGTGCAGTGCCAGTGTGGTGCAGTTTAAAAGAGTGAGCCTGTGAGGGTGCAGAGCCAGTGTGGTGGACTTCAAAAGAGTGAGTCTGTGAGGGTGCAGAGCCAGTGTGGTGGAGTTTAAAAGAGTGAGTCTGTGAGGGAGTGGAGCCAGTGTGGTGGATTTTAAAAGAGTGAGTCTGTGAGGGAGCAGAGCCAGTGTGGTGGAGTTTAAAAGAGTGAGTCTGTGAGGGAGTGGAGCCAGAGTGGGGGAGTTTGAAAGATTGAACCTCAATGGGAGCAGAGCCAGTGTGGTGGACTTTAAAAGAGTGAGCCTGTGATGGAGCAGTGCCAGTGTGGAGGAATTCAAAAGATTGAGCCTGTGAGGGAGCAGAGCCAGAGTGGAGGAGTTTAAAAGAGTGAGCCTGTGAGGGAGCAGTGCCAGTGTGGTGCAGTTTAAAAGAGTGAGCCTGTGAGGGTGCAGAGCCAGTGTGGAGGAATTCAAAAGAGTGAGCCTGTGAGGGAGCAGAGCCAGAGTGGAGGAGTTTAAAAGAGTGAGCCTGTGAGGGAGCAGTGCCAGTGTGGTGCAGTTTAAAAGAGTGAGCCTGTGAGGGTGCAGAGCCAGTGTGGAGGAATTCAAAAGAGCGAGCCTGTGAGGGAGCAGAGCCAGAGTGGAGGAGTTTAAAAGAGTGAGCCTGTGAGGGTGCAGAGCCAGTGTGGTGGACTTTAAAAGAGTGAGTCTGTGAGGGAGCAGAGCCAGTGTGGTGGACTTGTAGAGAGTAAGTCTGTGAGGGTGCCGTGCCAGTGTGGAGGAATTCAAAAGAGTGAGCCTGTGAGGGAGCAGAGCCAGAGTGGAGGAGTTTAAAAGAGTGAGCCTGTGAGGGAGCAGAGCCAGTGTGGTGGAGTTTAAAAGAGTGAGCCTCTGAGGGAGTAGAGTCAGAGTGGTGGACTTTAAAAGAGTGAGTCTGTGAGGGAGCAGAGCCAGAGTGGGGGAGTTTAAAAGAGTGAGCCTGTGAGGGAGCAGAGCCAGAGCCAGAGTGGGGGAGTTTAAAAGAGTGAGCCTGTGAGGGAGCAGAGCCAGAGTGGGGGAGTTTAAAAGAGTGAGCCTGTGAGGGAACAGAGCCAGAGTGGTGGAGTTTAAAAGAGTGAGCCTGTAAGGGAGCAGAGCCAGAGTGGGGGAATTTAAAATAGTGAGCCTGTGAGGGAGCAGAGCCAGAGTGGTGGAGTTTCAAAGAGAGAGCCTGTGACCGATCAGAGCCAGAGTGGCAGAGTTGAAAAGAGTGAACCTGTGAGGGAGCAGTGCCAGTGTGGTGGACATTAAAAGAGTGAGCCTGTGAGGGAGCAGTGCCAGTGTGGTGGAGTTTAAAAAATTGAGCCTGTGAGGGAGCAGTGCCTGTGTGGTGGAGTTTTAAAAATTGAGCCTGTGAGGGAGCAGAGCCAGAGTGGCAGAGTTGAAAAGAGTGAACCTGTGAGGGAGCAGTGCCTGTGTGGTGGAGTTTAAAAAATTGAGCCTGTGAGGGACCAGTGCCAGTGTGGAGGACTTTAAAAGAGTGAGCCTGTGAGGGAGCAGTGCCAGAGTGGTGGAGTTTAAAAGAGTGAGCCTGTGAGGGTGCAGTTCCAGTGTGGAGGAATTCAAAAGAGTGAGCCTGTGAGGGAGCAGAGCCAGAGTGGAGGAGTTTGAAAGAGTGAGCCTGTGAGGGAGCAGAGCCAGTGTGGTGGAGTTTAAAAGAGTGAGCCAGTGAGGGAGTAGAGCCAGAGTGGTGGACTTTAAAAGAGTGAGTCTGTGAGGGAGCAGAGCCAGAGTGGGGGAGTTTAAAAGAGTGAGCCTGTGAGGGAGCAGAGCCAGAGCCAGAGTGGGGGAGTTTAAAAGAGTGAGCCTGTGAGGGAGCAGAGCCAGAGTGGGGGAGTTTAAAAGAGTGAGCCTGTGAGGGAGCAGAGCCAGAGTGGTGGAGTTTCAAAGAGTGAGCCTGTAAGGGAGCAGAGCCAGAGTGGGGGAATTTAAAATAGTGAGCCTGTGAGGGAGCAGAGCCAGAGTGGGGGAGTTTAAAAGAGTGAGCCTGTGAGGGAGCAGAGCCAGAGTGGTGGATTTTAAAAGAGTGAGCCAGTGAGAAAGCAGTGCCAGTGTGGTGGACATTAAAAGAGTGAGCCTGTGAGGGAGCAGAGCCAGTGTGGTGGAGTTTCAAAGAGAGAGCCTGTGAAGGAGCAGTGCCAGTGTGGTGGAGTTTAAAAGAGTGAGCCTGTGAGGGAGCAGTGCCAGTGTGGTGGAGTTTAAAAGAGTGAGCCTGTGAGGGAGCAGAGCCAGTGTGGTGGAGCTTAAAAGCGTGAGCCTGTGAGGGAGCAGAGCCAGAGTGGCGGAGTTTAAAAGAGTGAGTCTGTGAGGGAGCAGAGCCAGAGTGGTGGAGTTTAAATGAGTGAGCCTGTGAGGGAGCAGAGCCTGTGAGGGTGCAGAGCCAGAGTGGTGGATTTTAAAAGAGTGAGTCTGTGAGGGAGCCGAGCCAGTGTGGTGGAGTTTAAAAGAGTGAGTCTGTGAGGGAGTGGAGCCAGAGTGGGGGAGTTTGAAAGATTGAACCTGTGAGGGGGCAGAGCCAGAGTGGTGGACTTTAAAAGAGTGAGCCTGTAAGGGAGCAGAGCCAGAGTGGGGGAGTTTAAAAGAGTGAGCCTGTGAGGGAGCAGAGCCAGAGTTGCGGAGTTTGAAAGAGTGAACCTGTGAGGGAGCAGAGCCAGAGTGGTGGACTTTAAAAGAGTGAGCCTGTAAGGGAGCAGAGCCAGAGTGGGGGAGATTAAAAGAGTGAGCCTGTGAGGGAGCAGAGCCGGAGTGGGGGAGTTTAAAAGAGTGAGCCAGTGAGGGAGCAGAGCCAGAGTGGTGGACTTGAAAAAAGTGACCCTGTGAGGGAGCAGTGCCAGTGTGGTGGACTTTAAAAATTGAGCCTGTGAGGGAGCAGTGCCAGTGTGGTGGACTTTAAAAGAGTGAGCCTGTGAGGGAGCTGTGCCAGTGTGGTGGATTTTAAAATAGAGAGCCTGTGAGAGAGCAGAGCCAGAGTTGCGGAGTTTAAAAGAGTGAACCTGTGAGGGAGCAGGGTCAGTGTGGTGGTGTTTAAAAGAGTGAGCCTGTGAGGGAGCTGTGCCAGTGTGGTAGAGTTTAAAAGAGAGAGCCTGTGAGGGAGCAGAGCCAGAGTGGCAGAGTTTAAAAGAGTGAACCTGTGAGGGAGCAGTGCCAGTGTGGTGGACATTAAAAGAGTGAGCCTGTGAGGGAGCAGTGCCAGTGTGGTGGACTTTAAAAGAGTGAGCCTGTGAGGGAGCAGAGCCAGTGTGGTGGAGTTTAAAATAGTGAACCTGTGAGGAAGCAGTGCCAGTGTGGTGGAGTTTAAAAGAGTGAGCCTGTGAGGGAGCAGAGCCAGTGTGGTGGAGTTTAAAATAGTCAACCTGTGAGGGAGCAGTGCCAGTGTGGTGGAGTTTAAAAGAGTGAGCCTGTGAGGGAGCAGAGCCAGTGTGGCGGAGTTTAAAAGTGTGAGCCTGTGAGGGAGGCAGAGTGATGGACTTTAAAAGAGTGAGCCTGTGAGGGAGCCAGTGTGTTGGACTTTAAATGAGTGAGCCTGTCAGGGAGCAGAGCCAGAGTGGGGGAGTTTAAAAGAGTGAGTCTGTTAGGGAGCAGAGCCAGAGTGGGGGAGTTTAAAAGAGTGAGCCTGTGAGGGAGCTGAGCCAGGGAGGTGGAGTTTAAAAGAGTGAGTCTGTTAGGGAGCAGAGCCAGAGTGGGGGAGTTTAAAAGAGTGAGCCTGTGAGGAAGCAGAGCCAGAGAGGGGGAGTTTAAAAGAGTGAATCTGTTAGGGAGCAGAGCCAGAGAGGGGGAGTTTAAAAGAGTGAGCCTGTGAGGGAGCAGAGCCAGAGAGGGGGAGTTTAAAAGAGTGAGCCTGTGAGGGAGCAGAGCCAGAGAGGTGGAGTTTAAAAGAGTGAGTCTGTTAGGGAGCAGAGCCAGAGTGGGGGAGTTTAAAAGAGTGAGCCTGTGAGGGAGCAGAGCCAGAGAGGGGGAGTTTAAAAGAGTGAGCCTGTGAGGGAGCAGAGCCAGAGAGGGGGAGTTTAAAAGAGTGAGTCTGTTACGGAGCAGAGCCAGAGTGGAGGAGTTTAAAAGAGTGAGCCTGTGAGGGAGCAGAGCCAGAGTGGTGGACTTTAAAAGAGTGAGCCTGTAAGGGAGCAGAGCCAGAGTGGGGGAGTTTAAAAGAGTGAGCCTGTGAGGGAGCAGAGCCAGAGAGTGGGAGTTTAAAAGAGTGAGCCTGTGAGGGAGCAGAGCCAGAGAGGGGGAGTTTAAAAGAGTGAGTCTGTTAGGGAGCAGAGCCAGAGTGGAGGAGTTTAAAAGAGTGAGCCTGTGAGGGAGCAGAGCCAGAGTGGGGGAGTTTAAAAGTGTGAGCCTGTGAGGGTGCTGTGCCAGTGTGGAGGAATTCAAGAGTGAGCCTGTGAGGGAGCAGAGCCAGAGTGAAGGAGTTTAAAAGAGTGAGCCTGTGAGCGAGCAGAGCCGGAGTGGGGGAGTTTAAAAGAGTGAGGCTGTGAGGGAGCAGAGCCGGAGTGGGGGAGTTTAAAAGAGTGAGGCTGTGAGGGAGCAGTGCCAGTGTGGTGGAGTTTAAAAGAATGAGCTTGTGAGGGAGCAGTGCCAGTGTGGCGGAGTTTAAAAGAGTGAGCCTGTGAGGGAGCAGAGCCAGTGTGGCGGAGTTTAAGAGAGTGAGCCTGTGAGGGAGCAGAGCCGGAGTGGGGGAGTTTAAAAGAGTGAGGCTGTGAGGGAGCAGTGCCAGTGTGGTGGAATTTAAAAGAGTGAGCCTGTGAGGGAGCAGTGCCAGTGTGGCGGAGTTTAAAAGAGTGAGCCTGTGAGGGAGCAGAGCCAGAGTGGGGGAGTTTGAAAGAGTGAACCTGTGAGGGAGCAGAGCCAGAGTGGTGGACTTTAAAAGAGTGAGCCTGTAAGGGAGCAGAGCCAGAGTGGGGGAGTTTAAAAGAGTGAGCCTGTGCGGGAGCAGAGCCAGAGAGGGGGAGTTTAAAAGAGTGAGCCTGTGAGGGAGCAGAGCCAGAGTGGCAGAGTTTAAAAGAGTGAACCTGTGAGGGAGCAGTGCCAGTGTGGTGGACTTTAAAAGAGTGAGCCTGTGAGGCAGCAGTGCCAGTGTGGTGGAATTTAAAAAATTGAGCCTGTGAGGGAGCAGTGCCAGTGTGGTGGAGTTTAAAAGAGAGAGCCTGTGAGGGAGCAGAGCCAGAGTGGCAGAGTTTAAAAGAGTGAACCTGTGAGGGAGCAGTGCCAGTGTGGTGGACATTAAAAGAGTCAGCCTGTGAGGGAGCAGTGCCAGTATGGTGGAGTTTAAAAAATTGAGCCTGTGAGGGAGCAGTGCCTGTGTGGTGGAGTTTAAAAAACTGAGCCTGTGAGGGACCAGTGCCAGTGTGGAGGACTTTAAAAGAGTGAGCCTGTGAGGGAGCAGTGCCAGAGTGGTGGACTTTAAAAAATTGAGCCTGTGAGGGAGCAGTGCCTGTGTGGTGTAGTTTAAAAGAGTGAGCCTGTGAGGGAGCAGTGCCAGTGTGGTGGAGTTTAAAAGAGTGAGCCTGTGAGGGAGCAGTGCCAGTGTGGTGGAGTTTAAAAGAGTGAGCCTGTGGGGGAGCAGTGCCAGTGTGGTGGAGTTTAAAAGAGTGAGCCTGTGAGGGTGCAGAGCCAGAGTGGGGGAGTTTAAAAGAGTGAGCCTGTGAGGATGCAGTGCCAGTGTGGAGGAATTCAAAAGAGTGAGCCTGTGAGGGAGCAGAGCCAGAGTGGAGGTGTTTAAAAGAGTGAGCCTGTGAAGGAGCAGAGCAAGTGTGGCGGAGTTTAAAAAAGTGAGCCTGTGAGGGAGCAGAGCCTGTGAAGGTGCAGAGCCAGAGTGCTGAATTTTAAAAGAATGAGTCTGTGAGGGAGCAGAGCCAGTGTGGTGGACTTTGAAAGAGTGAGTCTGTGAGGGAGCAGAGCCAGTGTGGTGGAGTTTAAAAGAGTGAACCTGTGAGGGAGCGGAGCCAGAGTGGTGGACTTTAAAAGAGTGAGCCTGTAAGGGAGCACAGCCAGAGTGGGGGAGTTTATAAGAGTGAGCCTGTGAGGGAGCAGTGCCAGTATGATGGAGTTTAAAAGAGTGAGTCTGTGAAGGAGCAGTTCCAGAGTGGTGGAGTTTAAAAGAGTGAGCCTGTGAGGAAGCAGAGCCAGTGTGATGGAGTTTAAGAGAGTGAGCCTGTGAGGGAGCAGGGCCAGTGTGGTGGAGTTTAAAAGAGTGAGCCTGTGAGGGAGCAGTGCCAGTGTGGTGGAGTTTAAAAGAGTGAGCCTGTGAGGGAGCAGAGCCAGTGTGGTGGAGTTTAAAAGAGTAAGCCTGTGAGGGAGCAGTGCCAGTGTGGTGGATTTTAAGAGAGTGAGCCTGTGAGGGAGCAGTGCCAGTGTGGTGGAGTTTAAAAGAGCGAGCCTGTGAGGGAGCAGTGCCAGTGTGGTGGAGTTTAAAAGAGTGAGCCTGTGAGGGAGCAGTGCCAGTATGATGGAGTTTAAAAGAGTGAGCCTGTGAGGGAGCAGTGCCAGTTTGATGGAGTTTAAAAGAGTGAGTCTGTGAGGGAGCAGTGCCAGTGTGGTGGAGTTTAGAAGAGTGGGCCTGTGAGGGAGCAGTGCCAGAGTGGTGGACTTTAAGAGAGTGAGCCTGTGAGGGAGCAGTGCCTGTGTGGTGGAGTTTAAAAGAGTGAGCCTGTGAGGGTGCAGAGCCAGTGTGGCGGAGTTTAAAAGAGTGGGGCCTGTGAAGGAGCAGAGCTAGTGTGGTGGAGTTTAAAAGAGTGAGCCTGTGAGGGAGCAGAGCCAGTGTGGTGGACTTTAAAAGAGTGGGGCCTGTGAAAGAGCAGAGCCAAAGTGGCGGAGTTTAAAAGAGTGAGGCCTGTGAAGGAGCAGAGACAGAGTGGCGGAGTTTAAAAGAGTGGGGCCTGTGAAGGAGCAGAGCCAGAGTGGTGGAATTTAAATGAGTGAGCCTGTGAGGTAGCAGAGCCAGAGTGGTGGCCTTTAAAAGTTTGGGGCCTGTGAAGGAGCAGAGCCAGAGTGGCGGAGTTTAAAAGAGTGGGGCCTGTGAAGGAGCAGAGCCAGAGTGGTGGACTTTAAAAGTTTGGGGCCTGTGAAGGAGCAGAGCCAGAGTGGTGGAGTTTAAAAGACCGGGGCCTGTGAAGGTGCAGAGCCAGAGTGGTGGACTTTAAATGTTTGGGGCCTGTGAAGGAGCAGAGCCAGACTGGTGGAGTTTAAAAGAGTGAGGCCTGTGAAGGAGCAGAGCCAGAGTGGTGGACTTTAAATGTTTGGGACCTGTGAAGGAGCAGAGCCAGACTGGTGGAGTTTAAAAGAGTGGGGCATGTGAAGGAGCAGAGCCAGTGTGGTGGACTTTAAAAGTTTGGGGCCTGTGAAGGAGCAGAGCCAGAGTGGTGGAGTTTAAAAGAGCGGGGCCTGTGAGGGAGCAGAGCTAGTCTGGTGAGTAATGTGTGGGTTCTGATCTGACCAACAGTGTTCTGAAGAAAATCAAGTGTGATGCCACAGGGAAGAAGGTAAGTGATGGGTGGTGAGTACTTTTTCTCTTTTTTAAACTTTTTTTTCTCAAATCGCTCTCGAGACTCTGGTATTTAGTAATAGCAAGGTTTTTTTATGTTAGCAATGTTTATTACTATTTGCAAGGTTTATTCACAGCAGCAATGTTTGTTATCAAATAGCTGGATGAATGGCAGGGCTGCTTTGACCTCTGGAGTGCACATGCTGTGCCAAGTGGATCTTAACCTATATGTCCTGGAATTGTCATCAGTTGCAGCAGTTCAAGCTCCAGGTTTCAGAACTTGAGCAGTAGTTAGCATCACTGTAGAGCATCCGTGAGCTCGAGAGCTTTGTGGATAGTACATTTATAGATGTGGTCACCCTACAGCTTAAAATGTGAAGGTGTTAGAGGGAGTGCAGAAAAGGTTCATGAGAATGGTTCCAGGGATGAGGAACTTCGGTTATGTGGATAGATTGGAGAAGTTGAGACTGTTTTCCTTGGAGAGGAGAAGTTTGAGAGGAGTTTTGATAATGGTGTTCAAAATCATGAATGGTCTGGACAGGGTAGATAGGGAAAAGCTGCTCCCATTGGCGGAAGGATTGAGTACATGGGCCCAGATTTAAGGTAATTGGCAAAAGAAGCAATGGTGACATGAGGGAAAACTTTTTCATGCAGCGAGTGGCTAGGATCTGAAATGCACTGTCTGAGAGTATGGTGGAGGCAGATTCAATTGAGGCATTCAAGAGGGAATTGGATTGTTATTTGAAGAGGAAGAATGTGCAGGGCTACGGGGAGAAGGCGGGGGAATGGCACTAGGTAAATTGCTCTTTTGGGGATCCAGTGCAGACATGACAGGCGAATGGCCTCCTTCTGTGCTGGAACAATTCTGTGATTCTATGATATAGCGCATCTAACATAGCAAAACATCCCAAGGCACTTCAGAAAAGCATTATCAATCAAAATTTGACACTGAGCCACCGAAGAAAATATCAAGGCAATAGCACAAAAGCTTGGTTAAAGAGATAGATTTTAAGCAGCTTTTAAAGGTGGAGAGAGATATAGGGAGGTGGAGAGTTTTAGGGAGGGAATTCCAGAGTTTAGGGCCTAGACAGCTGAAGGCACAACCACCAATAGTGGTGTGACTAAATTGGGATTGCAAAGATGCCAGAATTGGAGGAGTGCAGAGATTTCAAAGGCTTGTGGGCCTGGAGGAGGTTATAGAGATAGGGAGGGGCAAGGCAATAGAGGTATTTGAAAACAACGATGAGAATTTTACAATTGAGGTTTTGCCTAATGGGAGCCAATGTATGTCAGAGTTCTGGCTGAGCACAGGTTTATGTTAGGTGGAAAATGGGAGACTGACCAGGAGAGCATTCGAATAGCCAAGTCTAGAGGCAGTAAAGGAATGGATGAGGGTTTCATCAGCAGATGAGCTGAGGCAGGGCAGAGTTGGGCAATGTTACAGAGTGGTAGTAGACAGTCTTGGTGATGAAGTGAATACGTGGTCGGTAGCTCAACTCAGGTGAAACTCAACACCTATGTTGCAAATAGTCTGGTTCAGCTTCAGACAATTTCCAGGGAGAGGGATGGAGTCAGTAGCTAGGAGTTTGTGGTGGGGACTGACAACAATGGCTTCAGTCTTCCTAATATTCTGCTCATCCAATACTGGATGTCAGACAAACAGTGTAACAAATCAGACAGTGGAGAGGCCAAAACAGGTCATGGTGAGATAGAGTTAGGTGTTGTCAGAGTTCAAGTGGAACTGACGTCGTGCTTTCAGATGATGTCACCAAGGGGCAGCCTGCAGATGAGAAATGGGAGGGCGCCAAAGATGGATTCTTATGGGACACCAAAGGTAACAGTGTGGGATTGGAAAGAAAAGCCATTGAAGCTGATTCTCTGGTTATAATTAGATAGGTAAGTCTGGAACTAGGCGAGTGTAGTCCCACCCAGTTAGATGTGCATGTGGAAAGGATGTTTCCCCTTGTGGGAGAATCCAGAACTAGGGGTCACTGTTTAAAAATAAGGGGTCACCAATTTAAGACAGAGATGAGGAGAAATTGTTTTCTCTCAGAGGGTCGTGAGTCTTTGGAATTCTCTTCCTCAAAAGGCGGTGGAAGCAGAGTCTTTAAATATTTTTAAGGCAGAGGTAGATAGATTCTTGATAAACAAGGGGGTGAAAGATTATTGGGGGTAGGTGGGAATGTGGATTTGAGGTTACAATCAGATCAGCCGTGTTCTTATTGAATGGCGGAGCAGGCTCAAGGGGCCGAGTGGCCTACTCCTGCTTCTAATTCGTATGTTTGTATGTATGTAGTGGAGTGGTGTTGAAGGAAGATTGTGTGGTCAGCCATGTCAAAAGCTGCAGACAGGACATGATGGATGGGGGGGATAGTTTACTAGGGTCACAGGCACATAGAATGTCATTTGTGACTTTGATAAGGATTGTTTCAGTACTGGGGCTGGGGCAGATATCCGATTGAAGGGATTCAAAGATGGAATTGTGGAAAGATAGCCATGGATTTGGAGTGATAACACATTCAAAGACTTTGGAGAAGAAAGGGAGTTCAAAGATGGAGTAGTAGTTTGGAAGGAGGAGTCAAAGGTGGGTTTTTGGAGGAGAGTTGTGACGATAGCAGATTTGAAGGGGAGGGTGACAGTACCTGAGGAGAGGGAACCATTGATATCAGCTAACAAGGGGACTGGATGGGAAATTAAGTGGTCAGCAGTTTGGTGGGAGTCAGGTCGAGGGAGCAGGAGGTTAGTCTCATAGACAAGATGAGCTTGGAGAGCATGTTGGAGGATAAATGCAAGTTGTTGCTTTTACAGGCAATTAAAAAGGCACTGATATCATCAAATGGTGTTTGGTAAGCTGGTTTTTACTTTTCCTTGCAAAACATTTATCCTGCTGATGTTATCATGTTTCTAAACAACTGATAAAGCATTGGTCAAACACGATAGGCGGTATTTAACGGAGGCAATGGAGGTCTTGCTTGCCAGCTGAAGAGCCAGTGAGAGCCCCGCATTGCCCCTTTGTGGGAAGGCCCACGGCATTACATGCCAATCAGGCACTTAACTAGGCAGCAGCAGCCTTAAACCGGGGATGGAAGTCCCGCCTGCTGAGAGCTGCCTGCTAATCAGAGGCCAGCAGCTCTTTAACTTAGCAGTGTCACTGAGGAGGTAGTGGCCGCTGCTGGTAATACACCCACCCGAGGCCCAGAATCGTCGATGGCCCCAGGAAACAGGTGAGTGACGGTGCGAGGACTCTTGAGGGGTAAAGGTCGCAGGGGAGGTGGGTGTAGGGGGCTCAGCAGCAAGGGCAGCGGGGTGGTTCTTAGCGGGCCCCCACTTTCCTGTTGCCAGGTCCCTCGATCAGGCACTGAGTTCCTTTGAACAAGGGACCAGGAACCACCACTCCCGCTTCCCCGCCACACCTGGGAGCCAGTAAGCAACCCACACAGGTATGCTCGTCGTGCTCCCCATGTGGTGACAGGCCCGCCCACCACTGGACTAATACTGGTGGTGGCGGAAAGAGGTCCTTAATTAAGCATTAATTGCTTACTTAAGGGCCTCAATTGACAGTGGGGCGGGAAAGCCATCCATGGGCCTTCTCACCACGGTCCTAATAGCGGTGGAGACGGGAAGGTGGTGAGGACCCCACACACCAACATCCTGCCCAAGTAAATGCTCTCCCTGCCTCCATGGTCGCCACAGGGGAGAGCATAAAATCCAGCCCTTTATGTCCCTTTAAAGAGAGAAAATTCCAATTTATATTGCCGCATATGTGTGCTTTACAAGTGATAGGCAGTTGAATGGGGGAGGGCTCTTAAAATTTGTACAGGTTTCTGTTGCTGATGGAGTGAATCAGCAGAATGATCTTGTGTATTTGTTCCTTTCTGGCAGCAGTGAAGCTGCTGTAGGGAATTAGATGTGATCGAAAAATGTATTTCCATTAACCTGCCCATCCCAAATATCATCAAATCTAGGTACTAGGCTAAAATGACAAATGAGAAGTATTTATTTCCCAGGTCAACAAGTTACTGTACACTCAACAGTTTTCAAAACCCTGCTCATCTCTCATGTACACCCCTATTGCTTACAAAGAAATCAGGTAAGTGAGTGCTTACATACTCGAATTAGCTGTCCTGTCCCAGAGATTATTTACAGGTTCAAGGAAGACAGGACACATGGGTAACTGCACTGGAACAACACAAACCCATCAATAATCATAGCATTGCAATTTAGTCTGCAGATATTTAAGATAAAAACCTGCATATTTAACATTTTATGAATAATATGTTCTTTCCAATATGTACTATATATGCTGAAAATGCTGGAAACAGTCAGCAGGTCAGGAAGCATCTCTGGCGAGAGAAAGAGAGTTAACATTTCAGGTCAATGACCTTTAATCTGAACAGGAAGATGTTAGTGATGAACAACTTTTAAGCAAGTACAGAGCCAAGGGAAAAGAGGACAGGAAAAGAACAAAAATGGGACAAGAATAGAAACAAAAGATGGATCCAGAGGAGGTGGAAATGGTTACAGCAGAATAACAGCAGAGAAAAATGGAAAATCTGGTAAGTGAAGAGGGGTGCTGTGGACTGGGAATGTAGTGGAAAAAAGGAAGGTAGAACCCATGGGTGTAGACCACACTGCTGGCTGGACCCCCAACACAAACACCAGCCCAAACCTCTACCACTCCCAGTGGCTCTTGTGCAGCCATCCTCCATTGCCATGATGTCAGAGAAAATAGGAGCGGTGGTTAAAATCTGAAGTTGTTACTAAATGGTGGAAAGTTTAACCCCCAAAATCAGGTGGGTTTGGGTCTGGTGGGATCTTAAAATGTTAAAACCTGCCCACATCCCCGTTTTAATGGAGGCGGGACTGAGGGTTTGGCAGGTAACCAACCCACTCCCAGGAGGCGGGTCATTTAAATATTACAATGTGGCTGCATCTCATAACACTTCTGATCTTCCCTGGATTCTCCTGATCTCCCCTCCACTGACTCTTCCGATCTCTCCTCTCGATTGTTCCGATCTCCCTTCCCCCGATCATTCACATCTTCCATGACCCTTCTGATCTCCCTTGACCCTTACAATCTCTTCCTCCGCCCTTCCTGATACCCTCACCAGCCTCTAATTCCACCCCAACGGCTCCGATCTTCTCCCAGCCCTTCCGATTGATTTCCTGCTCCCGATGCCTCTGATCGCCCCACCAACCTTTCCAATCCCACCTTTCCTCCTGTCTGCTGCGGCCTGGTGCTGAAGGCTTACCTGCCGATAGCCAGCCAGCCTACCTCTCAATTTGGCTGACTGCGGCTGGGAAACAGGCAAAAAATGTTAATCAGGTACTGTCATTAAGTTTAGCAGGGACTGAGGAAAACCCTTACTGTCAGGTTTCCTGACTGCAAATCAGCCTGCCAATCCCCTGTTTTGATATTGCTTTACTTGCTTTAATACTGATTAACATACTAGTGATTATGTAAATAGTTTAGTATGCATCATCACAGGAAGTGATGCAAGTTAACATGTGATACAGTATATGGAGCAGTGTTAGTCAGCAGGTAGCACTTGTATTGAAGAGCTCTCCTAGAATCCCGTTATTCTTCAATAAAGAACCCTTTGTTTAGTTTACCAATCATTGTTTTAGTGTTTGATACGTTTGTTTTAACAGCCAACAATGCAATATGGTGAGAGCGATATGGATGTGCAGAACGTGTCAGCAGCGGTGTTCGACATAGTGACAGTGATCACAAGTACAAGATCATGAACAATGGGAGAAGCCATAAAAACCTGGATCAACACTAACAACAGCTGGAAGAAGCAGCGGCAGCGAGATTTAGGACCGGATTCAAAAATCACTCTGGAGAATCGGTACTCCGAGAAAGTGACTAATCGAAAGGGGGAGTTTTATCGTAATGGTCGTCAACCAGAAAGGCAATGTTCTGGCAGAATCGGGTTTAAAAAAAAAAGTGGATCCGAATCGGGGCTGAGAGACTGCACCGCCATTAAGCGTCATGAGTTTTCCCGCTGAAAAGAGCTCTGTGCGGAGACTGAAACCTCGTGCTGCGGACACAGAGCTCAGGGCTCTGCATTGTAGACCTGTAGACCTGCATTGTTTTTTCTCGAAGAAAAGCCCATTAAAGGAAAAGTAGTTTAAGGGGAAAGCCCTGGCAAAAATAATTCTTGTGAATCAAGAAATTTTGGCACCATGACCACAAAATATCCAGCTATGAATTGGAAGGTTCCGGATGTCCTTCATGAATTCCAACTTGTGTGTTGTTGGTGTATTTAGTAGCATAAGAGGGTCGTTCTGGAGAAAGTCTCAGACTCAGGATAAGGTCAACTATGAACGCTATTATTTACATAATACTATATACACTCTCATCAAGCCTCCTAAACTAGCATCCTTTGTGCTGCTCTCTCCTCTCCAGCCTAACCTCATGTGACTATGACATCATCACTCTTACAGTGGGAGGGGTTTCTCTCACTATCTTCAGCATTAACCCTTTACAACCTTATACTACATCTCCCCCCAAGTCTTTATCCAACATTTTATCAAACATACTTACATACTTGACTTAACTACTACCTTCTCTCCGCCCAAGTCTCTGACTTCACAGATTTAGTCTGTTAGGAGGTTTGACAACTCCCCGCGATCTGGTTGTAGTCTGACTGGGACGATCAGTAGTCTTCCTTGTAAATCTGGATCGCTGACTTGGTTATCTTTATTACGGATTGTAGCCTTCTGTTCAAATTTGGTTTGTTCCTTTTCATCTGGATCTTCCAAATGAATGACTGGCTGTTGCTTTTGAGGAATAGGGATGATAGTTCTCCCATTTCTCCTTATCTTTCCTTAAGTCATGTGTATATGTCATGCAGGCCCCCACCTGCAAAGAATGAAGCATATTAATTTTGTCATATGAACATTGATTTTAAATTGTTGCTGGAGTGAAGAAAGGACTTGGTAAAAAATCACCAGACATTTTGCTGAAAAATATTTGCATCCTAACAGAAAGTGCTTGTGGAGACAAAGGACCATTCCTTGACACATTCAACCCACAATGGATTTTGATCACCAGACATTGAAGGTGTAAGGAAGATCATTCCAGAGACTTCTAAGGTGATGCAATCCACAAAAGCCAGGACTGGTTAAACCAGCTGGTCACATGACTGAAATAAAAACAAGAAACACTGGAAATGCTCAGCAGGTCTGGCAGCAACTGTGGAGAGAGAAGCAGAGTTAACGTTTCAGGTCAGTGACCCTTCTTCAGAACTGGCAGATATAAGAAATATAAAAGATTTTAAGCAAGTAAAGCAGGGGTGGGGCAAGAGATAACAAAAGAGAAGGTGTTGATGGGACAAGGTCACAGAATAGCTTACCAGAAGGTCATGGAGCAAAGGAAAACAACATGTTAATGGTGTGTTGAAAGACAAAGCATTAGTACAGATAGGGTAATAAAAACAAGAAATGCTGGAACCACTCAGCAGGTCTGGCAGCATCTGTGGAAAGAGAAGCAGAGTTAATGTTTCGGGTCAGTGACCCTTCTTCGGAATTGACAAATATTAGAAATGTTACAGGTTATAAGCAAGTGAGGTGGGGGTGGGGCAAGAGATAACAAAGGAGAAGGTGTAGATTGGACAAGGCCACATAGCTGACCAAAAGGTCGTGGAGCAAAGGCAAACAATATGTTAATCTGTAATGATCTACGGTCATATGCGGTAGCCACCCAAAATGGAGTGACATAGGGAAGGAGGAAATGTCAGCTGAGAGCGTTATACAACAGCATCATTACCTAACACTCCTGTAGCACCAAGAACACATTCACATTCAAGTTCTGAGAATGGAGTTAAGGAAGATGAGACATCTCAAGTACAAGATAACTGTCAGTCTAGAACAGGGTTGTCCAACAAATGGCCCATGGGCCAGGATCCCGCCTGTCAAACATTTCCATCTAGATAATGGGTGTAAGCTGTTTCTGGGACCGTTCCTCATCCTCACTGTGACTGGAGATAAGAAATTTCCATTTGTCTGTCCGGCTTTTTAACTATTTGGGGTGGCGCAGTGGTTAGCACTGCAGCCTCACAGCTCCAGCGACCCGGGTTCAATTCAGGGTACTGCCTGTGTGGAGTTTGCAAGTTCTCCCTGTGACCGTGTGGGTTTTCACTGGGTGCTCTGGTTTCTTCCCACAGCCAAAGATTTGCAGGTTGATAGGTAAATTGGGCATTATAAATTGCCCCTTGTATAAGTAGGTGGTAGGGGAATTGAGGGAAGGTGGGGATGGGGTAGGAATATGGGATTAATGTAGGATTTGTATAATGGGTGGTTGATGGTCAGCACAGACTCGGTGGGCTGAAGGGCCTGTTTCAGTGCTGTATCTCTAAATAAATAAATAAATATTGCACTGCCAGTTTCAGAGCTAATAGCCGCTAACATCGAGAACAGCCATTTCCCAACAGACTCTGGGTTTTCTGGCAGGTTCTGACATTAAAAAAAAAAATTCTGGCTGGAAAACCCCGAGTCTGCTGGGAAATGGCTGTTCCCAATGTCAGCAGCTGTCGGCTCTGAAACTTACAACAATCTTTTTTCAAAGAGCTGACTTTTAAAAGAACTTTAAAAGAGTATTCCGCTCTCTGCAACTGTGTGAGAGTGTGGGAGAGAAAGAGGGGGAGAGACAGAGAGGGGGAGCAGAGAGAGGGCACAGAAGGAGGACACTCTGTCCATCAAGTCCATGCCGGCTTTCCACAGAGCTATGCAGTCAATCCCACTCCCAGGCTCAATCCCCGGAGCCCTGCAAGTAACCATCCAACTTCCTCTTGAAGTCTTTGATCATCTCCACTTCCACCACCCTTGTGGGCAGCGTGTTTCAGGTCATTATCACCCACTGTGTGAAAAAATTCTTCCTCATATTTCCCCTGCATCTTTTGCACAAAGCTTTCAATCTGTGTCCCCTAGTCCTAGAGGGGAGGTGGGGAGGGAAGAGAGAACAAGACACACACACAGAGCGTAGGGAGTGGGGGAAGAGAGATCAAGGTCTCTCCTGAAAGGTGGACATCTATCCAGAATACTCTGTATCACTACATCAAGTGTGCAGGCAGAGACTGACTACTTATTAAAGCAAAAACAATGCCAGGTATGTCACTAAATCAGTTTTCAACATAGTGTCAAGAAAGTAAGTCAATAAATTAGTGTTCTCATTTAAAGCTCTTCACAAAAATGCACATTTTTTGTTGTTTTTATTGGTAAGGTAAATTTTTAATGCCTTTATCTTTTGAAATTTGCTCACTGGCCCCTGGGCCAAGCAAAAATTGTAATGCAGCCCTCCGCCCAAAAATATTGGGCAACCCTGGTCTAGACCTATGAGTCAAGAGAAAAGAATTGACAATTCCAGATCTCAGCAAAGTTTCACTGTTCCCAGCTCAGGTCGAGTCCGCAGACCACCTCTATGTTTCAGAGACACTTGAATAATTAATGTGAGAGCCCACACGTGCATAAATACAGTTCACAATTATCTTATTTCAATATGTGCATAGCTTATAACTTAAGTAATTTTTCTATTTAAGGAAAGGGTATGGTGTGATATTGCTTTAATTGCTTTAATTAACATATTACTGAATATGTAAATAGTTGCTTCATCACAGGAAGTGATGCAAGTTAACACGTGATACAGTTGTTGGAGCAGTGTTAGTCAGCAGGTAGCACGTGTATTGAAGAGCTTTCCTAGAATCCTGTTATTCTTCAATAAAGAATCCTTCATTGTTTACCAATCATTGTTATAGTGTTTGGATGTTTGTGTTATGAGCCAATAGCACAACACCCCCAGCCTCAGAATTAATATAGGCTGAAAGTCTGTAAAATGCCTAGTAGAAGGATGAGATGTGGTTCCTCAAGCTTTTGTTGTGCTTCATTGGAACAGTGTAGGAGGCCAGGACAGAGAGTTCATAGTGGGAGTGAGATAGAGAATTAAAATGGCAGGCAACTGGACTGAACGAGGGTGTTCAGCAAAGCAATTAACCAATCTGCGTTTAATCTCTCCAATGCTCCTAAGTTGGAAGAAATACAAGTAAAATGCTGTTTTACTCAGAAGAACTGTTTAGGGCCCTGGATTCTTCACACACTGGGGAGGGAGAAATTGAAAGAGCAGGTGTTACATTTTCTGCACTTGCATTGGAGCCAGGCGACTAGAACAGGGGATGGAAGAGTGGGCCAGAGTGTTATAGAGGGAATGGTCCCTTCAGAATGCTGAAAGGGGAGGGGAAGATGTGTTTGGTGGTGACATCACACTGGAGGCAGCAGAAATGGCAGAGGATGATCCACTGAATGCAGAGGTTAGTGGGGTAAAAAGTGGCATTGGCTGTTTTACATCTATCTTAGAGGTGGACAGGGTCTCAGTTTACTATCCCATCTGAAAGGCAACACCTTCAGCAGTACAACTCTCTCTCAGTACTGCACTGATGCATCAGCATAGATCATAGGTCAAGTGACTGAAGTGGGATTTGAACCCACAACCTGCTGACTCAGCAGTAAGAGTGCTACCAACTGAGACACAGCTGAGACTTTGTTAATGAGGATTAGAATTATAGAATCATAGGGCTGAATTTTATGGACCCCCTCGGGATGGGAACAGAAAATTGCGTCGGAAGGCGAGAAGCGGCATGCCCGTCCCCTTGCCGACAGCTTCCAATTTAGTACAGTGTGGTGAAGGCCAAAGATGGCCTCCCCACCCAGGCCAATTGAGGCCCTTAAGTGACCAATCAATGGCCACTTAAGGGCCTCTTCCTGCCTCCACCTCAATTTAATAGAAGGTGGAGGGGTCCACTGCCACAGGGGAGACGCCGCCAGGTTTTACCTGGCGGCTTCCTAGCAGGATCGGGTGGTCCCTCATATGGGTGCAATCCAGGGCCCCCGAAAGGCACCCCAGCAGCGATTGCCACTCCCATGGGAAGACCCACCCTCCCAGCCTCTCTAACCACCACCCCCTCAACCCCGTCGTTGGGGCCTACCTAAATGGCCCCGGCAGCCCAGACCCAACTCACTTGTCCTGGGGTCATCTCTCTCCTCGATGCGGCAGGACCTCCTGCAGTACCAGTAGGCACCACTGTTCTTAGTGGTGCTGCCAGTATTGCAGAGCTGCAGGCTTTTCAATTGGCCGACAGCTCTTGGAGGCGGGAGCTTGTGCCTTCTTGGGATAGTGTCGCCAATGGCGGGCAGTTAATTGCCTGCCTATAATTAAATAACTACAAAGATCCAAAGGAGGGCCAAGGTGGGGTCGCTTCCCTACCTACTGACCCACTGCCGGGATCCCCATTCAGAACAAAATGCAGCCCATAGAATGATCCAGGATAGAAGGATGTCATTCAGCCCATCTTGTCTGTGCCAGCTCTTTGAAAGAGCTATTCGATTAGTCCCATTTCCCTGCCCTTTCCCCATATTCTTGCCAATTTTTCCCCTTTGATGGCTGGGAAATGGGTTTAAAGCATGTTAACAGATGGAGCTTGGTAGACAGAGTTACAGGGTTAGATTTTCACATCATCTGCCTTTGGAGTGCACCACTTACCAACAAGTTCCCAATCCCAGTATGACTGCCATCATTTTTGCTGGGCTTTCACATGGGCGGTTCACGCACTCACCTGTTTCAGATAGAATCCTCGGTGTAATAAGCAAATTTGGGCCCTCGATGCAATTGTGAGGTACCAATGGGCGAAACGTGAATCAAACTGAAGTTCCTGCCTGCAGTTTGATAGCTCAAGCAGTCGGCTGCTTGAGACAGCAGAATTGAAGTCACCTCAAGTTCGCCTATTCCATTAGGCAGGAGTGTCCCGTTCTTGGGCTTGTTTTATCCAATGTGCTGAAGTCACTGCCAGCCAGAGCTCAATGGGATAACTGTTGTCTCTAATCCAAAATATCATGGGTTCCAGCCTGACAATGGAATATGAGCACAAAATCAAAGATGACGCTGATGCAGTGTTACACTGTTGGAGATGGTGTCTTTTGGATGAGATGTTAAACCAAGGCCCCATCTGCCCTTTCAGGTGGATGTTAATGATCCTATGGAACTATTTGATGAAAAGCAGGGGATTTCTACCTGGTGTCCTGTCTAATTTATATCCTTCAACCAGCTTCACTAAAATAGACGATCTGCTCATTATCACATTGCTGTTTATGGGAGCTTGCTCTGCGCAAGTTAGCTGTTGCATTTCCCCGCAAAAGTGATTTCCCTGCAGAATTACTTCATTGACAGTTTAAGCACTTTGGGATGGAAATATTAAGATGCTTGGCCAGGAGATGAGCTTAGTGAGGATCTTAAAGGAATTGGAAAGGTGGAGGGCATTACAGAGGGAATTCTACAGCATGCAGCCTAGGTGGCTGAAAGCATGACTGCAAATGGTGAGAGAAGAGGAGGGCGACATCAGCGCAACAGAGTTCGATGGGAGCGGTTGGAATTTGCTGTAGAGCTAGAGAAGGTCACAGAGATAGGGAGGGGCAAGGACATGGAAGGATCCACCTCACAATGTAAGTGTGGCGTGTTCCATGGCACCTGCATCCTCAGCAACTGAAAACTGTTCGTGTGTGAAAAGACTGTATAATCTAAAAGGAGCATTAAGCTTGCAACAGTGTTTCAGTGCTAAGCAATCACTGCCCAGACGGACTGATCCTCCCTCACAGCTGGAGTAGGATGTGTGGTCATAAGTGGCCTGGGAAAAGGAAATAAGTATGGAGGAAAAACAATCAGGAATAATGCAGAAAACAGCAACTGGAGCGAAATGGACGCAATGAGGTTGTTTTGAGCTAATTACTTTTCATTCTGTTTCCCACAATGTATATTTCACTGCAATTTACATCAATTCTGTGCAATATGTTATTATTTCTTTAAGTTTTGCTATTGGTGAATTGTTTTTTCCAAATCTTGCTTTAGTTTTTCATCATTTTACAGAAGGTTATAAAGTGTAAGAACATTGTAATAACTTAAACTGTGGACTTTTTTTACACACAGCTTAAGAGGGAAGTGTAGCCTAACTGGCCTTGTCCTGCGGGCAAATATGTAACTCCAGTCTCCCCTCAATAATTAATGTTATCCTTTATTATGGAAAGAAAGAATTTGCATTTATAAAGTGCCTTTCACAACCAGTGAAGTACTTCTGAAGTGTAGTCACTGTTGTAATGAAGGGAAATGCAGCAGCCAATTTGTGCACAGATAGATCCCACGAACTGTAAAGACATAACTGACCAGCTAATCTGTTTTAGTGGTGTTCGTTGATGGATAAATATTGGTGAACTTCCCTACACTTCTTCTAATAGTGCATTTGATAGTTTTATTCCAGAAAATAATGTTTTGGAGTACGGTGTTGTTGTAAGAGTGATGTCCTTAAGAACAATCTCCCTTTAAGATCTTAGTATGTTAATGAGCTAAGTACCAGGATGTAGTCATGTGACTGTAACATCTAGAGGAAGGTTCTGTACATCGTTTGCTCTGTACTGTATATAATAGTTTATCTGTCAATAAACCTGTTTGAGATCTTCAGCATAACTGGACTCCACGCATCTCACTTATTTTTTTTTTATTTAGAGATACAGCACTGAAACAGGGCCTTCAGCCCATCGAGTTTGTGCTGACCAACAACCACCCATTTATACTAACCCTACATTAATCCCAAATTCCCTACTACATCCCCACCACCTACCTACACTAGGGGCAATTTACAATGGCCAATTTACCTATCAACCTGCAAGTCTTTGGCTGTGGGAGGAAACTGGTGCACCCGATGGAAACCCACGCAGTCACAGGGAGAACTTGCAAACTCCGCACAAGCAGTACCCAGAACTGAACCCGAGTCGCTGGAGCTGTGAGGCTACGGTGCTAACCACTGCACCACTGTGCTGCCCCAAGACAATGCGCAAGACAACATAAAGAACTCATTATATGGTGGCAGCTGTGGTGAAAAGACAAAGTCTAAGTTGAAGATCATGGGTAAAACAGATTTGAAAACGACCCTTCCTACAGCCACAGAAGAGAAAGTTCCAAAGAAATAGTGGCCCAAACAGTGGAAAGAAAAAAGAACTTCCCTCCAGCTGTAGAAGACAGAGCTCACAACGACAGGCTGCAAGAAAATTCCTGCGATCGGCTGAGTCATTGTGCCAACAGTCAAGGGATACTGGTTTAAAAAAAACAAGCTTTGAAGTGCTTAAAAAGTTAATTTGTTTTTCTAAGGCTCTGTAAAAAATGTGGAAAACCTGACTCCTCCGCCAGGCTGATTGAGGTCAGCACCATTACAGGAGGCGTCCAATAGCAAAAAGCACGGGAAACTTATGAACACTGCAGAGTTTCCATTCATGCAGCCACAGCTAAAAGCCTATTAAACCACTAGAGCGTGAAGAACATAAACAATTCTAGCAAAAATAAACAATTGAACTGCCTATTGAAGCGCTGTGTAAACAGGCAGGCATAAGTGCTGAAAGCAAGATAAACACAGAACACTATCAAACGCCTGCTCCTCTCCATCTAAGCAGCTAGTCTAAATAACAGAGAATTTCTAAAAGGGGAAATAGTGCAGAGTGAATAGAACAAAGTTTAAATAAAGACTAGAATGCAAAAGAACAGTAGAAAGAGGGATACCAAATTTCCCAGCATGAACTGGAAAGCCATTGATATCCTATCCAATTTCAGACTTTTTAAAGAAAGAATGCAGTTATGCTTCATAGATCAAATGATTGTAGAACCAGAGAAGCAGCCTGTAAAAATAATGATAACAGTTGGAAATAAGGGGTTACATAAGCCTCTGGCTTATCTGAAGTGAGATCTTTCTGATCCTCAAAGATATGGAAAGTGCTAGATGATCAGCTCCGGTTAAGAGTGAATTTTAGACTTCACTGCCTGGAATTGATGTCCTACAGGCAATAGCCACAGGAATCAATAGACTAGTTCATCAGTAGATGGCGTAGTAAGGGCAACAAATGCGATTTTTCATAAACTGAGCCGTTGGAGCGACTAATGGAGCTGGTGATTGTCTCAACACCCAGTGAAGCATTTCAGAAAGACCTCTTGGGGAAAAAGAAAGGTCACAGCATTGATGCGCTGCTAGACAATGGCAGGAAATACGAAGCCATTGTAATTGGACAACAGCGCCTGCAAGCACTAGTTGCAGCCAACAGTTGGCATGATAACCAGGTTGAAAAGAGCAAGGAAGCTGTGTGGTAAGTGTGGTTTGTCCCACTCACTGTGAAGTTGTCCTGTATTTTGATTCTGCTGTGAACAATTACCAATTGCATTCGGGTCCAAATGTTTAACCTCAGCACAATCCAATTACGCAAACATAGAGCGTGAAGCACTTGCTCTGGTGTTTGGGATCACAAGGTTCCACACCTACCTGTTCGGTAAGCAGTTCACGGTGGAAACTGACCACAAACCTCAGGAGATGATTTGGCACAAACCATTGACAAGCGCACCATCTCGACTACAGCGACTCTTAGTGAAAGTTCAGGCATATAACTTCGACATCTGCTGAAAACCGGGTACTAAAATGGTCACCTCAGATATGCTGAGCAGATTGCCAAACCTGAAAAAGAATGAAGTTCCACTGGATCTACAAGTAGACAGCATGGACATCGAGGTGGAAGATGTGCTCAAAATTGATTTATTGCATTTTGGTCAGCACAAATGTGACCAACTACAATCAGAAACAGCCAATGACCCACAACTGTGGGAATTGTGGAGAGTCATCATAGAAGGTTGGCTGGACATGGTAAAAGAGGTGCCAGAAACCCTCAGGTGCTTTTGGCCTTATAGAGATGAACTCTATCACAAGAGGCGTCACCTTCAAGGGAAAACAAGTGATTGTGCCCAAGGATCTCCAACAGGACATCTTGTCACAACTTCACCAAGGCCATATGGGCATAGAGTGAGCAAGACAACTGGCACAAGACACTGTTTATTGGCCAGGGATCAACAGTGACATCGAAATGTTAGTGAGGATGTGTGAGGCATGTCAGAGCCACCAGTCTCAACAAAGCAAAGAACCTGTACACCTCACGAGATTCCATCAGTTCCTTGGTCCAAAATCACCACTGACCTATTTTCCGTTAATGGAGACGACTTTATCTTAGTCATCGATTATTTCTCCAAATTTCCAGTTGTCAGACAGGTAAAAGGACACGTCAAGCACAGTCGTCACAGACACATTGAGTGCCATATTCAGTGCATCTGAAGAAATCATTTCTGACAATGGGTCACAGGATACAGGCAAACCTTTCAGGGATATGTGTACCAAATGGAGCCATGAGGCGTCCTCACCACATTACCCCAGATCTAATGATCTTGCCAAGCGAATGGTTCGCAGAGTTAAGTCACTTATCCTGAAGCGTAGGACAACGAAACAAGATTTTCATGTTGCCATGCTCCACCTCAGAGCTACATCTTTGGATATGGGCTTAACTTCACCAGCAGAGATCATGTTTGGCAGACAAGTGAGAACGACTCTGCCAAGTCATCATCCATCCAAATTCTCTGAGATGTAGGAGACACTGCTCAAACAACAGGGGAGAATGAAGATGGTGCATGACCTAAACTCCGGGGACGGAACTACCTCGGCTACACATAGGACAAAAGGTCAGGGTCATGCACCCCACAATGAGAACCCGCAGAGGTATCCAAAGTATGCAGTGAGCCTAGAACCTACGAGATTATAGCATCAAGTGGAGGGGTGTTGAGACAGACCCGAAGCCAACTAAGAGATGCATGAAATATTCCAATTGCATACGGCGGACCCGAAAGAACACACTCCAATGAGGGTGTGACGGAACAACAGGACAGCAGCCAACACATTGACAACATGACTGCAAACCAAATACAGCCAAGGGTGAAATCCACATCCCCAGAATGTTATACCATAACCAGATCTGGAAGAGTTGTCAAAACACCGAAACGATATATGGATTTTTAAACCTCGGCACTCGTAAATTTCACAATGCCTACCCTTATACCTGTAAATTTTATAATCTATATCCCGTATAACTAATTTTGATATTATCTAATTTTATGAGTTTTTACTTGTAGCATACGAGACTTATCTTTGGAAAGAAAGGGGATGTTGTATGATCACCTTAAGAGTGATGCCCTTTTTAGATCTCAGTATGTTGTGAGCTAAGTACCAGGATGTAGTCATGTGACTACAAGCCAGAGTCACTCTGTAACTGTAACACCTAGAGGAAGGTTCTGTAAATAGTTTGCACTGTACTGTATGTAATAGTTTAGCTGTTAATAAATCTGTTTGAGATCTTCAGCATAACTGGACTCCACACATCTCATTTATATTGCACAAGACAACATAATTACAAGTGTATGAGTAATTTGAGACATGATATTTGGTAAATATAGCATGCTTGGGAGAAACAGATGAATTTGGACCTGTAGTTCCCAAAGCTCTCCATCACTGGGGTTCTCCTCACCTCATGGGTTCATTATAGACTAATTGATAGAGATTAATTGCTACAATTAATCAATAATTCTATTATCATTGTATTATGCATCTACTAGGATGAAAGAAGATGAACTAGATGGACTTTGGTCTTTTGTCATCTAGCAATTCCTATATACCATAAGACCTTTTACCTCTACCTGAGAAAGTCTCAGGGACCTCAGTTTAATATATCATCCGAAAGCTAGCACCTCTGACACTGCAGAACTCCTTCATTACTGCATTGGAGTGGCAGCCTAGATTTTATTGGGCTTAACCTCACAGACTCAGGATGCCATCTTACAAATTTAAAGCTTGTTTTAGAAAATAGGATGTACATTGGGGATGAATATTGGCCAACTCCTCTACTCTTCTTCTAATATTGCATTAGATTTTTTCCTCTAAAAAGAAATGTTGTTTCTGTGTTATTTATTACAGTTCTAGAGGTCAATAAAAGGAATTCAGGAAAAGCAAGAGGGAATGGGTGGAACCACAGAATAGAACACTTTTTTTCTGGAATCCACATTCGAGTGCAGTAACACAAGTTAAGTCCGCCTCCATCCAGTCCTTAGTCAACGGGGCCCAAAAGCACAAAAGTTGCAAAAACACAGTACTAGTTGGGCACTTCTTGATCGGAGAAACTTTAAAAATGGATAACACAGAAAGCAAAGCATGCCTTCTGGCACAGTTTCAGATGACCTTCAATAAAAAGCAGGGAAAATGCCCTTGTAGGATTCTTGTGCTCAGTTTGCTGACCTTGGTCAGGATGCAGCTGAAATGCATTGATGGCCTGAGCGTCTCTGGACTAAAAAGACAGAAAGGTTTGCATTTATATATCACTTTTCATGACCACTGGATGTCTCAAAGTGCTTTAAAGCCAATGAGATATTTTTGAAGTGCAGTCACTGTTGTAACGTAGGAAATGCAGCAGCCCATTTGTGCACAGCAAGATCCCACAAACAGCAATATGATAATGATGAGATTATCTGCTTTTGTGATGATGATTGAGGGATAAATATTAACCAGGACACTGGGGATAACTCGCTTGCCCTTCTTTGAAACAGTGCTATGGGATCTTTTTACGCCTACCTGAGAGGGCAAATGGGGCCTCGGTTTAACATCTTATCCAAAAAACAGCACCTCCAACAGTGCAGTACACCTTCAGTACTGCAGTAGATTGCCAGCTTTAATCTTTGTCTTTAAGTCTTGGTAGTGGGACTTCAACCCACAACCTTCTGCCTCACAGGGGAGAGTGCTACCAACTGAGCCACAGCTGACTGAAGAGGAGGGACACAGGGAAGGGAAGTCTGGGTGCACAGTTGTGGGATGGGGGCAGGGTTGATGAAATTAGCCAGTGTTACTGCTGGAAATTGGACTGGACTAACACGGATATATGTTGGGATCAGAAATGGGGTCTGTCATGTTAACAACATTTACACAGTGCGCTTGACATATAAAAAAATCCCAAGGCACCCCACAAATGGAAATAGATAGGGGAAACAATCCAATCTACCTAAGGAGAGATTAGTATGGGCAACCAAACTGAGCTAAAGCTGACACCTTTAGAGATAAAGGGACAAAATGGAAAGGCAGAAGGATTTAGGCAGAGCGTGTCAGATAGTAGGGCAGAAGTGAATAAAGGCACTGTCACCACTGATGGGGCAAAGGGAGGCCAGAATCCACAGGAGGCCAGAGTCAGGGGACAGCAGGGTAGAGGAGGGGAAGCTAGGCCAGAGAAGTTTGCAGATATAGAGAGTGTCAAGGCCACAGAAAAATTTGAAGACAAGAAGACAGATTTTGAATTTAATGCACTGGAGTTCAGTCAGTCAGCAGGAACAGGGTGGAGGGGGAAAGTGGGACTTAGGGTTTGATTTTGTGCAGAAGTCAGGACTCCCGGAACCAGGGTCAAAAGGCAGGGGAAACCCCACCTCAGCCATTTCCTGCCCTGCCCAACGCCCCCCATCACGAGCAATCCTCCAGTCTTTTTACATCAAAGTTACTCAAGCCAGGATCCCTGTCCCTTTAAAGATGGGGATATCATCTCCAAGAGCTGCCGGCTAATCAGAGGGCCATCAGCTCAGCAGTATCGGCAACGTCACTGGGAGCAATGGCCACTGCCAATACTGCAGAGGTCTTGGACCCAGGCCCGGCACTGGAACCCTAGACCAGAGGTGGGTGAGGCGGGGTCACCGGGGCCAGTCTGGAAGGCCCTGGTGATGGGGGATGAGGGGATTGTTGTGCAGTTCCAGAGGGAAGGGTGTCCTGGGGGTGAAATGTTTCCCGGCAGGGGTCCTCCATGGACCACAGATTGTCCACAGAGAAGGAACGCGCCCCCCCCCCCCAAGTCGGCAGGGAGGACGCTTCATTTTACAAGGTGCCCTCCCCAATGGCGGAGGCAACCCGCTGCTGCTGGTAAGATCCCGCCGGTGGCGGGAAGAGGCCCTTAATTGGCTGTTAATAGGCCACTTAAGGGCCTCAATTGGCCTCTGGGTGGGAAGGCTTTCGTCGGCCTATCCCACCCCCGTGAAGATTTTTGGGGATGGTGAGGCACCAGGCCCTCTGCCTCCCTCCACTCGTCACAATTATCCATGCCCACCGCGCCTCAGGCCCCATCTCAGGGGGCCCGTAAAATCCTGCCCTTAGTGTTTGGCGTGATATGGCCAACTTTGGATAAGTTGGTGTTTCTGAATGATGGGATATCAGCAATGACGGTGTTGAAAATAAATTGAGTCTAGAGGTGAGAAGAGCATGGATAAGGCTTCCAGCAGTAGTGGGGCTGAAGTAGAGGCAGAAAGGGTCAATGTTGCAGAGGTGAAAGTAAGTGGACTTGGCAGTAGGGAGGATATAGGGTTTGAAGTTCAGTTATGAGTCGAGTAGACCATTAAGTGTTCAGCATAAATGAGTGGCCAGTTTGGAGGATGCAGCCTTTGGCAATGGTACAGAGTTGATACAGGGAGCTGGAAACAGCGACCTTTCCAAAGTTCAGTTGAAGAAAGCTACGACTCAGTGTCAGACTGGCTGCTTTACATCACAGAGGTGCTTGTGGGGTCAAAAGAGGAAGTGGAATGGTTGCTGATGTTACTGAGGAGCAGCATTGTAGATAAGGAAGAAGAAAAAGCCAAGGATCCTTCAGGGACTTGGGAAGTGATAGTGGGGTGTGGGGAGAGAAGCCATAAAAATACTGATGAGGACTCAAGATCTAGGCTCATACATAAGGAGTGGTCACCTGGACGGAGAACCCTTTCAGGGCTGTGGAACTGCAGGAGCCAAGGGAACAAAGCACAGAAACAGATCATAGCTACAAATTCTGTAAATAAAGACCTTGAATTGGAAGTTGTAGCCTGTGACAGTAAGATTTGGGGCATTGATGTGAAAGTGGATATTAAAAGGCACCTTTCGTGACATCCCAAAGGACTTTACAACCACTTTTGAAGTACAGTCACAGCTGTGTTGCTGGAAATGCAGCAGCCAATTTGCATATTACAAACTCTCACGTGCCACAATAGCCAGATAATCTGTTTTAGTGATGTTGGCCAGGGCACCAGGGAAAACTCCCCAGCTCTTCTTTGAGATGGTATTATTTTACAGTCACTCGAGAGGGCAGACAGGGCCGCAGTTTAATCTCTCATCTGAAAAATGGCACCTCTGGCCGTGCAGCAGTCCATTAGCTCTGCATCAAAAGGTCAGCCTCAATTTTGTGCTGAAATCTCGTGAGTGGAACTTGAACCCACAACTGTCTGTTTCAGGCTGGAGAGAGATACCCATTGAACCACAACTATGACTTACAATCTTGTGCTCAGGGACAGAAACAGTACTGACTTTCTTGTGGGTATTATTTCTTGCAAGTAATAGAATTCGATCTTTAAAGGCTTTGGTATGTGTTTCCTGTAAAGGCATGATTCATACTTTGGTTGCTGCATTAGATTTTCTAGCCCAGTGCACTTACAAGGCAGTAGCAGACTTCTTGAAGAAAAGCAGATTTTAACAAGCACACAGCCTGAGTTTAATAAAATACGCTGAGTGTTTTGAACCTTCAAAATATTTAGAACATTATTTATTAAAGAAAAAGTGCCACATAACAAGGAAAGAGATAACTTCAAAAATCACTTCAGCAGAAACTTTCCAGAATTATGATGTATGGCTCAGTAAAAAACGGTTGTTTAATTTTCCCACTTTGTGTGTGAGTGTATATCCAGGTGGGAGAAAGGCTGCAGCTAATGAACTTGTTGTAAAACATGATGGGGAAATAGAGACTGGAATTCCTTGGAGCTAATCGGGAGCATGGTGTGAAAATGGCCAGTGCCTGGCAAGGCCTTCATTAGGATTCGAGTGCTGCAGCTGGGCCAAGTCCTCTGTGCAGGTGATAAAGTTAGCTCTTGTTTGTGTGGGAGGGCTTTAGGCCTCCTGGCAACAGTGCAGAATCCCTGAGTCCTTTATGCTAGCTGAATTCTCCCACTGTTCTCGTACAACAGTGAATTCAGGCAAAGACACGACCACCCTCAGTTCCCCTAAAAACCCAGCTTTAAGCCAATGAATGGGCACTGGCCCTTTCCCAGTAAATGACCGCAGGGGGACCTGGCAGTGATGTCACCTCAAATGTATTTCCACTTTTGTCTTTCTCTCTCTCTTCCCTCCTGCCTCCTTTTTTTTATCTTCACTTAGAGCCTTCTTGTTTCGAAAAGTTCAGAGCAGCACATAACCCGATGCAAAGACTCCACTGTGACGCCGTTGTCATGGTAACGAGGGATGACTCTTCCGTGTCTCTCCTCTTGAACGAGCCAGTTCAGACTGGCTGGGCCTTGAGGGGGTGTTGGAGGCCGTGAAAGCAGTGGGATCTTGTATACTGCGGAAAACAACATTTGTAATCGCTTCACACTCTAAGCTCTTTGAAAAGATTCTCAATTGTGAGGGATTGTGAAAAGGGAGAGAGTAACACTGTTTAGTGAGCCATAAGGGACATTCAGTGATGCCATTAAAGAATTACTAAACAGCACAGATAAAATGGGCAAAGTTACAGGAAAAAGGCCTTTGTCTGTGTCCTGCACAGAAAGATTTCAAGTGACCTTGATAGATTTTGTCAGAGACGCGAATAAAAGTGATATAAAGTCTGCATTCTGTTGTCAGAATTCAATTTCTAAGCTTGTCAGAAAATTATAAGACTAAGTCAATGGTCCACGTTAGCTTTCTATGAGATTCTCAGAAGTAGTTTATCCAATTTCCATTTCGTATGAAAAACAGCAAATGCTGGATATACTCTGTGCAGAGGAAAACAGAGTTAAAATGTTTCAGGTGCATGATCTTTCGTTCGAACAGGGTTCGTTTAGATGCTGCCATACCTGCTGAGTATTTTGAGCGTTTTCTGTTTTCATTTCATGTTTTCCAGGATCCACAGTATTTTGTTTTTCTATTTCCTTTTATTATTCATTGACTGAAAATTATACTTTGTTCAGCATATATTGCCTTAAAGTGATAATTCTTCTTTTCATCTGTTGATATTTGATAATTCATAACTGGGGAAGTAAACCCCTACCATGTTTTTAAAACATGTCAGCACTATGACAGCCTAGAGTGCTGAAAATGATGGCCAATGCACTTGCGGCCCATTACGCTGCAGCCCGCAGAAGCATGCAGAGTGGGTAGAGTGACAGCACTCAGCAACTAACTGATTTAGCATCCGACTTGCCATTTTGGACCTCACAGGTTCTGTTAACTCCCTCTCTTAAACAGCCTAACACAAGGGACAGTCCCACCCAACCACTATTGCTATTGAAAGAGATCAACATTGGACTTTCAGATGTCCATTGGGCTTTAGACTTTCTTTTGCTGCTGTAGAGTGAGCGAAAGTACTTTGTACTATGCTGTTGGAAGAGTTCAGAAGTAATTGGTACTGGACTTTTCCAAGGAGTTCAGTGGAGTTGTAGGCCTATCAGCAGAAAGCCTGCTATCAGTAATGGGGGCTATAGTTGGAGTCCCTCTTGTGCTGCAGCATGACAGGAAGTTGGAGAACAGGCAGCAGAGAGGGGAAACTGCGCAGAGGGAGGAGGAGAAAGGTTCTCAATAAAAGGCCCTACCCACCTAGGGCATTCAGGTAGCACTTCTCCTACCTCTACCTCAGCCAGAAGCAGTATCTGAGACAGCTATGTTTCACCAAGGAGGTGGTCACTGAACTGTGCCATCTCCTCCAGCCAGACACATAGCCACAGAGCAGGGGGAAGACGGTGTTGCCAGTGGCCATGAAGATCACCGTGTCCCTCAATTTCTATGCCTCAGGATCCTTCCAGGCTGGAGCCAGTGGCATCACCAACATGTCACAGCTCACCATGCATCACAGGAGGTAACTCCTGTACACTAGGAGAGGGGACTTCATAGTCTTCCATCTAAGCAGAGAGAAGCAGGAAGAATGAGCATGTGGCGTTGCCAGGGTAGCGGTATTCCCAAGGATGCAGGGACCAATCGATTGCACACATGTGGCTCTGTGAGCACCACATCCCAATGGGATAGGTACAAGAACTGCAACACTTCCTGAGCATGCAGTTGGTGTGCAACTATGCACACAGCATCATGTTGGTGAATGCCCACTATTCTACAGCCATGATGCTTTTATCCTGCACCAGTCAGCTGTTCCCGCCACCTTCGAGCCATCACGGCGAACCAGAGGCTGGTTGCTCGGCAAGAAGGGATACCCACTCTATATGTGGCTCATTATTCCCCTCACATCCGACCACAACACTCATACAAGAGCTCATGCTGCCACCAGGAATGTCATGCAGCAAACCATTAGCGTTCTAAACAATGGTTCCACGGCCTGGACTGCTTGTGGGGGGAGCGTGTCTCCAAATTTTTGGTGGTTTGCTGCATGCTACACAACCAAGCTCTCATGATGATGCAGCTCTTACTACCAGGCCTTTGGTGAGCAACTTAGGAGGAGGAGAAAGGGAGGATCCATCTGGGACCATATCACTCCAGACAGGCCGTCTACCAGCAGCTAATCAGCCTCTGGTCCCCCTAAATCACATCACCAATGCTCCCAACTGACCCACATTTCCGTTCCTTTGTTATAGACCATCACAGAGTTTTCTTGGCCAAAATCCTGAATTAAGACACCCCAAAAGAACCATTCCCTAACAGCTTTATCCAACACTTCCAGTAATATATACAAAACTGAACTAATCACCCTGGTGCATTCCTTTAATGCCTGTCTTACGTGTACCTTTGCCTGGCCTAGTGCTCCTTCACAGTGTTATCCTAGTGGCTGCAGCATGGCTGATGGAAGGCTGCTGACTTTCACTGGTGGAGACTGCAGATGGTTTGTAGGATGCCCTCAAGCAGTTCTGGGCCTTGAGAACCCGGCTTCGGACTGTACCACCTCAGCATGGGGAGCAGCATTCCGGGCTGGCTGGCTGACAGGGGCACTGGTGGAGTGGCAGGGGTGGGACCATGAATGCTGCCAACCTGAGAGAAGACAGCAGATTCGTGCACCAGGGAACTACTGCCATTCCATCAGGGCAACACCTCAACAATCCTAATAATCTACTGGAGCACAGATTGCTGGACTGCTGTGAGAGCCTGCATGCCCTTTTGAGCACTTGTATCTGCAGCCATGATGGCAGCAGTCTGAGCCTCCATGGCACCAAACATCGTTCTCATGACAGTCTGAGCTTCCATTGCAGCATAGGAAGAAGACACCCACCATCTCAGTGCTGCAATGGAAGCAGAGACAATGGCCACCAGATGCTGTATCATGAAAGGGTCTGCAAGTGTTCTCATGGAGTTGGCCACCATTTATTTCCACATTGGAAAGGATGGGCTCCAAGCGCTGTGTGAAGTCCTGTGCCAAGCTGGAGCCAGACTCCTCCAGGTTCCTTGACAGTGACAACAGGCTCTGTTTGCACTATCCATTCCCCTGGCCTGGCTGCATCCCGCTCATGTCTGAAGGATCAGCATAGGTGGATCCTTCCTCTATACTTCCCTCAAAAATACATGCAGTGCCAGTATTTGAGCTGGTGGCTGCTCTTGCTTGTGCCCTTCATGGTGAGGTTGCACTGGCTGGCCATGTGGCAGTTCTTGGGTATTCTGAAAGCATAAATGCAGAAGGGGAGGGTTGGGGTGAGGGAAGGGGGTTTTGGTGGAAAACAAAAGGTCTATGGTCACACCATCATCATTGAGTGTGTAGCAAAGATCTTTGAGTGATGTTCCTGTCATAGCTCAATAGTTGAAAGTATGTGGAAGCATGTGACACCTGAGTGTGAAGCTTGCAATATTGTTGAGTGTGTGACGGTGGGGTGGAGCATCTGAGCACTGAATTTTGCCAGTTATCGAAGTCCCGCTTCTGGGGTTGAAAGCGGGAGGTGACATTGCTTCGGTGGGCAGCAGGACCCGGGGTGGCATATCGCCGGCAGCGGCCAAATAAGAGGCCTCTGCCAGGGCCACTATCCATTTAAGGATGGTGGCGCCGTCCCCTAGAGCTGCCAGCCCAATCAGAGGGCTGGTAGCTTGGCAGCCTCAGCAGCGCCGCTGTTAGTGGTGGTCAGTGCTGAGGCTGAAGCTCGAGGATGAGGACGTTTCAATGGTCAGGCACCCTCAAAGACAGGTGAGTTGGGTTGGGGGTAGCTGGGGCCTTGGTGATCCGGGGGTGGGGTGAGGTCCTGGTGCACCATCATAGCCACGAGGGTGGTCAGTGTTGCCGGGGATGACGGGGGGCCATGGAGTGCCTGCAGCCAAAATGCCTGTGGAGGCGGGAAGTGGTTCTTAATTGGCCACTCAAGTGGCTCACTTGGTCGCCTGGTGGGCAGCCAAGCCACAAAGTTTCCTACTGCTGACAACATGACATGGAACGGGAAGATATCGGATTCCGCCTCCCATTCTGCCAGCCCTACCATCTCCCAGCCCATCACCAATGGGCTGGGAAATTTCTGCCCTGAATGTTAAGAATGAATCCTGATTACTAGGTATTGATGATGGGTGAGGGATAGGGATGTGGTGCACTAAGGAATGTGTGGGGTTGATGATGTAGTTGGCAGGTCATAAGACCAGAAGAGCATAAGAAATAGGAGCAGGAGTCGACCATTCAGCCCCTTGAGCCTGCTCCGCCATTTAATACAATCATAGCTGATCTTCTGCCTCACCTCACTTTCCTGCCCGCTCCCAGATCCCTTGATCACATGGCATTTGAACATGCATTCACTGACTTTGACCACTCACGTCAGGTCATTGAACATTTTGTGGCCTTGCAGCCAGGTCCTCAGGGCCAGACCCTGCATCTACCTTTTCCTCTGCCCTTTGCACTGTAAGCCTTTAGGGCCTCCTGGCCCTCTGCGGAAACATAAGCTCCTTTCCACTTCCTGGAATAAGGCCTCCAGCACAGCACCAGAGAAGTTGGGAGTCCTTTCTCTGGTCTTTTAAAACATTTTTTTTATCAGGGGAGAGCATGACTGCAGTCCCCCACTGCCACAAATTTTGCAGTCGAGTATCCCGCATTTGAGGACATCGCAGGCATCGAAGTGCAATGGGTTAGCCTCGTCCTGGGAGAACCTTTTTTTCCCCCAAAATATACTTTATTCATAAAAATCTGTAAAAAAAAATACATTACAAATTAGTTCAAAACAGCACCAAGTTGACATTCCAGAAAGTGCAAAGGAAATCAGTTTTTTTCAATACAGGAGTGAGTTGCCTCACAACCCTTCCATTCCATTTTACATACAATGTACATTTTACAGCAAAACCATATTTGGTTTATACAGCCCAAGGGGTTTTCCATGGGTCCAGCCCCTCGGTTCACTATGGCGGGAGGACTTCCACGGTGGTCTTTCCCCATTGAGCCTTTGCGGTGGATGCCCCAAGCTTCAGTGCGTCCCTCAGCACATTAGAATTAGAATTAGAATTAGAATTAGAACATTACAGCGCAGTACAGGCCCTTCGGCCCTCGATGTTGCGCCGATCATCTGACCTACACTATTCCATTTTCATCCATATGTCTATCCAATGACCACTTAAATGCCCTTAAAGTTGGCGAGTCTACTACTGTTGCAGGCAGGGCGTTCCACGCCCCTACTACTCTCTGCGTAAAGAAACTACCTCTGACATCTGTCCTATATCTTTCACCCCTCAACTTAAAGCTATGTCCCCTCGTGTTTGCCATCATCATCCGAGGAAAAAGTCTCTCACTATCCACCCTATCTAACCCTCTGATTATCTTGTATGTCTCTATTAAGTCACCTCTCCTCCTCCTTCTCTCTAACGAAAACAACCCCAAGTCCCTCAGCCTTTCCTCGTAAGACCTTCCTTCCATACCAGGCAACATCCTAGTAAATCTCCTCTGCACCCTTTCCAAAGCTTCCACATCCTTCCTATAATGCGGTGACCAGAACTGCACGCAATACTCAAGGTGCGGCCTCACCAGAGTTTTGTACAGCTGCATCATGACCTCGTGGCTCCGAAACTCGATCCCCCTACTAATAAAAGCTAACACACCATATGCCTTCTTAACAGCCCTATTAACCTGGGTAGCAACTTTCAGGGATTTATGTACCTGGACACCAAGATCTCTCTGCTCATCTACACTACCAAGAATCTTCCCATTAGCCCAGTACTCTGCATTGCTGTTACTCCTTCCAAAGTGAATCACCTCACACTTCTCCGCATTAAACTCCATTTGCCATCTCTCAGCCCAGCTCTGCAGCCTATCTATGTCCCTCTGTACCCTACAACACCCTTCGACACTATCCACAACTCCACCGACCTTCGTGTCATCCGCAAATTTACTAACCCACCCTTCTACACCCTCATCCAGGTCATTTATAAAAATGACAAACAGCAGTGGCCCCAAAACAGAACCTTGCGGTACACCACTAGTAACTAAACTCCAGGATGAACATTTGCCATCAACCACCACCCTCTGTCTTCTTTCAGCTAGCCAATTTCTGATCCAAAGCTCTAAATCACCTTCAACCCCATACTTCCGTATTTTCTGCAATAGCCTACCGTGGGGAACCTTATCAAACGCCTTACTGAAATCCATATACACCACATCCACGGCTTTACCCTCATCCATCTGTTTGGTCACCTTCTCGAAAAACTCAATAAGGTTTGTGAGGCACGACCTACCTTTCACAAAACCGTGCTGACTATCGCAAATGAACTTATTCTTTTCAAGATGATTATAAATCCTATCTCTTATAACCCTTTCCAACATTTTACCCACAACCGAAGTAAGGCTCACAGGTCTATAATTACCAGGGCTGTCTCTACTCCCCTTCTTGAACAAGGGGACAACATTTGCTATCCTCCAGTCCTCCGGCACTACTCCTGTCGACAATGACGACATAAAGATCAACAACAACAGCTCTGCAATCTCCTCCCTGGCTTCCTAGAGAATCCTAGGATAAATCCCATCTGGCCCAGGGGACTTATCTATTTTCACTCTTTCCAAAATTGCTAACACCTCCTCCTTGTGAATCTCAATCCCATCTAGCCTAGTAGGCTGTATCTCAGTAATCTCCTCGGCAACATTTTCTTTCTCTACTGTAAATACTGACGAAAAATATTCATTTAACGCTTCCCTTATCTCCTCTGATTCCGCACACAACTTCCCACTACTATCCTTGATTGGCTCTGTTCTAACTCTTATCATTCTTTTATTCCTGATATACATAGTCCTGGACCTCGGAATATGACAATCTGCAACACTCGGTCGTGGACAACTCATTGCACTGGAAGACCAGCAAGTTTCAGGCAGACCAAAGAGCATCTTTCACCGAATTGATGGTCCTCCAGCAGCAGTTGATGTTTATTTCGGTCAAAGCCCGTAGAGCACAGATTCCTGTGTTATGGAGCTGCTTGGGATGAACCTTGACAAAAAACACTGCATTTCTCTTCCACACCTGCTTTGCAAAGGCACATTCCAGAAGGAGGTGGGCAACAGTCTCTTCCCCATCACAGCCACCTCAACGGCAGTGTGCAGAGGTGGTGAGATTCTGGGCGTGCAGGAAGGATCTGATGGGGAGGGCCCTTCTCACCACCAGACAAGCTATGTCTTGGTGCTTGTTTGAAAATTCTGGTGATGAGGCATTCCGCCAAATGACTTTGGCAGTCTGCTCGGGGAACCATCCGACAGGATCCACCATCTCCTTTTCCCGTAGGGCCTTGAGGACATTCTGTGTAGACCACTGCCTGATGGACTGGTGGTCAAAGGTGTTTTTCCGCACAAACGTTTCCACAAAGGATAGGTGGTACGGCAGTAAATTGCAATTACACTCCAAAGCCTCTCTTGCATTGCTTTTGGTTATTCTTTGACAGAATATTTCAAAGGGCCTGGTAATCAAAACAACTAGCTATTCCCATGACAGGATGTGAGTGTTTATTCAGATGTCAACGTGAATGAAGAAAGGAAGAACTTGCACTTGCATACCGTCTTTCACTTCCTTAAGTCATCCCAAAGAGCCAATGGTTTGCTCTTGAAATATCATCACTGTTGTTGGGTAAGCAAATGAATAAAATTCCTCTCTCTAGTGTTATCATGTACCCATTATTTTAGATGGATTACTGCCTCTATCAGGAAACCAGGCCAACAAATTTCATATGAATGCAGCATAACATTGCTGAGAGCAACTTCCTTGTTACTGGCTCTCGTCTGGCACCATGTGGCTTGGGTATATCACAGAGACAGCTTCTGCGCATCTGTACTGTAAATGGACTAAGTTGTATGCCCGCCATTGCAGAGGATCTGAGAGCTCGGCCACCTGTGTGGGTGAGGGAGGAGATGATTCCAATACACACAGCGGCCACACATCGAATCATAGAATCTTTCAGCACAAAATGAGGCCATTTGGCCCGTGATGTCTTTGCCAGCTCTTTGAAAGAGCTACCCAATTTAGTCCCACATCCTTCTTTTTCCTCGTTACCCTGTAAATTACTCCTCTTTGGGTGCATGTCCAATTGCCTTTTAAAAATTCCTATGGAATCTGCTTCCACCACTCTTTCAGGCAGTGCAGTCCAGACTTTTACAATGCTCTGTGTGAAAATAATTCTCCTCATTTCCCCTCTGGTTACCCATGGGTGCTACATCTCCTGTACAAATGGTAGAAGCATTGCATACAAACTTTCTTTTGCTCTTGGGTTTTGAGCATCGCTGGCAAGGCCAGCATTTATGCCCATCCGTAATTGCCCTTGAACTAAATGGCTTGCTAGGTCAGTTAAGAGTCAACCACGTTGCTGTGGGTCTGCAGTCACATGCAGGCCAGATCAGGTAAGTACGGCAGATTTCCTCCCCTGATGGACGTTAGTGAACCAGATGTTTTTTTTTACAACAATCCGGTTGTTCTGTGATTGTTATTAATGAAACTAGCATTTTTTTTCCAGATTTATTAATTAATTGAATTTAAATTCCCCCAGCTGCGGTGGTGGAAGTTGAACTCATGCCTCCAGAGCATTAGTGTGGGCCTCTGGATTGCTAGTCCAGTAACACTATGCTACTGTGCACCATTCCCCAGATGGTATTTCTTGGAGTGTTGCTGTTTCAGTTGACTTATCTTCAATAATGGAGCTCACTTGAGATCATCACTTACTATGTTCATTATCGAAAAAGAACTCCACAAAGAAGCTCTGCAAATCTTACTCTCTGGTCCCTTCAGTATAATCCCATTACACAATGTCAGGCTGCATAAGTATGCTGACAACATTCAGCCATACCTCACCACCAGCTCTCTTGACCCCTCCACTGCCTCTGATTTGTCACGCTACTTGTCTGATATCCAGTATTGGATGAGAAGAAATTTCCTTCCATTAAATATTGAAAGACCTTCAGTCTCTGCCACAAACTCCATTCGCTAACCATTGACTCCATCTCTCTCTTGGCCACTGTCTAAGGCTTATCCAGACCATTCACAACCTTGGCATCCTACTTGACCCTGAACTGGGCTTCCAACCCCAAATCTACTCCATTGCCAAGACCATCTACTTCCACCTCTGTAACATTGCCCTTCTCCACCCATGCCTTAGCTCATCTGCTGCTGAAACCCTCATCCATGCCTTTGCTCCTTCTAGACGTGACTATTCCAATGCTCTCCTGGCTGGCCTTCCACCTTTCACTCTCTGCAAACCTGAGCTCAACAAAAACTCTGTTGCCTGTACCCTAACTCACACTAAGTGCTGTCCACCAACCACCCCTGTACTTACATTACCTCATGGCGCAGCAACGTGCCAATTTTAAAATTTTCAGCATTGTTTCCAAATCCCTCTGTGACCTTGCCCCTTGCTATCTCTGTAACTTCCTGTGTCTTACAACCTTCTAAAGTCTCTGCACTCCACCAATTCTAGCTTCTCGTGCATCCACCATTTCCAGCATTCCATCATTAGCAGGCATGCCTTCAGCTGTCTGAGCCCTAGCTCTGGAATTCCCTTCCTAAACCTCTCTGTCTCTCCACCGTTATAGAGAGATACAGCACTGAAACAGGCCCTTCGGCCCACCGAGTCTGTGCTAACCATCAACCACCCAGTTATACTAATCCTACATTAATCCCATATTCCCTACCACCTACCTACACTCGGGACAATTTATAATGGCTAATTTACCTATCAACCTGCAAGTCCTTGGCGGTGGGAGGAAACCGGAGCATGCGGTGGAAACCCACGCGGTCACAGGGAGAACTTGCAAAGTAGTACGCAGAACTGAACCCAGGTCGTTGGAGCTATGAGGCTGTGGTGCTAACCACTGCGCCACTCATAAAGCACAGTGGGCACGCTGCCTTCTCTGATGCTTCTTTAAACCTATCTCTTTGACCAAGCTTAAGGTCACCTGTCCTAATATCTCCTTATGTGGCTTAGTGTCAAGTTTTGTTTGATAATGCTCCTGTAACTGCCTTGAAACATTTTACTAAGTTAAAGGCGCTATATAAATACAAGTTGCTATTGTTACAGGAAGTTCAGGTGCTTTTATTTCTTCCAAACAGCGTAATCCCTATGAATGGACACATTCAGCCTTCAAGCCCTATTCTTAGTGAGATTTCCTGCTGCCTAAGCAGATGACAATACTTTTTTCATTCAATGTTTGTCTCTGATATAAGGTGGACCAAAAAAGATGTACTGAGGTTTCGCAGTAAATGTACATCAGAATCTTTTCATGGGACACTTCTGGTGCACAATAAACTCTTGCCCTCTTTGAATTGTTCCTATGGCGTTCGGCTGTGCAGTGGTTATTCTTTTTTTTTAAAAGAAGAAAAAGGAAAAAAAAAGGTTATATTACTGGACTAATAATCTAGATGCTACTTCAAATCTTCACGGAAACAAAACAAAATCAGGATATCAAAAATCATGGAACTACCTGATTGTCCTAAAATGGAGGATGGATTGGCACACAAACAAATCTGCTGTTTGGCAAATTTGCCAATACTGTGAATGATAATGAGAGTGCACTGGATGGCCCAATCTTGAGATAAACCTAATTTATCAATATCTCTGAATTAAAGGGACATGTGCACTTACTGCAAAGGTTCCTGCTCCAAAAAAAATCTCAACAAACATTACAATGAAAGATTGTGCTGTATAGATGCTTTTCCTGATGTAGTGTGAACTACTTCTTGCTTCTACATTGTTATTCTAGTCTTTATGGAAAGGCATGGCCACCAACTTCTCAGGGCAACTAAGGATGGGCAATAACTGCTGGCCTTGCCAGTGATACTCATAACCTGACAACAAATTGAACAATGAATTAGGATAAATAACTTACACCAACAGTCATGATAAACAATATGATTATGAAATTGTACTATCACATTGCTGCATTCTTCTGTGTATCCTACGACTGAGGCGGGAGGAGTACACTGTTTATTCTAGTTCCACTTCTCCACGGGTCACACAATATATTGAAATTTTTCCCACTTACTGATACGGTCAATCATAGACTCTTTTTACCCCAGAATAAAACACACCAACCAGATTTCTTTAATAAACAACAAAATTATCAGTTTATTATAAAACAAGTCTTAACCAGTAATGAAGTAAAGCATTAATGCACAGATTGAAATTTTGAAGTTCCCTTTTTACCTTAGCCCCTCACACTCACGCACACACATAGACCGGTTAACTGGAAATTAAAGGGATTTTTATTTTTAGAGCTCGATTACAGACAAAAAGACATTTGGGCTGAATGCTTGCTTATTCGTGAAGAACCGACAGATGAGATATGTTGTGTTCCAAAAACTGGCATACAGTCTGGCCTCCAAGTCCACATTAACGGGTCACTGGGATCTTTAGAACAGTTCTTTTCAGGCGGCATCGAGAATTAATTTAGCAGGCTTTTCTTCAAAGACAGGAGATGAGATGAGTTGACACAGTGGACTTCTCAGGGTCTTTTAATGAGGTGCTGGTAAGCTGAGCTGGGATGTGGTCTTCTCTCCTTCTTTGGAAGTTCTCTTCTCTCCTTGTAAATTCTCTTCTCTCCTTCCTTGGGAATTCTCTTCTCTCCTTGGAAATTCTCTCCCTTTTTATACAGTTAAAACCCAACTCAAAACAATTCAAGAGCGAAACCGATAACAGGAGGTCAATCTTTTGACCTCCATCAATCTTGACCTGTCATTTCTTTGTAAACAATTTCTCCAGGTATCCAAATTTCTCTGTTGTTTATTGAGCTGGAAGTCAGGTGGTTTCCTGGAAAGGCTTGTTTTCCTCACAAGACCTCTCAGTATCCCTTTTTAAAATATTTCCAGGAACTGGTTTTCAAAGTCAAGAGGCCTTTACATCACCCCCTTTGAAACGCCAAAGTGTAGCATTTCTTCAATCTTTCAAAAATGAATCCTCAAAAAATATATTTGCCAAAACAACAGGCCCAGGCAGTGTGCTATCCCATATAACAACTGACCCAGACAGTGTGCTATCCGATATACAACTGATCCAGGCAGTGTGCTGTCCCATATAACAACAGGCCCAGGCAGTGTGCTGTCCCATATAACATATTTGTCATATATATTAATGAATTGGATGCGAATGTAGTGGGCATGATTAGTAAGTTTTCAGATGACACCAAAATTGGTGGTATAGCGGACAGTGAAGAAGGTTGTCTAAGGTTACAACAGGATATAGATCAACTGGGAAAGTGGGCAAGGGATTGGCAAATGGAATTTAACGCAGACAAGTGCAAAGTGATGCATTTTGCGAAGTTAAACCAGGGCAAGACATATACAGTGAATGGCAGGGCCCTGGGGAGTGTTGTTGAGCAGAGAGACATTGGGGTGCAAGTACATAGTTCCCTGAAAGTGGCAACACAGGTAGACAAGGTGGTGAAGAAGGCATATGGCATGCTTGCCTTCATCGGCCAAGGCATTGAGTACAATGGTTGGGACGTCATGTTACAGTTGCACATAACGTTGGTTAGGCCGCACTTGGAGTACTGTGTGCAGTTCTGGTCGCCGCAGGACAGGAAAGAAGTGATTAAGCTAGAGAGGGTGCAGAAAAGATTCACAAAGATGTTGCCTGGTTTCGAGGGCTTGAGTTATAACGAGAGTATGGATAGGCTGGGTCTGTTTTCCCTGGAGCGAAGGAGGCTGAGAGGGGACATGATAGAGGCATATAAAACTATGAGAGGCTTAGATAGGGTAGATAGCCAGAGTCTGTTTCCCATGGTAGGGGTGACTAAAACTAGAGGGCATAGATTTAAGGTGAGAGGGAGGAGGTTTAAAGGGGAACAAAGGGGTAAATTTTTCACACAAATAGTGGGTATCTGGAATGAGCTGCCAGAGGAGGTGGTGGAGGCAGGAGCAGTAGCGACATTTAAGAGACATCTGGACATGTACTTGAATGAGAAAGGCATAGAGGGATATGGCATTAATGCAGGCAGGTGGGATTAGTATAGATAGACATTATGGTCGGCATGGACACAGTGAGCCAAAGGGCCTGTTTCTATGCTGTACGACTCTATGACTATAAAACACAGAGGCACTTTTGTAACAATCCAAACTGCTAGATTGTCTTGTCGGATTCTCTACCACAGCTACTGTTGCTCTTTAAATGGTTTCACATATTTATGGTCAAATAATCTTTTTGTTCTGCTGAGTAATGCATCTGAATGCAGCCATTCAGCCAAGTTAAACTGACCATAAATGAAGGAAGCAAGAATCGTAAGCTCCTTTCAAATATCTTGGGCTGATGTGCAGCATTCTGTTGCCATGTCTTTATTAAGTTTATTTTAATGTTGAGCCTTACAATGCAGGTCTGGTGAATAAGCAGTGGATCTGAATCCAAATTCAAGCCTTGAGAAATGTTTTTGGTGCAATCGAGTCTAATTCTTGCAAATCTCATATTCAGAGAATCTTACAGCAGAGAAACAGGCTGTTGATCTCTAGTGTGCCTGTTCTGGCTCTTTGAAAGAGCCATCCGTTCAGTTCTGCTCCCCCACTCTTTTTCCCTTAGCTTTGCAATTGCTTTCTTACCCCAACACCTAGCTCCACCCATCCTCTCCCACACCCAAACACCTGGTTCCATCAGAGTGCAGCAACAGTAAGTGCATTTAAGCACAACTCAATATTTCTTCGTATAAGCGGATGTGAAAAATAAACAGAAAGATAGTCAAAGATTATTCAACAAGGCACAAAGAAAGAACTGGCTATAATGATTTGTGTGCTTTATCATGGTACTGGTCAAAGTCTGGGTAGTCCTGTCAGAAAATTAGACCTTTTTTCAAATTTCTGCCTCTTGAACTGCCTCATGATGTGTGTCAGAGCTAAACTCCTGGATGTTAGTCCAAGCAGAACTTCTGTCCTGCATTAGAATAGCTTGAGTTTCCTGTCTCCATTGCAAAGTCACTGTTCCCTTGGCAACAATTTGGATTCAGGACGTTGTAATGTTTTTCTGGCAGTTTAAAGGCTGAATCACATCTTGTGTGAAAAGAGTTACATTTGGCTTGGTTTAAACCAAAGATTTACTGTAGACTTATTGTGCTCTGAGCTGTAATAAATAATAGCAGTGGGAAATGAAATAGTTTCCTTCTTTGTGTCATGTAACAGAATCGAGCCTTTTCCTATCACGTAGTGCGATATAAAGCAAAGCTGCCTTTATAATAGCCCGGCAACAAGCCGTAAACCTCAGCCTTAGAATAGGGCCTTCACTGCAGCATTTCTATTGACAAGTCAGGAATCCATACATCCTTTCTGAGTGAGGTTGCCCAATTAATGCCAAGTTATTAGCTTTGGTCTTGTATCCGATGGCAAATGGGTCAAGAAATGCCTGTCCATGTTTGACTGAAGACCATTAAAAAACCTAAGGAGAGAGAAATATTTAACCTTTTCACTATATTCCATCTGCCCGGCTTTGATTTGAACCCAAGTACAGAAGATGAAAGGATCTGTATTTCACCCAATTTGTCAACCAACCACCACCCACCGTTCCCCACCCACCAACCTCCCCCCCTCCACCCCCATGATGATTTTACTTAAACCAGTTCATATTGCTAAAGCCTCTGAAATCCAATAACTGTTTTGATGAAATCATGTCAGAAAATGAAATCAAATACTTCAGACCAACATTTCTATTCAATAATGTGACTTGTGGATTTACATGTTGTTTCAAAATTATGAAGGGTTTTGTTAGAGTAAGTAAGGAGAAATTGTTTCCATTGACAAGAGGATCAGTAACCACAGGATATAGATTTAAGGCAAATGAACCAGGTAGAGATGAGGACAAATTTTCTTAAGCAGCAAGTTGTTATGACCTGGAATACACTCCACTGAGGTTTTCATCTGCACCATATTCAACACTTCAGTAGTCAAACATGCACATCCATCATCTCATCTACACGTTCTTGTGTATTTTCTTCATAGATGGTTGATTCAAAAATGTAATTTGGCGCTTGTTGGGGGAAGAGCATTGAAATTGGATTTTGGAACAGGCAATTTTTTTGCAAGATGATGTTAACCTGTTTGAGCTTCTCACACAGAATGACCCCAGTATGGGTATTCATTCAAATAAAAGCAAAATACTGCAGATGCTGGAAATCTGAAATAAACACAAAAATGCTGGAAATACTCAGCAGGTCTGGCAGCATCTGTGGAGAGAGAAGCAGAGTTAACGTTTCAGGTCAGTGACCTTTCATTAGACACCTCCATTCAATCCAAAAGCATGACCCCGAACTTCCAGTCTTTTGCCATTTTAAATCTCCAACCCACTCCCACTCTGACCTGTCTTCAACCTCCTACACTGTTCTCATGAAGCTCAATGGAAGCTCAAGGAACAGCTGGTCATTTTTTCAATTGGGGACTTATTGAACAGACTGAACAATGAGTTCAACAATTTCAGATCATAATCACTTCTCTCATTTTTTTGGCAGCAGGTGCTGGTAATGTTTCAGCTGTTGCCATTTACACATCACCTAGTCCCATCTTGTGTTTCTTCACTTGTCCTGTTGCCACTCCATTTGCCTTACACCATCATCTCTTTTGTCATTTAATCTCCCCTACCTTCCACCCTACCACAGATTTTCCCTTTTGTTATTTCCCCCACCCCACCTTCCCTGCCTCTGTGTTTGCTTAAAATCTGTTACATCTGTAACATTTTCCAGTTCTGACGATGTAAATGTAAACTTGATTTCTCTCTCCAGATGCTGTCTGATCCGCTTAGTATTTCCAGTATTTTCCGTTTATACAGCCAGGAGTAATTTATTTGTAGCCTTCAGTTTGGAACAAAATCGTCTTATTTCAGGTTGATTGCTCCTACCTTTTCCCACAACACCAGCTGATTATTTAACAAGTAATATTATAGAGTGGGGTCGGGATAATTGTTTATACACACTAAAGAATCAAGATGGCAGCCTGCGATGGGTCAGCAGTATCTTTGGTCACTGTTTGACAGCAGAGCTGAAGTTATGTCAAGAATGAATAATGTAGGATGCATGGCCAAGTCTGGAATTCCATCCAATTGGGAGAAGGGGAAATAGACAATTCCTTAAATCGATCCGTCAGACATTATGTGGGTTGGGTAAAGGCCTTGCTCGAGCACATTCCATGCTTTCCTACTTATAAATATGTGACTAAGTGGGCTGCACCTTCAGAGGGTTAGAAAAGGCACAATGGGCTTCCTTGTATACAGTACAATTCTCTGATTTTACAATCATGCTAAACCAGAGGAGATATCTTTGTAATCAAAACCCCAAACATGTTTGGACATCTTTTTTCCTAATGATCAATTATTTAAACATCACGGCCTAGTAATTCGGCCTTGCAATGCCATGTTTGTCGGGCTCTAATGGGCCTACTAAGCACTAATATGGAGGCCAGAATTGCACGCAAATCCTGGCTGCAAGTAGGCTGTCCACCATATTGGGAAAGGACAACATTTCAGTGTGTAGTGCCCCATGGCTGAAACATGCATTAGCCCCTTTGCATGTACACATAAATTATCTGCTTCAGGCCCCCACTTTAAGACTGGCTTGCCCTGATGCAAACTAGGCCTCAGGATCTTCTATAAGATAAGTTTTTGAAATTTACTCCCCTGAAAATGGAGCCTTGATGAGATGGGGGGCTTCTCCTGACCCCACCTTGATGGCCACATCGGCCTCCGATTTCTCTTTAATGCTCCACCACCACAACCCCCCCCTCCCCACCCCCCTCTCTGAACTCTCTCTCTCTCTGCACCCCCAACCCCTCCCTCCTTAGCATCTGATCCCTCTTCTCATCTCCCTCCCTCCACCAGCTTCCAATATCTTTTCCCACAGTCTCCGAACCACTCCAACCTGAGGGTCACTGCTGTGACTCCTGATCTTCAGCAATGCTTTGCTGGGCATCTGCCTCTTACTCTCCACAGATTGCCCGTTTTGTGCAACTAAGGCCTGAGGCCCAATATTGAAGTTGTCTTGGGCCTCACCATTCAGGCACAGGGTCTGTACCCTGCACTGTCTCTGTTACCCCTCCAACACTGCCTGGCACCCAGAAATAGGTGCACCCGTGTTTCTAGGGCCATATTCCATCTGCTGTAACCTGATGGGGCACTTTTACATCTGTAGATCTACAGCTCTGCTCGATACTTTGTTTGGCAATTCATTTGGAAATGATAAAATCCATTCAACTGAAGCAAGCAATGTGAAGTGACAGGCAGACCTGCGACTCTGACTTGCCATCTACTGATTGGGAGTCACACAGTTACTTGCCTGAGTTACTGCTGCCTTCTCCAGAGGCAACCTTTATACCAATACTCTTCATGGCCTTTAATAAACCCCATTTGAAGGCACAGTTACTATACTTGCCGAGTGTCTCGAATTGTAGTAATAGTTTCATTTCACATACCAATGGTTACAGATTTGAGTTCCCAGCCTGCTTGTTTGTCCCTGTCAGACAGACGTGATCAGGGTGTGTGAATTTTCAGTAGGCAGCTGTGATGAGCACCTTGTGGAGTTGGCTCTATCTTCAGGACAAACTTATCATTCTCCATTAACAACCGATAGTAATTCATATCCCCTTGAAAAGTATATTTGCTTTCCTGTATATAAAGAAAAAATAGAACTGGAAATAGTGCCCTTTCTAGACACCCCAAAGCACTTCACAACCAGTGAAGTATTTTTGAAGTGTAGCAGTCACATATTGGAATCTTTACTCAATGATAGAATAGAAAAATATCTAGAAGCCAAAAATATAAGGAATAATCAGTGTGGATTTCAAAAGGGAAGGTCATGCTTGACAAAAATTATTGAATTATTTGAAGAAATAACAGAAAGAGTAGACAAGGGTAATGCAGTGGATGTAATAGACTTGGACTTTCAAAAGGCTTCCACATAATGAAGTCAGAGCTAAGACTGGAGCTTGTGGAGTCAGGGAACAAGTATCAGAATGGATAGCAAACTGGCTACAAAATAGAAAATAGAGAGTAGTGGTTAAAGATAATAACTCAGACTGGCAGAGGTGAGAAGTGGTGTTCAACAGGGATCAGTCTTGGGAGCATAGTTGTTCAGCATTTCCACGAATGATTTGGACTTTTTTGTGGACGACACCAAATTGGGGTGAGCAGTTAATATGAAGACTGCGACAAAATCCGAGAAGACGTTAACAAACTTGCAGAATGTGTGTGTAAATGGCAACTGAATTGCAATATACATAAGTGCGAGGTGTTGTATTTTGTAGGAGGAATAAGGAGGCCACCTACTCTTTGGAAAATATGAGTCTAAATGGGGTAGAGGTACAAAAGGATCTCGAGCTACAGATTCACAAATCATTAAAATTAGCAATGCAGGCTAACAAAGCCCTAAAAAAGTGCAAACACGGCTCTGGGGTTCATTTCTAAAGGAACAGAATTCGTAAACAGAGAAGTTATGTTAAACTTATATAGAACCTTGGTTCGACCACACTTAAGAGTATTGTGCACATATCTGGTCTCCATATTACAAGAAGGATATAGAAGAGGGTTGTCCAACATATGGCCTGCGGGCCAGGATCCAGCCCACCAAAGGTTTCCATCCGGCCCAGGGGTGTATTTCAGAGATGAGAAATTTCCCATTGACTTCTTCTTCCAGACGGCCTTTTAAAAAAATGTCAGAAGTCAATTTCACAGCTGTAAGGTGCCGATATCAGGAACAGTGGTATCCCAACTTCGGACAGATTCGGGGTTTTCTGACTTTTTTTTTAAAAGACCACCTGTCAGCTGTGAAACTCAGCGCGAGTTTTTAAAAAACTGACCAACCACAAAGCTGCTGTGGTGAGTGCTCCCACTCCCTGCAACTGTCCGAGAGAGGGAGAGAGAGAGAACGAGGGGTACATAGAGAGAGAGAGAGGGAACAGAGAGAGAGAGAGAGCGAGAGAAAGAGGGAAGAGAGAGATTGAGGGGGGGATCAGAGAGAAAGAGGGTGGAACAGAGAAAGAGGGGAACAGAGAGGGGGCAGACAGAGAGAGGGAGACGGGGTGGGGGAGAGATGGGAGACAGAGATAGAGGGGATTCAGAGAGAGAGGGGACACAGAGAGCGAGGATGTCACGGGGGGAGTGAACAACACAGAGAGGGGGGAACACAGGGAGAGTGAGAATCACAGAGAGAGAGGGAGAGAGAATATTCAAGATCACTCCTGACAGATGGAGATTAAACTCAAATATTTGAATATTTTTAAGGCAATGGTAGATAGATTCTTGATAAGTAAGAGGTGGAAGGTTATTGGGGGTAGATGGAAATGTGGAGTAATCAGTTCAGCCATGAACTTATTAAGTGGCGGAGCAGGCAGGGCCGAGTGGCCTACTCCTGCTCTGAATTTGTATGTTTGTATGTTCGTATATTCTGCTTCACTACAAGTGTACAGGAAAGCATTGACTACTTGTGCAAACAAAAAAATGACAGATATATCACTAAATCAGTGTCCAACATAGTGATGAGAAAGTAATTCAATAAATTAACCTTCTCATTTAAAGCTTCTTCACAAAAATGCACATTTGTTGCTGTTTTAATGAATAGTAAGATAACTTTTTAATGCCTTTATCGTTCTGAAATTGTCTCACCGGCCCCCCCATGTCAGACAAAAATTGTAATGTAGGCCCCCCCACCCCCACCCCACCCCCCCCCCCCCCCCCCCACACGAAAAGGTTGGACAGCCCTGATATAGAAGCACTGGCGAAAGTTCAAAATAACTTAGAAGGATGATACCAGACTTGAGCGATTATAACTATCAGGAAAGATGAACAGGCTGGGGTTCTTTTCTCTAGAAAAGGGAAAACTGAGGGCTCATCTGATAGAGGTCTTGAAAATTATGAAGAGGGTTGATAGGGTAGAAGTAGAGAAGATGCTTCCATTTGTTGGGGAGTCCAGAATTAGGGCCATAAATATAAGATAATCACTAATAAATCCAAGAAGGAATTCAGGAATTCTTTCCTCAGACAGCAGTGACAATATGGAACTCGCTATCTGGACATTTATCTTATTGCTGCTTGTGAGACTTTTCTGTGTGCCAAATGGCTACCCCGATTCCCACATTACATCAGTGACTATACTTTACAATGTACTTTGTTGACTTTGAAACATTTTGGGACACTTTGAAGTCGTGAAATGTGCTATATAAATACATGTTTTTCTTTTAGTCATACTTGGTAGTAGTGAACTTCAGCTAACTCATCAAAGTAGGAAAGCTGTACACTGATTTCTCCATAATCCCTACGAAGCTCAGGAATTCATTCCTTAAATCTCTCTTCCTTTCTACCTCTCCCTCTTTAAGACACTCCTTAAAACCTACCTCTTTGACCAGGCTTTTGGTCACCTGTCCTAATATCTCTTTATGTGGCTCAGAGTTAATTTTTTGTTTGATCCCATTCCAGTGAAGCGGCTTGGGATGTTTTCCTATGTTAAAGGTGCTATATAGATGCAAGTTGCAGTTGTCATTTCTGGAAAGTGTGGTTCTTTCAGAGGAGCCTCACAGAGTTACATAACTATGATTCTCTCGACAGGAAAGGCAAGCTGCTCAACTCTCAAGTTTGGTAGTCCATGGAACTGCTTCCTGAGGAGCAAGACTGTGCAAGAAAGGAAGCCATCAGAGATGAACCTATTTAAGCTGGGAGCATTCATTTCCGCTGAAACAAGCAAGCCTTTGTACGCTTGGGTAGTGAGTTTCCCAGTGCATTAGAAAGTGCTGCTGTAAGCTTTGTGCTTGTGTGGTCAAGGTTACTGCCTGCAACAAGATGGTTACCATGGCAGGGGAAAAGGCTCCATCCAACACTGTTGCTCAGTTGAATAGCAAAGAGTATGTGTCATCTGTTCAGGTTCAATGGATCTCTGGAAGAGCACATTTTTTTTTTTATTCTTTTGAACAAAGTATAATTACTTCCCCGAAGTACTTTGAATTGAAGCGGGCCTCAGCTTGCCAAACGCACCAGGGACTAAAACCCCCTGAATTTTCTAATTTTAAGAAACAAAACATGGATGGGAGGAAGAAAGGTCAGTAGGAAACTCAGACCGTGTTCAGAGCTGCACTGAGAAAGCTGAGCTACAGATCAAATCATGATCTAACTGAATGGCGGAACAGGTTCGAGGAGCTGAAGGGCCTAAAAAAAAGAACTTGCATTTATATAGTGCTTTTCACAACCTTACAGCCAATGAAGTACTTTTGAAGTGTAGTCACTGTTGTAGTTGAGCCTAGGTTCAACTATCACCAGTAACCTGTCCCTAGATGCAGAAATCAACAAGCGCATGGGAAAGGCTTCCACTCCTATGTCCAGACTGGCCAAGAGAGTGTGGGAAAATAGCGCACAGACACGGAACACAAAAGTCCGAGTGTATCAAGCCTGTGTCCTCAGTACCTTGCTCTATGGCAGCGAGGCCTGGACAACGTATGTCAGCCAAGAGCGACGTCTCAATTCATTCCATCTTCGCTGCCTCCGGAGAATCCTTGGCATCAGGTGGCAAGACCGTATCTCCAACACAGAAGTCCTCGAGGCAGCCAACATCCCTAGCATATACACGCTACTAAGCCAGTGGCGCTTGAGATGGCTTGGCCATGTGAGCCGCATGGAAGTTGGCAGGAACCCCAAGGACACATTATACAGCGAGCTCGTCACTGGTATCAGACCCACCGGCCGTCCATGTCTCCGCTTTAAAGACGTCTGCAAACGCGACATGAAGTCCTGTGACATTGATCACAAGACGTGGGAGTCAGTTGCCAGCGATCGCCAGAGCTGGCGGGCAGCCATAAAGGCGGGGCTAAATTGTGGTGAGTCGAAGAGACTTAGCAGTTGGCAGGAAAAAAGACAGAAGGGCAAGGGGCGAGCCAACTGTGTAACAGCCCTGACAACCAATTTTATCTGTAGCACCTGTGGAAGAGTCTGTCACTCCAGAATTGGCCTTTATAGCCACTCCAGGCGCTGCTTCACAAACCACCGACCACCTCCAGGCGCTTACCATTGTCTCTCGAGACAAGGAGGCCAAAGACACACAGACACACTGTTGTAGTGTAGGAAAAATTCACAGTGTAGGAAATAACAGCAAGATCCCACAAACAGCTATGAAATAAATGACCAGATAATGTTTTTTAGTGATGTTGGTTGAGGGATGAATATTAGCCAGGGCACCAAGGAGAACTCCCCTGCTTTTGTTTGATTAGTGCCATGGGATCTTTTACATTCACCTGAAAAGGGAGACATCTCATCCAAAAGATGGCATCTCCAACAGTGCAGCACACCCTCAGGATCGCACTGGAGTATCAGCCTAGATTCTGTGCTCAAGTCTCTGGAGTGTGAATTAAACCATAGCCTTCTGATTCAGAGGTAGGAGTGCCACCAAATGAGCCACAGCTAACACCTACTCCAGGCCTGCTCCTGTTCCTGTGATTCTTCCTAATACCAAAAGCAACTTCACAGAAATGAGCAGAAGACCATTATTTGCTTATTAATGCCTGGCTAATTTCATTAATGATGAATATTTGATGTCATCAAATGTTACAGCATAGCCATAAGTCATTTAGCCCATCAAGTTTGTCAAGTTAGTGTTTTCCTCCACAGAAGTCACCCAGTCCAGTACCTATTTGCTCCCAATACTCTTTTTAATATTTCTCTTTTTAAAGCAACAATTTAATTCCTGTTTAAAAGTATTCATCAAATCTGCTTTGATAAGGTATTGTGGCAAAGAATTGCTCAGTCTTTTACATTCAAATCCCATTAAATTACTTCCATCTGAAACAAATGAGCTTTGTGATTTAAATTCTGTAAAATCAGGGGTGTATTGTCACACTAATATAAATTGAAATAGAATCTCCTCCTGTTAATTTAAGCTCAGTGTTGCTCAAGAAAGAAAGATTTGAATTATCCAGTGGTACAATTAAGCAATTTTAATAAAACTCTAAGGAGGTTTATTTTACTCAGTTTCAATTTGACGTAACTGATAATTTAAATTGAGAAACTTTGAATTAAGAAGAGACTGTACGTGAGCATCATTCTTAGACATCAATATTTTCTCCATCAAAGCGTATGTGATACAATCTAAGTGGGAGCCTGCGGGACACAGAATCTACTCGGTGAAGACCTGCTGACGAAAGACAAAGTGCACTGGAGTGCAGTGAAGCCCAGTGCCAGGATAAGGCTGACTTCAAGTTGTTGCGTGGGGCCCCTTTGCTGGTAGAACAATTTGGTCATCTCCTTATTTGCTACTTGAAGTTGGGGTGTGGTGAGGGGGAGAGATGTGTGAAATGGGTCATTGGGTGATAACGCAAACAATCTGCCACCACCTGTTTTGTGCTATCGCCGAAAGATCAATTTTCATCTCCCCATCTTGATCCTTTGCCCTGTGGTGAATTGTCAGTAGAAAGAGGGTTCAGTCCCCACCATTGACATTGTCCATGCTTAATCATTGGCAGCTGCCTATGTCAGGCAGAAAGTGCTGCCCATTTGTCATCACCATAAGATTGTTTTGGGCTGTTTGATAAGTACTTAACCTGCACTCACTGATTTAAAAGACTCTGCTGATATCAGCCAAAGAAAGCAAGAATGAAAGAATTACATTTATATATTGCCTTTCGCAACCTCAGTACAGCCCAAAGCATTTACAGTCAATGAGGTACAAAGTCAGGTCTTTCAGCACTTCCAATTAGCTGTTTGGACCTTGTTAAAGTCTGGTTACCTTACCAATGAGATTCTGGATGCAGCTGTTAACAATTAGGGGAGGAGAGGAGATTGCTAAGAGAGGTTTCCTGTCTTTTTAAATATGTTGGTTATTTACTTTTTTTGTTTTTTCTGGGCAAATCGCCATGACACCAACTTTAAGCGGTAGGGACTGTATATGTTTATAATTTCCTGTGGACAGATAGTGGAAGCAGTCCACATCACTACACGAGGGGAAATTCTCAAACAGGAGTTCAAAATCAGTATAGAAACAAACCAATTCCCCTCCATAATAAGGTAGCCAATTCTGGTTGGACGTATTCCTGGAGGTATTACCTCATGACCTCCTGCCTATAAATGTCCCGCTGCAACACTCCCACCATTGATTGGCTAACATACCCATCCTCACAATGCACTGTCTTCCTACTCTCACTGGAAAAATTTTTTATATTTCAAATAAACACAAATGTTCAAAGAATTTAAAAAATATATATTTATTTCCCCGATGCTTTTTCTAATGGCTTTCTCGGAGCAGTGCCCTGGAGAATAGTTTTTCATGCCTGGAGACTCGGGGGCAATCCTGGATGGTTGGCAATTTTACCCCATAAATTCATTGCTGACACACCATTCCTGTTCACCTCCCTGAAACACATGAAGTGCGATAACATGTCTGCCCTGTTCAGCTGATACTTATTTTTGCTGACAGCTTCCCTGTTTCGTCTCCATTGAGAGAAGGACACTGGATGTTCACAGCTCGGTCAAGAGAGCATCAGTGACTGGGAATTGCCTGAAGCTACAAGTTCTCCCTGACACTTCTATTTTTCTCTTCATCTTATGCACATGTGTCTGGGTTAGATGTCACATCAGCGACATTCTATCCTTTATTCTACTTCATCACTCACTGTGGGAATTTCTCTAGAATTTTGTGCTTGGTCCACTGTTTAAATGCATCCTTATTTTATTTCAATTCATTCTCCTTTGTTCATTATTTCTCTTTCCTTTCCAGGTCTAACCAGTCAATGGGGCTACTGGCTGCCAGAACTTGACCCATGCCAAGCTGTACTTGGCCAAAAAAAGATCCTCTGTGGGAAGACACCTCACATCCACTCTGTTTGTCTCTGTGGCAACTTGGTTAAAGATCTGCCTTCCATGACATTGAAAAAACAAGTCAGACAAAAGCAACTTTTTATGACACTAAGCTAAAAGTAAATGGATCCCAATCTGCAAAAATAAAGCAAAATGCACAGGATTAAATCAAATAAAAGAACTGCCAGCAGGAAGGGGAGGGGAGAAAAACAGAAAATCCACATTTGCCAAGAATATGAAGTAAAAGCAGAAAACACCGAACACATCGCAGTTCAGTCAAAACCAGAAAGGATTTAATACTATTACAAGAAAGAAAGACTTGCATTTATATAGTTCCTTTCACAACCTCAGGGCATCCCAAAGTGTTTTAAAGCCATTGAAGTACTTTTCAAATTGTACTGTCTGTTGTAATGTAGGAAGGCAGCAGCCAATTTTGTGCACAGCAAGCTCCCAAAAACTGCAATGTCATAATGAGCAGATCATGTATATTTAGTGGCATTCCAGGACCAATTTGGCCAGGATACCCAGGAGAACTCCCCTGCTAATTCTGTAAAAGCAAGAACAGAAGTAAAGCTCAGGAGTCAGGGAGATCATCTGTTGTCTGAGGCAGTTAAAAAGCAGGATGTGTGACACCATCCCAACTAGATAGTCTCACTTGGGTTTTGCACTGGGTGTAGTATAACTCCAGTCTGGTATAGAGGCAAATCTAAAAGTGCCACGTGGTAAGGAATTGCTTGAACATTACAAGAGGAGCAAGAGCTCCACCCACACATTCAACCATTAAAATGAGACATAGAGGGAGATTAACTCTGCACATGTAAGTTTTACAGAGAATTCAGTTGTGCACCACACATCCCAATACAGGCAGCACTGTACCTCAGGCTGTATGCCACATGTACTGATAAAGGCAGCACCATAACGCAGACTGTACAGCATGTATACTGATGCATGCAGATTGGGTCTGACCAGAGCTTTATACAACTAGTCAGAGAGAGATACAGCACTGAAACAGGCCATTCGGCCCACCGAGTCTGTGCCGACAATCAACCACCCATTTATACTAATCCTACATTAATCCCATATTCCCTACCACATCCCCACCTTCCCTTAACTCTCCTACCACCTACCTACACTAGGGGCAATTTACAATGGCCAATTTACCTATCAACCTGCAAGTCTTTGGCTGCGGGAGGAAACCAGAGCACCCAGCAGAAACCCATACAGTCACAGGGAGAACTTGCAAGCTCCACACAGGCAGTAGCCAGAACTGAACGCAAGTTACTGGGGCTTTGAGACTGCAGTGCTAACCGTTGCACCACTGTGCCTCCCGGACTGTAACATAACTTCCACTGCTTTGTTTTCCAGTCCCCTTGAGATAAAAGGCAACGCCTGTATCTATTAGGAACGTCTACATAACATCGAACACTGCACTTCAAATTATGTGTTGCATGTGAGACACTTCTGAGAGTTGCTAAGGTGCACAATTAATACTCTTCTCTCTTTCCCATCAATAAGTCTCACTCAGAACACAGAGCTCAATCTTAACAATAGCTTCAAGAATATCATTTGTAACTCCTCAATGAATTATGCTGACTTGTGAGCAAAGAATCATTTAATTTAACTCTGTTTCTCTATCCACAAATGCTGCCAGACCTGATGAGTATTGACAGCATTTTGTGTTTTTAATCATTTTATAATTGCAACTCAATATCATGCAAGTTATCACCCATCTTTTATATATATTTGTATTTCTATAATGAGACAAAGAACAGAAAGTCCTGGAAACAATGAACAGGTCCAGCAGCACTTGTGGAGAGGGCAAACAAGTTAAAGTAAAAGCAAAATACTGCAGATGCTGGAAATCTGAAATAAAATCAGAAAGTGCTGGAAATATTCAGCAGGTCAGGCAGCAGCTGTGGAGAGAGAAGCAGAGTTAACGTTTCAGGTCTGTGACCTTTCATCAGAACAAGTTAAAGTTATGGGCTCGGACTCTTTGTTCAAAACATTTGAGCAAAAGGGCTGCAGTTGAAGCAGCGATGCATTCTCTGTTTTACCTTCTGATTTTCAGCACAAGCAGGTTTTTTGATTTTGCTTTGTGCTTATATTTAAAGAAAAGAAAAAACTTGCATTTCCATAGCACCTTTCACAACTTCAGGATATCCCACTGAGTGTTAGTGCCAATGACATACTTCTGAACATAGTTGCGGTTGTCATGTAGGAAACGCAGCAGCCAATTTAGCAACAGCAAAGTCTCACAAACAGCAGTATGATAATGAACAAATAATCTGTTTTAGTGATGTGGATTGAGGGATAAATACTGGCCAGGACACTGGGGAGAACTCCTCTGCTCTTCTCTGAAATAGTGCCCTGGGATCTTTTATATTCATCTGATACAGCAGACAGGGCCTTGGTTTAATGTTTCATTTAAAAGACGGCACCTCTGATAGTGCAGCACTCCCTCAGTACTCCACTGGAGTGTCAGCTTAGATTCTGTGCTCTAATCTCTGGAGTGCGACTTGAACCCACAATCTTCTGACTCAGATTGAGAAAACTATCCACTGAACCACAGCTGGCAATGTTACCACTGTGTTTGAAGGGATAACAAAAATTGACCACCCCAATGATTAAATCTTGAGATAGTGTAATCTGAAGCTGCTCATTTGAAATAAACAGTAATTCAAGATAGTTTCATCCAGCCAGGGAGGAAAGGGTTAAAGAATTGTCTGATTTAAGAACTGCTATGCAGTCACGGCATCTCTCTAATTCTACCTTGTAATTCTGAGTGGCAGAAATGTTCAGATAATGTTTTTCTTGCAGATGTTATGCCAGCGAAAAACCATTATTCCTAGAGCAAGTGAAAAAATTGTTTGGAGGATTAAAACATCTCGCACCATCTATTGCAGAGCTAAGTAAATTGTTTGCTCGCCAGGTTGCCTGAAGTAAAACATATTTTTTGGCAAGATGCGTTCCTTATTCTAATTTAATTCAAATTTTCTTTTGCCTCACTGTTTCGTTTGAATTAATTTCTACTTAAAACAAAATTCAGATTTAATAGCTGTTGTTTTTACAAAGTTAGCAAACCTCAAAGGGGATAGAAAGAAACAACTTGATGCCCCAAACACACTTGGCTTCAGAGGGAGTCTGATCAGATTGTTTTCTCTCTCCCCCACCTCCTGGCTTGAGACAATTAATCTGGTGACAGTGAGTTATGGGTGTCTTGTCATGAGTGCGAATAAACCATTACTCAATTGGGACTGCAGGCGTGAGAGAGTTCTCCCTGGTCGTTTTTTTTGCAAGACTGAAAAGGGTAATATAGGCCTGACTGCACGGTCCAGTCATTTAGTTTGCACATGACTCCCAATAAAAATTTTAGGGTGCCTCAACAAATTAACCCTGTTGCTTAGCCATTGAAAGACTGCGTTAAGGCATGCATCATTTTATTACATGTACTGATCCTGTGATGTTGCAGTAAAATCCACTCTTGCT